>NC_134113.1:65300357-65928928 GCF_040939455.1 Microcebus murinus
ATTGCCCTCCTCTGGACCTGAAGGCAGATCCTGTGTCTGCCTTTTTCACCACCTACTATATTTGCAGTATTTATATTATTACTAGTGCCTGATAAATATTGTTAACTGAATGTAATGTAATTACAATGTAATGTGTTCTTTATGCTATAGCCAAATATGTAACAACTATGATGTTGAGACATCCTTACTTAAAGCCTTCACATGAGTCCCTTCTATGCTCAAAAACAAACAAACAAACTAAAACAAAAAAATGGCCAGAATCCTTAGCAGGGTATAAAAATTCTGTAGCAGAGTTAAAAAAAAAAAAAAAAAAAAAAAAAGCCTTGCTTCTTTTTATGTCTCTAATCTTATTTTATGCCCTTCTTCACCACCTCTCTCTTCACACACACTCATGATCTATATTTTAATTCTGCGAAATTTCCTTAATGGCATCCAGCAAGATCTCACCTCCATGGCTGACAAAATTCTCCTCACTGGTCATGCATGGTTCAGGTTGGAATTCTTCCTACAGGATTTGTTCAAGGCTATGTTGAGTGCCCTTCTTATGCACAACTGCCACACAGTTATACTATCCACTTCCTTATTTCCATTCATCACTCTCATATAAGATTCCTAAAGACAAGAACTACACCCCATAAATTTGTGAATATATAGGGCCTAGTCCAAGGTCCCACTTAATAACTTGTAAATCGGTATTTGTTGAATGCTGGTCGTGTCTTACAGCCAAATACATTGTGTAGTTGTCAACAGGAGGAAGAAGCAAGTGTGTGTCATCTCCTTGGGTGAAATTAGGACAAAGCAAACAGGAAGAATGAGCGAAAGAGGAGGAGTGTGTGACATGACAGGGCAAACTAAGAAGAAGGAAAAAAGAAGGTAGAAATCCAATCCTGAACATGTTTCATTCCGATTTTTAAATAACAATCAAGTTTGAACAAAGTGAAATGTAGTGTAGTGATCAAGGATTTTTGACAAAGGGAAAAAAACCTAAAGAAAAAAAGACAAATGATACATTTCTTCTTGGCCTTGTATGAGAGCAAACGAGGAGAGACATTCCCTTCTTATTCTATTTGCTAACCACCAGGTCTCTGTTTAAAAATTTCCACCAAAGCTTAGATTGTCACATTCATCTGTAAAAATGGCAAAATTTAAGTGAATTTTGCAGCAGCAAAAATTGAGTGAAAAGAAACTGGAAACTGAAGTATAAATACACACAAAAGATGAAAACTTGAAATTGCTCCCCAAGCAGCAGCAGCAAAGAGCATGAGGAAAACAAGAAAATTGAGAAATGGTAACCTTGGCAGTGAAGGATGTTGAAGTGAAAAATTGTCAAAGTGGAGGACTGACAATTAAATCTCCTGGACTTTCTCCCACTCATCTCTGCTGTGTTACATGTTTCCGGTATAGTCACTGAGATGTAGACTTTTGGATTTTTTGAAACCCTTCACCTCCCACTAATGTTAAAAGTACATTTAATTGTAAAAAAAAAAAAAAAAAAAAAAAAAAGCAAGAATTATAAAACTGCTATGTGGTGAGAAAAATCATTTCCCCATAAAAACAGAATGTAAATTTAACTGCTCTATAGACCAGAATGTGGAAGGGAAAAAAATGGGATGTCTGATGTGTAGAGGAGATAAAAGCAGGGGCCTGGAATTCAACCACCTTTTGCCTCCCTTTGAGCTTAAGATACTTCTGTGGAAATAAAGGTCATGTAAGATAATATATTTTTTAAAGCCTTTTAGAACATTTATGTACATTGACCTAAGATTCAGACCTGGTGTTAACTAATTACAATGGCATAGCCTTTAACAGACAAATCTAATACAGAAATCAACTCTTAGGGTAGAATGCTCCAACTGATAAGGCCAGTGCCCTTTCTCCTCATAGGGACCAGAATGATTTTTTTTTTTTTTTTTGAGACAGAGTCTCACTTTGTTGTCCAGGCTAGAGTGAGTGCCGTGGCGTCAGCCTAGCTCACAGCAACCTCAAACTCCTGGGCTCAAGCGATCCTACTGCCTCAGCCTCCCAAGTAGCTGGGACTACAAGCATGTGCCACCATGCCCGGCTAATTTTTTACATATATATATATGTATGTATATATATATATATATATATATATATATATATATATATACATTTTTTTTATATATATATATATATATATATCAGTTGGCCAATTAATTTCTTTCTATTTATAGTAGAGATGGGGTCTTGCTCTTGCTCAGGCTGGTTTTGAACTCCTGACCTCGAGCAATCCGCCTGCCTCGGCCTCCCAGAGAGCTAGGATTACAGGCGTGAGCCACCGCGCCCGGCCCAGAATGATTTTTATGAAGTGTAAATCAGATCACATTACCCCACCAGCCTCACCCTTTGTTTAAATTCCTAGAATTTACCTACTCATTGAATTGAGAATAAAATCTAAATTTCTTACTGGAGACAAAGCCCAACTCTTGACCTCTCTGATCTCCTTTCACATCCCCTATTTCCCTCATGCTCTATGCTTCAGCCACATTGGCCTTCCCTCCATCCCTTCTAGACCTCACACTAAATGTTCACTTTGCCTTGAAGGCTCTCCCTCCTGTTTTGCATAGTGGTCTGCTTTTCATAATCACCCCCAGAGATCACCTCCAGAGCATCCTGCCTTCCAGAGTCCAGAGAGACCTACCCTGCAGGCTTTCTCTGTCTCCCAATAGCTTGTAGTATTTTCCCTATTATTACAATCTGAAAATATCTTATTTACTAACTCATACATTTGTGCAAATGTTCATTTTCTTCTTCTGCACATTAAAATGTAATTTCTATGAGGGCAGAGATCCTGCCTATTAGTCACTGATCTAGCAGGTAGACCATCACCTGGATCATGAAACATCAAGAGATGAAGGAATAGGTGCATTGATTTTATAATTAGAAAAAAAGAAGTGAGTCTTTTTAAATGGAGATGTTTTATTGCTTCTTTTAACTATAAAAATGAAATTTCCATTATATTCAGCAACTAGGAATGGTGATGTCAAGAACAGTGTATCTATTTGTTGAATAATGGAAGATGAAGTGAAAAGAATGAGTGGGAGGTGAGGAAGTGTAAAAAACAACTAGACTATTCTTTCAAGAAACATGCAAGAAGGGAAGAAACATACAGTGGCTAGAACAAGGTGATGGCAAAGGGAAGGAAGGGGGAAGGAAGGTGGAAGGGAGGGAGGGAGAAGGAAAGAAGGAAGGGAGGGAGGGAGGAAGGAAGGAAGGAAGGAAGGAAGGAAGGAAGGAAGGGAGGGAGGGAGGGAGGGAGGGAGGGAGGGAGGGAGGGAGGGAGGGAGGGAGGGAGGGAGGGGAAAGGAAGGAAAGAGTTAAAGATACCAAAGTGAGGACAGATTACGAAGGTTAACTTTTAAGTGAGATCAAAAAATAGGTAACATCTGTGCCAACATTTATTGTTTGGGGACTTTTTGATAAAAGCCATTCTCACTGGAGTTAAGGGATATCTCATTGTGGTTTTGATTTAGAGAGATAGGAACATTCATACACCACTGGTGGGACTGCAAACTAGTACAACCTCTGTGGAAAGTAATATGGAGATACCTCAAAGAGCTAAAAGTAGAACTACCAGTTGATCCAGCAATCCTATTACTGGGCATCTCCTCAAAAGAACAAAAGACATTCTATAAAAAAGACATCTGTACCCGAATGTTTATAGCAGCACCATTCACAATTGCAAAGGTGTGGAAACAACCCAAGTGCCCATCAATACTTGAGTGGATTAATAAAATGTGGTGTATGTATACCATGGAATTCTACTCAGCCACAAAAAGGAATGGTGATATAGTACCTCTTGTATTATCCTGGATAGAGCTAGAGCCCATTTTACTAAGTGAAGTATCACAAGAATGGAAAAACAAACAACACATGTACTCACCATCAAATTGATATTAACTGATCAATACTTATGTGCACATATAGTAGGAACATTCACCCGGTGTTGGGCAGGTGGGAGGGAAAGGAGGGAATGGGTATACTCACACCTAATGGGTGCAGTGTGCACCCTCTGGGGAATGAACATGCTTGAAGCTCTGACTCAGGTAGGTCAAAGGCCATATATGTAACGTAAACATTTGTACCCCCATAATATGTTGAAATAAAAATAATTAATTATTTTTAAAAAGTAGGTAACAGTTTTTGTAAATATAAAGCATTCTACAAGTATAACTTATTATTCTTATTATTGATTTTAATGTTCTTATTTTTATAGAAACAAAATGTATCCTCCAAAACTAAATTATTCTTTGTTCTTGCTAATAGAGTATTACAAAATCCTACTAAATAAAACATCTAGAACCACAGGTTTGATAAATACTATGGCTCTATATAATATATCCAAATTATTTACTGAAATAGCAATTATTTTTTGAGGTAGGTAGTGCAATCAGTATTGAGATATTAATATATAAAAAGATAAATAGATACATTAAATAGGTATAGATAAATAGTAAAACAAAACAGACTCATATGTATCTATCATGTAAATATAGGAACATAGAGTAAAAATTTAGGAGATAATCATGTAACTCATACATGCCATTGTGTAATCATGTATGTTGTGTGTTATATCATCCCCAAACTGAGGTGATTAATTTTAATCATTTTTATTACAACTATTATTTTTGCTTTCATTTCATATCATTTATACAATATCATCACATTATAGTATTTCAAGCCAAATTTGCCAAGCACATTATTTGAATCAGAACCTTCTTGTTGAAGAATTAGTATCTGGATTTCCCATCTTACAGATTATCATCAAAAGTTCATTGAGTTGCATTTTCATATACCAGTCATATGATTAGCCTAATTAGATCATATTTTCTTAGGTACCTTTAAAACATAGACAATGGAATCTAAATGTTTCTCAAATCTGTCTGAATTGAAATAATTGCTTTAAAATGCTTACTATATTTGATATATCAGTGTTTTGTAATGAATCTACCTTTTGGATTCTGTTCAATAAAGAAGTTGACCCTGGAGATTTAGCCAAGAAAGCTCTATTGGTTTCTAAGGAATTCCTGGCAACAAATACAAGCCTTATTTAAGAACCACAATTATCTACTCCCTTCACCCAAATCTTATGCTTCCATTCATTTCCCCACAATGCTGCAATTTTGGTGGGCACAAAAACCCAGGAGCACTATTGCTTTATGCGTAGCAGCGTATAGCCAAATCATTGGATTTGTGTAAATGCTTTTGCCACCCACAGATTGAAATTGTATCGAATAGAATGTATTATCATTTAAATGATTTCTCCAGAAACAAACAATATTCTAATCCTCCAAGCTCTAATACCCAAAACAGACAAAAATGCCATAAAGCAAAGATAAAGCAATCATTTAAGATTTATGGGAACACTGGAAAACGCCTGAAATGATCAAGGGTAAGCTATATCACTGTGTATCCATAATAACAAGTGAATCATTTGCCCTTCTATATATCTATAAAATGGGAATGTTATCTATTTTTTTTCAAATAGAAATATTATTATAATAAACAAGAAATCAGGTGACAATTTGAACTAAAAGAAAGATATATGATAAATCAGAGATATTACTATCTTATCAAAGGTCTTTCTCTCTGAGCATGGGCTTGTAAGTCAGAAATACATGCCCGAATTTGATTCTGGGCTCTAATACAACATAGTTAAATCAATTTGTCGAGTCTGCTTAACAAAAATTTTTGAGTCACAATGCACACATACAAAATGCATCAATACTATTACATATTGGTAGGATTGTTGTAAAGAATAAATACATTTTTAAAGCATCTAACACAAAGCCAGGCATAAAGTAGACACTCAATATGCTGTAGCTATTTTTATATATCATGAATAATATCTGAAACACAACCTCCTAGCTAAGAATGAATAATAAATAAAAAGTCTTTGAATACCAAATTTTGAAAGTTTACATGTTTTAGTCATAGGTGAGAAATGAAGCTATCTTTTAGGAATTTATCCTAAGTCTAAAGAATTAAAAGTTAAGAGTATAAAGCAATGGGCTAAAAATAGAAGCAGGGCTGACTGATAAACAGTGTCTGCTGATGGCTTTGCCAAATAAATTTTGATAATTGGATATCAGAGACTAGACAACAAATCTAAAAATGTATAGCATACCAGGATCACTAAGTATAGGAAAAATACTCCTCGTATGCCTCTAGAAACACACAGAGCACAGCATGCTAACTGAAGTCATTAATATCACTATGTATGTTTTTTTTTTTCTGGTTTTACGCTTTAAAATGTGCTGGCTCATTCAACATCTCATTCAACTTTCACGTTAATTCTTTGAACTAAGTTCTTAATATATTAGTATCCTCAGATTAGATATTAGAATCTGAAAGAATAATTTGAAGACAAATAATAAGTGTCAGAGGCAAGTCTTGAATTCAGATCTTCTGCCCACTGGCTCAGTCCTCATCACAGCAGTGAATGAATAATATCCCATATACTCTCTAATGAGTCCTAAAAGCATTTGGTGCATTTTAGACAAGTGTGCACTAAAAAAAGGGGGGAGGGACTAAAATGAAGTGCTAGTTCTCAGTTATGTAGAAGATTACCAAAAGAAAATTACCTCATTGCCATGATACTGGAAAAAGGAAATACTATGGTACCCCATTACTGTGCTCAATGGGACTATAAAATGATCAAGCTTTAAATGGTGCACGATTTACCATTTATATACACCACATGGTCTGGTTAACGGTGAGTTAAAACTTTCATAGCTAAGTTCCCTAGGTCTACTAGATACCATTCCATTGAGATTAGAACCAATGGAATTGCTACACCAGGAGTGACAATTTTAGGTAGGGTTGCTGGATAAATTACAGGACACTAATTTAAAATGGAATTTATCTGAAATTCCCATTTAATTGTGTCATACAATTTTATTGCAAAATCTTCCACCTTTACTCTGGTTTTCAACTATTAATATATCATTTTAGCAAGACACTAACACTGACTTCTATGTGCAAACATGCTTGCCTAAGGAAAAACAAGCTTAGAATTTTATAGACGATGGTAGAGATTAAAATAATGAAATCTTCATTTGTTTTTTGATCAACTCTTTTCTGTACACAAGACAGATAATTTGTCTATAGTTCTACTGGCCAATTGAGAAGATTCTGAATTGTTTATTCTAATTAAAAACACAGCAGATTTAGTCTAACATGACAATTAAGAGCATGTGGATTTGAAGTCTGACATGTGAGTTTGAGACTTGGCTACATATTATTAATAGCTGGTAGAGACATGCTGTTTGACTTTAGAAAGCCTCAGTATTCTCTGCTGTAATATTTGGATAAGATTATCTGCCTCATTGAGCTGTTGGGATGGTGAATCAGTTGATTTATGTAAAGTATTCAGCACAGATCTTGTCACTTAGTAAGCAAAATATAAACGTTAGCTATGACACAGTCATTTAAAGTTCTCCTGTGATTAACTTCTTTATTCAATATGGAATAATCAGTTGACTATTTTCTATATCTGTCTTCTGAGCACCAAAAGACATCAAGAAGGCAACATTAAATGCATGTCCTTCATTCTTACATTCCCTGTTGAAGTATTTTACTATTTTCCCAGTGACTATAGATAGCTTGAAGGCAGTATATCCATCATATTTAAAATTCATATCTCCTAGAATTCTTATAGCTTCACGTCTTAGGTTTAAGTCTGTTACCCATCTTGTATTAATTTTTGTGAGTAGCGAAAGATTTGGATCCTGTTTCAGTCTTTTATTTGTGGCTATCCAATTTCCCCAGCACCATTTATTGAATAGGGATTCTTTTTCCCAACTGTATGTTTTTGTCTGCTTTGTCAAAGATCAGATGGCAATGTAAGCATGGTTTTATATCTGAGTTCTCCGTTCTGACATTGGTCTAATGTCTCTATTCTTGTGCCAGTACCATCTTGTTTTGGTTACTATAGCCTTGTAGTATGGCTTAAAGTCTGGTAAAGTGACACATCCTGATTTGTTCTTTTTGCTTAAGGTTGCTTTGGCTATTCATGGTCTTTTCTGGTTTAATGCAAAACATAGAATTATTTTTTCTATATCTGAAAAAATGACATTGGTATTTTAATGGGGATTGCCTTGAATCTGTAAATCACTTTGGGTAGTATAAACATTTTGGCAATGTTGATTCTGCCAATCCATGAGCATGATGTCTTTTTCCATTTGTTTATGTCTTTTGCAATTTCATTTCTCAGTGTTTTGTACTTCTCTCTGTAGAAGTCTTTCACCTTGTTGGTTAAATATATTCCTAGGTGTTTTATTTTCTTTGTTGCTATAAGAATTCTAGAAGAAAATGTTGAAAAAACTCTTTTTTCCTTGTTTTTATTTTATTTTTTTTATTTCAGCATATTATGGGGGTACAAATGTTTAGGTTAATTATATTGCCTTGTCCCACCTGAGTCAGAGCTTCAAGCATATCTATCCCCCAGATGGTGCACTGCATTCATTAGCTGTATACATATTCATCCCCTCCTCCTCCCTCCCATCTGCCAACACCCAATGAATGTTATTACTATATGTGCACTTAAATGTTGATCAGTTAATAGCAATTTGATGGTGAGTACATGTGGTGCTTGTTTTTCCATTCTTGTGATACTTCACTTAGCAGAATGGGCTCCAGCTCCATCTAGGATAATACAAGAGGTGCTAAAACTCTTATAGATATTGCCCTAGGCAAAGAATATAAGAGAAAAACCCTAAAGGCACTCACAGCAACAATAAAAAATAAATAAATGAGACCTGATTAAATTAAAAGGCTTCTGCACCACCAAGGAATAGTCAATAGAGAAAAATAGACAGAATCGGAGATAATATTTGCATGCTACATATCCAATAAATGGTTAATAACAACAATCAACAAAGAACTCAAGCAACTCATCAAGAAAAATATCAAACAATCCCATTAAAAAGTGGGCAAAAGACATGAACAGAAGCTTTCAAAAGAAGATAGACTAATGGCCAACAAATATATGAAAAAATGCTCAATGTCTCTAATCATCAGGGAAATGCAAATTAAAACCACAATGAGATATTACCTAACTCCACTGTGAATAGCTTTTATCAAAAAGTCCCAAAACAACAGATGCTGGCATGGATGTGGAGAAAGGAACATTGATCCACTGTTGGTGGGACTGCAAACTAGTACAGCCTCTGTGGAAAGTAGTATGGAGATACCTCAAAGAACTAAAAGTAGAGCTACCATTTGATCTAGCAATCCCACTGTTGGGTATTTACCTAAAGGAAAAGAAGTCATTTTAATAAAAAGACACTTGCACTAGAATGTTTATTGCAGCACAATTCACAATTGCAAAGATGTGCAATCAACCCAACTGCCAATCAATTCATTAGTGGATTAATAAAATATGATATATGTATACCATGGAGTATTACTCAGCTATAAAAAAAAATGATGAACTAATACCTTTTATAACAATCTGGATGGAACCAGAGACCATTCTTCTAGGTGAAGTATCACAAGAATGGAAAAACAAATACCACATGTACTCACTATTAATTATAACTAATCGATCAACACTCATGTGCACATATGGAAGTAAAACCCAATGGAAATCAAGGAGGTGGAAGGGGGGAGGAGGACATGGGCAAATTCACACCTAATGGGTATAGTGCACACTATCTGGGTGATGGACACACTTATAACTTTGACTCAAAGGATACAAAAGCAATTCATTTAGCCAAAACATTTGCATACCCATAATATTTTGAAATAAAAAAATTCATATCTCTTTCGACTTTTCAATATTAACCCTAAACTACATTTTTCCCCCGGATTTCTGTTTTGTATTCATTGCTACTATTCTTACCATTTGTTTACTTACTTTTACTTTTTTTATTTCAGCATATTATGGGGTACACATGTTAAGGTTATGTATATTGCCCTTGCTCCTTCACCCCCTCGAGTCAGAGCTTCAAACGTGACCATCTTCCAGGCGGTGAGCATCACACTCATTATGTATGTATATACCCATCTTCTCCTCCCCCCTCCCGTCTGCCTGACACTTGATGTTATTCTTGTATGTCCACTTAGGTGTTTACCTGTTAATACCCATTTGTTAGTTAGTCCATGTGTTGCTTATTTTTCCATTCTTGGGATACTTCTCTTAGTATTCTGTCTTCTTTTGAAAAATTTTTGTTCATGTCCTTTGCCCACTTTTTGATAGGGTTGTTTCATTTTTTTTCTTGCTGATTTTCCTGAGTTCTAAATAGATTCTAGTTTTCAGCCCCTTATCCGATATGTAGCATGTGAAAATTTTCTCCCATTCTGTAGGTTGTCTGTTTGCTCTCGTGAGAGTTTCTTTGGCTGTGCAGAAGCTTTTTAGTTTGATCAGTTCCCATTTATTTATTTTTGTTGCTGCTGTGATTGCCTTTGGGGTCTTCTTCATAAATTCTTTGCCTAGGCCAATGTTTATAAGAATATTTCCTATGTTTTCCTCTAGAATTCTAATAGTTTCATACCTTAGGTTTAAGTCTGTTACCCAGCGTGAGTTGATTGCTCATGGGTCAGCAGAATCAACATTGTTAAAATATCTACACTACCCAAAGTAATCTACAGATTCAATGCAATCCTTATTAAAATACCAACATCACTTTTCATAGATATAGAAAAAATAATTTTATGCTTCGTATGAAACCAGAGAAGATCCTGTATAGCAAAAGCAATTCCAGGCAATAAAAACAAAATGAGAGGTATCAATTCACCATATTTCAAACTATACTACAAGGCTGTAGTAATTAAATCAGGTTTGCATTGGCACAAGAATAGGGACATTGACCAGTGGAACAGAATAGAGAACCCAGATATAAAACCATCCTCATATAGCCATCTAATCTTTACAAAGCAAACAAAAACATACACTGGGGAAAAGAATCCTTATTCAATAAATGGTGCTGGGGAAACTAGATAGCCACATGTAAAAGACTGAAACAGGACCCACACCTTTCACCTCTCACAAAAATCAACTCACGCTGGGTAACAGACTTGAAACTTAAGTGTGAAAGTATTAGAATTCTAAAGGAAAATGTTTACTTACTTTTTAAAATTATGAACAGGATTCAAATCTGCTCTTCCCAAAATAAATAAATAAAAGGCAGTGTGATTATAGAGTATGACCCAAAATGAGATTTCATACTGAACCACTGTATCAAGACATGACACCAAACAATAAGGCATCAGAAAATTTGAGTTTAATTGAGCCAAAATTTAAAATATATTAAAGCTATTTAATGGAAATAAACCTAGTTTATACAATTTAATATAAAATGCACATGTAGTACCAAATCTTGAAGGTTTGTAAAGGGCGGCTGGATAATTGAGATCTGGATAATATACTACCTCATTTTATATTTGACCTCCTCTCCTACAAAAACTTCAGGCAAAAGTAACAATGAGTAGAAAAATTTGGTTTATTTCTTCCTACCCTCTTACCACAATGGCGCTAAATGACTATACTAGAAACAGGAGGCTGGAGACAGGCAAATGCTTTGAGAATACAGACAATCCACAAAGCATCCACTGCTGCATGATACAGAGATAGCTACATATCACAACTGTTGGGCGGAGCATCATTATATAGAGTACGAAAGAAAACTACCAATTATATGTAGGCTCTCATAAATGGGTAAATTTATTATAGTATTTAATTTTGTGACTATGTATGATAAGAAGAGAGATAGCTCTGTACATAACATCTAAGTTCCATATGTGGGGTTTATAACAAAACATCTTTTAATAAGGCATTTATAGCAATTAATGCAAATAATCTATAGTAATGGAGCCAGTTCTGAGCATTTCTTTACTCTATTACCACTGGGATTAGTTAAGCACGTTTATTCCTTTTGTTCTGGTATACCTGTTCTCTTGGGAAATGAGGTACAGAAGAAACCCACTTCACCTCGGCCTCTCCTCCTTCATGCTAGCAAAGGAGTGAAAGAATGAGTAAGAATGATGAAAAACTGAATCTTTAAGGGTTCTTTGTTAGGATAAAGGTTGTAGTCCGAGAAGAATGTTTATTCTCACTGTGGCTCCAGATACAGGTATGAAGGATTCTTCTCTCTGTGTGTTCGGCCCTCCAGTATGGTCAATATGCCATCAAACACTAGCTAGTTAACAGCACACATTCTAGAGAAAAACATCTTTAATGATAAACCATTACAATATAAAACCTCTTCTAAGCATAGATCTTTCTCAGAGGTAAGGGAACTGGAGAGCTAAAGGTGTATATCCAAAGTTCTCCTTCATATAACCATCCCACAAAAGGCAGCAACATTAACACATTTCAACCTTACCATCAAAAATTACAAAGGTAAACAAACCATGAAAAAGATAGTGGCAGCTATGTGTTGAGAGGCATGTCAT
Organism: Microcebus murinus; assembly: GCF_040939455.1. Lineage (NCBI taxonomy): Eukaryota > Metazoa > Chordata > Mammalia > Primates > Cheirogaleidae > Microcebus > Microcebus murinus. Next base: position 65,312,775 of record NC_134113.1, read on the forward strand.
TCTACGTCCTCAAAAGAAACCAATAGAAAGGAGTCCAAGAAGAGACTATTTAATCAAGTTCACCAGAGTTCACACTTCTCTCTAAGAATAATAATTTAAGACCTGAGTGTGGTGGCTCATGTTTGTAATTCCAGCGACTATGAAGGATGAGGCAAGAGGATCACTTGAGGCCAGGAGTTCACAGTAATAATTTAAGACCTGAGTGTGGTAGCTCATGTTTGTAATTCCAGCAACTATGAAGCATGCAGCAAGAGGATCACTTGAGGCCAGGAGTTCAAAGCCAACCTGGGCTACATAGTGAGATCCTGTGGCTAAAAAAATAAGAAAAATTAGCTGGGCATAGTGGTGCATGCATGTCGTCCCAGCTACTTGAGAGGCTGAGGCCAGGAGGATTGCTTGAGCCCAGAAGTTCAAGGCTATAGTGAGCTATGAGCATCCCACTGCACTCCAGCCTAGGCAACAGAGCGAGACTTTATCTCTTTTTTAAAAAAAAAGTAATAATTAAATGGCAATCAAATGTAGCAGCATTAAACCCCCAAGCACAGCAACTTCACACAGTACAATTACAGAGACAATGACACTGGGAGCCACACACTTTCATAGCTACATTTTATATAGTACTCCTTGTATGTGTCAATATTTATACATAACTTCATGTGTCTTAATAAGCTGTCTTTGAGGGAAGAGTGGAACATTGTCCTGTTTTAATACAACAAAGTACTATACTCAGCTTTCAGCTAATAGCTTAAGCAACTGCGAACTCAACTGATTAAGAAACAAAGAAGCAACCATTCTTTGTTATAAACCTCAGTCTACAGTAAGCATCTGTAATATACAGCTTTCTGGCTTATTCCTTTTGCAATAAGATTTCAGTTCCTTTTTAAATCTCACTTTTTTACTCTTTCCAATATCTTAAACTTCCCTTTATGAATAAAATCAATCACATACTATACACTAACTCGACCTTCTCTTTGCCATCGGCTGCTTTTTCTCCACCCCTAACATTTTCCTTATGGGATGAATTTGGTTTCCTCTCTGACGGTGCAGGCATGTCCTTCAGTATACAATCACACTGCACAGCAGCAATCAAGTGGTTAAATGTGCAATCTTGAGAAATTTTCCCAATGGTAAGATGTATTATATTGTGAAATTATGTCCCAAGGTGGTTGTGGAAGCCTATTACCTAACTCTATTTTAGAAATTGGTCCATAGAACAGCCTGAGTAGAGGAAAGCCCTACATTAGAGAGGAATGCAGGACTGGTCCAAAATACAGCCATTGTGATTTCATATTTGCTGAAAACCTACTGACCTTATTTCTTCCTGATTCATATCCTCTTACTTCAATTGTTTGGGGCAATAATTCAAAACACATCAGGTAGAATATCATACAAAACAACTGTGCCAGATACCACTACAGTTTAGCAACAATTTAACCAGTAATCTCTGAGCTAACACTTTTCTTGCAATCTACATGGGACAAGAAAGTGCTTTGTGAACTGTTTAGTGGTCCACAAATTAGAATGGACACATATTACCAAATCATATTAAAGTAGGTAACATAGTGAGTAGATAAACAGATTGTGGTATAAACAAATAGTGAAATATTATTCAGCCTTAAAAAGCACATTTTAATAGATGTCTTTACACATTTTGATACATGCTTACAACATAAAGAAAAACCTTGAAAACATGCTATGTGAAATAAGCTAGACACAAAAGTACAAATATTATATTATTCTACTTATATGAGGCAAATTCATTGAGAGAAAAAGTAAGACAGAGGTTACCAGGATCAGGATGGAAGGGGAAATGGAGAGTTATTGTTTAACAGATGTAGAATTTCTATACAGGATGATTTTTAAAAGTCTGTAAATAGATAGTGGTGCTGGTTGTACAACATTGGGAATATAGTTAATGTCACTGAATTGTACCAAAACATGGCTAAAATGGTAAGCTTTATATTATGTTATTTTTGTAAAAATAAAAATTAAGAAAAAAGATAAAATGGCAAGAGTCATAACGGGAACAGTTCTGCTCATTGTTTCTACCATATAACCTACATTCATTTTCTGCGTGACATTTAAACAGTATTTGAAATTTTATTATTTACCTATTTGTTTACCTGTTTATTTTTTCCCTCTCCCCCTACCAGAATACAAACTACTATAAGAGTAGGAACCTAGGCCTGCTATTTTACTACTTTATCCACAGCATGCTTCTTATCACAAAGTAGGTACAGAAGAAATTTATATGGATTAAATGAATTAGTTAACAGAAGAAATACTACATATGTCTTTTGAGTTTGGTTACACTGCCTGATGACATACATTTTCTTATGTCTGATTGCATTTAATTGTCTCCACCTCTTGTAGACAGAATACTTTCAATTGTTATTTATATTATATGAAGGTCCTGTATCTGTAAACAGATTCCAAGCTCCTTGAGAAACCAAACACTATAGCTTTCTTTTCCAACAAAGAAACCTTTCCAACCTTTGCATAGTGTCACATGCCATACTAATAACTTTCACATATGACGAGGCTAGCAGATAAAATCGTCCCCCTTGCAGAGATGAGGAAACAGGCTAAAAGAAGTGAATTTTTCTTTTTTTTTTCTTTTCTTTTCTTTTCTTAGACACTGATTTTTTTCCAAATTCTGTGGGTACAAATATTGTTAAGGTTACATATCTTGCCCCTGTCCCCCTCCCCACCCCGCTCTGCCAGAGCTTCAAGCGTGTCCAGTCTTCAAGTGGTGCGCCTTGCACCCACCATGAAAGTGCGTACCCTTCCCCTTCTCCCCCCTTCCACCTGTTCACCTCCCATTAACAAAAAGAAAATTTTTTTTTTTTAGACATTTTGGTTACAGTGTTTCTTTGCCTCTCTCTACAAAGGGATAGAGGTAATCCTTTCCCCCCTACAATGCTCATCACATCCTTAAGATGTGGGTTTCCCCCCCCCATCAGACACTGATTTTTTTAAATCTCAAAATATTAAGGGAATACAAATGTTTTTTGTTACCTGGATCATTTTTGCAATGCTTGAGTCATGGCGATAAGTGTGCCCATCACCTAAATAGTGTTCATTGTACCCATTAGGCAGATTTTTGCCTTCTCCTCCTCCTCCCTGCCCCCTGCTTGATTTCCACTGAGTTTTACTTCCCTCTGTGCACATGTGTGCTCAGTGGTTAGTTCCAATTTAATAATGAGTACATGTGATATTTTCTCCCATTCTGTAAGTTGTCTATTTGCACTGTTAATTGTTTCTGTAGCTGTGCTGAAGCTTTTTAGTTTAATCAAATACCATTTATTTATTTTTGTTGTTGCTGTGATTGGCATTGGGGTATTCTTCATAAATTCTTTGCCTAGGCTGATAACTAGAAGAGTTTTCCCTACATTTTCCTCCAGAACTCTTATGGTTTCATGCCTTACATTTACGTCTTTTATCCATCTTCAATTAATTTGTGTGAGTGGTGAGAGATAGGGATCCTGTTTCATTCTTCTGCATGTGGCTATCCAATTTTCCCAGTACCATTTATTGAATAGGGATTCTTTTTACCAATGTACATTGTCATCTGCTTTGTCAAAGGTCAGTTGGCTGTAGGTACATGGTTTTATATCTGAGTTCTCTCTTTTTCGTTCCATTGGTCTACGTCTCTATTTTTGTACCAATACCATGATGTTTTGGTCAATATAGCCTTGTAGTATAGTTTGAAGTCTGGTAATGTGATGCCTCCAAATTTGTTCTTTTTGCTTAAGATTGCTTTGGCAATTTGGGCTCATTTCTGGTTCCAAATGAAGCATAAAATTACTTTACTTTAGGTCTGTGAAGTATGGCATTGTTATTTTGATTAGGATTGCATTAAATCTGTAAATGACTTTCAATAGTATGAACATTTTAACAATGTTGAGTCTGCCAATCCATGAGCATGATATGTTTTTCTATTTGTGTCAGCTATGATTTCTTTTCTCAGTGTTTCTTAGTTCTCCTTGTAGAGATCTTTTACCTCCTTTATTAAGTATATTCCTAGGTATTTTATTTTCTTTGTACCTATTGCGAATGGTATTGAGTCTGTGATTGACTTTCAGCTTTATTGTTAATGGTGTATTGAAATGCTATTGATCTATGTACATTGCTTTTGTATCCTGAGACTTTGCTAAATTTATCAATTCCAGGAATCTCTTGGTGGAGTCTTTGGAGTTTTCCAGGTATAAGAGCATGTCATCAGCTAAGGGATTTTTCCAAGATGAAAGTTGGTAAGTGGCAGAGCCAGAATTCAATACCAGTCCTTCTGGCTCTAGGCAAAAAGTTCTTTTCTGGCATATTAATGCCTCCCAATTTGTTTTTGTTGCCTAGAATTGCTCTTGATATTCGGGGTCTTCTTTGGTTCCATACAAAGCGTAAAATTATTTTTTCTATATCTGTGAAGAATGCTGATGGGATTTTAATAGGTATTGCATTGAATCTGTAGATCAGTTTGGGTAGTATAGACATTTTAATGATTCGTGGTTGTGGAGAGAGAGGAACACTCCTACACTGCTGGTGGAACTGCAAACTAGTTCAACCTCTGTGGAAAGCAATATGGAGATACCTTAAAGCGATACAAGTGAATATACCATTTGATCCAGCAATCCCATTGCTGGGCATCTACCCAAATGATCCAGTGACACTCTTCAAAAAAGACACCTGCACTCGAATGTTTATAGCAGCACAATTCATAATTGCAAGGCTGTGGAAACAGCCCAAGTGCCCATCCATCCAAGAATGGATTAATAAAATGTGGTATATGTATACTATGGAGTACTATTCAGCTCTAAGAAACAACGGTGATATAGCACATCTTATATTTTCCTGGTTAGAGCTGGAACCCATACTACTAAGTGAAGTATCCCAAGAATGGAAAAACAAGCACCAGATATATTCTCCAGCAAACTGGTATTAACTGAGTAGCACCTAAGTGGACACACAGGTGCTACAGTAATAGGGTATTGGGGTGGTGGGAGGGGGGAGGGGGGCGGGTATATACATACATAACGAGTGAGATGTGCACCATCTGGGGGATGGTCATGATGGAGACTCAGACTTTTGGGGGGAGGGGGGGAAATGGGCATTTATTGAAACCTTAAATCTGTACCCCCATAATATGCCAAAATAAAAAAAAAAAAAAAAGTTCTTTTCATTAAAAGTTTGATAATGAAAGCAATGATTCTGTCATATTTTCCATACCGTAAAATAGAATGCTTTTAGATAATTTCTACTAAGTTTCTTCTCTCACCTTATAAAAAAATATACCTTGACCATAGGTTGTTTTAAATGCTAAAAAGAGGCACTAATACACAGCTAGAAATAAAGTAAGCCAATTATTTGCAACTATAATACTATGTATACAGTCATGTGTCAATTAGTGATCAGGATACATTCTGAGAAATACATCAATAAGCAATTTCGTCATTGTGCAAATACCGTAGAGTGTAAGTACACAAACATAGATGATATTACCTACTACACACTTAAGCTATCTGATATATTGTTCCCATCTATAAACCTGTGCAGTATGTTATTCTAATGAATTCTATAAGCAATTATAACACAATGGTAAATATTTGTGTATCTAATATGCCTAAACATTAAAAAGGAACAATAAAAATATGATATTATAATCTTATTGGACCACCATTGTATATGTGGTAGGTATGTTGTTGATGGAAATGTTGTTATGCAATGCAAAACTGTATAGAGAAAGCTGTCTATAGATATATCGTGTGGCCAGTAGAAGCCAGGCAGGTAAATCAGTGAAGTGAGGGCTCAATCTGACCGTCCAATTCATCTCCAGGACCCTCTCAGCTCCATCCAGTTGTGGACACATAGGAAGAGGAGCTTCATACTCCCATTTTCCACGAAGAGCCAAAAATCCATAACTATATCTTTAATTTCTCCATATTTAAATGTTCTCAATTAATCCCATTTTAAGAATACTTTATATGTCAAATACAGCCTGTGGGTAGAAGTGTGTGGACTCAGATCTAAGCCACCATATTTCTAAGTAGGTTTTAGAACAGACAGCATTTTCGAGTCATGAACTGTATAAACTCTAACTTGGATCAGGAAAAAAAAAAAAAAAAAAAACTAAGCAGGAAGAGAGCATATAAAGGCAAAAATAACCTTAAATGAATTCGTTCTTTTCCCTGTGCTTCTTATTTACCACCATTGAAAATTGTGCCTAGACTTATGGATTTCAAATGAATGCTGTTACATTAAATAGCTGTGCTTACAAGAGTACTTTAAAGTCCTTAGATTTGACAATGTTTAGTGTACAACTGCAACTTAAAACTAAGTTTGCCTTCAATGGGAGAATACAAAGGCTAAAAACAGAGTATTCATTCTTGCAAGGACAGGATCTGATGTTTCCACTCTATACTTTAGCAGTGGCACATAAAGATTATAATTGAGAATGAAAGAAAGAAAAGGACCCACTGAAAAACAGATGTCTTGAGCTAGAAGTAGCAATCACAGCATCTGCACTTTGGCGTTGGCTGGAAAACACTGGAGGAAAACAATAAAGCACAAGGTATAAAAATACCAGAGAAGTCAGCTGGTTCTCTTCAGCTGGTAGGAACAAAAACTACAGAGTACAAAAGGATATTTAGAAGACTTTGGTAAAATTCTGAAGCCTTAAATAGTTTATGGTTCAGATAAGCTGGAAAATGGAGGCAAAGAGAGTAAAAGGAGAATAAAATGCCTGTACTTAGTGTTTCTCCTAGTGTAAGGCTTAAAGGACAATTCAGAAGTGGCTCAAAAGCAGACTCTTCCACCAAGATCAGTATGATTGCTTACTCAATGGTACCACTGTTCAGATGCCAAAGTCATTCCAATTTATTGCAATAAACTTTCCAGAAGGCACCTTTCAAAATGCTTCACTTGATATCCCTGGCCAATGTTCTATTCTGTGTTTATATCCTCTACCTACTACCTAATAACACAGAAAGAACACGGGATTTGGGGTAAGAATACTTGGATTCTAGACTTGATCATCTGTTTAGGTAGATGATTTCTGAAGTCATTTAATCCCTCTGCATCTCAGCTGATCATTTTATAAAAGGCAGTTACTACTACTTGCCTTAACAACTCATAGCCTTGTTGCAAGGATCCACAAAGATAACCTATATAAAAGTGTCTTACAAGCTTTAACCATAACCATATATTATCTAAAGAGCCAAAAGTTCATCATTCAGTAAAATTACAGCCTACCTGGTCATTCAATGAATATTATCAAACGTCTACTGTTTCTCTAAACACTGGTAATATAGCTATGAAAATGACAGGCAAGGTTCCTGCACACATGGAGCCTACATTCTGATTAAAGCCGTAAATTCTTAGTTTAAGGTTTAATGATAATGTAGTAAACAAAAAAATTCATCTTTCAGCTAATAAGCAGATTATAAGTTTGTGATAATGTATTGTTTGCTTTCCATTAATTTCCATAAAGAAAAGAATATAACGGCATATCTTAATTAAATCCAGAAAGACACTTAGCCTAAAATCACATACTCAAAGTATTGTTTACTATACATGCGTCATTGGAACACAGTAATTATTAAACAGTCACCACAGACACACTTGCTATCAGGCAAACTTAAGGGAAATGCAGCTGCTTACTCAAAGTTTCCCTTGAAGAAATACCATACATTCATCCAAAATAGCTATTACTGAATGTTTATTTTATACAAGTGAGCACCACTGTAAGAGATCCCAAGATTAGTAAGCCCCAGTTTCTTCCTTCCTTCAAAGGACTAGAAATAGAGAAATAAAAGTAAGATTTGTGAGATAATGTAAGAGAATGATGCATGAGTATTAAATAAAGTATTATAATAGTTTAGAAAGAGAAACCAAATTTAGGGAGTCAAAAGATGCCTTCATGAAATTTTGCCAGACCAGCAGTCAATATTCCAAGTTAGATTCTAATTTGTCTTCACTCAAGTCTGGTTATATGAACTGAAGCAAATGTCTTAAACCCAGCTATTGTATTTATAGAATAAAAAAGAAAACACTACCTACCACCTGATTATCTCAAATTCTGTTTGGAAAAACTCAGGATAAAATGAATATATTTATCTGACTGTCATTTGCTCCACAGTTTTGGTAGTAGCAGTAGATAGCATATGTGTAGCACCCTTGCTATTTCTCACACTAAGTAGGTCCTCAGTAAATGTTGATCCTGGGTTTGAAGCAGGAAATAATTAAACTAAACCCTGATATACGGGTATGATTTTAATAAACAGAGGTGATAGTAAAGGCATGTCAAGTCAAGGGAACAGTCTGGGGAAAGACATGGAATTGGGAACATGCAAGGAGTATGAATGACAAATAATCTCATTTGGTTCCTCTCCAAAGTATATGAAATAGGGTTATAAGAGGTAAATATGGAATGATGGATCTGACCCAGAATTTTAAGGATACCGACAGCCAAATGAAAGTGTTTGTCCTTCATGTAGTAGGTACCAGGGAGGCACTGAAGAAATGTATCATCTTAAACGTGTAAAATCTATACGAACTTATTTCATCATTTGATTATCAAACACCCCCAAAGAAAACCAGTCAACAAGCTCTTGGGTAATGTATTTGCCACTAATTCATATGACAATATTACTATTTCCAGTTAACATAAATAGAAGCTGTTCTTTGAAGACTTGCAATTCCAAATACTTATAATAGACTTCCTTTTAGTAAAACACCAGTGTATGCATCTCTCAAATTTAGATTCATTGCATTTCTCAGAATTTATTTTTAATGAAAATACCCTAAAAATTTGGGAAGCTAAATGGAAAGATTTTTATCAATAAAGAGTTTATCATTTTTTCCATGAAGATTTCACTATACCATTTATGAATCACTATGGTACTCCATATAAAAACAATAGAAAACATGACAAAAATATGTTTTCTAGGCTATCAATATGCATTGTGTCTTACAACTACTGTGCAATATGCTTATACACTGAAGAGGACAATTGTAAGAGAATGCAGAATAATTTGAGTGAGATAGAAAGAAGAAAAAAAGGAACTCGAAGATAACTAATAGTTAAACTAAATAAGATAGAAATAAGAACATTTCAAACCTGGTTCTTTATTACATTTTTTTGTTTGTTTCTTTTTTCCACTCCATTCCATTACTAAAATTCAGGCAAATTTCTTCACTGAAGAAGTAAGACAATCTTGCTAAATAAACTTTTTTTGTTTTTACTGTAGGAGCATCTAAAATTATAAAATTATAGTTTCTTATGTTTACAAACCTCTTTCTAGTGGACAAAATGTCTTCACAAGCATAATACAACACAGTGAGTAAGATGTTATTACCTATATTATAAAAATAGGAAAACTGAGGCTCAGAAAGGTGACATGACTTGACCAGAAGAGACACATGCATAAGTGACACCTTTAAGACCCATATCCAGGTCCTCTGATTACAAATTCCTTGTTCCTTCCACAATATCATCCTACAGTAATATTAGTAGGAATGTTTTGCACCAGATAATAAGTAGAGAAAGAATTCTTGGCTTTCACATTGTTGCTATTTTCCCCAAAGGCAGAAGGATGACATAATGCCAGGGCACAGGACGGCTTTGTTCCTTTTTTGTTTCTCTTCCATAGTCCTACATCCTCCATACTGAGAATTGTATAAAAATAATCAAGTTCACAGAACCCCTGACACCACCTGCTGACACTACACTGTATAAACATCAAATGCAGATGATAATACAATTCAGTTGTAATCTACTTGGGGATACTATTCAATTTGTGAACCATCTGGGGAGCATGTGTCCTACACTTCAGTTCACCTTTGCTGTTTGCCTCATTCTGGATTAGTTATTTCTGTCTTAAGGTATGAAGAACAAAAACTGACCGCTACATTAAAATGTAATTCAGAAGGCAACAGTATGTGGGAATACCACATAATGGTCCCCAATGGTAAACAAAAATAATCTGGACTCTCTGCTATTAGGATTTAAAGGCATTAACTCTTCTCCATTCATGCCAGTGACTTAGACCTATGGCAGGTCTAAACAGAATTAATTCCTGCTTTCTGATTAAGAAGAACACTACTCATATGCCCTCCATAAAAAGACAAGAGATAAAATCATTCTCCTTGCTTTTTAGGCTTTTTTCCCCCTGTGTACATTAGACAGCATGTCTAAGGATACTGTCTTCACTCAGTCACAAGAAATAATCAGAAAATAATCTAGTAAGTACAACCAATGAAATGCATCTAACTCTAGAAATAAAAAATCCCCATAGTTATGACAAATAATTGGTTAATATTTGAGATGGGATATGGGTAAGGAGAAAGCATTTCTGCAAAGCCAGAACCTGTCTCCTCTTCTTTTAAGCTCAGAGCTCTCTCCAGTCATTAGATTCAAACCGAGAATTTAGAATAAAATATTTAAGGAGATCTGTCCCATTACCATGGAACTCACTCATGACATTTTTGTCAGTCTGGCTTTCATATGGTGCTCCAGTTCTAGACATTTAGCATCTACCATTTTCCCAGGCCTGACTCCTTCTCTTGGGTATCTGTAAAGGACCTCATTTTGTTCTTACCACCCCTCTAGAATATTGTCCCTGAAACTTGGTCCTGGTTTTTGCTACCTCTTGATAATCTTTCCTAACACGAATTGCCCACTTGTACCTCTTCTGCCTTCCACAAGAATACTCTGGCCTATATTCCTTTTGCCTTATCACCTAGATGTCATGCTTTGCCTACCAGAATGGATCCTTAGCACCCATGTTGAGCTTGATCCCAGCCTTGGATGCTCAAAGTAGCAAGGTTTAGTCTGGGTCCCAGTAGTCTGCAACTATGTCCATTTGCTGATATTGATCACTCAGGGCTTATAGTCTAATTGAAAGAGATGTACATTTAAAAAAAAATTTGTTTCTTGACTTTTCTTGTCCTATATTGTTAGCTCTTGTAGGCACTTAAAACAGCAAAGGACGAAATAGTGTGCTCATGAATTTGTAGGCCGTTGGACATTATCAGATATAATTATGACGATCTTATTAGACACTGACAGTGTAACGGCAGTGCTGAATAGTGGGTAACTCGGGAGCCAGACTTCCTGGATTAAAACCCTCACTTTGACATTGACCAACTTTAGGCCATTGGACAAAATTAACTAACAAGTGCCTCAGTTTATTCAACAATGATGTGAAGAAAATAGTAATGCTTTCTCAAAGGGCTGTGAGGATTCAATGTGTTAATACATATCAAGTGCTTAGAGAAGGCCCTGACTCAACAAAAGCCCAACTAGTCCTAGTCGATACACATTACCTGGGTAGGCTGCCATCTCTAACTAATAAGAAAACAGAAAAATCAGTGTCGTATTGAAATCCACTATTATTAATAATTCTTCCAAGGAGACTTCTCTGCTCCTCCCAAGGACATGCTGAATTTATTTCCAGTAAATTAGTAACTGTTTGGCAGGAAGATCTGAAGCACCATTTCTTCCTTGACAGCTTACTACCTGGGTGAAAGTTCTTTATCTGTTAAATGCAGAAAATAATGCTTCTTACCTAGCAGGGTTAGCCTTAATACTAAATTAGTTCAGGCAGATACAACATATAGAATAATGCAAGAGAGACAAAAACACCTGCATGTTAGCTTATCACCATCATGTGTGTAGTCTACACAATAGTCAGGGAGAGGAAATGCTGAAGTAGGAACATCCCTTAGTGATTAGATCCAGGAGGTATCCATGCTCCTGCCAAATGTGGAATTTGTCATTAACTCCAGACCCAATCAAAACACTTCCCACTGAAAATAAATTCAAACCTTAACTGACGTCTAAAGAAGAACACATCACGTGGAAAAAAACAAAGAGCACTAGAAGCAGAAGGAGGTAATTGTGGCTACAGCCTCCTGCAAAGAGAGAAAGCAGACAATGCAAGAAGAACAAGTCCCTATAACAGCTCATATTTAATCTTTCTGGAAAATGCAGGGAGAGGTTTCACTTAAAAGATTAAGTGGATAAAAAGACTCTTAGGATAAAAATCAGGGGCCCCGACAAGGATGCAACAGTCTAACACATACTGGCTGAAGGCAAAAATGGTGTGGACACAAAGGAGGATCTAAAGAATCTAAAGGAAAAGAACTTGAGAGTGAACCAAAGTGTGGGTGTTACCAGATTCTTATGAGTAGGTCCTAGAAATGAATGCCTGAGTTCCACTCTATGCCATTTGTAGTTGAGTATAAACACGTATTAGTCACATAGTACATTTCAGAGCCTATTTTTAATTCTAAAATGTGGATTCAGGTATTTTCAAACAGAAGCTCCTCTGACCATCCCCCTTCCCAGTGGAGATTGACTCCTCTGGAGTCATCGGAGACTGTACACCAGTGTTTACAGCCCAGCCGTGATGGCTAACTATCTGAGTGACCTTGGAAAGTTAGCTCATCTCCCTCTCCGTTCGTCTCCTTGTCTGCAAAGTGAAGAAAATTCTGGAATCTACCCATGATTTTTAAGTTAGCTAGCACATAAGATGCACTTAAATAGGTGCATAACAACACATAAGGCACCAAGTGAAATGATGTCACCACTTTTGTTTTATGAATATCTAGACTATGTTGACTCTTGACTATTACAATCAAGATCTAAGTGACAAGATCCAAAGGAACAAATGCAGGCAAGTAACACATCTCTTACAATGTGTTCTGCCTTGTTCTCCATGGCTCTGTCCCCACAACGAGGCTTAACAAGGTTCGTTTTCTCTGCAATGATTTTACATTACAGTCTGGTTTTACAAGAATAAACTGCTTGAGAGCCTGGCTGGTTCCTTTCCTCTCTGCACACCCTGCATTTAACAGAGTTCCAGACACAAACCAGGGTGTCAAAGAATGAGTGATGAACAATCAATAAATGAATATCATAACTGGAAAGAGTTGCTCTGAATCCAGAATTACCTGCTAATGTCAGCAGACTTTTAAACTCATTAACAGAATAAAATTATTATTATTATTATTATTTTAATATTCTTTTAATAGTTTACAGCTATAAGCATCAGCAATGATTTTTTAAATTGAATTGTGTCCACCATTATGTTGGGAATATTGAAATGTTTTCAATTCATTACTAGCATATCATTCTGTCACTTAGAGACTTTTCAAATTGTTTTGTCTGCCCCACATGTTCTAAGAAGCTTGTGTGTTCTCTATGTATTGGACTGCCAACACATAGAAAAATTATCCACTTCCCCATCAACCACTGATTTTTTCCATTACCAAATGAGAGGTTCTAAAGGCCCACGATGACTAGGATAAATCACTCCATTTCTTTTACTCTATTAAAGTAGATATTTTATGTTCCACTGCCACAAAATCCAAGATGAACACCAGAAATAGCCTGTGAGTTGAAGACTCTCATTTTAAAATGGCACCACAATTTATCCTATTTCTTACTGTACCATGATCATTACATTATTCATTAGAACTATTTGTTTTTTAGGCAGCTGTTACACAGCTTTTGCGGAGTGCAGGCTTCCAAGTGCAAGCTGGTGATTTAGAGAGAGATCTTCCAGAGATAAGGTCACTTTGTGAAATTCCCACCTGTGTGACCCCAGTGTGTTTGCATAAATATAAATTTGCTCTATGACATTCCTGTCATGTTTGCTCAGTGAGCAAGTAATTTGCCACTCTCATTACTCTAGGTACAAGGTACCTTGTGAAAAATCAATCTTCTTTCTGCTTCATACATCACAGCTTCCCCCAGTCACCCTGTGCATTCTGGCTCTGAAATGCAGCTGTGAGATAGAGACCCGGGTCTGTTTCAGCAGGCTGCATTGTCCAAAGGGGCTAATGAATGTTACACCTCACTGGGAAAAGCCCATCTTGGGGCAGGGGAAATGTCTGTGTACAAAGCAAAGACACTGTTTCGTGCAAAGCATTTCCCATACCAGAGGGAGGGAAGTCTTAATAGCAGAACAAATAAGTAGCTATAGGGGGTTTAGTGCACAGTTTCTCAGAAATATTAATCTACCATCTCTTCAGGCCACAAATCATTTTCTCTGCCTCTTGACAGGCTGAATTTTGACTTTGAAAGACAATTCATTGCAGGATCCTGACTGCCTATAATATGCCAGGCTTTTCCCCAGGGACAGAGCCAACTCACACCAGCAGATGAAACCATTTTCAGTGTTTTCCTTGGTGCTGATTGCTGTTTTTTCACCAATGTATCCACCTCAACATCATAGCATAAGTGCTGGTGGGGAGGGGAAGCAATGAAAAACAAAATACTTCCATTCTATGTATATTTTGAAATCCAAAGAAGAGTAATATGCTGTAATTTTCATGCTATACTGTGGCACAAATGAATTTTAGAAAATCATTAATTCAAGTGTCAGCAAATATATATTGAGTATCTATTATGTTCTATTCTGGGAGCTGTAAGCAAAGTAATTAACAGAAGAAACATAGTCTCTCCCTTCATAAAATTTATACTCCATGAGAGAAAATAAATGAATACCTAAATTAACCAATGTGGTAATTGCAAGTATTGATCAGTGCTGTGGGAAAAATAAAACAGAGCCATGTGGTAGATCCTGACAGAGGGGTGTGGGTTAAAGCAACATTAGATAGGAGGATGAGGAAGATCTGCCCAAAGGATCCAGCTGTGTCAAAATAAAAAAGAGGGAAGTGTATTTTGGGCAAAAGAAAAGGAATAGGAATAGAGAAACAGTGAAATAGAGAGAAGGTAGTGTGAAAGGAGTCGCAAGCATGAGTCAGAGGAGTGGTATTGGCGAGAGTCGGACCACAGAAGCCACACTGGCTGTGATAAAGAATTGAGGTTTATTCAAAGTGCAGTAGGAAGGCATCAGGAAGTGGAAGCGAAGGAAACTTTCAAACAGCAGGACAGTTGACATGATCTGATATACACTTTTTAAAGATCACATTAAAAATTGCTGCCAAGGCCGGGCGCTGTGGCTCACGCCTGTAATCCTAGCTCTTGGGAGGCCGAGGCGGGCGGATTGCTCAAGGTCAGGAGTTCAAAACCAGCCTGAGCAAGAGCGAGACCCCCGTCTCTACTATAAATAGAAAGAAATTAATTGGCCAACTGATATATATATATAAAAAAAAATTAGCCGGGCATGGTGGCGCATGCCTGTAGTCCCAGCTACCCGGGAGGCTGAGGCAGGAGGATCACTCGAGCCCAGGAGTGTGAGGTTGCTGTGAGCTAGGCTGACGCCACGGCACTCACTCTAGCCTGGGCAACAAAGCGAGACTCTGTCTCAAAAAAAAAAAAAATTGCTGCTGCATGAATAAAGAGTTGCAGGGGGTCAATGTAGCAGAGGTAGGGAATCAGGTAGGAGGCTGGGGCCACTGTCCAGGCAAGCTGTGATGACGATGGCTTGACCTACAAAGCTATAGGTGGAGATGAACAATAAATATATTTGTGACATATTTTGGATATATAGACTTCAGGACTTGTTCAAAGATTTGAGGAGAGGCTAGTAAAGAGGAGAGGAATCCAAGGATATAGTCCAGATTTTTGGCTTCAAGAATTAGATGGATATTAGCATTACTAGTAAGATGGAGAGAAAGTAGAAATGAATAATTCTATTTGAACATACTAACTTTGAGAAGATAGATGTCCAAGATGTCACGTAGGAAGTTAGGAGCAAAAACTTGGAGCTTTGGGAGAGGTGAACTAGAGCATAGCGATAGTATTTGACACCACGTATACAAATGAGCTCACCCAGGCTGGGGGTGCCAGGTGGAACACAGGACACCCAGTTAAATTTGAATTTCAGATACAATTAATAATTTTTTGGTATAAATATACCTAAAACATTGCATAGAACATACTTATACTAAAGTATGTCCCAATAGTTTATGGACTAGAAAAATAAATAAGTAAATAAATGCACGTTTGTTTATGTGTATAATGAAGATATGGATACAGTGAATATAAAAACCTCATCCAATAAGCTTCACTATGAAAGGAAGAATAAAAATCGGGTGGCAGCTATGGGAGGACATGAGGTTTGGGAGATACAGGAGGATGTGTGTTTGGATGGGAATGATCTGGCGGAGAGGGAAAAGAGGACAATTCAGGAATGAGAGGGAAAATGGCAGGACCTAAGCCCTTGAAAAGGAATATGATCCAAACCATGAGGCAATTTTTCATAGTGGTGGAGACAATTCTTCCATTTTAACAGAAAGAAGACAGTGAAAATAAGTGTGGTGTCTGTTGGTTTTGAATTTTATGAACAACTCCAAAGATATACATACACAAATATATTCCACTTAAATATCTTTCTGGCATTTTAATTTGTACAAAATTACCCAGTGATTGTTTACTCACACAAACATAGAATATAGACGTATTCAAATTGAGTTGTTTCAAGACACTTTGATAGCTTAATGAGTGATTGTTAGATAATTGTTTATGAAAAAAGTGTTACATTCTCACAGTTCCCTTTATTTTTCATAAACCCGGGCGGTATAAAATAGCCTCTAAACTGTTACAACATCAAAACTGAGGTTTTTCTAAATGGAAACCAGAAATTTCTAAATACCATTTTCCATAACAACTGTGCCCTGACATACACCATTAAATAGAAAAGTTTTGCTAATACAAAGTGAAAGCAAATACTGCCAAGCTCCGGAGAAACAAAGGTCAGTTGCTGTGGGAACCACCCTTTGGACCTCCTGACCTTTGCATGTGTTGCATTAATGTGAATATTTGCATTGGATCTACTCCAAAATAAAAATGAGGTATTCAGTGATACAGTCACAAATGCAGCTCAGCAGCAAAGAGACAGTGCTGCATTTTGGGCAGCACAAAGAAAAATAGTAAAGACAATTTTTAAAATAGATATATCTTTAGAACATTTCCCTGAGTATCATGCAGCCATCCATCAGTCACCTGAAGTCCTGATGATATTTGTCAATGAACACAATTATTTGGCTCATAATACTTTATGTTCTTATTAACAAAAGAGTGATAGCCTGATAACAAAAGAGTGATAGCCTGACAAACAAAATTCCCTGGTTTATTAAGCAGTAAGCATTGTCTGCATGGTTCCTATAATTTTCAACTCAAAGCTCAGCTAACACAACCTTATATTCTTTCCAAAATTTAAAAGAATTTGTCTCCTATCCATATCCCACATTTGAAATCAAAATGATACTGCTTTTAGACCTGATAAAACACGGATGCAGTAGAAAAAATTCTGATTATTAAACCAACTAACATGTGGTTATCTATTACATGATCCAGATTAAACATCTTCTTTCTCAGCATGTTTACTAACATTTAAAATTTCTATCTGCTCTCTCTTTGGACAATATTTATGTTAGTTTCCCTATATGAACACAGAGAGTACAGACAGAGCAAAATCTGAGCTCTATCAAAGACTGAGGGCCTTACACACCTTGCAGGGGCTGGTACCTAAGAGGCAGGCAATAAACATGGATGGACGGAAGCATGGATGGGTGGATGGACAGATGTATGGATGTTCAGAAGGACTATGGGGAGAAGAAGTTATGAAACTTAGATAATAAAAAGAGAATCATAAATATATTCAACCAAGCAAAAAAAAATGAGACATTGTCAAGATTTTAAACAACTTAATACCCTTCTGAAAGCAATGAGTCAGTGACAAATATCTTAATTCCATTTAAAAAGCCCATTCCTTCTACATCCTTTCACCCTCCATAAATAATACACTATCCCTCCCTCAATCTATCCATTCACATACTCAAAAAATGAAATAGTTCTCCCAAAACATAATCCAACGATACTCCAGGCTCTTTTGCCTAGATTTACATCCTGACACCTGGGATTTATTCAAAGATTCCAAAGCAAATACAACTACAGTGAAGCAGAGAGTTGGATACCAGAGTTCACAAGGTCTAATATTCCCAAGAATAATTTCCATACTTACTTTTAAATAATAGTTCATACATTTGGCAGCTCACATCTCTAAATCATAAATTGGGGAAATCCCTTCAGAGTGTGAACATTTTGGAGGCTGGAACTGTGTTATTTTCATTGTGTCCCAGGAGTCCACTGCACACTAGCATATAGTAGGTACTCAATACATATGTTTATGGGATGAATGAGTGAATGAAAGAATGAAGGCATCCATGCCCAAGTACCCTAGTAAGAAGTATAATTCAACCTGGTAATCGCATGTTTTAACCTTATATATCATAGAATAGATTATGCAAATACTTCAAGTATTTGGTTTTATATAGAAATTACTTCTCCCCCACAATAAAAAACTGCCTTGTAAATAAGGATTTCATAAAACCACAAATCCATCCAGCAATTAATGTGTGGAAAGAGAGAGGACATGAGAGAGAGAGAGAGAGAGAGAGAGAGAGAAGGGAGAGAAAGAAGGAGGAAGAGGAAGAAAGGAATACAACCATTAAGTCTTGGTGGGTCAGTAGGATGGTACCTAACATCTGTACTCATAGATAAGGCAATGGGAAGCCAGTTCCATATTTTTTTCATTCCTTTACAGATATTTATTAATATTTAAAGCCTTAAACTTAGCCAAAGCTAAGTATGAAGTACACAAAGAAAGTAATGACTCTGGGGTTGAGAGTTAATAAAATTCTGGAATAAAAAAAATTAACAATGGCAGTCAAAAGCACAAACTAAGCCAAGATCTAATTATATTATACTTTCATGAATGTAAAAAACATTATGAAATATTTAATAATCTACCAAACTCCACATTTTTCATCTACCCAGGGATTCCATAGACTTGCATACAATTATCTCTTCAGTTAAATACACAGCACTTGGCAAGTGTTTGGATTCGTAGTCACATCATTGTTCCTGATATTACTGGGCCACTTCAAATGCTTGAAGCTCTTCCCTTGTCATTCTCTGCGCTTAGAGAGGTTCAGCTTATAAGGATTTCAATCTGCTTGTTTTAATCAGTGCTTCTGCACTATTTGCCTTTACCTTACATGTGAGCCTTTTGGCAGATGATTTATTTGATTTTCTTTATTCTTATCTTGCCAGCACTTATAAAATTGAATGAAGGAAAAAAAAGGGAGAGGGCTCAGCAGGCACTGAACAACATGTCACATTGTGAACAGAAATGCTAAATATATATTCTGATTCCTAAAAGACCCTAGAACATGAGCTAAGTTTTTAAAAAGAGATGTAACTGTTTGCATTATCTGTAATATTTCCTTTCTTTTGCCTCCATCAAGCTATTTGTGATGCAAATAGCACATGGATATATAAAGTTAGCTGATAACATGGTAACCTTGGTAGCAACTTAGTTATATTGAGGGTAAAAGTGATCTCAATAGTAACTGATTTTATACAATATTACTTTGCTATACTGTTTCATACATATATTATAAAAACATGTAACATAGGTACAGTTAGGAATCATAATAAAACAAATGCGAACCACCCCCTACTAAATCCATCATTAATTTAATAACATTAACATTACCATTTCTCTTGAAGGAAGAGTACCTGGGTATCTGCAGTGGACTGCTTGCAGGACTCTTAAGGATACCAAAATCCATGGATACCCAAGTCCCTTAAATAAAATGGTGCTGGCTGTATATCTTTAACCAATGTATTATTTCACTTTGCTTGGTTTAAGCATTATAAACATGATGTCATACTGTGTACAATCTCCTAAAACTTGTTTTTTCCACTCATCATTATACAGGCTGTATCCATGGATTCCTCATCTGTGGATTCACCAACAATACAATTAACTATCAAAATTATTTCAAAAAATGCTTGCATCTGTACTGAACATGTACAGACATTTTTTTCACTTCATTATTCCCTAAGCAATAGTATAACAACTATTTACATAGCATTTACATTGTATGAGATGTTATAAGTAATGTAGAGATGATTTAAAGTATATGGGAAGACATGTATAGGTTATATGCAAATAGTAGACCCATTTTATATCAGGGACTTGAGCATCGGAGGGAGGTCCTAGGACCAATCCCTCATGGATACAGTAATTCAAAGATGGGTTTGTGTTGTTCCATTCAATTGTAGTTCATTCATTTCCACAGTTGTATAATCCATTGTGTGAATATAACAAAGTGTACTCATCCATTTCTTGTCAATGGACATTTGGGTTATTTCCAGTTTTTTGCCATTATGAACAATACATCTAGAAGTATTCTTATGCATGTCTCTTGATTCACATGTGTAAGAGTTTCTCTAGGATTTATATATGAAAGAAGAATTATTGGTCATAGGGAATACATGTGCTTAACTTTACAAATAATACCAAATTGTTATCTAAAGTGGTTGTCCTAATTGACAGTGGATACTGTAGCAGTGTGTAAGTTTTCATTACTCTCCATCTTTCCAACACTTGATATAAGAAGGCTTCTATTTTCTTGGCATTCTAGTGAGTATAAAATGGTATCCACTGTAGTGTAAGCTACTTGGAAGGCTGAGGTAGGAGGGTCACTTGAGCCCAGGAGTTCAACACCAGCCTGGGCAACATAGGGAAACCCTGTCTTTAAAAAAATTAATAAATAATTTTTAAAACTTTTAAAAATGGTAACTATTTTTGGTCTTAATCTGCATCTCCCTGATTGTTGCTGAAGATCAATATTTTTTCATGATGTTTGCTTTTAACCTCATGACTTTTATTGCTATCCATTAATTTCTGAACAAAGAATGTTTTTTCAGTGAGCAATAGTATCATTTCTTTGTTTCCAAGACACCAAGATCGTATCAAGTTTTTTCACTAAATTAGCCAATCAGCATAGAGTTTTGAGCTGGGGGTCTGATTACCAGTTCCTGGTCTACTTTATTCCAGTTACCTTAGACTCTCTTTTAAGGAGCTGCCAGACACTTTTCCACAATCTGTACAAGATATAGACCTACATATGTCCATTTTACTGATAATCTTTTCCCAACAGTGTTTTGTATATTTTCTAAGTAGAATTATCCTAATCTTATAAAACTTGACTTGCTTTAAAGTTTTAACTCTCCAATTTCACCTTTTAAAATAATTTTAATTCTATTTTACAACTTTGTAGTTGAAAAATATTCTCTAAATTTTATTACTTGCTGTGACAAAACAAACATACGGTACTCCTATAGCAAAAAAAAAAAAAATACACATAAACAATATAATTACAATGCAAAAACTTTGATTTTCCCAAGAGGTCATTTGAAGAAAACATGAGTAAATGGCCTATAAAAATTATTTTTCGAGATAATATCAGGAGAAATACAATAGAATTTAAAATTGAATTGAAGGTATCATACTGTTCAACTATTTGGATCCACACAGCTTTGTTACACTAATTACCTGTATCACACAGCATGAGGGACGATTTTTGCTTGTTATACCATGTCAGTTAACAATTATGATAATACAAGTATATACCCTGCCCCTGATCTGCCAGAATACCATTTCTGAGAATGGGCTCTGTTTATTTAAATACCTTTTCATATAGGCATCTCATTTTACTTATCCACTGCACACAACTAGGATAACAGTATAACTTCTATCAAATGCACAGTTTTATGGCTTTTACAGCACCTAGCTATAGATGTGGATAGGGCTTCCAGTTCTGAACATCTGCCAGCTAAACTCCTTCATTAAAATCTGTTTTCCAACCTAAGTGTCCACCAATTGAGGAGAGGATAAAGCAAATGTGGTACATATATTCTGTGGAATACTACTCAGCCATAAAAAAGGATGGAATCATATCTTTTGCAGCTTCCTGGATGGAACAGGAAGCCTAAGTGAAGTAACTCAGGAACAGAAAACCAAATACCACATATTTTCACTTATAAGTGAGAGCTAAACTCTGGGTATGCATAGTTGTACAGCGTGAAATAATAGACATTGGAAACTGCAGAGGTCAGAGGATGGGAAAGGAGAGAGGGATGAAAAATTGCCTATTTGGTACAGTGTACACTATTTGGGTGATGGGTACACTAAAAGCCCAGCTCTCACCACTATAAAACATAGCCATTTGACAAAACTGCACTTTTACCCCAAAATATATTGAAATAATAAAACAAAAAAGAAAAGAAAGAAAGTTAGCTTGGGGGAAAAAAATCTATTGATTTAATCATTGGGCATTAACATTAAAGAACCGGTATCTTTCTGGTATGATATCAGAGAATCCAGCCTCTTGGTAACCTATTAAATCTGGGCTGTCTACAAAATGGTATAATCTAACAATTCTAGCCAAACTATAAAACCAAGGAAATACATATCATTTCTGTAACAGCTTTATATTTAAAGATGACCAATTGTCATTACCTTTAAAATAAGATGTTATTACCATGACTACTTCCTATATTTCCAACCACTTCAAAGCTGGAGATGGTGTATAATCAATTTTTATATTAAAAAATAGCACAGAAACAATCCCCCAGGCTAGAGTTAACTTCACACTCCTCACCCTCGTTGCCTCTCTATAACATCAACACAGTTGAGCATACCCTACTTTTTGAAACACTTTCCTTCCTTCTGGGAGTGAGTCACTGAACACCCTCACACTCTTGGCTCTCCTACTGCCCTAATGTCCCCTCATTCTCAGGGTGCTTTGCTGACATTTGCTCTTGTGGTTGACCTCTCAATAGTTATTGCAGTGTCTAAGGTCCTGTTAGAGCCTTCTCTGTTTTCAGTTTCTCCTCATATGATCTCATTTGGCCCCACGGCTTTAATAAGATCTCCCCACTGTTCATTCACAAAATTTTCCTCCAATCATGACATCTTATCTGAGCTAGACTTGGATATTCAATTGAGAATTTGGTGTCTACAAATAGATAGCTAGTGGGCTCCTCAAATTCAATATGTCCTAAGGAGAATGATGCATTTTCTTCCTTCTCCCCCACCCACTCTTCCTCTCCCATTTTTCTTAATTGCATCACCATTTGGCAAAGCCCAAAATTTCTAAATCGCCTGTGATTCCTCCCTTTCCCTGATCCCCATTTCCAACCTGTCAGTTCATCTTATTCTCATATTAAATATACATTAAATCTATCCACTATTCTCCACCTCTATCCTTGTCCAAGCCTGGCTTTCACTTCTGCAACTGATTCCTATCTGATCTCTCTGCTTCCACTCTTCCACCATACAGTTCTTTCTCCTAACAACACACACAGCCATCGTTTTCTTCTTTACATGTAAATCTTACCACTACTGCCCCTATTTAGAAATGTCCAATGTACTGCTAATGTACTATTACTTAGAATGAAAATCTCAACTTCTTGCTATGGCCTAGTAGACTAATGGTAGTCTAACTTTGTTCTGCTTCTCCCATCTGATCACCTATCCTCTCCTTCTCACCCACCTCAAGGTTATTTATTTTTAGCAGGGTCTCACTTTGTTGTCCAGGCTAGAGAGCAATGGTGCGACTATAGCTCAGTTCATTGCAACCTTGAACTTTTGGGCTCAAGTGATCCTCCTACTTCACCCTCCCAAGTAGCTGAGACCACAGGTACATACCACCATGCCTGGCTAATTTTTAATTGTTTTTCTTTTTTGTAGAGACAGAGTCTCAGTATGTTGCCCAGGCTGGTCTCAAACTCCTGGCCTCAAGCTATCCTCCCACTTTGGCCTCCCAAAGTGCTGGGATTATAGGCATGAGCCACTGTGCATGAATAACAAATATTTATTAAATAAATAAATTTTTAAAAGCCTTTCTTCCTGTTACCAATAGCCACCACAAAACAAAGCCTTGAATTATTTTTATTTTCATGTCAAATTTAATAATTTTGGATAAATTGCTTGATTTGTGAGCTACTCTTTAATTTTAAGAAATAGTCATTTAAAATTTTTATGGTTTCTCTGTATGTCAATTACTATATATGCGAGACAAAAACGCAACTGCACTCATGAAGTCAAAAAGTTCACTTTTATTTTTACTTCTGGGAAAATTCAAGAGCAAAAGCTTCTTCTCTACAAAGTCAGTTGTAATTTACACTCATTAAGCTATCTGCCTTTTCAGACAATGGAATAATAATAGCCTAAGTAATTTGAGAAAAGTGCCTGGCTTTTGGCAAGTCCTGCTATTCTTTTCAAGATCCATCATCTGAAATTGCAGAATATTTCTGTATCTTCAAAGCTATGCTATTGGGACACTAAAAAAATTGCCACAACATCACAGAAGTTAGCAACCTCAAAGCATCCTCTGTATCAAATATGTTATTAATTCGATAAAGATGAAATATAAGTTTGATCAGCATCAACACACTTAGGCAGGTAGTGGTGCTGTGCCATCAAGGAGCCCCTGGCTTTGCAGCCACTATCCCCGGGTGAATGCAGACAGTCTCCAATGTAAAAGTTTGAACATTTGGATCAAAAATACTTTATGTTTTTCCCTGGTGAGACAAATTCTCCCAAAACTCATGTATTTAAGAGTCAGTAATAAGAGTGAGAGTGCAGAGATTTTAGATATAAGTTCAAAATTCAGTTTTGCCTCTTACTAGTTTGTACATGAGTATGTTACATGTTTCCTTTGTCAATACTCACAGAGCACCTACTCTGCCAGGCCCTGTACTAGGTGGGACAGCTATAAAAATAAAGTAAGATTTGGTCCTTGATTCCAAGTAGTTTAGAGCCTTAATTTTCTCCTAGATAAAATGGGAATAATAATACTACTCCCGCTAATGGTCAACCAAGATAAAGAAGGCAACACACTTAGCACAAAAGACTCAATATATAACATATTTTTGTAATTCTCACCCAAGTTACACCAACTCATGTGCTATGTGATTCCCCCTAGCAACTTCAGTATACATCAAAAATAAAAATTTAGACTTATTCAATTCCACCAGCAAAAACCATACTATAATTATTGGCTTAGGCATACAATGAAAGATACTAAAAAAGTTTATTTGCAAATTTTCAGTGTGCCTAAAGGTTCATTTAATAAACACTTCACTGTCCTCAACTCTTCTATTCGATTCAATGAAATTGTACAAAAAATTCGATGTACTTATTTAACAACAAAGATATTTTAATGTAATATCTTTAGCAGGTTGCCATTAAAAAATAGATGCTAAAAAACAGTCAGAGGAAATTGTACATTCAGTAGCCATTGGAAATTCATGAGGTTTTGTTCTTAGTTTCAGAGTATGCACTTCATAACAATTAATTGATTATGTCTAGGAATATCACCAAATAGTATTATTCTGTTTTGCAGAGAATTAACATACCTAATTCAGCAGTACATGAGACTCCTACAGTGTAAAAGAACTATTTTATGACTATCTTTAAAAGGTAGTGTCTTATCTTCTCATATCAGAGAGATTATATTACTGTTCAAAAGCCTAGGTCATTATTAGAGAATAACTGCACTAATTATTTGAAATGATCATGAGAAGTATCACGAAGGAAAGAGCAATAAATTGTCAGTTCTTTTGAAATAATAGTTCAATAACCCAACATTGCTACTATCTTAACATCAAGATTCTAATTTAGAGAGTTATAAATATCTATAATAATGATGATCTAAATTAACAACAATAAATCATTAACTTAACCTCTCAAAATTTAAAATAGTCTTGACATTATTAATATTTTGTTAACATGAAGGATCAAGTTTCATATTTTATATAAATAAATATGTAAACTGCAAAGGGCTAAACAAATGTACAGAATTAGCATCACCAGTTAATATCACCGGACAGATCATTGTTACATATATTAAAGACTGTGAAGGTCTTCAGGAAAAATGTCCTTATATCAAATTAGTATGAAATGAGATTCTAATCAGAAGAAAAGCTCTTGTCCTCTTCGGTTATGAAAGCAAAACGTAATGCACAATTTATTTTTCATCCACAGGGGAAAATAGCTTTATAAAAATTACTAAATGGCAAATACTCATTTTATCAAGTTCTTGACCTAAATGCTTTTGACAACTATTTATTGCCACCAGGCACACAGACATACTCCCTTACACACAGGTGCCAAAGCTCTGTCTTTTCCAATACTTTATCAATTCATCTGAGTATATATGGAGAAAGTGTAAGGTCAGTAACCATGTTGCTAACATACACCTTTACTACTTTTAATCTCCCTTTTAACAAAGAAAGTAGGAGGTCTGTCCAGAAAGTACCCAACCATTGTTAATATAACAAGAAAGGTTTGCATGACATCGATGCAACCTGGCAGCCAAGGAGAGTGGACTGAATGTGCATGCATGAACAATGATGACTTCACTGTACTAGTAGTCAGTGGGGCACTAGATGCCATTGAGCGAGCATGTGTACTGTGTGGCCATTGCATTCAAAATGAGCAAGTAAAGCAACAAATCTGCATCAAATTTTGCCTTAAGCTTGAACATTCCTCCGCGGAAATTATTTGGATGATTCAGAAGGCTTTCGGGGACGATGCAATGAGTACAGCACAAATAAAATTGTGATACAAACGCTTCAAAGATGGTTGATAATCTGTTGAAAGTTATCCACATTCTGGAAGGCCTGCAACAAGCAAAATACCTAAGGATGTTGAACATGTACAAGTTAGGTTAGGAGACACTGGGAGAACTGTGTGAGGTCCCAAGGTGCCTATTTTGAAAGAGAATGAGGTATCATTGTCCTATGTACAATGTTTCTTATATCTTGTATCTTCTCCAATAAATATCTCTATCTTCTATATTACATGGCTGGATACTTTCCGGACAGACCTCGTATACTACCTGATGCAGAGTGACTGCACAGATATGATATTAGTTCCTGATGGGTTGTCAGGAAAACATATAACTATCCTAAATATTGACTCCTCATTTGCGAAAACAGAAGAGTCATGTATGTTCCACCACATTGCAGAATAACACCCTTGGCAAGTTATGAGGATGATGTCATAAACCCTATTACAAGGATGTGGATCCCAGACAGGTTCTGGAAAATATCAAGAACATGGATTTTATAAGTGGTAAACCTAGTGATAAACATTGTGTTAAAATGTCCCAGAACTTTAAGTCTGCCAAGAACCATAGGCCTAGATCCCCAAAATATGACACCAAATTATGATCCACTATATATAATAGCATCAAAGAATATGAACATATTCACTGTAAATTTAGGCAAACCTCTTTATAGAGCAACATAAACATAGCTTTACCTGCATCTAAGAATGAAGAAATGAGCTAGAATGCTAGATAGTATCTCATGGTCTTTCCCATTCCTATATTTCATCGTATGATCAGAATGCTGTATTCTTAGCAAACCTAAACCAAACTGATATTAACTTTTCCCCAAAGTCAGTTTGTTCCCTGGTTTGAAGTGTAATTTTTAATCCTGGAGTGATCCGATAGTGCAATTTCAGAAAGCAAGTTTTGCGTGAAGGAGCCTGCATTTCACTGTCAGAGAGTTACAAGAGATGTCAGTTTGTAATCCCATGGACACATGAAGGATGTTCACATATCAGGAAATCTGGAGAGAAGGGCACCAAGGGCCCCTGCACAGGATGAGTAGTCAGTCACAAATTCATAAACTATAACAAGTATTTTGACCTTGAAGTCATAACAGTTTCAAGGTTCTATTTTCTTATTTGTAAAAATGGAGGTAAGTCACCAAGTATGAGAAGAGTCGTCCAATTCCAAAGCATCCTAATAATGCCTGGGAATACAAGGACAGGTGAGGCAGACTCTCCTCAGGGGCAAAGATGGCCCACAGGACATTGTATACAGGACTCTGGACCTAGTGGGCAACATCTAGGTTACAAAAAACACATTTGGGAGTCTTCAGCATATGGGAGAGAGTTAAGATTGAGAGGCCACCAGGAAAGAGTTTGATGTGATCAGAGCTGTAGAAAAAGATAAATCCCTATAGAAAGATCAACATGTGGGGAGAGCAAAGGAATAATGTCTACCAAAGACACAGAGTCATGAGAAGCGCCAGGAGAGTGTGAGGGTTAGGCAGGCAGTGCAGACAGTCCTGTGGGAAGGAATTAATAAGCAGTGGTAGACACAATGAGTGAGATGTGCAACATTTGGGGGATGGTCACGCTTGAAACTCTGACTCAAGGGGGGAGGAGGGGCAAGGGCAATATATGTAACCTTAACATTTGTACCCCCATAATATGCTGAAATTAAAAATAAGTTAAAAAAAAGAAAACTACTTACTAAATGTTTACAGAATGGGGGAAGGGGGAATTGAAAGTGATCCCATCTAAAATCCTCTAACTTTTCCACAAACTGAGAGGCACCCTAACCTGTGGAAAATCAAAGTGAATAATTTGAGTAAGGTCTTAAAGAGAGTGGTCAAAGTTTGGAATATTCACTGATAAAAATCTTCTTAAGAAAAAAATTTCTAGGCTACTCAAAGGAAGAAATAATATACTTACCTGTACTGTCTTTTAAAATGTGTGAAGATGGGGTATTCATTCAGCAAATAATTATTGAAGGAGGTTATGTGAAAGGACAAAAATACATGTGACAAATCCCTGACTTCAGGTAGTCAACAGTGTAAGTAGCTTTCAATGCAAAACAAGGCTCAAAAGAGCATCGAGAGGTATTTACTCTGTGTGTGTGTGTGTGTGTGTGTGTGTGTGTGTGTGTGTGTGTGTGTTGAGGGCTGGGGGTTATGCAGATCCATCCAAAGTCTCCCTCTCAGCCCCTCAGAACACAAAGCATGAACTAATAAGATGATACTGGGAATTTAGGACTACAATCCCCTGTATGGAAGGAGATGTTTTCTTATTTTATCCATTGATATTATAATTTGAGTGCTAAGAATGTAATTTATATGACTAACTGAAAACTGCTGGAATGAGACTCTCTCTCTCCTGACTTCCACAAGGTACAGCTAGCTGAGCACAACCAACAGCTAAAGCGACTGGGGTGAATGAACAGCTGTGACTCTGCCAGTCTCTGAGCTCAGTGGATGACATTCTCCCCACAGGTCGACTCTGAGACAGATAATCAAAAGCACCTGCTGGGCAGGGCTGGGGTTTAAAGTGATATAAACAACAGCCCCTGCCTCCAAGGAGCTCCCGGTTTAATTGGAAAATAGAACATCACAATGAGAAACCTTAACTAACAATAGGATTGTGTGGGCTGGTCAAGATAACTAGAGAGGTATTAATTCCAGGTTATGCATAATTCTCACCAAATTCATGCTATAGACTGAGATCTACTATAAGAAGAAAAAATAACACTCAAGGAAAAAACTGTGAAAGAAGCAGGAATTGTGCTGGATCTTGAAACTAGATGAAGGGCAAGACTCCACACAGCAGAGCAAAAAACAGCCAGTTCTATTGTCATTAATTAACGTCCCCTTTGCCACCACTGCTGATAAATTCACCCTGTGCAACTCTGAACCATCTGTGTTTCTTCAAATCTCTAACACTGCCAATGATTTGGGCAACTTTATTTTAGGAGGCATTTATTTCAAAGATCACATGTTTGACTGTTTCTTTGTCTTTAGGACTTGCAAAAATAAGACAAGTAATTTGCCTGCTTGCTGCCTGCCTGGCTGAAGAGTGACATCATGTACAGATGTTCGCAAAGGTCGTGCTTGTTGGTATTTTGTCCTAACAGCTTTCAGAATCAAATAGCCATACTCACTTTACCTTATACTTTCTAGACTGGGATTGGAAAGGTTCTTTCGGTTCAGATTTCGCATTTTACCAAAAAAAATAAATAAAGCAATTTAAGATAATTAGCACTCTTATAATCACTCAGCAGCAGAAAGATCCATTCCCTGATTCTTTACTCTGTGCTCCTATCTTCTCTTCAGCCATCTAGTTTCAGACTCTGGCAAATATTTTAAACAAAGAGAAATTGGGATTGGCCCAATCGTCTGAAAATTCCAATCAACGATCCTACCATTTCTCTTATAATTCCCAAGTCAGGCAAGTTCCACGGACCACCAAGCTAAGTTGTGTTTAACTCTTTGCATGTCTGAGTTAAATCATGACATTTTGCACTCACACAGCACCTTATGTTAGTGTTTCCTTTGCTGCAAAATTAAATCTTATAGTGAACTCATTGTCAGGCTGAGGTACAGCTACTGAAGATCACCTCAAAGCTTTAGGAGGCCCACCTTTCTCATGCATTCAATGACCAGGTTTATCTGTCCTAGTTTGTTGTCTGGAGCAGAGCATGAACAAAACTAGGTTTGGTACCAGAGGAGTGAAATGCAAACATCAGGTCTGGGCAGAGTCACAAATAGAATTGGGGTTGGAACCAGGATTGATTACAGGAAGAGACACCAAAAGTTTGAGAAGGTGAAACATCAGAATAACATTAAGAAAACAAGAATCAAGGCTCAGATGAAGGCAGTGAGCAATAAAACTACAAACACAGGACACAGAAAAGGATGTAAAGAACCTCAAAGAAGAATCAGACCAATGCCAAATAGAAATTGATGCCTCATCCTCCTAGCTAGCAATTCACATCTAGCCCTTATTCAGGAAGAACTTATAAATTTTATCCAAACTTCCCAATGGAACCTAATGATACGGATAATTACAATTTATCCAGCGTCTGTGTGCTAGCACTTTACATACTTTTTCTCATTTAAGCTTCAAAGGGGGTATTTATTAATTTCTACTTTGTGCATGAGAATTCCAAGGCTCAGAAAAGTTTATTAACTTCCTTAAGGTCACCCAGCTAGTAAGAGCCAGAGCTGGAATTCAAAGTGCTCATTTCTCTATAACATGTTCTTTATAGGGAAGTTTATACATAGAAAAATGCATGTGGTTCTGATTCTCTATCTGTGCTGTCCATTATGGTTGCCACTGGCCACATGTGGCTATTGAGCACTTAAGTTGTGACTAGAGCCACATGTTAAAATTACAATATTTGGGATATATTGAGTTACATAAAATACATTGTACAAATTAATTTCGTATTTCTTTTATTTTTGAAACATGGCTACTAGAAAAAATATATATATACTGTTCCTATTATGTTTACATTGGTCAGCAATCTTTCACAAGTCATTTTTCAAACAAAACATAGAACCTACAAAGTTTTGGTAATGGAAAAACAATATACAGGGGAGGGACCAAAAGCCTTAACTTTGCTCCTTGTTTCCTCTTCTTGCTGGAATCACTCTGCTCACTGCTGCTATCATCATGCTGACAACCAAGTGTGGAAACAAACTCCTCTTTTACTTCCCCTTAGTACAGTGGGAAAAAAAAAATACCTCTTCAAAAAGATTTTTTAACTACCATGATAAAACAGAGGTGAATCAAAGAAAAATCATCAAGGAACATGAAAAGAGACCTCATTACAAATCAGAGGTTTCCATTCTGACCTTAATTGACTTGTATAAGAGCTTGTAAGTCTCATCCTATCTCAGAAAAGAAGCATCCCTATAGGTCTGGATCATAGAGTGAAAAGCTTATAGAATCCACACTGGTTATATAAATGGGAGAAGAAGGTCTAGTGAAGCACCATAAGGAGTTGTAGGAAATGTGATAAATTGGGGATATCTCTCTCTCCAAAGGCATCAAATTTGAAATTTTAGGAAACACTCTGCAATAATTGCCTATGAACTACCTTTCCTCCAGTTTGAGGCCGCATGCCTTAGCTCACTAAAATGAAAAACAAATTTATTTTATTATTTTTTTAATGAGGAAGTCGAATATTTTATTATTTTGCAGCAAAGCTGTTGCTCACTATATGAAAATAGCACCAGCAAATGCAGATGCAAAATATTGCAAAATTAAGATGGTATCATTCTTCATTTGACACTATATAACCAAGAAAAACTCCACTTACAGTTATTTCCAATGGAAAGACCATAAAGTATTTCAACCCAAATCCTGGTATGGATGTAAGCGAGTTACAGTATTATATAAGGCTTAAGATAACAATGTTATCCTTTGACAGAAAAGACCAATTCTAGCAGAAACTAGAGGAAAGAAGCAAGAAGACGAGCATACAGCGGACAAGGGCCGGAAGGAGGGGTACCTGAGACCCCGGGAGACTCCACGGGAGGAGGCTGCGGAGGAGAACTGGAGGCTGAGACCACCGGAGCAGCCCGGAGACCACCGGCAAGGGTAGGTGGAATTGCTGTTTCCCCTCCCCTGCATTCGGGACTGCTGGCGGGCTCCCCAGTGGGTGGAGAGACCTGCGGACATCAGCCCAGAGACTGCCGCCGCTTGCCAACGGTGAGCCTGTAGCAGACGTGGCACCAGGTTCCCAACTTCCTCCGGGCACCTCCGTGTGCACGGACCCGAGCCGCGCGGCAGGCGCCATATTGCCTCCTCCTCCCCTCCGCCGACCCTACCCGCGGCTGCCCAGAGAGACAATACAGCCACCAGCCGGAGGCACCTCCAGGGAACGGGACCTTCCCGTTTGGGACCCCGCCCGCCCTCCCAGGTGCTGCTGGCACCGTGTTCCCAGGAAAACGGTGCCGACTCAGAGGCTGAGAGACATAGATCCAGCTTGGGCTCCCTGTGGGTGAATTAGGACCGGAAATCCTCTCCCTGGTGGGAATACAGTTTGAACTCTGGGACCCAGAGGTCGGACCTGCAGACCAGATCCCCTGCACCGAGGGCTAGCATTGCCCCGGGCACAGAAGGATTATACGCGAACAGCCTACTGAGGGCTGTGTGCCTCCAGGGGCGGATCGGCGTCCTAGAGGGCAACCCTCCTCCCAGGAGGAGGCCCTGCGCCCAACCCCGGTGGCGTTCCTGTGCAGGGAACCTCCCCGCCGGCACCACAGTCCAGGGAGGCCTGGTGGCTTGTGGTCTGGCCTGCTGGCAGAGGCCCAGGAGTAGCCGCAGAGTTGGGGAGGGTGGAAAGAAGCGAGGCCTGCTGCAGACTGCGGGTCTCAGACAGCCCCACCCCCACCTACAGACTTTCTGGCTGAGCGGGACCATTCCAGCCCTGCCCTGACAGCTTTCCCTGTAAGCTGAGAACAGAACTTTGACCCCTGCTAACGGCCTGAGGGCAGGCTTACCCAACCCAGCTCCGCCCAGAACGAGAGCTGATAACAGGACTCAAAATCAACACCATAGCCTGTTCCTCCAAGCAAACGCCACCTACTGACAGGGGCGGCATCTTGCACAGCCTTTCCACGGCATCCACTGACTCAATATACAGGGAGTGGTCCAATTTCACCCACAGGCACCACCTAACGCCTCAGAAACTAAACAAGGTGTGTGAATACCCAAACAATAACCTAAGGAAAGAAACAACAACTGATCGACATGGGAAGAAGTCAGCGAAAGAACTCAGGAAATATGAAGAACCAAACGGAAAACACACCCCCAAGGAGGAGCACCAGCCCCCTAGAAACGGACACCGACCAAAATCAGGCAACCAATATGACAGAAAAGGAATTTCGTATGTGGATCATAAGAACACTCACCCAGCTGCAACAACAACTCAATAACCAACACCAAGAAAACACAAAAAACCTCCAAGAAATGGAACAAAGGTTCAACAAAGAGATTGACACAGTGAAGAAAACTTTAACCGAAGTCCTGGAGATGAAGAATCAACTCAGAGAACTACAAAATACTGTGGAAAGTCTCAAGAACAGGGTAGATCAAGCAGAAGAAAGAATCTCAGAGCTTGAAGATAACACCTTCCAATTAAATAAATCAGTCACAGAAATACAGCAGAGAAACAAGAGAAAAGACCAAAGCCTACAAGAGCTGTGGGATTATGTGAAAAAACCTAACGTGAGGGTCATAGGTTTAGCCGAAGGGGAGGAAGACAACACTCAAGGGCTGGACAAGCTTTTTGAAGATATAATAGAGGAAAATTTCCCAGGCCTTGCTCAAAATCTCGATATACAAGTTCAAGAAGCCCAGAGGACCCCTGGGAGATTCAATGCAAACAGGAAGACGTCACGTCATGCAGTCATCAGACTGACCAAAGTATCAACTAAAGAGGCCCTTCTAAGAGCTGTAAGACAAAAGAAGCAAGTGACATACAAGGGAAAGCCAATTCGAATAACATCAGACTTCTCTAATGAGACTTTACAAGCAAGGAGAGACTGGGGCCCCATTCTCACTCTTTTGAAACAAAACAATGCCCAGCCTAGAATATTATTCCCTGCAAAACTAAGCTTCATATATGAAGGAGAAATAAAAACATTCTCAGACAAGCAAAGGCTCAGAGAATTCACCAAGACAAGACCAGCCCTACAAGAAGTACTTAAAACAGCGTTACCCACGGAACATCATAATAATAATCCACGGATATAAAAACAACCAAAACCCAAAGATATTAAAGGCCAGATATTACAATGGCTCAAGACAGAAATCATAGCAACAACATCCAACCCAACAGAATGATCAGTAATCTACCTTACCTATCAGTTCTCTCAATAAATGTGAATGGCTTAAACTCTCCACTCAAGAGACATAGGCTGGCTGAATGGATAAGAAAATACAGGCCAAGTATATGCTGTCTTCAGGAAACACATTTAACCTGCAAGGATGCACATAGACTAAAAATAAAAGGGTGGAGATCAATATTCCAAGCAAATAGAAACCAAAAGAAGGCCGGTGTGGCAGTTCTAATTTCAGACAATTTAGTTTTTAAACCAACAAAAGTAGTAAAAGACAAAGAGGGTCAGTATATAATGGTGAAGGGCACAGTCCAACAAGAGGAGATAACAATTTTAAATATATATGCACCCAACTTAGGTGCACCCAGATTCATAAAGCAAACCTTACTGGAGCTAAGCAAATGGATTAATAGCAACTCCATAATCGCCGGAGATTTCAACACCCCACTGACGGCACGAGACAGATCCTCCAAACAGAAAATTAATAAAGAAATAATGGACTTAAACAAAACTCTAGAACAATTGGGTCTGACAGACATCTACAGAACATTCTACCCAAAATCCACTGAATATACGTTCTTCTCATCAGCTCACGGGACATTCTCTAAGATTGACCATATCCTAGGACACAAAGAAAATCTCAAGAAATTTAAAAAAATAGAAATCATACCATGTACTTTCTCAGATCACAGTGGAATAAAACTAGAAATCAACCCTAACAGAAACTCACATTTCTACACAAAAACGTGGAAATTAAACAACCTCCTACTAAATGATTACTTCGTAAATGAAGAAATCAAGACGGAAATAAAAAACTTCTATGAAGAAAACGACAATGGAGAGACAAGTTATCAACTCCTCTGGGACACAGCTAAAGCAGTTCTGAGAGGAAAGTTTATCTCCATAAATGCCTATAACCAAAAGGCAAGAAGATCACAAATAGACAATCTAATGAAACGACTCAAAGAGCTGGAAAAAGAAGAACAGACCAACCCCAAACCCAGCAGAAGAAGTGAAATCAACAAGATCAAATCAGAACTAAACGAAATTGAAAACAGGAAAGCTATTCAGGAGATTAATAAAACAAAAAGTTGGTTCTTTGAAAAAATAAACAAAATTGACACGCCATTGGCTAAGCTAACGAAAAGCAGAAAAGAGAAATCTCTAATAAGCTCCATCAGGAATGAAAAAGGAGATATCACAACTGATCCCAAAGAGATACAAGATACAATTTATGAATACTACAAAAATCTTTATGCACACAAACTGGAAAATGTGGAGGAAATGGACAAATTTCTAGAAACACACAGCCTCCCTAGGCTCAACCAGGAAGAAATAGATTCCCTGAACAGACCAATCTCAACAGCTGAAATAGAAACAGCAATTAAAAATCTCCCTAAAAAGAAAAGTCCCGGTCCAGATGGCTTCACACCTGAATTTTACCATACTTACAAAGAAGAACTAGTACCTATCTTGCAGAAACTATTCCACAACATCGAGAAGAACGGAAACCTCCCCAACACCTTTTATGAAGCGAATATTACTCTGATACCAAAACCAGGAAAGGATGCAACAAAAAAAGAAAACTACAGACCAATATCCCTAATGAATATAGATGCAAAAATTTTCAACAAAATCTTAGCTAACCGAATCCAGACACTTATCAAAAAAATAATCCACCACGACCAAGTGGGCTTCATCCCAGGGATGCAGGGATGGTTCAACATACGTAAATCTATAAATGCAATTCACCACATAAACAGAAGCAAAAACAAAGACCACATGATTCTTTCAATAGATGCAGAAAAAGCTTTTGACAAAATTCAACACCCTTTCATGATACGAACACTTAAGAAAATAGGCATAGAAGGGACATACCTAAAAATGATACAAGCCATATATGACAGACCCGTAGCCAACATCATACTGAATGGGGAAAGACTGAAATCATTCCCACTTAGAACTGGAACCAGACAAGGCTGCCCACTATCTCCACTTCTATTCAACATAGTGCTGGAAGTCTTGGCTACAGCAATCAGATAGGAAAATGGAATCAAAGGTATCCAAATAGGGGCAGAAGAGATCAAACTTTCACTGTTTGCTGATGATATGATATTGTATCTAGAAAACCCCAAGGATTCAACCAAGAAACTCCTGGAACTGATCAATGAATTTAGTAAAGTCTCAGGATACAAAATTAATACACAGAAATCAGAGGCATTCATATACGCCAACAACAATCTAATTGAGAACCAAATCAAAGACTCAATTCCCTTCACAATAGCAACAAAGAAATTAAAGTACCTAGGAATATATTTAACCAAAGAGGTAAAAGACCTCTACAGGGAGAACTATGAAACACTGAGGAAGGAAATAGCAGAGGATGTAAACAGATGGAAATCCATACCATGCTCGTGGATCGGCAGACTCAATATCGTCAAAATGTCTATACTACCCAAACTGATCTACAGATTCAATGCAATACCTATTAAAATCCCATCAGCATTCTTCACAGATATAGAAAAAATAATTTTACGCTTCGTATGGAACCAAAGAAGACCCCGAATATCAAGAGCAATTCTAGGCAACAAAAACAAAATGGGAGGCATTAATATGCCAGATATTAAACTATACTACAAAGCTGTAGTAATTAAAACAATATGGTATTGGCACAAAAACAGGAATATTGACCAGTGGAACAGATGTGAGAATCCTGATATAAAACCATCCTCATATAGCCGTCTCATCTTTGACAAAGCAGACAAAAACATACGCTGGGGAAAAGAATCCCTCTTCAATAAATGGTGCTGGGAAAACTGGATAGCCACCTGTAGAAGGCTAAAACAGGACCCACACCTTTCACCTCTCACAAAAACCAACTCACGCTGGATAACAGACTTAAACCTAAGATATGAAACTATTAGAACTCTAGAGGAAAAAGTTGGAAACACTCTCCTAGACATCGGCCTGGGCAAAGAGTTTATGAAGAAGTCCCCAAAGGCAATCACAGCAGCAACAAAAATAAATAAATGGGACATGATCAAACTACAAAGCTTCTGCACAGCCAAAGAAATAGTCATGAAAGTAAACAGACAACCTACAGAATGGGAGAAAATTTTTGCATCCTATGCATCCGATAAGGGACTGATAACTAGAATATACTTAGAACTCACGAAAATTAGGAAGAAAAAATCAAATAACCCCATTAAAAAGTGGGCAAAGGACTTGAACAGAAATTTTTCTAAAGAAGACAGAAGAATGGCCAACAAACATATGAAGAAATGCTCAACATCTCTAATCATCAGGGAAATGCAAATCAAAACCACAATGAGATATCACTTAACCCCAGTGAGAATGGCCTTTATCAAAAAATCTCCAAACAATAAATGCTGGCGTGGTTGCGGAGAGAGAGGAACACTCCTACACTGCTGGTGGGACTGCAAACTAGTTCAACCTCTGTGGAAAGCAATATGGAGATACCTTAAAGCGATACAAGTGAATCTACCATTTGATCCAGCAATCCCATTGCTGGGCATCTACCCAAATGATCCAGTGACACTCTACAAAAAAGACACCTGCACTCGAATGTTTATAGCAGCACAATTCATAATTGCAAGGCTGTGGAAACAGCCCAAGTGCCCATCAATCAAAGAATGGATTAATAAAATGTGGTATATGTACACCATGGAGTACTATTCAGCTCTAAGAAACAATGGTGATATAGCACACCTTATATTTTCCTGGTTAGAGCTGGAACCCATACTACTAAGTGAAGTATCCCAAGAATGGAAAAACAAGCACCAGATATATTCTCCAGCAAACTGGTATTAACTGAGTAGCACCTAAGTGGACACATAGGTGCTACAGTAATAGGGTATTGGGCAGGTGGGAGGGGGGAGGGGGGCGGGTATATACATACATAGTGGGTGAGATGTGCACCATCTGGGGGATGGTCATGATGGAGACTCAGACTTTTGGGGGGAGGGGGGGAAATGGGCATTTATTGAAACCTTAAAATCTGTACCCCCATAATATGCCAAAATAAAAAAAAAATAATTAATAAAAAAAAAAAAAATTTAAAAAAACAAAAACAAAAAAAAAAAAAAAAAAAAAACAATGTTATCCTTTAATTACATAATTTTTATAACTATAATTACATAATTTTTACCACAGAT
Source organism: Microcebus murinus (assembly GCF_040939455.1). Taxonomy (NCBI): domain Eukaryota; kingdom Metazoa; phylum Chordata; class Mammalia; order Primates; family Cheirogaleidae; genus Microcebus; species Microcebus murinus. The sequence goes on from NC_134113.1 coordinate 65,351,178, forward strand.
AATTTCATGAATTCTGAATACTAGAGCCTAGTCTAAAAATCATAGGTTATTGTGGAAAAGATGCATATTATGTTTATCTACAATCATTAGAGAGTTAAGGAGTATTTTCTTTCATTAGCATTGTTGAGAGTAGTTGCTATTAAGTTGCCCATGTACCGCTAACTTAAGACAACTGTGCTGAATTAAGTTATTTCAATTAAGTTATTTTTTTAGGGGTTCCATTTTCACTCCTCAATAGGTTTCATGCATTTCTCATATGCTTCTTCACTCATTAGTCCATCTAGTTCTGAAGTGTCAGTGTCCTCTCCATCAGCCAACTATCTTCGTGACAAGATTTGTTGGCAAGTTTTTCTGGGTTTTCTGCCAGAGCTTCATTAATTGCAGCTATTTCTCCTGATAGAGGAGAACGGAGTTCACTAGCAGCTTTTGCACTTTCAAAGCACCAAACTCGTCTTGTTGTTTCATTCTGTCCCAACTTCAGGCAGACGACAGTAAACAACATCCCCCAAAGCTTCTTGTGCAAAATTGCTGAATCCCACCATTCCAATGCCCTTTTCTGTCATTATCCATTCATGTTTCTCTGTGAATTTACCCACTGAGAGCAGAGTGGGTCCCGTGCACAGCGACCAGAGCCCCACCGCAGGCTGCAGGCCACAGCCCATGTGTTCCACGCTGCTCATAGTGCCATGTTCACCCGAAAACCAAATTTAAAAAGAAAGAACCAGAAAAGAAAACCAGTGGACAAAGAAGGTGCTAAGAAAGAAAAATGAGGATAAAATGGCTCTGGTTACTATACGCAGTGCCTTCCCTATAGGACCCAAGAAATCTGCATCTTTATTTGACAATTATAACATAAAGCCACTAACATTTCTCAAAATATTTCATGGACATGTTAATTATTACAGACAATCATCCCTGGAGTTAACTCTAATTCAACAGCTTTTGTTAACACTGGAGGAGACTGGGGCAGACATTGGAGAAAAAATTTGCCCAAGTTCGTATTATGTAAAATGGCACTTTGACAGCCTGACTACCATTCTGGCCTCAGTCTATAGGTCGCATTCTCCTCTGTTTTACAGGATAGAAGCCAGGAGGGTGTGAATCACAGGAGGCAAGTGGACAGCGATCACGATTTCTGACTTCTGAGTATCTGTAACATACCTGGTTAATATTTGTTGTGCAACTTTGCTTTCGTGGTAATATAATTCCTGAGAAAATGAATGGGGTCAGCAATAATGGGAGCTAATGTCCTTCATGCAAGAAAACAGCAATCTGGTCCAAGAAGAGCATATGCCTCAAAGGCAGCTATTCCCAGCCTGAAGATTTCAGGAGAGTCAGAACCAGGGGAAGCTGGGTGTGATATAGTCACAATCCTTCAACAGATCCAAACGTTTGAGTTCTGAGGGTCATGGTTTAACTACATTCAGAATAAAAGTGATATAACAAACAACTAGTTAAATATGAATCTTTAGAAGTGGTTTTGCAGCACAGTGACACAAGCACAGGACTGAAAGGGGGAAACTCAGCTACAGTGCCATATCAACATCACCCCAATTAACCTGAACCAGGACACTTAGCATGGCTAGAGTTAAACTAGGTGTTCACTTAATCCCCTAACAGTTCTAACATTCTGGGATTCTGTGATGGAAAGATGTGACCTCTACACCTATTCTAAGTGATTATAATAAAGTCATGTAAGGACCAAACCAATCTTTACTACAGGCAAAAAAAGAGTGATGAGATCTGGAGACACCAGGAAATCCACTCTAATCACTACCGTGTCTCCCCACACCTGTCCCTGATGCCCTAAAGATGAATATCCATGGGTATATATTCTCCCACATGTATATCATATATATAATATATATCATAAGAGTTAAAAAATAGGCCTTGGTTCTGATAGATCTGTGTTAGAACCTCAGCTCTGAACTACCAACTCTTTCACTCTCAGCCAGTTAGTTAATCTCTCCAAGTCTGTGTTTCCTCATCTAAACTTCCATATAATAGGTATGGGAATTTTTCATTACATTCCTCAATGGTTGATTGTGAGGATTAAATTGTGACAGAGTATGTATAATACTTGATACAGTGTCCAATATATAGCAAAGTTTTAATAAATGGTGGTTACCATTATATTGTTAATGTTTTTACTCTCCACCTGTATTCTGACCAGCCCAAAGTAAGGCATGACTATTAAGTCATCTTTGAAATTGTTTAAAAATTACTTGTAGACCCTTAATTGCCTGTTTCCATTTTTCACTTTTTGGTTGCAATTCTATGCTTTTATTGTTTTATTCTTCAGTTTCTAAGCTTAGTCACTCACCTACCTCAGGCTTTTGCTTTAATCCCACTTTCATTTAGGAAAAAATTCTAAGTGGGGATACCTGAGCCACAAGTCACAATAAATCTGGAGAGTGGGTTCATGATCTATATCTTATTCCCAACTCACAGAATCACAGTGAAAAAATCCAATTAATCAAACTTGCTCTCCATTTTTTTCTTGAAAAATAATTAAGGAAGGATATATTTCAGGTTTTATGCTTCCTTGTCCAAATTATATACAGATGCTACATGGAAATATATTCTTAATAGCTACATTAACTATGATAAGTTCACTCACATCATTGTCATTCATGTCTAATTAACCTAAATGTCCAACTGGGAGTAGTAAGAACTTGCACACAGCAAGGAGAGTGAGTCATGTGGGTCTCCCAGCCCCTGGTCCTGCCATTTAAATATACAAGGGTAGGAGAGGAAATGAAGATTAGTGTTCAGGATCAAGACAGGCAACGTCAGGACAACCTGGAAGGACTACCTTAGCAAGACAGATTTGAAGTTGTTGGGCAAGGAAACTCTTTTGAAAAGAAAAGCATTTGTGAAATAATGAAACAGTAAAAACAAAAATCATATGCATAAAACTTCCCCTATGAATCCAAGTTCAGACAGCATTTTGAAAGGAGTATGCAAAATTATTTATTCATAATTTTCGCCTGTCAGAAATTAAACATCTAGTTTTCTTTAATAAGATCAGAGTTATATTCAGTTCTTTGTATTGTATTTCTGACAATTATGGATCCAGGTGCTGCTTGATTATGTACACTGATGAGGGGCTTACTACCTCCCAAGGCCTTGCATTCCATTGATTAGATCTCTTTTGGTTACACATTTCTTTCTTTTATGTGATTGAACTCTACACCCTCTGTAACTCCTCCCACCTACAACTGGTCTGTGATCTCTAGAGTGATGTATCAGGAAGCTCAGCAGGTAGGAGATTGAAGAGAAGGAGCTGGTGGGTATTTGGAGGTAGTGTGTCTTTTCACGTTGTCTATTAAAGTAGGCTGGGCTACTTATTCCTATTGTGGGAAACTCTACCAGGGACCAGAGAAAGACAGGATGAGAATGTTTGTCTGTTACCTAGATATAGGTCTATCAAAGTCACATAATTCCTACATGAGGCATGGATCTCAAGGCCCAAGAAGCCACATCGTGAAAAAAGTACCTTGACCAACAGGCTGCCAGAGCCTAGCACCATTAAAGTGAATTGATAATTAAGCTTACGGAAATAAAGAGTGAAACTTTGTTAAGGAGTGCTGTGAATCTTATAAATGTAGGTAGTTCTAGAAAGGCAGTATTGGGTAACACAGGAATTTTCGAGTTATACATTCATATATTGAGCATAAGAACCTTGCTTGTTTAAAATGCAGGCTATTGGACTCCATCCTTGGAGATTCTAATTCAGTGCCTCTGGTGGATGGCCCAGTAGTCTTCATATGTAGCAAGGGCAACAGATGATTCTCAATCTTTTTGGGAAATACTGGTCCATAGTGCAGGCTTCCGAAGTCAGAAAAACCTGAGTTAATACCTGGGCTTTGCCTGTGCCAACCATGTTTCCTCTTTAGTAAAATGGGGATGAAAATCATAGTTCCAATCTCTACGGGTTGTTACAAGGATTAAATAAGAAAATGTGTATAAAGTATATAGCACCGTGCCAACAATGGCCCATTAAGTAATTGTATCATAATTACTTTTATTTTTCATTATTACAAAGTAGTGATTTCAACTTTCCCCCAAGGAATTACTTGCATTATGAAGACAACCCTTCCTTCTTGGCCTTCCCCTATTTCTGATTTGGTTTGAAATACAGAAGATATCTTTGCAAATACAGCATAGAGGAATCAACCAAAAGCCTTGCTAATTTGATATTTATCATATCTTTCACATCCAACCCTTTCCCCTTTCAACTTTCCCTCCCTGGCCATTACCTCAGGCATTCTCATTGACATTTCTCTTAGTCCCTCTCATATGTTGCTCTTTTTTTCTATAAAACTCTTCCAACTGCTTTTTATCTGTGAAATACTCAGATCAACTATCAATGTAATTTTACTGATCATTGTAGTTTGTTTTAATGTATTTCTATTTTATGTTATTATATATTTTATTTTATAGTTATATTTTATCATATTTTATTCTCTAATTTTAATTGTATAATGGTCAACTTCTTCATTTATCTGATTTGATCACTGAGGATAAATTTGTGGCAAGAGTAGGAAGAGAGAAATGGGGCAATGAATCATAGTATATCACTCAACCCAAAACAGTAAAGACTGTTTCAATTGCTTAATTCAAGCCAATGCATTTTTTGCCTAGTCAGCATAACATCCTCAATTTTCCACTTCACTTTCTTGATATTGACTCAAGCTAAAATTTCTCAGTCTCATTAGTTCATTACTAATGTGTGATTACTATATGCAAAATTTTAAAATAAAGTAATTATTTGCAATGGCAATTTTGAAGTACTTGAAACATCAAATACTGAAGTTAAATTATAGTGTCAATATTATATATAACTGATGTAACAAATTAGCATTGATTTAGATGGTAAATGAGACAGTGACTATGACAGAGTATTCATTTCTTCAAATGGACAATTAAATAAATCATAAATAAGTATACTATTGTAGGGGATCAGAATATGCCACCCCAAAATGTGCTACTTTGGCATAAGGGTTATTTTTTGCTGGAAACAAATTAGAACCAATAGATGCAAAAATAAGCTTTCTTGGATCTTCCTTTAGCTGACTAAAAGTAGGAACTTCTGAAAAATGAGGACTGCTATAAATTCCTTCTCCCTGGGAAGTTTTAAAGCCATGAAAAAGATGGCTTTTCAACACCAAATGGGTCAGCAAGCCAACCTTACCAAAGTAACCCTTATCTTTCATGAGTTTCCCCCATATATTTACCTTCCCATGGTTTTCTGTCCCTAAAGACCCAAAATCCCTTTCCTTTGTCTTGTCACTTCTCTATAAATGTACTGTTCTTTATTAAGATGATATATAGGCTCAAGTTCTAACCACCTCTTTCAGTTACTCATCACTGAGTTTCTCCCACAAATATATGTACTGCACCTGCTAATATACTCTGTTTTTCTCTTGTTAATCTGTCTTTCGTCAGTTTAATTTCCAGGGTCCCAGTCAGAGAACCCAGGAGGGAGTGGAAAAAAATTTTTCCTCTACACTATATATAATAGTATAATTTTCTAATAATATTAATATAAAGAGGTAAGCTAAATAAATAATTAAATTATATAGAATATTAGCTAGTAATGTTAAGATGCTATGATGGAAAATTAAAAAAAAAAAAAAAAAGGACAAATGAAGACCTGTAAGAGAAGACTTTGCCAAAAAGATTCACACTTAAAGGAGATGAGGGAGTACCCAAGTAAATATTTGGGACAAAAATTCCCTCTGGAACCACCAGTGCAAAGGTCAAGAGATAAAAACGGGACTGGTGGGTTCTGAGGCCACTGTGGCTGGAGCAGAATTGGAGAAGAACAAAACGAGAGGAGCCAACATCAGAAAGGCAGTGGCAGGCCTAGTCACAATGGGACTCATTGGCTATTATGAGGAATTGGCTTTTACTTGGAATGGTAAAGACAGCCAGAGGATTGTTAAAGCAGAGGCATGACAACATCTGACTTACATTTCAATGTAATCACTCTGGCTACTTGACTGAGACATACTGTGGGGGTTAGAGGGTAGAGCAGGGGAACAGCGAGAAGACCATAGACTAGCCCAAGTCAGAAATGACGCTGCCTTAGGCACTATCATGGCCTTAAAGAGATTTATGTTTCTACAAGCTGTCACGTAACACTCTATTCAGTTTGTGTTATCCTAATCTCAAGCACACTCTTCTGAAAGACTTGGAATTATTAATAATCATGATAACTATAATCTCATGGAACATAGGTTGCAAGGACTATGAGCTAAGTAGGCCAACAGAACTGGGTAAACAATTGAGTGTCAAGACTCAAGGTGAGGCCAAGTCAGCAGAGGAAGCCCACCAAAGGCCCTCAGATCAATCACCATGCAATGTCCACACAGAAAGAACAGGCAGTATATCAATACAACAACAGCAGAGGCAAATGAAAAGCAACACAGACCATCTAACACATTCCTGATGTCAAAACAATTCAAAAGCCCTCTGGACCTTAGGATCAGTCTTGCTGAGAAGGGAAATAGAGGAACATTGAATCTATTTACACAAAATAGACATAAGTTTTATACCAGAAGTGGCCACATAGCCATAAATTGGTAAGAGTAAGTCTCCTTTCCCAGAGTAAAAATGAAGCCTTGAGAGCTAAACTAAATTCAGATAAGGAATTATAAAGAGGCTTATATCTTTGTACTCCTGAATGCCAAGAAGCCACTTCAATAATAGTAGGGGAAATGAATTGAGTACTTAGTATCTGGTAGGCTCTAGGATTAATCACTTTACATGGATTATCATATTCCTCTTCACAACAACCCTACGAGTAAACACTATTATTTGCTCTGCTTTGCAGACAAGAAAGCTGAAACCTCATACCTACCCAAGGGCAAAAACCAAGATTCGAAACTGCTGGATACAAAGCATCTGACCCTAATCACCCCAATCATCATGCTCTACATTACTTCCAACCAGTAGAGCTAACCATTTATATGGTGAATATTTTAGGACATTAATTTGGTACAATACTTTAGACATTTGACTCAGTCAATATCCCCAACAGACTTATTTCCCCACCAAATTTATGTACCTCAAGACCTTAGAACATATTCTCAGATTTTTTGGTTTCCTCATACAATGCTGAGCATGAGTAAGCAATTCCCAAGAATAACAATGTCTGTAATCCAATTTGTCAGGTGCCATGAGGCACAATGGTCCACACGGGAGGAGTACTGCCTTTGATAGCCTTGATATTAAATCCTAAGAGGATCCACAGCAGAAGTAATTTGCTGCCAACATCTTTATAAATACAGTGATAACCTGTATCCCACTTAAGCCTGGTGATAGTTCATTTCATAAAATAAGGGACTAGACTGACAAATGAAAGATCATTTATTTCCTCTAATTACATATCAAAATAGCTAAAGAAATTATGCTTTTCAACAAGTTCTTGCTCCTCATGCCACCATCAGTTTAATCATTATCATAAATAATTATAGTTTTTCATAAGGCATTTGGAGATTAAAGTGTATTATCAGTTTTTTCAATTTTAGGATTACTGGAAACTCTGATCCATTCCATTTTATTGCCTTTCAGCGCTCATAATTAATCCCTGCTATGAGAACACCAAAATTAAACCTCATGCTCTGTGCTTATATTAGATTGGAAATCTCAAATACCTTGGTTCATATGATACATGCAAATTAATTAGATGCAAATATGTAATATTCTGATTTAAATCCACATAATAAAGAGGGCACAGTGTCTGATCTTATTCTGTATGAGTACTTAGCACTGGCCAGCTGCTGTGAAATTGGATACCTTTTAATGTCTTTCTGTAATAAGCATAGTCTATGAAAGCCATGAATGAGAAAACCACACACCTACCATGTAATTTTTGCTGCAGCTTACCTGTGGTCTTTTGTGAAACTCTACACAAGGCAAAATATCTTCGATTTGTTCTGCTTCTCCCAGTAGTTTCAAAAACTGAAGGAAAATAAGCTACTTAAATCTCCTGTTTGGAAGGCGCAGTTTAATTCTAGTTCCATACATCTCTGGTGGTCATTGCCAGTTTGTAATGTTACAACGGTTTTTGTTTTAAAATGCACAGTGGGCTTATATAGCAATTTTATCAGATGAATTATCTTCTTTGGGAAATCTTATGGAACACAAAAGGTAATATACAGCTGACCAATCTTTGTATCAGGTATGTGCCAAGAAATTTCTGTAATCAAAATTCTATATACAAGGCTCTTGCCTGCCTACAAAAATGTATTTGAAGATAATTCTGCTTCACCAATGTTTTCATTCCTTAAAGATTTTATACCTAAGCATAAATGTTCTCCTTAGCCTCATACCTTTTACACCTGAGCCACATCAAATAACATTACAAATCACTGAGTCATTTCAAATTAAATTTTGTACCAGAAAACTAATTTCCTTATCCAAGTTACTGAAATAATGGATATTATTAGTATATGCAAATGAAAAGCACCCAAATGTTAATGGGAGAAACCCAGTTTGTAGATTTCCCTATTTGGAGAATGTTCCCCATTCTCTATTCAAACGTGGCCCACTGATTCTAGCAGTTTAGTACCATTTATGGCAAGAGATAAGGTGCTGTGATGCACATTCCTTTCGTACTTTTGTTCAAATGTTGAACAGAAACTTTAAGGTGGAGACCTGCTAAAGAAAGTGATAAATAGATGCTTCCCAAGGCTAGGAAAAGAAAGAGCTAGAAAGGTAAAAAATGAAAAACAGATGGTGGTACAGCAAGGAGAGGAATGATAACACCCACAACCATAACTCTTTCAATGCTCCAGAACAGGCTCCCAGAGCACTTTTTTTTATTCAGTAAATCTCTGACTTCCTGCACCCAAATGGCTCTCTTAATCTTCCCAGAGCTGCCTTCTTCATGGTAGAGAGTTGATTCCTTAATATGTTAGGAGGGTCCATTGGAAATTATTCTGTGTGGTAGACTCATTGCTGCATTATAGAGCCACCAAGTCAAGTGTTAGATACTAGTAGGCTTATCTGGGCCAAAAGAACTATGAAAAACTATGAAATCCAAGTTGGGTTAAAGACAACCATGAAAGTTAATATTAATAAAAAATTGTGCTTTCCCAGCTGAGGTTATTATTGAGTTCCTCAAATTCCTTCCACATAGTGAAAATAGATCTATAGAGTAAGGGAAGTACTTATGCTGACACAGGGAGGAAACTTTTTGTTACAAACCTGAATTGTCTGATTTCTGGATTTATCTTTAAACCTACACAGCATCAAGGAAGGAACACAGAATTCAGGATCTAAAAGACTGAGTTCAAATCCTGGTTCAATCTCTTAAAGAATCTTAACAAAAATATGTTTAACAGCACTGAGCTATAGTTGTCACCTTTATGTAACAATGGGTAGGTAACACCTAACTCAGTTGATTGTCATGAGGATTAAATAAGGTAACATATATAAAGTTACTGGTGCAGAACTTTAACCTATGGGTTTAAAAATATGTTTCCTGTTTAAAATAATTTGATAATAGTAGATATAACAAGTCTACAACTTTTCAAAATAATTTATTGGTAGTAGATATAGTAAAAACAATAACGACCTTTTATTGGATGCTTTATAAGCTAGGAATTGTGCCGAGCATGTACACACAGTATTTCTAAAACTCATTTTAAAACCCCACAACATAGATGTTATTTAACAGGGAAAAAAAATCCCTATTAAGTACTACTAACAGCAAGGAGAAAATTGGACCAGTAAATGAAATTCTATCCCCTGCTTTGAGTCAGGGTTCTTCCAAACCCTGACATGTTAGCATCTAATTTGATATTAGAAAGATTAAGTGACTTCTCCAAAGTCACACAGCTAAAAGCGGCCCAATGCTCAATTTCATTATATATCCTAAGTGTAACAGTTTTTCCTAGTTTATGCAACATATCTTAAAACCTAAAAGCAGAACAGATCTTTGAGGCTGAAATAAATCCATACAAACTCACTATGCTAAATCCTGTTGCTACATAGCACAAAACTGTCAGGTAAATACTGTTCTCTAAAACTCCTCTAACTGGAAACTGGTGGAGTGGGCTGAAGTAATGCCTATGAGAGAGGAGAATACCCAAACCTATAGCCTTCCCAGAAGGTCCTCAGGAGCTGGGGTAACAGTGACCAGGGTCACGAAACTTCCCTTTGGAAGAGCTCAGAGGCTCAGCCTTGAGGAACAAAGCCCAACCCTCACCACCAGTAACAACACCTGTTAAAGTTAAGTACTGGGAAAGGCAGAAAATATTATACTGGGATGAGCAGATCAACTCATCAGGAATTAATGTGGAGTCCAAACACCAACTTCCACAGTCAGTGTCTCAGAAAGCAGCCAAATTGTTTTATGAGGGTAAAATCCTTCCTCTACATCTTTATTATACTAAATAGACTCTGAGATTTGATATAAAATAATCCCTGGGACCATCATACCGAGGAAATGCTCATTTACCTGCAAAAGCTCTGCTTCCTCGTAGAAGATAAATTGAGCTCAGCTTCTCTAGATGTTTCTCCATGCTGTTTGGGACACTTGAAAGGGATACTTTTCTGCATATCAGAAGCTGTGTTTCAAACACTGGAGCAGGGTGAGTTTCTCTGGAGAGAACATTCCACACTGTCTTTCTCTACATTATCACATAGCGAATCCCATGTCTAGCTCGGGAAAGGAATAAGAAAAGCACCTGGACCAAAATCTAATAGATAATAAATTGACTTTGTAAGATTCTCCACTTCTTGAAAAGAAGAATGATTCTATAATATTTACATGAGTAGCACTTTTCAAGAAATATATTTAATGTATGAAAAGAACACATACATCGATCAGATAAAATTTATGATAAAAATGGGTCTACTTGGCTGAATTCATAAACATTAACCAAGCCTGGCACTAGCATATCAAATAACTATTTATTGACTGTATAGTACCATCAACTAAACCAGGATGAGAAACAGAACTGCAAAGTGCTATATACGAAGTGCTAGGTTTTACTAATATAGCCTTACCCTGAGAATATTAATTTTATGAGAATATGTTTTATTTTTAGTATGTCTGGTTCTGACAACATTTTCCAGAAATAAGTAGTGAGCGTGAATGGCAAGAAACTCAAGTACCAAAATGATAAGAAATATTTCAAGCTACCTTTCCCAGAAATACAAGGTTTCTCAATTGATAGAAATTCATCATAAGCAACTGCCTATATCAGAGTTCTTCCAAAAATTTCACCATGCTCTAATTCATCAAAAACACCAGACGGAATTGCCATTTAATCCTTGAATCAAGGAAACACTTCATCTATCTATAAATGTATAAACACCTTCCAAGCTCTTGATGTGCTACACCACAGCAATTTCACAGTCTATCCAATATATCAGCAACTCTAATTATTGATACAGTATATACTTCATTGTGGGATTTATACAAGTTTAACAAGAATCACAGTATTAAGAAAAATAATATGAATTTCTTCAGCATATTCATTACATAGAAATAAAAATGGTAAACATTTCTCAAAAACAGGAATTTGAAATATATTTTAAAAATCATTTTTAAAAAGATCAACTTTTGAACAAAACACAAAGAGAAACAAAGACTTTAAAAACCTGGGTTCTGGCAAGCGTGCTCCTAACTAGTTGCATCATCTTAGCCGATCTGCATTTCAAATTCCATATCCACAAAGAAGGAGAAAGTACAATCTCTGTCTACTCATAGACTTGTTTTGTGGAGCAAATGAGGTAATTTATGACACACATAAAAGTGTGTAATGTGGTTATCAAGGGCATTTTCAAGTGAAAGGAGAGAAACGGGATACATTTGGTGGCTGCCTGTCCTCACACAAGTATTCTCTTCACCCACTCAAAGCAGGTGATTCGAAAATAAGTTACTGCCTGAAGTAGGTCACAGAGAGAAAGAGCAATACACTGGCACGGAAATATTCACTCTGGGGTCAGTTACTAAATCTCACTGAGCCTTAGTTTCTCTTTCTTCAAAATAGAACAGCTTACCTGTCCCTACCTGCGCAGACATGTGACAGTAGATTTAACAGTGTTGTGTTACTCAGCTTCCTCATCTGTAAAATTGGCGTTGGGGATAATATATTTAAAGATGATAGCCTTTTGCTTAGCACGTTCATTTATTCGACAAATAGTCTGTTCTAACTGCTGCAGCAATAACGGAGAACAGAACAGAAAAATCTCAGGCGCCATTGAGCTTATATTCTAGCGTGGGAAGACAGACAATAAACAGAATAAATGAGTAAAAATAGATAGTGGCAGTGCCAGCTTCACAGACGTGAGACCTGCGCAATTGCATAAGGCCCCACGCCCAGAACACCCTGTACTTGGTTTGATGCACTGCTTTTGCCATCTTGAAATTCTTAACACTCTCTGAACAAGAAGCCCTACATTTTCATTTCGTGGATGGTGATAGATATTTTGGAGAAAATAAAGGGGAATGAGATTAGGGGGTGTGTGGTGGGAGGCGGGAGGTGGGAGGTGGGAGGGACGGCCCTCAAGGCTTCAACATGACATTGTACATTGTGGCTCCACACAAATGTGCCCAGATGGAGGGGAGAGTAGGGACTGAAGACTGCCTAGAGAAAGAGGGCTTTGTTCTTGCACAAATCTGGCTCCAGGCAGCTTGTTCTAGAGGTGACAATCACAGAGATTACAGTGAGCCTCGGGTATCTTTAGGTGCAATCACACAGAAGCCTGTTACTTTTCCAGCTGTAAACCACAGTCGTGTCCCCAGAGGTGGCATCATTTTCTCATTTATACAGAGGTGCAAGTGAAGCTAGCAATGGGCGTGCTGGTCAGAGAAGGCCTTCCTGCAAAGGTGACACTTGAAGTAAAGGTCTGAAGATGTAAGCAAGTGAGCTGTTCAGAATGGAGGAAGAAGGAGTCCAGGGAACAGTGAATACCACTAGTATACTATAGTTACAAGCTTATCATTTGGTGCATTGGGGAAAAGAGCTTAATACCAGGTTGTCCAATATAGGAGTCACTATCAATATGTGGCTATTGAATACTTGAAATATGGTTCGTGTGAGTGAAGAACTCAATTTTTAATTTTATTTAATTATAACTAACTGAAATTTTAATTTTAAAACTTATACCTGATTCAGTTATTTCAAAACTTTCATGCTGGTTTTTAAACAGTATGAGTATATAAATCTATTTCCTCGCTGTAATTTCATAAAATTTAAACACACATTACATATTTGTGGTAAAAATTTAGAGTCTGAATTAGATATGCTGTTACTTTAAATTACACACCAATTTTGAGAACTTAGTATCAAAAAATACTTAAAATGTATTATTAATACTTTTATATAGATTACATGTTAAAATGATATTTTAGACATGTGAGTAAATAAAATATATCATTAAAATTAATCTCAACTGTTTCTCTTTACTTTTTTAATGTGGTCAACAGAAAATTTAAAATTACATATTGGCCCACATTATATTTTATTGGACAGTACTGGTGTCATGGATTAATATGGTAGGCAAAGTTAGATTTTGCCAAAATTAAGAATTTGTCACCTGTTTCATCACAAGCGTATCTACAACAACTGAAAGACAATGCTATAGTGGGGACTTTGTGATGTTTGCACTCTGGAAATTTGCATGTACTCTCCATCCTGTTTGTTGAAAACCCCACCCTAGTTCACTGGGCCATATTCTACCTATCCTTTCAAAATTCTGCTCCAAAAATATATGCTCTAAGAAGATCAATTCTCTGACCACTGAAAGTCAAGGCACCATCATCTCCTTGGTAGATAGATGATAGCTCCCTAATACATAATACTTTACATGTCTGTGTGCCCTACAGGACTTCCCCATGTTGAACCAGGGATGTGTCATTCAATTTTAGATCCCAAAAGTTTAGCCTAAGTCCTGAAACATAGTAAGTCTCAAAAATACTTATTGAATTAAAAGTTGGACACAGAGTGTGTGATGGGAGTACAGATGTATAAAGATCTATACAAGCATACTTTAGGGAAACTCCCATTTATGCAGCTGTCAGACTTATAAAAACTTATAAAAACCTCAAACATCTGGAAAGCAGCCACATAGTCTGAAAGCATGAGAAAAACACAGAAATTATAATAAGAGTGACTGAGCACCTACTATGTGCCACATAGGTGCTCTGACAAGTTTCTTTCATTTAATCTACACAAGAATACTTGTTATAACTATTAACCACTACTGAATACTATTATTTGTGAGGCACTATGGTAAGCACTTTACAGATATTAATTTTTTCCATGTTTACAACTCCATAGTGTGGGCTCTGTTATTAATAGTATCCCCATTCCACAAAGCAAAGAAGTTAAGCAACTTGCACAAGATTACACAGCTAATAATAAGTGTCAAAGCCAAGATTAAAACACAGGCAGTTCCTAATATTTGCAATCTGAAATGAGCATGAATGACCTTAATTCAAAGAGACTCTAATACAAACATTTATAAATCTGTAAGCCAAGAGAAATCAACTAGAGGTAAATGTCCATAGAAATATATGAGGGCAATAGTGGAACAACCCAAGAAATCTTGGAAATAAAGCAAAGATGACAATTAGAGATTTGGAAGTTCACTTTAAAAATTGACTAATATATTCAGAATGGTTCTGCTCATATAACATACAAAATCTGGCAGAACAAAGTTATAATATTTAGTGATATAGTAATATATGTAGGTTGTAAAAATATAAAAAGCAAGCAAATGATTGTGGCAAATGCCAGAATCCTGGTTTCCCCTTAAGAAGAGATAATTTATTGTAATCCTGGGAGCTTTGATGGGGTTGTATGATCTATTTATTGACTTGAGTGGTAAATATTTGAGTGTTTGCATTGTAATTATTAAACTGTGTATATGTTTTATGCAGCAACAACAACTACAGGGATTCTGCATTGTAGGGCAGGCTGCAAGGAGATCCCATCAGAGACTTTACAGTTTTACCATAGAATAAAATCTTTGGTTTGCCAAAGATATTCCAACTTTAAGTAAATGTATACAGGTTGGCCTTCTGGCTTTTCTTAGTTTGGAAATAAATAGGAGAGTCTCAGGGATAAGCAATTGTTGCAATGAACTGATTTTAATTTTGCTGTTGTTTAAAGTGCCTAGAAAGAAGGATGAGAAACAACAGGGAGAGAAGGTACCACAAACTGTGGGAGTACAATGAAGTGCTATCTGCTTGTTTTGGGTTCTAAAAGTCTAGGACTTCAAAAATAATCTAAACATAGGAAAGCAATTGTAATATTGTTTTTCAAACAAGCAAGCAAAATTTGGCTGAAACTAGAATGGCAGGGGTTAAAATAAACACCTACTATCTCAATGGTTAAAAAAAAAAAAGTTGGCTCTGTGTGTGGTCAAAGGAAATAAGGAAATCTGCCTTAGACAGGAAGCTTGGGTTACACCTGTGCTTCTTGAGGTCAAAGAGGCCTTGAACTCCAAAGTGTCTTCCACTGTCTGTCTTCCCAAATTCACCTTACTGCTGCAGTCTGAATTCCCAGATGCCCAATTCGTAGAATGGCTGAAGTCAAAGGGGTCCCAGCAGTCATTTACCACCCTTATTTTACAAAGAAAGAAACTGAGGCCCAGAGAATTTAAGCAACCTGCCCGAGGTCACACAACCAGTGTTAATCTGAGTCGTGCCCAATCTGCTTTCTGCCATACTATACTAGTATAGCCAGTTTGTTTATCTTTAGGGTTTCTACCCAGCCATGTCACTACTGTCTTCTTCTTGTCATTTATCACCAGCTCTAAGCAGTCCCTTAATAATTCTTATATTTCAAATATACCACAAGCCTAGTATCCTGATGATATAATCACCATCCCAGTTTCAAATCTTTCAAATGTCAGAATTATGAATTAAAGCATACCTCTGCCAAACTAATCACTACATGCACCTATTTTGGAAGTTGGTTGGTCTCAATGTTGAAGGCTGCAGCCTACAGTTTCTGTAAGAGGTAATATTCACGTAATTTTAAAATGTTAAATATAGCTTAACTAATACATACTTGAGGAAGAAATGTAAAGCATTTTAAGTGATATAATTACCAAAGATGGCCAAAGCCAGAGTAGCAACTTTACTTCTTCCTGGTGTTATTGATGGCTAAGCGGTAAAAAAAAATGGATTGTCAAAGAAAATACTTTTCATTTATACCCCACATATTTTCTCACTAATGTTTTTGTGTGTGCACACATCTAGACCTGAGTTTGCAAATGCTATCATCTATTTAGGTGATGATTGACAGGAAGTAGGGAGATAGAGCCAAGATAGACATCTGTGCTGCCCATTTGCCACTGCAGACTCTATAAGGTAAAAATGTCCAACCTGTCAATCAATATTGTGGTGTTTTCATTAGATAATTATTTTTCTCTATCTAATAGGTAATGATATAGAAGTTATGACGCTTTTAATTAAAAACGATTATAAAAAAGTAAAATATTAAATATTGAAGGTTTACATCAATTTTTCTTCATCCTCAATTCACTTTGTATGCCCCTTTCAGAGTTTTTATATTTTTATTCCCTGTGCTTGTGCCCAAGTTTTTGATAGTAACTTAACTTATTCTTCCCTCAATATCCAATAGTCAAATACTTATCTTGCTGGGATCAATATAATAAACTTCAAGAACTCACAAAGATTAACCCATTGGAAGCAGAATGACTTTCAGAAACAAGATACTTGCCCTACACTATTAAAAGAAAAGAAAGAAACAATTGACATCTTTAACTCTGTATATATATTCTTCCTGTAGTTATACCACGGTTTTCTAATTTGTTAATCTTTAGGATTCTTTCTCTTGCCTTAGGAATTGCACATCTAAAGCTGTAGAAAATTTATGAGATAAATGAGAGTTTAAGAGGAATCATTTAGATGTCTGAGACAGGTGTTCTTGCTGATTAAATATGTGATTATATATGATATTATATATGTGGCCATATAAAAAGTCAAGTGCCTATTTTTGTACCCAAGGTGAAATTTTTTAGATCATTTTTCTCCTTTTATATATTGTAAAAATAGACAGATATGTTCTGTTAAAGTAGCCCAGAGAACCAAGACCAATTTTTAAATATCTCATTTTATTCTGAATAGCACAAGGTTATATTTTTCAGGAGTGACTTGAGTAGATGAGAATTTTGAGAAAATGGTTAACATGTTGGAATCTTCTAGGGTTATTTGATGTATCAGTCTATACACAACTACCACTTAAGTGACTATGCCTTAAGTTCCAATTGGCTGGATACTTAAATATGTATAATACATGGCCTCTGTTTTCAGGAACTTTACAGTATTTCACAGGAAATAATGAAGTAGAAACACAAGTAAACAGTACATAAAGAAGAATATACATGATTATGAGAGGTACAAAGGAATTATTTTAGCAGTCCAAATGAGAGGAAAGAACATATGTGGTAATGGAGATGAGAAAGGGCTTTGTGTAGGAGGTGACATTTAAAACGTGCCTTAAAGTATAAGAAGAATTGTGACAATTGGAGGGGGATTGAGTTCTATGCTAAAGACATAGTATAATCAGAGGCAAAAAGAGTTCTGTGTGTTGGAAGAATTGAGCATATTTAATGGGCTGAGAGGAGCAGATTAGCTGGAACATACAGTACTGAGAAACTAGTATAAGACCAATGTCTAGCAAGATTTTTGCTTAATTTAGTGGTCAATAATAAGTCATAAAACTTCACTCAAAGCAAGACTATGAAGTATCTCTTCATCTCAGCTCTTCCTCATGTCTATCATTTGCTCCATGAAAAAATAAGCCTCTTCTTGAGGTGAAGTGAAATAATAAATAAAGATTTAACCAGTTCAGTTGTCTGAGAACCTATTGCCTCCACCTGAAAATATTATGCTAAGGCACTGTTCGTACTTTCCAAAGAAAAAAAATGACACTCCCCTAAAATAAAAACCATAACTTTGAATTGCCACAATCTACCTAATCTGTATTTTTAAGGTGGTTATTTGAGTTGGATTATAGGCCATTGCAACAAAAAGTTAAATGTGAAAGATATTAACATAAATCTACTACAAACTAGGTACAAGTCAACACCAGCTTGCAAGTCAAGAAAATGATTGAGAAACAGTAACTTTTTCAAAAGGTATAATTCCAGTGAAGTTACATTGCAGGATAAGGACAAACTAAACACAGCTATGATTCGGCCTTTCTTTGAGACTGATAACCAGTGCCAAACACTCACTGGGAAATCCACATTTCTTACAGCTTGAATTATCATTTATTTGCTACATTTTGTGATATTTTAGCCTATACAAAAAAAAAATGTGTATGATTATTAACCAGTGGCTTCAGCAGGGAAGATTCTTGTCACACAGGCTATGACAAAGAGTTCTATGATTTCTGTACAACTGGAGGAGCTTGCCTCAGTATCTTCCCCAACCTGGAGGTAGCTCGTTCACCAAAATACCAGGACACGGTTGGAGAAACGCAGTGCCACAGAAAGTCACATATCACATGGACACAGAGGACAGAGAAAAGTGAAAAATCAAGCACAAAGACAGGACATTTCACAGATAACAAGTCACTATACTACATAGGCATTTTTTGAAAAGCATATTAAAGTAGGATATACTTTGTTAAATTTTTTGTTA
Source organism: Microcebus murinus (assembly GCF_040939455.1). Lineage (NCBI taxonomy): Eukaryota > Metazoa > Chordata > Mammalia > Primates > Cheirogaleidae > Microcebus > Microcebus murinus. The sequence goes on from NC_134113.1 coordinate 65,369,824, forward strand.
TGTGTATAATGTTACTAGTTTTTTTAAAAAATACTGATGAGCATTGTAGGGGGGAAAGGATTACCTCTATCCCTTTTTAGGGAGAGGCAAAGAAACATACTGTAACCAAAATCTCTAAAAAAAAAAAAATTGTTAATAGGCAGTGAACAGGTGGAAGGGGGGAGAACGGGAAGGGTACGCACTTTCATGGTGGGTACAGGGTGCACCACTTAGAGACTGGACACGCTTGAAGCTCTGGCAGAGCGGGGTGGGAATGGGGGACAGGGGCAAGATATGTAACCCTAACAATATTTGTACCCACAGAATTTGAGATTAAAAAAAAAACACCATTTGGTATTCTTCCTTAGAGATATATCAATGGGGTGGACTTGAGCTGATTAGACAATAAAACCTTGGTGCATAAAGTAGACACAGCAGGTAATCGGCATCCTTTATGGAACTTTGTCCAAATGGTGCTTAAATTCTATTTGGGCTACTTGTTACAGTGTTCAATGCAATCTCGATTTGGTACAAAAAGGGAGACTCATGTATCTTAATGCAACTTTAGAATTTGAAACTAGAACACACAAAAAATCTCTAGCTACTACATTACCACACAGATATTGCAACTTCAGGAACTTTGTCTCATAGCAAGCCCTATTTAAGGGTTCACTGACCTACACAAAATCATTAAACCACAAAAAAGATTTATTAACCTGAAGTCTTCATTTATTTTATAACTCTTAGACATTTACCAAGTACTGAGATAATGTAAGATAATACAACCCTTTCCGAATACTCTCATATCATTATCCCAGGAAATAATATATTGAGGGTCTTGATATAGTAGACTACATTATCTGGAAATAATATTAGTTTTACTAAAAAGGGTCAATCTTAAGTTTCACATATTATTAGAGTTATACATAATATCTGGATTATAAACTTACTAGCTGCCATTTATTGCTTAATTTAGAGAGAAAGTGTGTTGGGGGGGACATATAAACATTAACTATAAAAATTAGATGAAAAATTCAAGCACAATATTAACCTGTTTACTTTCATACAAAAGATGCTTCTAGAAAAATTGAGTTCATCCAAAATGTTGTATATTATTAAGTTAAATTTAAAAATTAAGTTTGTGTAAAAACCCCACAGTCAAGAGAAGGGTTAAGTTTTTCTGAAAAGGACTACAGAAGTAGAAATTCATAAATCTCACAAGTTTCTTAATTTACAATGGCACATCATTTTCACACCGGACATCAGAGTGATAGACACGACCCAACCATTAGCTAAGCACATATGGTGATTTTATTTATACCAATTTTCCTGGCACCAGGAAGCTCTCATAATGTCCCAAATTTCATGATATGATTTTAGTTATTTTAAAACTTAAATAGCTCAATAATATGTACAAATTTTTTAACTTAGTCTCAATTATATAATACTTTCTCTGTAAAATAAGAGCATGAGATTTAAGTGGGAGACAATAACACAAAAATAACAGTGATCAGATAGCTTTGTTCTAGTAGCCTACTAATTTATGGGTGCTAGCTAGTTAGATTTTAGAAAAACACTTTTGTCCTATATTTTCTATAAAGTTTCAAGTATCCTAAACCAGGATCAAAAGACTCCACTTTATTGCTTTCTCTTTCAATGGATTCTTTGTAAAGAATTATTTAATAATATATTCCTTCACTGGCTTTATATATGCTAATTTCCATACATTAATATTTATTAAGTTGAGAAAAAAACATAATCCTTGTCTTTTGTAGGTGGATAAAGAATTTCACTGACAAAGTAAAATAAAACATCTCATTTACAGTCATGTTTTTCCCTCTCCTCCATCTTCTCAAAATCCAAGAAAAGGATGGAAAACACACAGTAAATTATTGGTTTGATAATTCTTTTGCCTTGAGACCCTAATTTTTCTATTAAAGAGAGTTCTAAAATGACTACATTTTCAGTATCCATAATATCTGAAAATGTAGTTGAGTTTGTTTTTCTTTTAAAAATCTGAAGTTTTGTTTTCACAGAAAACCAGATGGTGTTGTGGGTTTTTTTTTTTTTTTAATTTGAGGGTGGTAGTAGAATTTTGTCTTGTTTGTTGTTGTTTTAAAAAAAAAAAAAAACAGGTGTGACAATCATTTTCTCCTGCTACTGTATTAGCACATTTAATTGCTAAGTTCACAGGCAGCCCTCTCAATTCTTTTACTAGCAGATGGTGAGTGATTTTCAAAGAGGAGTAAGGATTTTTCGAGAACCATTTCAGAACAGTATGAGATCTGCTCTTTCCTCAATGGGTGTGTCAACCTCTGGTGAACACTAAGGGAAGTCACATAACAGCATCGACAGTGCATTTGCCTTTAATTACTTGACAGTTATCCAGGTTTTGTGAAATTACTCACACATTATCTACCAAAGCATTATGTACTTGCAGCATCTTTCTTCAAATCACTTTATAACCATTAGCTTAATTAAAGCTTCACAATGCTCCTAAAAAATATGTATTAGAAAGTTTTCCAAGCTTCTTTTTTACTGAGTTCCCAGGTACATCACTGACAGAGATGGCAGTTAAATGTGAGCTCGGAACACGCAAGGATCAACATCTGCTTCTGAAATGGAAAAGACTAGCTTTTAGAATAAGGAGACTGTCACAGACATAATTAGTTACTTCTCCATTATCCGTCCTTCTCTTCTTAGCCAATAGAAGTCTAATTCTGTCCAGAGTGATGATTGTTTAAGAAAAATTATTCTGATGCTTGTTAAAACAGTAGGGAAGACTTTCTTTACTCGTGCTCGTTGCCATATAGGAGAGAGATCAGGTTCAACCGTGATTGCAGCAAACACAGCAAGGGATTTATAGCCATGTTCCACAGTAAAGGAGTTAGTGGATGGAAACTTACTAAGAGGAATCATTAAGAGTAAGGGGATTCTTGCTGAAGGCAGGCCAAGGACTTAGACGTCAAAAGTAGGAGGTGACGAACTTGATCAGATATCAAGGTTGATCCAAAATCAAGAGTGAAGGAATTATCGTTAAACTGACTTAGGGTGCCTCTTGGCTGAGACTGGACTGTGAAGGCCAAAGCCAGGACAGAGGCCAAGGTCAAGACCTAATAGAGAAGAGGGCTCTGAGGTGGTCAAGGAGAGATTCTGCCACTATATATCCAGCTAAAAGTCCATATCTCCCTTGCAGCTGGGTGTAGCATGTTGCATGGTTCTAGACAATAATACATAAGGCAAAGTCTGCTGGATAGTTTTGGAAATCTGTTCACTTTTCTGAAATATCCACTGCCTCTTTCCCTCACTTCCTTCCCAGACATAGGCACCTTTATTTTGGCCACAGGGATTAAAACCACACACTAAAGGTGATGAAACAGAAAGAAGGAACCTGGGACACTGATGAAAATGTGGAGTGGTTGATGCAACCCATATTCTTTGTGAGTCCCCTCCAGCCTCCATCTACAAAAGCACCTCACCCTTACTCTTCAGCTAACCTCCATTAGCAACCTGGTGTGTGTGCTTTAGTATCTTCTCATATAATCCTGCATGAATCTAAATGTGTACAGAAATGTTACTTTTCATTTATTAAAATTGAGGCAAGGTATTAAACTTCTCTTTTCTCACACAATAATACCTCATGGAAATCTCTCCAGGACATCCAGTATAGTTCTAACACTTTCCTTTTTTTTTTTGTTTTTTTTTATGGCTTCGTTGTATGGATATACCCTATGGATGAACGCTTTCTCTTCTGGTTTTCTGACAGAACAAAAATGCTATAATAAATATTTATTATGCTTACATGTAGATGCTCTTATTTCTATGGTATAAATTCCCAACATTGAATTTGTAAATTTTTCTAAAGACTTTTGAAAGAGCCCATTTCCAACAATATATGAATAACTTTTTCTCTACATTCCTACCAATAATTTGTGTTACTAGTCCTATTTAATTTCTGCCATTCTAGTATTTATAAAGTTATATCTGGTTTTTACTTTAATTTGCATTTTCTACATATGAATTTGAGCATTCTTTCATATATTTGTTGAACATTTGTATTTGCTCTTCTGTGAATCATATAGTCATAAGATTTATCATTTTTCTTAGGTTGTTTGCCTATGTCTTGCTAATTTTCTTGTTTATATAGGTATTAACCATCACTATTACTTGTATTTTCCAGATCTGCTCTGTGTTTATCAATTCTGTCTTAGGTATAGGTTTCCATACATAGGTTTGTACATTTTTAAGTGGTTAAATAAATTCTTTCATTCTTCTTTGTAGGTGATGGGTTATTAGTCTTGGTTAAGATTTTCTTAACTGCTATATTTTTTTAGTCATTTATGCATTTTTATTTTACTTTTTACATTTTAGTCTATCTGAAATTTATTTTTGAATATGGTATAAGATGGGGATCCATTCTTATTCTCTTCCAGAAAAATTAAAGCCCCTATGTTTGTCAATATTAATTCATCATATTTATCATATTCTTATTCTATATTCTCTTCTAGTATAGTTATCTATTTTTCTAATGAATTGATTATAGTGGCTTTTTATAGTATGTTCTGATATCTGTTATAAAAAATGCCTCCTTGGCTGGGTGTGGTGGCTCCTGCCTGTAATCCTAGCACTCTGGAAGGCTGAGGCGGGAGGATTGTTTGACCTCAGAAGTTCAAAACCAGCCTGAGCAAGAGGAGACCCCATCAAAACAGAAAGAAATTCACTGGACAACTAGAAATATATATAGAGAAAAAATTATCCAGGCATGATAGCACATGCTTGTAGTCCCAGCTACTTGGGAGGCTGAGGCAGGAGAATCACTTGAGCCCAGGAGTTTGAGGTTGCTGTGAGCTCAGCTGATGCTACGGCACTCTAGCCGAGGCAACAGAGTGAGACTTTGTCTCAAAAAAAAAGTGCCTCCTTGTCATTCATTTTTAAATTTTATTAGCTGTTCTTGGATATTCATTTTTCCATATGAGCTATAAGATCATTTTATCCAATTAAAAAATAAATCTGATTGGCTTCTAAATAAAATGATATTAAATATATATGTTAATTTAGGGAAAGTTGACATTTTCATAATATGGCCTCCCTCACCCAAGAACATGATATGACTCTCCCTTTATTCAAATTTTGTTTCATGGTTTTAATTAGATGTCATTATTTTCTTTGTATAGATCTTCTTTTTAAATTTAGTTCTAATTATTTTACAGTTTTGTTACTATTATAAAGGTAGTGTTTCTAGGTATTTCTTGTTAGAGTAAAGAAAATCTACTGGTTACTTTTTTCAGTCCTTCTCCATGTATTAATAGTAGGGTAACAGTTCAAGTTCTCCATGTGGTTGGTTGGTTGGTTGGTTGGTTGGTTGGTTGGTTGGTTGGTTGGTTGGTTGGTTGGTTTTGAAGATAACGTCTTTCCATGTTGAATCTTTTCTGTATCATCAAATGCTTTACTCAGTTGAAGTCTTCAAATATATCTGGTTTATCTTGTTGTTTACTTGAGATAAGCAGATCTAGTGCTTTCTCCACAAACAGGAGATAACATTCAACTTCAATTTTATACATATAACTTAGACTATCATTTTAACCTATATTTTTATAAAAGTCCTCCAAATTATCGCCTTCCCACTATCTTTCCTCTGTGAGAAATCTCCCTTCCATGACTCACTATCTGAGTAAGGCTGTCAGAATGCTCAGATGTCTACTAGATACCCCATTACCTCAAATTCACCAAATGCCAAATGGCCGTTTCTTTTTACATCACCCAATTCTGCCCCTGCATCAGGCTCCTGAGTTTTGACATTGCCACATACTCAGCCAAGTTAGCAACATTAAGTCATCTTTGATTTCTCCCTCTTCCTCACCCTACACTTTTCTTCATTCATTCATCCATCCATTCACTAAACAAATATTTAAAGAGTTCTAAGTATCTGGCACAATGTAAGTACTACTCATTTTGTTCTTTCTGCCAGATTTTTCTTTCTCTACCACTTCTATTCTCCACATGTCAAAATGCTATTCATCCTTCAAAACTCAGTCCAAATGACATCTAGACTTCCTATATGAAACGTTCTCTAATTTTGTCCCACTCTCCCCCATAAGGATGGTTTTCTTATGTGCTCAAGCATTTATTTACATACTATATCACAATACTCATTGCAATTTGATTTCTATTGGAAATTTACTCATGCCTCATTCACTAGGTTATACACATGTGCTTTATACATTTTTAGGTCACTATCAAGAAGTTAGAAAAGGAATTCAAAGGTTAATTATTGTTACATCAAAAAAATCCAAAAGGTTAGCTGCTACAGTCTGAATGTTTGTGTCCCTGCCCCTCACCAAAATGCAAATATTGAAATCCTAACTCCCAAAGTAATGGTATTAGGAGGCAGGGCCCATGGGGGGGGTGATTAGTTCACAAGGACAGAACCTTCATGAATGGGATTAGTGTCCTTATAAAAGAAGCCCAAGGATGCTTGTTTGCCCCTTCCACCAAATGAGGAAACAGCTAGAGTTGCCATCTATGAACCAGAAAGAGGTCCCTCACCGGACACCAAACTTTCCGGTGCCTTGATCTTAGACTTCCCCAGACTCCAAAACTGTGAGAAATAAATTCCTATTATTTATAAGCCACCCAGTCTATGTTATTTTGTTACAGCAGTGTGAAGAGATTAACATATTGGCAGAGCACAGACACAGAATATTTGGGAAAACGTCAGACTTAATCCATGCAAGCAAGCAATCACTTGGGAGAAGGTAACTGGCAAGAATAGGTCCCTGTCCTAGGATAAAAGAGATGTGCTGGGTGAGCAAGTGGAAAGGACTCAATCAGGAAGCAAGGCAGCAGGTTCACTTTAAACACTAGAGTCCAGGAGAGACTGAATCTTAACAGCAACACGTAAAAAGTCCATTTTCTAGACATGGACTATTTCCAACATTACTTTGACAATATCATGGAATTATTACTACTTGAGTTGTCACAAATGGCACTTGTGAAACGGGAACAAAAATGAGGTTGCAAGCGAATCAATGGCCCCAACTCTTAGAAGCTGAGAATAGCGTGGGATTGTGCAGCACTTGAAACTCCTAATCAGAGATACATTCAATTGCATTCAGTAAACATCCGTCTTTGGATTAAAGGCTAAATAAAATCCACCTAGAAATTTTTTAAGAATCTGAACCTTGCCTCCCTCTCCAGGTTCACCTGATACCAGTGCCCATCTAATACATCCTTTGAGCTTCGGTTATCCTGACATCTTTTAGTTTCACTGCATGCCTCTTCAATTGCCCTCCACTTTTTCCTGTCTAGCTAGCTCCTACTCATCCTGTAGATTTCTACTCAATAAGTATTACCTCATTCACTCATCAAAAAAGAAACTGTAAAGCTCTTGAGGACAGGAATTACATCTTAATTGTCTTTTGTGTGAGTGGTAAAATATACAGAACATAAAATTTACTATCTTAAACATTTTTAAGTGTACAGTTCAGTAGTGTGAAGCACATTCATGTGTTGGGCAACAAATCTTCAGATCTCTTCATTTCTTGCAGAACTGAAACTCTATACCCCTTTAACAACAACTTCCTATTCTTTCATCTCCCCCTGCCCTGGGAAACCACCCTTCTACTTCCTGTCTCTGTGAATTTGACTATTCTAGATATCTCATATAAGTATAATCATACAGTATTTGTCTTTTGAGGACTGGCTTTCTTCACTTAGCAAAATATCCTCAAGTTTCATTCATATTGTACCATATGTCAGAATTTCCTTCCTCTTTAAAGCTGAATAATATTCCATTGTATGTATATACCACATTTTGTATACACATTCATCCACTGGTGGACATTTGGATTATTTCCATCTTTTGAGTATTGTGAACAATTCTGCTATTAATATGGGGATACAAAGATCTCTTTGAGATTCCGCTTTCAATTCTTTTGGATATATAACCAGAAATGGGATGGCTGGATTGTATGATAATTCTATTTTTAACTTTTTAAGTAACTACTATACTATTTTCTATAGTGTCTATACAATTTTACTTTCCTACCAACAGTGCACAAATGTTCTAACTTCTCCTCATCCTCACAGTTCTAGTTCTTTTGTGCCACTATGACAAAATACCTGAGACTAGATAGTTCATAAAGAACAGAAATTAATTTCTTACCATTCTGGAGGCTAAGAAGTCCAAAATCAAGGTGTTGGCAGGTTTGCTTATCTGGTGGGGGCTGCTCTCCACTTCCAAGATGGCACTTTGTGGCTGCATGTTCCAGAGGGAGGAAAGCAGATGGAAGAGCAAGAGAGCCAAGGGCTGCATGGAATCTCTTTTACAAGGGCTCCAATTCCATTCACAAGGGAGGGGCACTCATGGCCTAATCACCTCTTCAAGGCCCCACCTCTTAATATTATCAGATCGGCCATTGAGTATCCACATCTGAATTTTGGAGGGGACGTTCAAACCACAGCACTAGCACTCATTTTCTATTGCTGTTGTTGTTTTAATGTTTATGGGTATGCGGTGGTATTAATCGTCTCTAAAATCATCCACATCATCAAGTCTGTGGCTGAGCAAATAGTAATGTTCAATAAATACTTACAGAATTAAACTGGAAAAGAGTTGAGTTCAGCAGCATCAGAGGAAAGCAGATGTACATTACACGTTACAATTCCATCTCAAAGAGCTTGGTAGAGAGTCTGTTTTGCTCTCACTTGCAGCTATGCTAACACTACTTCTGTCCTCTCACTTTCTCATTTGAGGTGTTTCAAACAATCTGAACACACTGACAACACGAGAGTGGGATACTTCATGAATAAATATGAAATTTCTTGTGTTTTGCCAGTTAGTGGAACAGGCATTTTTCTATATGTAGCTTTCCTATGCATGTATTCTATTGTGTTAAGTAACTTATACATATGAGCAGCAGATGTGTAGAATAATATCCCAGCTGACCTACAAGCAAAATACATATATATGACAAAAAAATTTTAAAATTACTCTGAATTAAAGGTGAGAAGTACAGAGGGACTTTATCATGGAGGATCTTGATCTCGACTTGTGGGTCAGGCTTCAATGAAGAGGTAACATTTGAGTGTATCTTTTTCTATGTGTATATTCCTTTGTGTTGTATATTCTTCTATGTTGTATATTCTTTTGTGTTGTATATTCTTTTCTATGTGTGTATTCTTTTGTGTATATTCTTTTACTCAGAGCAACATTTGTACTTTTCTGAGCTAGGAAAAATTAATTCAATCAAGAGACACTAATTAACCATGGCTAAATATAAACACAGTGCTAGGCCCAGTGGGGCTACAGAGAAGAACCTAAAGACTTGCTCCCAAAAAAATTACAGAGATCGGGAATTATCTTGGTTCCATAGAGGTCTTATACCAGAGGAAGGTCAAAGTCCTTACATGCAAAGTCCTCACATAAATTTAAATGTAAAGGGCAAGCTAAAGAGAATCTAATAACCATCTGTTATATAACTAGTGAAATGATTTGATTCTAGAGAACATACTACATCCCCATTGTTCATTCTATCAGTTTGAATGAAATGTGTCCAGCAGACCACATATATTATATCAAAAAGCACTGGCAGGCTGGCACTATTCATTCAATCTATAATAATGCAAGGTGCTGGAAATTGAAGTGAAAGTTGAACCAACTCCTTGAACCATTCACAATAATGTTCACAGAAGCATTCTCCTTTGGAATACCAAATATTTCAGTTCAGAACCTGAAAAGCAATCAAGAATAGTGGCAGGAGGGGTGAAAAAATATATCAGAAAAAAGCAGACTGATAAGGACTTACACTTAGAATTTATGAAGTCCCTGCTTCTGCATAGAATTAAACAAATGAGGGAAAAAGATAAAGAAGATCTATTCACCATTGTCATCCATGCTCCAATAAAGATCATTCTAGTTAGTCCAGGTAGTACAGACACACAAGCAATGAACCTCACAAACAGGTCTGCATTCCCACATTTCTGCAATCTTGATTCAGGCTGGAGAATGCCATGGCTCTCGACTTTTGCTTAAAGAGGTCTTCTTGGTTCAGTGGGTATTCATCATTGAACGGATATCACCACACTACACCCTCACTTAAAACACATTAAAACCGTGTTCCTTGTCCCCTTCTCACATTAGCTACTCTTCTAGATGCCAATAGAGATTTAGAAAATGAAACTGTAAAACTTCATTTCTGCTGGGCTGACCTTATTTTTTTCTTCCATATACAACTTTGTTATTCCTATGCCTGGGCCTTCCATTATGCTATTTTGCCTATATAGCATATCTTCCATAACCCCTCAACCAGCATGTCCATTAAAATCCTGTCAGTCTTCTCAATCTTCCCCAACTCACTCCATTCTCCAAGCCAAACACCATTTTCTTTGAGCTCCATCAGTGCTCTACACACAAATTGTAGTATAATAAGCTGATTCTTCAGTTCCTCACATTTTACATGACTTAATAATGCACATTAAAGCTGCTTGCTAATTTTAAACCATTATATAAAAATACGTGGCAAACACATAGGTCTCAATCTCAGCATCATTGCTTCATGCCTCACCTTCAGCATTCTGGACATTTTGTATTTGAATGTATGCAGGTCTGCTTTGCTTGTCTATTTTTTCAGAGGTATTATGATTAAGTAGGATAATAATAACAAATAGTTTTCAAATTTTGACAGCTCACTCTGCTCCAATCACTGTGCTAATCATTTGTCACATATTATCTTAGTCAATCATTAAAACAATATTATTCAACTGAGTGGAGATGAGGAATATTATTCTAATCAACTATACTAGAAAACTAAGAGAGAAAATAAGTCAGAAATTCCCACCCTAGAGTTGATATCTGTCTGAAAACTCACTTTACTAGAGACGATAACATCTCTAGTAATGTTATCATCTTTAGGAAAGATAGAATCAGTGTTGACTTTAAAAACATGTAAAACTGACTGATCGCAAATTCTTTCTCTGCCCCTCACAAGCTAGGTTACCCTAAGTGAGTTCATTGACCACTTTGAGCCACATTTCTTCATCAATAAAATAATGTGATTGTGAGCATTAAATGGAATTATATATATGAAATACACAAACATGGACTATCATACAGGAAATACTGAACAAGTATTATTTGTTTTTCCTTTTTCCTTCTACATAAATTAAAAGTTCCTCACATCAAGAAATATCTTTATGACATGGTACAATAATGTCACCATAAGTAATCAATAAATGTTTTATGACTAAACATAATTTATTACTATTAAGAAAAATAATATTAAGGAAAAATATATTCATACACTAGTCAATTTTAAGAGTAAAAAATTATTTCTTTAAAAAATCTAATTTAAACTTTTTCTTTCCAACTTTGGAGCCTATTATCCATTACTGAGACTCGACAAAGAATATGAAAAGTCACAATTTAACATAGGCTGAGTCCAAAGACATATTAAATGACTACACAGGAGAATACTGAACTACCCTGTGACTAATAGGCTATTTTAAAAATGTTGGACCTGGGTCTGGTTGCCTAAATCTCACCTGACTGGAGGTAAGCTCCATAAGTATTTCTAGAGAAAGAACTACTAGGTACTGAGTAAAAAGTAAATAAAGACATACATCTGCTCTCCAGTAACTCACAGTCTAATAGAGAAGATATTTATAATGTAATGTGGTAAATACTTTTTAAAAGGTAAAAAAATAATGATAACAAAACAAAGGAAGGAGACATCCACTGAGCTTGAAGGATAGAATTCAATACACATTTGAACTTGGCCTTGTAGAACAATACAAATTCACAAGGCAAAGAAGGAGACAAAGGGATATTTCATCCAGAGGAAATTATGAAGAAAAAGGCACAGATATGTGAAAAAGTAAGTTGCAACATTTTTAAAGAATGTCAAGAAATCCAATATGGCTAAAACAAAGGACAAGTAAAGGTGTATGGGAGGGAGAAAAAATGGCAGAATAAAGGTAACTCCCCGGATTCCTGCTCCCAAAGAAAGAGACATAGATCTTGGTCTCCTGCATGCGAGTGGATCTCCCCCCTACAGGGACAGCATTGTGAATCCACAGAGGTTCAGCACAGGACTCTCAAAAATAGAAAAAACAAGGTGATCAGGAGATAAGATCACGTTCTCTGGAGAGTGCAAAACAAACAGTAAGGCATAGAGCCTGGGAGGGTGCCGGCCCACCGGGCCAACAGGTGAAGTGGGATCAGACCCACAGGAGAACTCCTTGCTTCCCCATTGACCTCCACACCCACCCAGCCAGGGATCTGTCTGAAGTTGGTGTGAAATCGTGGCAGGAGAAGAGGGTGTTGGAGAGTGTGGTCATTAGTGGAAAGCACCATGAACTCCCCCAGAGCCCCATGCTAGGACGGCACCAAGAGGGGAGGAAACTGGACTGAGCTGATAGGGAAGGCAGTTAGGTATCTTGCCTCTGATAATAAGCAGGGACAGCCCTACAGAGCTGTTCACTAAGTCAGGGACTCTAAGCTGGAACTGCCTCGGGCAAATAAGTCTGCACACAGTAGGTCAGTAAGAGCAAGAACTAAGGCTGAACAGGCGTGAGTTGGTGGGAAAGCGGCATAAAGGAGGAAATGGGGAGTCCTGATGACCCAGACCTCCAATACGGCCCCTGCCACCTCCTAAACAGTCAGCTCCAGTGCTGATACCCTGCGAGTGGGCAAGTGGTCACTATTGAGGGGTCCTCAGCCCATCCTCTGTGGTGTGATACAGTGCAGCGGGCAGATCCCCTCTCCCAGCCTAGAGACTTTCCTGACAAATTCCACCCCTACACAATCTGTGATCGGCTGGCCAGGCCTGGGTACTGAGAAGACTAATGCCAAGGGGAGTTACAGCCACTGGGGTGCAGGGCAGACTGGGGAGCTACCTCCTCCCCCTAGCCTGCATCTCTCATGCCGAAAGTGGTAGGCTCCACCCCTGGAGGTGGGGTGAGACAAGAAAAGCCACTCTCCCCCTGATCTATGGTGAATCCACTGAGCCTGTGTACAGATCGAAAGCGAGCAGTAAAATGACTTTGCTTCCCAGAACAGTTTAGGTCACCCAGTTGATCAAAAGGTTGGGGCTGGATCTCCTCCCCCAGTCAGTGGCCAACAGTCAGGTCCATGGTCAAGGAACAAATACCCTACAAGTGGCCACAATAGGCTCCACAAGTAACCCCTCCCATCAGGGGTAGCCTTCCAAGTGTTGTGGAAGAGCTCCCCCCAGTGGCAGATCAAGAAACCATAGAAGAGAGAACCCCTGTGTATCATATGAAAAAACATCAGCTGATCCACATGGGGAGGGCTCAGGGAAAGAATTCTGAAACTGTGAAGAATCAAACCAAAAACACTCCCTCAAAGACATACACCAGTTCCCAAGAAATGGATACTAACTAAACCCAAAACACTAAAACGACAGAAGAATTCCAAAATTGGATTTTAAGAAAGCTCAATGAGCTGGGCGTGGTGGCTCACGCCTGTAATCCTAGCATTTTGGGAGGCTGAGGCGGGTGGATTGCTCAAGGTCAGGAGTTCGAAACCAGCCTGAACAAAACCCCGTCTCTACCAAAAATAGAAATAAATTAATTGACCAACTAAAAATATATATACAAAAAAAAAAAAAAATTAGCCGGGCATGGTGGTGCATGCCTGTAGTCCCAGCTACTTGGGAGGCTGAGGCAGTAGGATCGCTGAGTCCCGGAGATTGAGGTTGCTGTGAGCCAGGCTGACGCCACGGCACTCACTCTAGCCTGGGCAACAAAGTGAGACTCTGTCTCAAAAAAAAAAAAAAAGAAAGCTCAATGATATGCCAGAAAAAATGGATAACCAACACAAAGAACCCACAAAGAAAATTCAGGACTTGGAACAAAAATTCACTAATGAAATTGAGATCTTAAAGAAAAATCAATCCAATCTCTTGGAAACGAAGAATTTATTCAGGGAAATACAAAACACAGTGGAAAGCCTCAAAAATAGGGTGTACCAAGTAGAAGAAAAAATCTCAGAGATTAAAGATAACACTTTCAAATCAAATAAGTTAATCTCAGAGGTAGAGCAGAAAAATAAGAGATATGAGCAAAGCTTACAAGAATTGTGGGATTATATGAAGAAGAATACCCTCTGGCTCCTCTGGATTCTGGAGAAGGAGGAAGAAAAAAACGCAAGGATTGGATAAGCTATTTGAAGATATAGTTGAGAAAAATTTCCTAGGTCTGGCCAATAACTTAGAATTAGAAATCCAAGAGGCCCAAAGGACCCCTGGGAGATACAATGCAAACAGGAAAACACCACGACACGTAGTCATCAGACTGACCAAAATATCAACAAAAGAGACCCTCCTACAAGCTGTAAGGTGAAAGAAGCAAGTTACATACAAAGGAAAACCGATCCTAACAATGCCAGATTTATCAACTGAAACACTACAAGCAAGGAGAGACTAGGGCCCCATTCTCACTGTTTTGAAACAAAATAATGCCCAGCCTAGAATCTTGTACTCTGCAAAACTAAGTTTTATATATGAAGGAGAAATTAAGACATTGTCAGGTAAGCAAAGTCTGAGGGAATTCACCAAGACAAGACCAACCCTACAAGAAGTACTCAAAACAGTGTCACTCATGGAACAGCATAATAAATACGAACATAAAAACACCCAAAACCTAAAGATTAAAAGCCAGATATCACAAAGGCTCAAGAGACAAAACAAAGCAACAAGGTCCAACCCAACAGAATGAACAGTAATCTGCCTCAAGTATCAGTTCTCTCAATAAATGTGAACAGCTTAAACTCCCCACTCAAGAGACACAGGCTGACTGAATGGATAAAAAAATACAAGCCAAGTATCTGCTATCTTCAGGAAACACACCCAACCTGTAAGGATGCATATAGACTAAAAGTAAAGGGGTGAAGATCAGTATTTCAAGCAAACGGAAGCCAAAAGAAGGCTGGAGTGGCACTTCTGATATCAGATGATTTAGTTTTTAAACCAACAAAAGTAGTGAAAGACAAAAACAGTCATTATATAATGGTTAAGGGTACAGTTCAACGAGAATATATAACAATTTTAAACAAATACACACCCAGGTGCACTTAGGTGCACCCAGATTCATAAAGCAAACCTTACTGGATCGAAGCAAATTGATTAACAGCAACTCCATAATAACCGGAGATTTCAACACTCGACTGACTGCACAGGAAAGATCCTCCAAACAGAAAATTAATAAATAAATAATGCACTTAAACAAAACTCTAGAACAATTGGGTATGACTAACATTTACAGGACATTCTATCCAAAATCCACTGAATATATTTCTTCTCATCAGCTCATGGGACATTCTCTAAGATTGACCATATCCTAGGACACAAAGTAAGTCTCAAAAAATTTTTGAAAAATAGAAATCATAACATGTATCTTCTCAGATCACAGTGGAATAAAAGTAGAAATCAACCCCAACAGAAACTCACATTTCTACACAAAAATGTGGAAATTAAACAACCTTCTACTAAATGACTACTTCATAAATGAAGAAATAAAGATAGAAATAAAAAAATTATTTGAACAAAATGACAATGAAGAGACAAGTTATCAAATCCTCTGGGACACAGCTAAAGCAGTACTCAGAGATAAGTTTATTTTCATAAATGCCTATAACCAAAAGTCAAAAAGATCACAAATAGACAATCTAATGACTCGACTCAAAGAGCTGGAAAAAGAACAGATCAACCCTAAACCCAGCAGAAGAAGTGAAATGAACAAGATCAAATCAGAACTAAATGAAATTGACAACAGGGAAGCTATACAGATGATTAATAAAACAAAAAGTTGGTTCTTCAAAAAAATAAACAAAATTGACATGCCTTTGGCTAGAGTAACGAAAAGCAGAAAAGAGAAATCTCTAATAAGCTTCATCAGGAACAAAAAAGGAGATATCACAACCAATCCCAAGGTATACAAGACATAATTTACGAATACTACAAAAACCTTTATGCACACAAACTGGAAAATGAGGAGGAAATGGACAAATTTCTAGAAACACACAGCCTCCCTAGGCTCAACCAGGAAGAAATAGAATTCCTGAACAGATCAATATCAAGAGCTGAAATAGAAATAGCAATTAAAAATCTTCATAAAAATAAAAGTCCCAGCCCAGATGGTTTCACACTGGAATTTTACCACACTTACAAAGAATCTTGCAGAAAGTATTCCACAACATCAATAAGAATGGAATCCTCCCCAACACCTTTTATTAAGTGAACATAATCCTGATACCAAAACCAGGAAAGGATGTGACAAAAAAAGAAAACTACAGACCAATATCCCTTATGAATATAGATGCAAAAATTTTCAACAAAATCCTAGCTAACTGAATTCAGATGCTTATCAAGAAAATAATCCATCACAACCAAGTGGGTTTCCTCCCAGTGATGCAGGGATGGTTCAACATATGTAAATCTATAAATGCAATTCACCACATAAACACAAGCAAAAACAAAGACCACATGATTCTTTCAATAGATGAAGAAAAAGGATGTGACAAAACTCAACACCCTTTCATGATAATCACACTTAATAAAATAGACATAGAAGGAACATACCTAAAAATAAGACAAGCCATATACGACAGACCCATAGCCAGCATCATACTGAATGGGGGAAAACTGAAAGCATCCCCACTTAGAACTGGAACCAAACAAGGTTGCCCACTATCTCCACTTCTACTCAACATAGTGCTGGAAGTCCTGACTGTAGTAATCAGACATGAAAGTGGAATTAAAGGTATCCAAATTGGGGAAGAAGAGATCAAACTTTCACTGTTTGCTGATGATATGATATTATATTTAGAAAAACCCAAGGCTTCAACCAAGAAACTCCTGTAATTGATAAATGAATTTAGTAAAGTCTCAGGATACAAAATCAATACACAGAAATCAGAGGCATTCATATACTCCAATAACAATCAAATTGAGAACCAAATCAAAGACTCAATACCCTTCACAATAGCAACAAAGAAAATAAAGTACCTAGGAATATACTTAACTAAGGAGGTAAAAGACCTCTACAGGGAGAACTATGAAACACTGAGAAAGGAAATAGCTGAGGATGTAAACAGATGGAAATCCATACCATGCTTGTGGGTCGGTAGACTCAACATTGTTAAAATGTCGATACTACCCAAACTGATCTACAGATTCAATGCAATACCTATTAAAATCCCAACATCATTCTTCACAGATATAGAAAAAATAATTTTATGCTTCTTTTGGAACCAGAGAAGACCCCGAATATCAAAAGCAATTCTAGGCAATAAAAACAAAATGGGAAGTATTAATATGCCAGATATCAAACTATACTACAAAGCTGTAGTAATTAAATCAATTTGGTATTGGCACAAAAATAGGAATATTGACCAGTAGAACAGATCTGAGAACCCCGATATAAAACTATCCCTATATATATATAGCCATCTAATCTTGGACAAAGCAGACAAAAGCACACACTAGGGATAAGAATCCCTTTTCAATAAATGGTGGTGGGACAACTACATAGCCACTTGTAGAAGGCTGAAGCAGGATCCACACCTTTCACCCCTCACAAAAATCAACTCACACTGGGTAACAGACTTAAACCTAAGGTATGAAACTATTAGAATTCTAGAGGAAAATGTTGGAAACACTCTCCTAGACATCGGCCTAGGCAAAAAATTTATGAAGAATACCCCAAAGGCAATCACAGCAGCAACAAAAATAAATAAATGGGACATGATCAAACTACAAAGCATCTGCACAGCCAAAGAAATAGTCATGAAACCAAATAGACAACCTACAGAATGTAAGAAAATTTTTGCATTCTACACATCTGATAAGGGGCTGATAACTAGAATCTACTTAAAACTCATGAAAATCAGCAAGAAAAAAATCAAACAACCCTATCAAAAAGTGGGCAAAGGACATGAACAGAAACTTTTCTAAAGAAGACAAAATAATGGCTAGCAAACATATGAAAAAGTGTTCAACATCTCTAATCCTCAGGGAAATGCAAATCAAAACTACAATGAGATATCACTTATTTCCAGTAAGAATGGCCTTTATCAAAAAGTCCCAAAACAATAGATGTTGGTGTGGATGCGGAGAGATAGGAACAGTCCTACACTGCTGGTGGGACTGAAAACTAGTTCAACCTCTATGGAAAGCAATGTGGAGATACTTTAAAGCGATACAAGTAGATCTACCATTTGATCCAGCAATCCCATTACTGGGCATCTACCCAAAAGATCAAATGACACTCTACAAAAAAGACACCTGCACTCAAATGTTTATAACTGCACAATTCACAATTGCAAAGTTGTGGAAACAACCAAAGTGCCCATAAATTCATCAGTGGATTAATAAAATGTGACATATGTATACCATGGAGTACTATTCAGCTCTAAGAAACAACAGTGATATAGCACATCTTGTATTTTCCTGGGTAGAGCTGGAACCCATACTACTAAGTGAAGTATCCCAAGAATGGAGAAACAAGCACCACATATACTCACCAGAAAATTGGTATTAACTGATCAGCACCTAAGTGGACACACAGGAACTACATTAATTGGGTATTGGGCAGGTGGGAGGGGGGTGGAGGGGCAGGTATATACATACATAATAAGTGACACGTGCACCCTCTAGGAAATGATCATGCTTGAAGCTCAGACTTGTGGGGGGAGGGGGGTAAGGGCATTATTTGAAACCTGAACATTTGTACCCACATCATATGCTGAAATAAAAAATAAATAAATAAATGTGTATGGTCAGTGAAAGGATGGGAAAGGAAAATACAATTGGACTATTAAGGACCTTGCTGCCATGCTAAGTAAGAAGCACTGACACAAAGCAGAAGTTTGCACTCTCTCATTTTCAACCCTGAAAATATTTTTACCCTGCCATTTTGACCTAGTTGTTCACCACATTTCTGTCTTCCTTCTTCAAATAGTATTGACTAAAATGTTCTTATTTTTATTCCTGACACTAAGAATAAAATAAATAAGAAATTTTAAAATGCAGTCAGTTAGACAATTGACAATGGAGATTACTGGTAGGTATTACCAAATCAGAATAGAAATGATGATGGCTAAAATTTCACCTGGTAAACTTTGTCAACAACTAAAAAATTGATGGAAAAATAAAAGTTACTTAATAAAATTTATGCCTGATTTTTTTTGTTCCCCAAATATTGGAACTGTTAGAAATAATGGTCACACACACAAAAAACTACAATATCAGAAGCTATAATTGTTAGATGTGTGATTAAGAACAAAACTGTCTGTAAAGGATAAGCAAGATTTAAATAAACAAAGGAGGAAGAACACATCTGGTATATGAGAAATGAACCATTTTGGCCAAAAGAAATATCTTTTCTACAGAAGTTGCAATGTTAAGAATTAAATAGCAAATCAAACCTAAATTCTGAAAGACTTTACAACAGGCGAAGGACTTTGGTGATAACAAAAACTAAGTTCTTTTGCCAGAAAATTACATAAGAGAAGAACTATTCTTAGGTAATTGATTAGTTAACAAAGATACATTAAAGATTGAGAGAGAAGTCACTGAAAAGTGGTTATAGAAACAAGACTCACTGGTTTAAAAGCTAGCGAGAGAATTATCATAAACACCTAGACTAAAATGGTTACATTGGGAGTAGACCAAAAAATTGAAAAATCATTTTTAGAAATGAAAACAATGGTCCTCAAAGGTTCATTCTATGCAGCATAAAAACTAGTAAGATAAACAATACTTTGGGAATATCTGCATCTCACTCCAGGACTTCAAAACGGAGAGGGAGTCCACAGAATTCAGTGATCCATTGGTTCTAGAAGAATAAAGACTGAGAAAAAGTCACGGAGTATAGCAAAATAGATCATTATTGAACTTAAAAGAAGAAATGGAAAGCAACTGGGAGAGTATGGAAAGCCAGGCAGAATAAAGAGTGAGTAGAAATTAAAGACACAAAGACACAGACTACTCATTTGAAAGTCACATGGGAAGGGTAATCAGGGAAGACATACTGAAAAAACAGAAATGTCATCTGAGTCTTGAATGATGACTAGGAATCAAATAGAGAGAAAGTGATAAATTACACAGTATTCTTGAATCTACTTAACATCTTGTTGCTGTCATGGTTAAGAGAACTTAATAGAGATATAGAAGTCACATGCAACAATGAGTCAAGCAGCTGCACAAGGGCATCAGCATTACCTACACAGGAGGAAAAGCTGAAAAGAAGGGAGGACCTCAAATTAGTTCAGTTAGGAGATACACCCAAGTGGTGATAACTTCACTCTCCCAACTCTTCTAAAGTTGTATGAACCCTCAGTCCCTGCATTAATAACTTCACATTTGGAATTCACAGAGTGAGTTCTGTTTTCTTAGGCAAACCCTGACTGATATGCATGGTGTAAGGGAATTAGGACTGGATAATTTGAGGCCCGAAGTGGGAAAAGGGCTGAGCAGTTATAAACTGAACAGAATGAAGAATCTGTAATGGAAGGAGAATAACAAGCACAATGACTTGTATCTCAGAACAAGATCAAAGTCAAATGACTAGTACCTAAGAACAAATGGGTCATTGGAAATAAAGGTTATTGGCGGCACTAAGTTGTCTGGGGAAGACAACTGAGCAACAGGATGATGAGCTGCCAAACAGAAAGAACCATACAAGAAATATCTGAGGGAAAATGGGTGGTAACGTTAAATTAGGGTCAACTAGATTACAGATAGTTCAAATCAAATCCATGATTAGGAAGTAAAGGATCTGTCTTACACATAACCTGGTGACATAAATTGAGTAACTAGTACTTTGGAAATGATTTTCCCACCTACCTAAAAACCTTATTCAAATGCTAGTACCAAACAAATAGAAGACTTACTATATTACCACCTAGATAAAGATATTCTGTGAATTGTACAAAAGAATAGTTTGCTTTTCCCTCTCACACACATAACTCTCATTAAAATAAATGCATGTTTTTATATACCTGTTAAAGATATAGACAGTGTTAGTGAAGGTCATTTGGGTCTATTTCTTCTATTAATACTTAGAAGCACACCTATAAATGCAAATTAAAGTGTACTAAAAAAAGTACACTACAAAAATGTTGTAAAATAAGAATTCTGAGTGCCTCTAATTCTCTCACTTATATAATGTTAACAGTAGAAGGGGAAAAAACATTTCATACCTTATTTTAATATCCTCCAAGGATGACTACGTGTTACAAATATATGTAAGCTCTGATTTCCTTAGAAAATATCATTTAGATTTTTTTTAATCATAGGTTAACACAGAGGCTTCCAAACTTGTCTTCACATTTGAACCAAGTTGGAGCTTTTACAAATTTTAAATCCCAAGCCACCACCCAGAGAAAGTAAATCACAATCTCCTAGGGTGGGGCACAGACCTCTTTTTTTTTCCCAGCTTCCCAGGTGAATCTAATGTGAAAACAAATTGGAAACCAATGTGTTAATATAGAATTCCTTAAAGGAAACCTGATCAGCTCTTGAGAGCAGCAATTCTTAAACTTTGCTGCATGTCAGAACCACCTGGGGAGTTCTAAAAATCCCCAGACCCTGGCTCCACCCCAGATCAATTAAATTGCAATCTTTGGAGGGATGGGATCCAGCCATAATTGTTTTTTAAAGCCCCACATATGCAGCCAAGTTTGGGACCAGTGCTCTAAACTATTAATAGAAGATAGTTTGTAATACTAATTAAGACCATTAGATATGTGAAAAAAATAACTTCACTGATACAATAAAAATTCTTATTAAAACTCCAAAAAAAGAACAAGAATATGTATTTTGTTATGTAAAGATAATGATGCTCTAATAAGTAGATCAGCTTTTATGTTACCTACAATATTGAAAATTAGGACAGATACAGAAAAAGCCTAAGCAAGACAAAAAGAAGAAAAAAAATATAACCTATTGTGGCTGTCATTCATATGATTGGAACTTTCAATTTCTATATAGTTAATAAAAATATGCACGCCTATTCTATTCTCTACTCTTGCCAAATGTGTAAGTTTGGGAAAATTTTTGAGAGAAAGAATTTTAGTGGTAGAAAAAGGTTTCCAAATACTCAGACATGTAGATGAAGTGATTGAATAATTTCGAAGCAAGAAGAGGTCAGCTCTTACCTCTCACTCCCATTCTAATCAGTAGTTTCTGGCCACTCTTTGGTTTTGCTGAAAATTAGCTCAGTGTGAACAAAATATATATTACATTTCAAATGCAACAAAAGGGGTAGTTGAATTAGATGATTTGATGATACAACTTTTAAGTATTTATTAAATCACTTTTATGTAAATATATTTCAGTGAAAGGTTTAAGTATCATTTAAAACAGATTTCATAAAGTATAATTAGATGTGCTGTTAGGTGGGAAGACAAATTAAAAGTGCAGTTCACACTTTAGCATCTGATCTTCTGCACAATGCTCATGGCAGAATGTAATCCAGTCTACACAGAGCACATGGATTACAGACTTGCAGGGATACTAGCATTGCAATTATCAATCAGTGCAGTTTCCTTTGGTGGAAAAACCTGTGTGTTACACAAATGAAGGGGAAAGGGAAGGCCTTTTGTTTTTTTAACTTTTGTAAATTTACTGCCTAGTAAAAATCTCAGTTTTCACCAGTTCATCTTAGTAGTAGCTAAGTATGCACTGCCAATTGACAGTATATGACAAAGTTAGTGGCATATATCCATATAGGCAATCATTTGGGGAGGATTTAGCAATTGTAAATGTGAATCTCTGGGTTGAAGCCAGAACTAACAGATTTATTTTTTTTTTAATTGTATATGTTTAAGGTATACAACATGATGTTTTGATATACATATACATAATTAAATGATTGCTACAGTCCAATCAATTAACATATCTACCATCTCACATAGTTGCTTTCTTTTGTGCTTGGTAATAGCATCTAATATCTACTACCTTAGAAAATTTCAGTTATACAATATTATTAACTATAGTCCTCATGCTGTGTATTAGTTCTCTAGACTTCTTCATCCAACATAAGACATAACTATAACTTTATACCCTTTCACCTACATCTCCCCATTTCTTCCCTCATCCCTCCCCTCAACCCCATTTCTGCTAACCACCATTCTACCCTTCTATGTATTCAACCTTTTTTTGGATTCCACATATAAGTGAGATCATGCAATATTTTTTGTGTGTCTGGATTATTTCACTTAGTGTAATGTATTCCAGAGTCATCCATGTTATCACAAATAAAAGGATCTCTTTTTTAAGGCTGAATAATATTCCACTGTATTCTATTGTATTCTACCACTGTTTCTTTATCCATTTATCTGTCAACAAATACTTAGGTTGTTTCTATATCTTGGCTATCATGAATAATGCTGCAATGAAATGGGTGTGCACATTTCAAAATTATCCCCACAGTTTCTAATGCAGTGGTAGGTGCAATTTTAGCTATCAAGGAAACACTGGATGATTACCTTCAGAGATGTTGGTTAAAGGGTACAAACTTTCAGTTATAACAAAAATAAAATATGGAGACTTACTGTACAGCATAGTAACTGTAGGTAATAATGTATTGTATACTTGAAATTTACTGAGAGTAGATTTCAAGTGTTTTCACCACCACAAAAAAATGGAAACTATGTGAAGTGATTGAGACGTCACTTAGCGTGGTTGTGGTAATTGTTTCACAATGTACACATACATCAAAACATCATATTGTACATCTTAAATGTATACATTTTTTATTTGTCGATCATACCTCAATAAAGCTTGGAATTAAAAAAGGGGGAAGCACTTTGTCAAATGGTGGAATTAGCTAAGTAACTAACCTAAATTTTAGGTAAACCTTTAAGCATCACTTTTCCCTCATCACCAGCTGGGAAGAATTACTAATACATGGAAAAAGTCAAAGATGATATGTTTTACCTTTTCACCTTCTTCTTTGAGCCACTATTGGACTCATTAGTTGCCCAACCAAAGGTAATGTACTTTTCCCCAACAATCTGAGTTCAAACATTCAAACATTAAAGAGAATATAAGATAATTTTAAAACTATTCTTTCTAAGCATGAAACATTTTGCAACTTTTTATATGAATTTGTATTATAAACTACTATACTTTAATTGCAAATGAAAGACTCAAGTACACTTTTCTACCTAAGCTTCATTAAATGGTTAATATGGTTAGCATTTCCATTCTCCCCTTAGCAAGATCTTTGGATACATAAAATATTTCATCTCCCAATTTTAAAGTGGTTCCAAATTGTTAATATTAAATAAGCACTTTTAAAATTAATTATCTCCTTCCCTGAAAAATGTCTTATGCTTTTCACATCCATACTAGAAATATTATAAAGCCTTCTAGCAAAATATGAAACACAAATATCTATTGTTTAACTTTCCTATTTGACCTTGTTTTCCAAGTGTGCACCGAATGTTGTGGCTTCCATTGTTAAGCCCAGACAACAGCTGTGTTGCTGTCAGCAAGCCTTCCTCACTGAAACCTCTTCTTTTGTGAAATCCATTGAGTAACCCTATACCTGGCCTCTAAAGAGAATCAAATTGTATTTGTATGTCTTATAGTTAGTAGACCAATGACATAAAATTGCCACTTTCTATTGCCTAGAAAGCTTAGCTTTCTCTTTGTTGCTTTCATTTAATTCTACAGGTCTTTATAGCTTCCTAGAGTATGAAACTATTCTTTTCACTTTCTCTCTCTCACCATAAGATAGATCAATGTAAAACAGCCACTTTTGTGAACATGTTTTTCTTTCAGCCAGGCTCTCACAATGCAAACATGGTTGTGCTCTCATTTTCTAATCAGTTTTCAGACATCCATTGATTCCACTGATTTCAGTAGGGTTTTGCCTTCTTTTAAATTAAGAATTCCTTTTGTAAAAATCACGAACACATCCCTACAACATTGCCCATGATGAAGAAGTTCAGAAGCAGCATTGCACAGATTTTGCTTAGCAATGAACATGTAATGAGCCGTGTGACTTTGAGCAAATTACTTAGCTTCCCTATGCCACACTTTCCCCTGTGAAGATGAATATAATAACATTACCTCTCTCAATAGGAGATTGTGTGGATTAAAGGGATAATGTACATAAAACACTTAGTCTGAGTGATGGCGCAATAAAATTAATGCTTATTTGGAAAGAAGACTTTAATGAAAATCTCCAAAAGGCCTAGCAGCCTCTATAAATATCTACTAAAATGAATTTGGTGAATCTGATATCCTTATCAGCATTTATCATATATATCAAACCTCACATTCCAAAATATATGCCAATTGATGTCACAGTATTTTGTGACAAATACACTAATTGGGGAACTTAATAATTTTCAAAATGAAAATCCATTTTGAAATTGGAAAAGAGGGGGAATGGTTCCTACAGGAGAAAGAAAGGAGGATCAGCATACACCTATGCCAGACAGAAGTATTAAAGGAGAAGAAGAAAAAAGTCCCTCCCCACACACACATTAGACCTGGATTTCCTTGTAGTGCTCAGTGGTTCTCAAAGTTGAAGATGCTTTTGATTCACCTGGGAACATTTGAATCTATCTGAGCAAAATGTATATTTCAGGGGCTCAACCTAGACCTACCAAATTAGAACCCCTGAGGAGCAGAAGCTGAGAAATTGACATTTGATAAGAACTCCTCTCAGGCTCAAAGCCCCACCATGACTGGGATGCCAGTAGTCATATGCCCTACTTCAAGAAACTGTGAGAACTGAAGTCTCAAGGGAGCAATTGCTAAGTGTGCTGACCCTCACCAATTCTTGCCTACATTTGCTTGCTTTTCAAACTAGGCATGCATGGATATGATCAATATTTCCTCAATTAACACTTGTGACTGCCTTCCAATCAGAAAAACCAAGAGCCTAGTTCTCCAGTAACCAGGAAAGTGTGTGAAATTCATTTTCTCAGGAGAATACACTTTGTTTCTTCAGTGCTAAACTATAATAGGTTATAATGTGAAACTAAATGACATTTGCCATTTTCCTGCAGACAATTTGATGTTATTCTCTTCGGCTATCCAATGAACTACCATCAAAATAAATTCAGGTCAAACAAACTCCCCCAAATACCACAGTTACTTTGTAATTGTGCAATACATTGTCTAATTACCCTGCCACTGCATAGCACTTTCCACATAATTAGGTAAATAGTAATTATCCTTTGAGAAACCAATAACTAAGTGGAATTGGTGTATGGTAATGTGAATCACTTCCTTACTGGATAAATATGGGAAGGAGATCCTCAATGAAGGTTTTAAAATTAAGTCACTGAAAAACATTTCAAAAGCCATCAGTTTTGATTATATCGCATGAATTAAAAAGGAACAAATACAGGATATATAGTGAAATGATTTTTGTCTACTACATCATCATTTCAGAGCTTAAAGCTGGTAGCACAAGTTCATCCTTATGAACTTATGAGATATAGGATATAGGAAGAGTGAGAAAAGAATGAGATATATTCTATCAACTCACTGAAGTACTGCCCATAAAACATCCTGAATTGGGTAAAGTATCATCAGAATTGAAAAAGGAAAGAGAGTTGGTAAGAAGGAAATTAAGAAATGAACAGAGTAAACAATAGGAAAGAAAGAAAAACCCATCTTAAAGAGATAAAAACAACAGCAAGAGCACAGCATCCCCTCCTCCCCCACGGCAGCTCAGTCTCTACAATAAGGTGCCTAGAAGGAAACTAGTTAATGAAAGACGCAGGTATGGTAAACTAGACTGGAAAAGCAGCCTCCATAAAGGACACATCATGGAAATAAAGAGAAATGAACAGCCCTCTTACGTTCACGACCCACCCCATATTCCATAGGCAAGCCTTCCTAACCCTCTGTCTTATGAAAGTATATTTTAAATGCCACAAGGAATAAGAGCATTATTGCTAATGCTTATTTATAAAATGATTTTTCTTTTACATAAGTTATCTTCAAAGTGTATTTCATGCTCATGAATTATTTATAATAATTCCAGGTACTCTTTCCCCCATAGGAATATATCCCTGGAATCACAATGTAAGAAAATCAGAGAAGATGATTTGATTTCCAAATAATAGGCCTATGCATGACTTTCCTTTGTCTTTTGAACCCCGGGTGCAAGAAGATGAGTTAATCATATTCCTTAGTTTATAGTACATTATCATCACTATAAAGCACTCTCCTGTTTTACTTTAATTTCCAATTTATTCCTAATCTTCCTTCATCCCATAGGCCCCCTTTTCTAAATTGCTTTATATTTTTAAGTATGCCCATATCTTTATAAAAATAGTAAGCTCATATGAATATGTTTAATTTATATAAGTATTATAGTCTAATACTTTAGACTATGTCTCTCATTTCTTTTATTTTTTTAACTAATACCAGGTCCTTAATATCTATCCAGGATCTTAATATCTACCCATGTTGTTCTATTTATATCTAGTTTTTTATCTGTAAGTGCCCAATATTAAGCATGCATCCACCACATTTTAATTCCTCAGTCCCACAGTTATGGATATTGTTCTTGCCTTCTCAAGTACCACCCCCAACACCACCAAAATAGATGAATGAGAGAGAAAGATAAGCTCCAAACATATTCCTTTACCTTTGTGAGAACTTTCTATAGAGTATATCTAGAATATATGCACCTAGATATACTGTTAACTTCATTTCACTAAGTGTTACCAGGTTGCTTTTAAGAATGACTATATTCCCAATAGCAAGTGAAAGACAAAAAAGGTATTAAAAAAAAAAAACTCTTTCCCAGGTGATCTTCATGTATTTAAGAGTTCTTCAATTCCCTTTCCTATCCCATGGATCCACACTCGGTTCAAATTTAGTTTCTTTGTTTTTTTGTTTAAAAAGTTTATTTCAGAAAGCACAAGGTCAATAACTGGTATGTAATTTGAGGGGAGTAGGAGATAAAATATGTTATAGTTTAAAGTGTTCAGACAAGGACTAGACTATTGGGAAGCTAAATAGCTATACAATGCTGGAATATGATACATTTTCTACAGAACATCCTATTTTCCTTTACAATAACCTACATCTCCCATAAATCTACTCACCCATGTATACCCACAGGATCCAAAATTATACCCGTGGGGCAAAAAGCAGCAGAAACTTCCATTCAGACAGCCACTGACTTTCAGCCTGAAAAACTTTCTGCGATTATCACGAAACAATAAAAGCCAGAAAAGGGTGGAATTCTAGGTCCTAGGTCCCTAGGATTATTAGTCAGCACTCTGGAAATCAAGCTGAGGCCCTTGTACTTTAATAATCAGGGAAGTTGGTGCAATACCCTCCTCGGGGAATGAAAACAAACTTAATAGCCACTATTAGACAAAAAAAGCTAATGGCTTCAAGTCCTAACACTAACGCCTCTATGATCCCAGGCTCACTCATTTTCATTTGTATGTATTATTACTGCTGTTCTGTGACCACACCAAGAATCCCAGAGTCTCTTGCTATTCACTCTGCCCTGAACTCTCTATTGCCACATATTCACATTCCTCATTCTGTCTCCTCATTCCTGGCCTTACTCAAGTGTCAATCTAGCAGAGAGGCCTCTCCTACCACCCTATGTAGCACTGTATCTCACACACTCAGACACACACACACTCTCTACTGACAATCCCTATCCTCTAACTCTGCTACATTGTTCTGCAAAGTGCTCCACATCTTCACGCTACAGTGTAAACACCAAAAAAAAAAAAAAAAAAAAAGCAAGACTGTTGTTTATTTTATTTATTGCTCCATTCCAAGATGTAGCACAGTACCTGGAACAAAGAAGGTGCTCAAATATTTGTGGAACAAATTAATTTAGACTGTGACAGATGCTGAAGATGTAATAACAAACAAGAAAGCCCAATCCCTGACTTCACGGAGCTCTGGTAGGGAAACAGACAAGTAGGCTGTAGAATGTGCAGTAAAGCTCAGGTCTTCTGACTCACATAGCTCTTTCCACTCTGCCATGCTGAACAGTATACAAAAGACGGGGTTTGGTTATTTAGCAGCGGCGAGCATGAAAAAAGAGAGAGCTGTAAAGACTATGTTAGTTGCCTTTTTCCATCATGTACCCTTAAAGCATTTGTGGATTTTTCAGAGAGAAGCCACAATAGAGGAAGTAGCCATAAGGACTCTTCACAGACTTGCATTATTCTAAAGAGCATTTTCAGTTATGTTTTTTGTACATGGGATAGTATTTAGATCTTTAAATAAATTATCACAGTGCTAATTTAATCAATGTGCATAAATTTACACGTATACGTAACCACTTGTGTCGTGTAACAATGGGTACAGGAACTGACAGTTAGAAATGTTTCAGTGGTTTTATAACTTGTCCTTATTAAGTTGTGATGCTTATTGTCTAACAGAATGAAAGCAATACCAACCAAGCCTTATTAGAATTGTGATAGTGTTCTATCAGCAAGCAAGTTAGAAAATAAGGCTTTGTCCATATGCACTAGAATAGGAATAAACATTCTATTTTATGTTGTACACCAGACTCTCCTTGACTAAACTTGAGAAAAGTGAAAGGAACTGAAGTTTTAAACACTATTCTAGAAAGTAATTAAGAGAGAGGGAGAGGCAGAAGTTGCTCTGAATGTGAAGTCAGGCTGATCATGCAATTTGCTCTCTAGAAGCCATGGTTCTCAGTTGACAGACAGTGCTGTCTGACATAAGAGAAATCCAAACAGACTAGTTCCTGCAATGAGAAGTTAGGGACTCATACCCCAAGATTGGGAGAAACCCTGGACTTATTTTGAGTTACAAAATATGGCCTAAATATGGGCAAAGAAAAGAACATAGAAATATTTTGCAAATAATTTTCACTAGAAGTTTATTTTGTCCTGTTTACACTTTAGCTCCCAGGAACCATAAAGGATGAAAAGTTAAGCAGCAGAGTCTTCTAGTCAAACTTTTAAAGGGAGGAAAACAATACTGGTTTATTAGACATAGTCTATTATTATATAATACATTGAATTGTTACATATAGTTATTAGGAAGTTATTTTTAAAGACTCAACTGAGATGATCTCTGGTGAGTAGAAGTTGAATTGTCAGGTTTCTAATATTTACTTGTGAGTCACAAATCTCCCCTGCTTGGGACATACTATTAACATAATCTCCTGAAATAAAATTTAAAAAAGGAAATAAATGCTTAGAAACACACACACACACACAAAACATATTGGTCTGAAAGCATAAAAAAATCATGAAAAAGAAAATAAGTTACCAGCTCCTTTCATTTCAGAAGTTTTTCTGACTCCTCTAACTTCCTGATAGCATGTTTCTCTTTCTCTTTGTTGTTCCTATTTTAGAAGGAGGGCAAAGGATTGCACCTATTTCCACTGAATTATGGTTTTCAGAACTACCAAATGAGATTGGGTTTTTTTTCCTTTGAAGATTAAAAAGTTATGTTATTATATATAGAATGATTTTGTGATTACTATATTTAGATGTGAAATACAGGTCTACATATTTCCTGCTTATGGTTCATTTTGGAGTGGGGCATGCATTGCTAATCACAAGACTGGACACATTTGATATTTTCACCAGGCTCCTTGTCTACCTCAGCCCACATCCATCACCCCTGGATACCATTTTGTTCATGGTACCCAATGGCTTCCCTAGGTGACCCCAAATAAATAGCACACACTGAGTGACTCCATGAGCACCATCTTTTGTGTCATGTTCAGTGTATTTTCTAAGTGAAAAGAGTGACAGACTCTAACCAAATGATCTAAGTTCCAAGAAAAGATCTATCACTTTCTGGCCATAAGATATGGTTTTTAAAAAATCACTTAATCTCTTAATCTCTCCTGCCTTCCTAACAGGATTAATTGCATCAAATATAATAAAAATAAGAAGTGTTATATGGTATGAAGAAAGTATGTATACACACTTTGTTTTATATGCCTAAAAACCAAAATAATTCAAATTTTGAATAATTACATAATAACATGACATTATATAAACAGGACCTAACAGAACCAAAAATAGGGAGAAGACAAGTAGCCCATCTAGGTCAGAGGCTCACATTCTTCAGTGCTGAGGCCACCATCTGCTAGTGATTCTCTCAGTCAACAAAATGAACTTCAGCTGGCCCACATCTTGATAAATTATTTAAAATAGAACACACAAATTATTTCCTTTCATCTTATGTAGCTGAATTCCCTCCTCCAAATAGAAACAGTCATTAAAATCAAAATTTTGCTATCATTTTAAGTAACCAATTTCATAAGTGGGAAGAAAAAAAATACGTTTTTTTTTCCTTTTCAAAATTCAACGAAAACAAGCTTGCAGTACAGTCTTAAGCTTCTTGTTAGTGCAGCAGACTCCACAACACATAAATCATAGTGTGCTCCCTTGCAGTATCCTCTTTACATGTAGCTGAATTAAAAAAGCAATAAGAGGTGAGCAAAAATATAGCCAGTTTCTGTTAGAATGAGTGCTATATCTATACATCTCTGCCTGCTTTTCAAGCCAATAATCCATCATGGTCCAGGACAAAGAAATAAATGGTTCTGGTCAACTCATCACTGAGCAAATGTGCTAATGTACTTCTCTCTGGGTCTGGGTGCCATTACTGCATCATCTGAGTATCAGGTGCAATTTGCATTTTGCCTTGTTCAAAATGAAGATTGCCTTTGTTAGAAACTACAAGGAATTATTATCCCCTGCAAGCTGCTAAACTGCCAAGAGTCCAAAAATGTCTACACTCTTCCTGAACAATGGTTGACCTATAAAAAGTTGCACTTCTGAGAACACAATAATATCTAAACCAAAAATAGGCTAATCTAAAAGCACTTAAATTATTCAGGCTGCTCCTCCACCTAAAGTAAATTAGCAGAATTGGTAAATAACATAATAATGTAACATCTCACAAAGAATCTCTTTTGTGGAAGGAAATGAATGGACACAGAGATGTTGCTCCTTAATACTGTATACTCAAAAAGCTCAAGAGAAAAATCTATTATTCTTAAATTGAAGCTCTCAGCAAATGTTTGTTGAGGCAAATTAAAATCAATAAATTTCCCAAAGGCTTAAATCACATAAAATAAATTAAAGATTATAAATTATCACTACAATGAATTTGTGTTCAATTAATATTCTTCCATGGAAGACAAATTGGTGCTTCTGATGTGTACAGTGGATTATGGCCAGGAGGAAAGTTGATCTGGAAGAGAAGTCATTTTATCGAAAACACACCTGCACTTGAATGTTTCTCCCAGCACAATTCACAATTGCAAACATGTGGAATCAACCTAAATTGTCCATCAATTCATGAGCGGCGAATAAAGAAAATGTGATGTATAATCTATGGCCATACCACCCTGAACGCACCCAATCTTATCTGATCTCAGAAGCTAAGCAGGGTCAGGCCTGGTTAGTACTTGGATGGCAGAAAATATGGAGTATATACCATGGAGTATGACTCAGCCATAAAAAGAAATGAAATAATGTAATTTGCAGCAACTTGGATGAAACTGGAGACCGTTATCCTAAGTGAAGTATCTCAGGAATGGAAAAACAAACACTACATGCACTCTCACTCTAATAATTGGGAGCTAAACAGTGGGCACACATGGGCACAAAGAGACATAAAAGTTATTGGAAATCAAGGAGGGGAAGGGGGAGAGGGAGTGAAGGTTAAAAACTTACCTATTAGGTACAATAAACACTATTGTGGTGATGGACACACCAAAAGCCCTGACTAAAGCATTATACAAGGTATCCATGTCATAAAAACATTTATACCCCCTAATATTTTGAAATTAAAAAAATTAAACAAAAATAATAAAATTCATAAACCAGGTCGATTAAAGATTAAAAAGTATTTGGAGATACCGCAAAGAGCTAAAAATAGAAATACCATTCGATCCAGCAATAGCATTATTAGGCATCTACCCAAAAGAGCAAAAGACATTCTATAATAAAGACATCTGCACCCGAATGTTTATACAGCACAATTCACTATTGCAAGAACGTGGAAACAACCCAAGTGTCAGTCAATTCATGAGTGGATTATTAAAATTTAGTATATGTTTACAATGGAATATTACTCAATTCTAAGAAACAACAGTGAGCTACCACTGCTTATATTATCCTGGATTGAGCTTAAGCCAATTATCCAAAGTGAGGTGACACAAAATCACAAGAATGGGCTCCACATGTACTTGCCATCAAATTGGTACTTACTGATTAACATCATGGTGCTCAGTGGTGGTGGTGTTCACCAGGGATTCAGGGGTTGGGGGGGTAGACCCACAGCTGAGGGAATGTGGTGAGCATTATGGAGGGGAAGGGCATGCCTCTAACCCTTGCTAGGGAGAGGCAAAGATATAAAATGCAACCAAAATGTTTGTACTCACATACTTTCTTGAAATAAATAAATAAAAATAAAATGGAGCAGAAACCATTTAAGAAGTAACAAAATCAAAAAATTCCTATGGAAAGACAAACTCTGCCAGTAATAAATCATTAGAGGAGTTTTTCAAATGATACTTGCCAGGAATTTAAGAAGCAAAGTACATAGCGTCTTCAATTCATTCATATATTCAACATTGATTACTGAAAGCACCTACTATGTGCACTACAATTTTGCTTAAGAAAAATTCTTCAAACAGCTATTTCTTGATTAAATATCTTCAAAGTCAAGATATTTAATGATATCATTAAATTATCATTCCACAAATAAATCCTACCAGAAAACTACGTTTTAGCTGAGACATGTTGTATTCTGGTACTGTAACTTGGCCCAGCAACAGAGTTGCGTCTCTTGTCCTGAACTGTCTCTCAAAATACTGTTGCAAACATGCTTTAGCAGAGGCTGTCTATGTAACCTTGGTCTCTCTGCTGACTGCTGTCTCATGTGGGATTCTAAGTTTTAAATTGATGTTAAACAACAGAAATAGACCTACTTTTCTGACACGCAGGAATACAACATTCATCCTTGTTTCAATGGAAACAATCCCACCTCAGTATATAGACAAACTGCAGGGGTGCCTGTGAGTAGGATCAATTTCCCCTCCCAAAAATGAAGATATTTTCAGCGGCTCAAATGCCTCTTACATGAGGCAGATATTTGTTATTACCGTGCTTCCCCGAAAATAAGACCTACCCATAAGCCCTAGCAGGATTTCTAAGCATTTGGGCAATATAAGCCCTAGCCCGAAAATAAGACCTACTGATGGGCGTGGCTATGCAGCATATCTGCACAACTCATGCATCTCATCTCAGAGTGGTAAAGAAGACGAGCAGCCCTTCTCATCTGCCCCATGGTGACAACTACTATCCCAGAGGCGACCGGGAAAGTGTGGGCAGCCCCACCAGCAAGGTCGGCTCCCTGGTCGGATCCTGTCAGGTCCCGGCCATCTTGTGCATGCTGCAAGCTGAGGCTTTGAGGGAAAAATAACACACACCCTGAAAATAAGCCCTAGGGTGTCTTCTTGAGGAAAAATAAATATAAGACCCTGCCTTATTTTCGGGGAAACACGGTAGTGTGCTGTATTGATCATACTGCTTGAGATAATAAATTTAAAGGAAACTGCATCATCATGCTCCCCACCAAGAAGAGTTCACTGCAAGTAGGTCCTACAGGCTGTGCTCACGGGTTTTGTGCAGCAGCGCAGAACTCTAAATTGGAGTTTGCATGTGTCCCCTCATCAAGATGTATAAGAGTCCTAGTGATCCATAGAAGAGAAGGACAATAAAAATATCTACCCGATATAAAAATGAGCTGTTATCCCTCCTCCCCACCAAAAGAGGACTCGTAACTAAGACATATTGAAAAGCTCCCATGAACTTTCCCCCAACAGAACAAAACATTGACAATCGTACTATGACTTTGACAAATGCCCATCACATTCTAACAGTTAGTTGGCTGTGTGAAATCACTCCTGTCTGACAGAGTATGAAAATATGTGCTCCCCAGCCTCCAACTGTTTAGCCAAATCCCTCAGCACCACCCCCCTTGCCGTTGCCTACCTCATCCAGAAAGACTGTTCACTGCCCTCCCTCTCAGAGCAGAGAAGCCAGAGCCAGCTCACAGCTTGTTTCAGAAGGCCAATGTGAGAATCTGGAACTTCTTTACCCACCCCCAGAATAGACATAGTTCAAAGGTGCATCTGGCAGGCATCGAACCATTTTTAGCAAATGTATAGAAGTACTCCAAAATAGCATGTCAGAAAGCATATTGCCTTGGAAGTCCGTTAAAATAAATGGAGACAGGGATATGCAGAGGAAAGGGCACCAATTACCCAGCCTGGAGCCTGCCCAAGTCAGAACAACTAATGCCCCTTAAATGTGTAAATAATCACCCTCAGTATTTTAATGAGCTCAGTAATTGAGAATCATCTTTTCTTCGTCCATTTCACCTCCAAAACAGCACTCCCTACAACTCAGCCTCTATTAACAATCTTCTGAGACATTAATTGAATATTGACCCAAAGAAATGTCTACCATATGTGGCATCACTACAATTCTCCAATCAAAAGAGAAAGACAGCTCTACATGTGAGATACAGCAGTAAAGAATTCCATCTCACCACTTTGATTATATTTTAACTGATAATACTTGGAGTCAATGGATTTTATTTAAAAAATAAGGATAAAAAAATTCAAGGCAGCCACCGTATAGTAAAAAAAAAAAAAATCCCTGGATTAGCAGTCAGGAGTCTCAGCTTTCTATTAATGCTCTGTTCTTCCAAAGTCTGTGACTACGACTATGGACCATTTGTTCATTTATTCTTTTATTCAACTATTTATTAAGTGTCTACTCTGACCTAAGCACTATGCAAATTTCCATCAATCTCTGATTCTTTATTTGTTTAAATGGCAATATTTATATCTCTTCTGACTAACACACAGGGTTGTTGTGAAAATTAAATGAAATTACTTATGTGATAATGCTTAGTGAACAATAAAGCACTATGCAATTATGAAGCAACTATTACCAAAAACATTCCAACTGCTTTGGATCTCTGCATCTGACCACCACATGGGGAAGTTTGTAAGTCATATAAATGGAATTTGTGTATGCATGATATGTAAATTATATACAATGGTGGATGCATTATACTATATATGACCTATAACAAATGAAATATAATTTGTAGAATTAACAGAAATGGAGAGGCAGAATATTTAGGTGAGGAAAATAATGACCTTTTATAAATCCCCATAAACTGTACATGGGGCTAAAGCAATTTACAATTTAGAGCATAATAAACTAAGAGAGACAATAGAACAAGGTGCTATAAATCTTTATTCTGTAACCAGATTGTCTGAGTGGAATTAATGGCTCTACCACTTATAGCTGTTTCCTAGGAAAAGTTGCTAAATCTCTGTGCTTCAGTTTCCTCACCTATAAAATGGGGTAAATTATAGCATCTACCCTCTGAAGTGGCTGGAAGGATTAAATAAGCTAACATATGTAAAGTAAGTGTTATATGGTGCATTGTAAGTCTACCTAAAGATGAACTATTTACAATGCAGAGAATTTTTGTCTGTATTTTAGTTAGAGATAGTGGTACTCAAAAACCATTAAATCATAAATCAATTCAGTAAATTTTTGTTATAAGCATATATATAAGTTTTTATACTATTCTCTATTCAAAAATCTCCACAGGCTTCATGTAATCCACCATGAACAGTCTAAAGTCAACCATTGGATTTTAAAGCCCTATTCACTATCCAAACATTTCTCACAACTTCTAACATGAATTCTATCTTTCAATTAAGTAAATTTCTCCCTCTATTGGCTCTTTTCCATTAGCATAAATGCTCACTATATCTATACTCTTTAAAAAAATCTCTTTTTGATCTTATTTCATTTCTTTGCTCCTTTTTTACAGCAAAACTCCTTCAAAAGAGTTGTCTCTACTTGTTGTCTGAACTTCCTGTTCTAACTTCCTGCTCTGAACTTACTCTAATTAGGTTTTATTCCCTGCTAGTCTCCCTAAAACAGTTGCTGTCAAGGTCACCAGTGATTTTAACATTGCCAAACCCAACTGGCATTTCTCAGGGATCCTCTAACTCCTATGTTCAACAGAATTTGGCATTACTGATCACATCCAGCTTTTGAAACACTTCCTTTCGTTTTAGTCCCTAGAAGACTGCTTTCAATTCTTCTCCTATATCACTATTCAGTCTCCTTTGCTGGCTCCTTCTTATCTTCCTGATCTCTAAACATTGGTAGAACTCAGGACTCAATCTTCAAACCTCTAGTGTCTCCTTCTCCCTCTGTGTCCCCCAACCCCAACTCCCTAGCTCATCTCATCTAGTCATTTGGCTTTAAAAATTATCTCAGGGCAAATTTCTCTCAATTTTAGATTTTCAGGTTGTTCTATCTCCTGAAACCCAGACACACATCCAAATTTTATTGTTTGGTTACATTTAGAATTCTAAAAAAAAAAAATCTCAAAGTTAATAAGTGTTATAGAAATCTTGATTACTCCTCCCATACCTGATATTACTACTGTCTCCCTAATTTCAGTAAATGAAAACTCCATTCAGAAGAGTCTTTCTTGACTCCCCTATTTCTCTCACAATCTAAGTTCAACCCATTAGTAAAGCCTATCAGCTCCTTGTTGAAAATATACCTACTCTCTAACCTGTTCTCATAGCGTCCACCACTGCCTACCTCAAGAACCTCTCGGCCTCCCACTTGGACTTCTTCCAAGAACATGTGTGCTTCTGCCCTGGTGTCCCTACAGTCTATGCCTACAAAGCAGCCAGAATGAGGCTTTAACATAAGTCAAACTGTGTCATTGCTCCCTCAAAGTATTTAAATGGTTTTCCATTTCACTCAGAGTCAAACTCAACATCTTCACCCTAGACCCCAGGCCCTACCTGATCTGACCTCTACTTCCTCTCTAATCTCATCCATTGCTCCTCACCACCTCCCAACTTCTTTTTTCTGCTCCAGCTATATCATTCTTCTTTTTCTTCCAACACACATCTCTCTATGAGAATATAAGTTCTGTGAGAATGGAAACTTGGGTGTTTTACAAACTGCTATATCCCCTGAACCAAGAACAGTGCCTAGCAAATTCAGGCATTCATTGAAGAAATAGACTGAATGAATGATGAATCTCTGTCATATTTTTCTGATTCCTGTCATTTATGTGCAATGTGCCAGCACATTGGGTGCCAGGCCCAACGCCTGCCTTATGTCAAACTTTCATGAAAACCCTGAGGACAAAGATTATTATCCCTGCTATGTAGATGAGGAAGATGAAATCCAGGAAGAACATATTTCATGGTTTTAACCAGAGTCTGTACCTTTTTTACTAGGCCTCTCTGCTCACTAAATATTCCACACTCATTTCTATCCCCTAAACTGGGCTGATATTCTTACCACATCTGCAATGTACTCCTTCTGACTTTAAATCTCAGATGTCTACTAGAAATCAATGCTTCTCTTATTAATTTCCTTTTTTGACATCCCACTCATCCATATAAATCATTCCAATTTTTATCAATGTCTCCGTTCTCAGAACTAAAGCTCTTAAAGTTTGTGAAATACTACAACAATCTGCAGTATACATACTTTTTATAGTTTTCTAATTTATATATACATGTTGGTCTTATCTACCAAAACACACACATTTCAGGGCTTTATTTTAGGACCTATTTCATTAAAATGTCTTTCTCCTCATATATTGGCCATGGAGAGCATCCCTAGCAAGTGTTAAATGATGTATTAACCTGAAGATACACAAATATCTAAAGAACACAAGGCACCTGGATGTCAAAAGCTGCAAACCTCATTGTCCCCCTTCGGAAATTCCTGTCACTGGGCATAAGAACACAAACAGTAGACAACCATTTTGTCAGACTAAATGAAAGTCTCATAGATCAGGATTTTCCTTTTGAGTGCTGCTACTCCCTCAGTTTCCCCATTTGTAAATTGGGGACACTTCACAAATGATTACTGTTAGGTACAGATACTGAAATAGATCTTAAATGATGTTCTAATACAGAGACTAAAATGGGTGTGTTAGTAGGATGTTTATTTGCCTCTTGAGTGCTTCCATTCTGTTACCCTCCAATCTACGTTGAAGGCAGATGAAGACTCACGTTCCTTAAACATCATTTTCCTCACAGCGCTCTCTCTCCCCTAAAACCCTACACAGCCCTCTACTACCTATAGAAGGAAGTCTAGACTTCTCAGTCTGACCCTGAAAACTTCTCACAACCAGATCCTACTCTCTACAAACTGAGAGTCCCCAGCTTTGTAACTAACACTCTTGCGTATTTTTAAGTAATTCAATTAGATATTACATGTACCTAATGTATTTTCTCTTTCCTTTATCCTCTTGCCCAGGTAGGTGCACCTGACCAGTGCATCCTTTTTCATCCCTCACTTTAACATCAACATCATCATCATCCTTCAAAATCCAGATATCTCCACTGAGAAAAAGGAAGCCACCAAAGTAGAACTCTGTCATCGTCACAACCTCAAACAGACAAACCTATCTGTTCATGCCTGCTTTTTCTTCTCTATCATTACAATGAGGAAAATATCACTACCTTACTAACAATCACTGTCTCCAGCTGTGCTTGGGATCCCCTAAGCTCCTGCCTTTTCGAGACTTCTCTCAAGATCTCTCTCCTGAAACTTTAGTCTTGCCCTCTCCTGAGTAATTCTCAGTAACATTCACATATGCTCCAAAACATCCCACCTAGGGTGCGGGGGACACCTCACTTAAATTATCCTTCCAGTTTTTTCTTTATTTTCCCTCATAGCTAAACTCTCAATAGTGTTTCTACACAACCTACCTCCATTTTTCACACCATTCTTCTTCCAGTCCATTCTAAACATATTTCCACCTATTTTTCTATCAAAAGTTTTCTGGCCAAAGTCACCAATGACTTCCATCTTGCCAAGTTTAATGAACTCTTCCTTTCTTGTTTGTTTGTTTACATCCTAGTAGGTTTTGACACATTGTCCACTCCATCTTCTTTGGTTTCCATAACTTTATATTCCCAGCTTTCTTCCTACTTACCTGGAGACTTTTGTTAGCTCTCAATTCTGGTTCCTTCTCTGCTACAGGGACTCTAAATGTTGGTTTAGGGCTTGGGCCCAGGGCTAGGCCATCTTCCCTCTCTATGCTCTAAAACATATCCTGAATACATTCATTTCTCTGCATGTCCATTGACACCATCCCTTTCCAGACCATCATCTTGGCTAGCCTGGTCCACTGCAACTGCTTCCTAACTTCTTTCCCTGTCTCCTGTTCCTTCCACCAGCCACTCAACAAGGGCAGTCCTATTAAACATAAATTTGTTCACTTCACTCTCCTGTATCAATCCAGGGACTTCCACTGCAGCCACGTGGGACAGTGCAGAACTGCTCAGCTATTCCAGTGAATGTGCAAACCTGGAAAAGGTGGGGTTTAACAATCGATGCAATCCTTGGCAGACGATGCAGGAGCTAATGCATAAATGCTCCACTCTCCTGTGTCTCAGGTGCACAGTTCTCAGGTGAATCATACACTGATTCTCCAAGTTTGCCCAGTGGGATTGAGTCACAGTTGCCCACAGCTGTAAACAGCCCAAAAATGCACCTTGGATAGGCTTTTACACTTTTCCTCTTTCTCTTCTCCAAGCACTCCACTCCTATATCCTGGGATCACTTCCCCAAATAAACTGCGTGGGAAGAGAGGAGTCCAATTCTTAGGAATCTCCAAAATCTATTTCTCTACTCTTATCATCTTATGAAGAGAAACCAAATATGCTGAATCTGAAACATGGCATACTGTCAATCAGGTAAGATGATCATAAATTCTGCTTAAGTCTACACACTTGCCAAGCTAATTCATTCGACAATCATTCATTCATTCATCAAATATTGATTGCCCACTATAAGCCAGGCTCTCATCTAGGTTCTAGAAATAACAGTAGTGGATATAACAAAACCCACACTCTCTGAAGGTTATATTCCAGTGGGAAGAAACATACAATAACCAATAAATCTATAACACATGAGGTGGTAAGTGCTGTGATAAAAAAATAAATAAATAAAGCAGAGTAAAATGATAAATAATAGGGAGAGGTTGTGATCAAAGAAGGGGTCTCTAGAAAAGTGGTATTTGAGCAGAAATCTGAATTAAGTGATCCATAAGAATATCTGGGGAAAATCATCCCAGGCAAAGGGAACTGCAAGGGCAAAGGCCTGCAGTTAGTAATGAGCTTGGTATGGTCAAGGAAGAACAAGATGGGAGCACAGCTGGAGTTGAATGAGCAGAGAGGAGAGTGGCAAAGGAGAGGCACAGTGGCTCTTACAAGCCAAGGCACAGAAGTTAGATTTCCATACTGAAAGCAAAAGGAAGTAATTGGGGAGTTTTGAAAAGGGGCATTGCATAACTAAATTTACATTTCTGTAAGATCATTCAAGCCATTATGTGGCAAATTCATTGTGGGGAGGGCTTCAGAGGAAGGAGGGAGACCACTGAGAAACTTTTTACAGTGATCCAGGAGAGAGATGACGGTAGATAAAGATGGAGAGACAGAGAAACCATTCCAATGACTTAACATGTGAAAGAAAAAGGGGCATGTCGGTTCTGCTTAAGCATTGTTTTTCTTGCAAATGAACATTTTGACAAAAAGTTGTTCACATTTGGTCAAAGATAATTTTAAATGCACTTTTAAATGAGAATGTATAAAACTGTTCTGGGATGTTACACGGTGTTCATACTACTTTATAAAGAAAATAAAAGTCTAATTTTAAGCACTATTTTAAGGAGAGAACTTAGGTGGGTCCCTTTAGTTACAGTCTATATGATATCACAGGTCAGATGTAAATAATGCAAGTCAGTAGGGAAAAGAAAATCCTAGACACACTGTTCTAAAGATTAAAAAATCAAAATGAATTTACTGAACAAATTGATGGAAGGAATTTGAGGAATAAGCCAGCACAAGTGAAAATATAGAGTGGAAATTTTCCTTAAAAGCACAGTTTGCCCGTTCCTATCATTCAGGAGATCAGTATGGGAGGAAATACTAGGTTTCAACTGATGCTATAAGATTTCAGATTCACAGATTTTTTTTTTAATAAATGTAATACACCATAAATTTTTTAAATATTTCCAGAAAACTTTATTTTGAAAAACTCCTTTTTCATGTTCATTTGTTATCTTCCCCCCTGACCCACATCTTAAAAAGACAGTGTTCTCATAAGTATTGAACCTAGAAATAAAAATGTAAATAATACTTTTTATTGTAGGTTATCTTTTATATTGTAGATACCATCATAAGTAGGTATCTTTTTCCCTCTTTAAACAAAATTTCAGATATTAAATGCCTTTACTTACTTTATTTACTATACACTAAATACTATTCAAAGTGTTTTACATATATAAAAACATTTAACCCTCACAGCTATATTAGGTGTGGACTACTTTTTCTCATATAGAGAAACAGAGGCAGGCACCATGAAGTTAAATGTCTTGACCAAGGCCCCATAGCTGGAAGGCAGGATTTAAGACAGTCTAGCTTTGTTCTCTTAACCGCCATCAATATCGCCTCCTATTGTACTGTACAGATGGTTTAGAACAAAAAAACAAAAATAGGAGCAGCACCTAGAGGATGTAACCGAAGAAAAACAAGGGAGGGGCTGGGAATAGACATCTCTCCTCAACAGCTAATTCTACCAACAGCGGGGAAGGCGCAAGTGACATTTTCTAATCCTGTGAGCATCTCACCTAGAAATGTGAGAGATTCACCTTCCGTATTGTGGGCAGACTCTCATATCCTGAGGATTTTCTCCTGGTCATAGCAGTCAAATGCTAACCTCCTCTGTAGTAGTACTACAGCATCAGCACTGTGTCAAAGAAGCTATGTTTTTACACTCAGCTGCATGAACAAGATTTAGTTTCAAATACCAGGCTTCCTTACTTCTTATCCTACAGATTGCATTGAAGACTGGAAAATATCCTGGCCATAAGAAGAACTTAATATGAGAGGAAACAACTCTATTTAATTCCCCAGGGTTTTTTTTCCCTCCAACGTAACTGACTGACAAATTCAGAACACCACTCAACAAAACCATGCCCCCGCCCTTCAAAAGTGGCCTAAAGGCCCATACAATTCATGCAATAGTCTTAGAACACAAATGCAATTAGCTGACTTTGTCATAAACAATGGCTTTCACTTAATAGTACCCAAATTTAACCTCATAAAAATCCAACTATGAAGATTTATCAGATATTATTATCTATTACACATTTGCTAGATAAGGAAGCTAAAGGACAGAGGAGCTTAAAAGTCTTGCATAGACTCACATAACCAGGTGAAGTATGGAGAAAATTTATGGACATGTCTCTCTAAAAGTGAAGATTAGACCATTTGTTCATCCACTGTTGGTCAATCAGTCATTCAGCTGACAACCGAAAGCCTGTCATGTGCCCAGCTCTATGCTAATCATTAAATTTCTATAGAAAATCATTTGCAATTCCCAAGCAAGTACTTAAACCCCATGCCTGTTTCCTTATCCATGCGATAAGGCTAATACTAGTACTATGTCCCCAA
Source organism: Microcebus murinus (assembly GCF_040939455.1). Lineage (NCBI taxonomy): Eukaryota > Metazoa > Chordata > Mammalia > Primates > Cheirogaleidae > Microcebus > Microcebus murinus. Next base: position 65,413,378 of record NC_134113.1, read on the forward strand.
ATTATTGAGAAGATTAAATAAGATAATGCATGTCAGCATTTAGCACAATGCCTGGCACAAAGGATTATGGTAGCTATAAAGAAAAACTTTGTAATCAGAACCATCTAATAATGATCTAGCTCCTCTTACCATAAGGGCAGAGAGACAGGCTGAATGATGTTTATCATAAATAACACATAAAGCCTATCCCAAACCTAGAAGATGGTGGGCAAGAGGTAGCATCTTGGCTAACATACATTCTTCCCCCTATTAGCTGAAATAGCACTCTCAGAAATTTTCATACATTTATAAAGAAAAACTCACAAAAATTAATATGAATTTAATAGACATACCAATAAATCTGATTAGATGCTTAGAGTAATCAACTCATTTGTTTTTTCATTAAGATCAGTCTCATTTCTCCTTTTATACTTTCTTTTTTTTTTTTTTTTTTTTTGAGACAGAGTCTCGCTTTGTTGTCCAGGCTAGAGTGAGTGCCGTGGCGTCAGCCTAGCTCACAGCAACCTCAAACTCCTGGGCTTGAGTGATCCTTCTGCCTCAGCCTCCCGAGTAGCTGGGACTACAGGCATGCGCCACCATGCCCGGCTAATTTTTTATATATATATCAGTTGGCCAATTAATTTCTTTCTATTTATAGTAGAGACGGGGTCTACGCTCTTGCTCAGGCTGGTTTTGAACTCCTGACCTTGAGCAATCCGCCCGCCTCGGCCTCCCAAGAGCTAGGATTACAGGCGTGAGCCACAGCGCCCGGCCATATACTTTCTTAAAAGAAAACTAAATACAGAAACGAAAACCAAATCACAGAAAAAAATTAATAGATGTGGCTGTGGTTTGCTTATCCCTATATTTTAGCATTCTATTACATACTGCTAAAGCTGTCCTTAGTTGTTTTTTTTTTTTGTAGATTTTAGCTATGCCAACTTGATAAAGAGAAGCTCAAAGACAGAAACTACATCATACACTTCATTCTGTATTCCATGCAACACTTTCCAGCACATAGTAGGTGGCCAGTACCTTGATAAAGCCATGGTAGTTGTGAACTGGCTTCCATAACAAGTGGGCAAGGACATGGAGCACGTGGAACTCTCATACATTGCAAGAGGGAATCAAAATTGGTACACAGCATTTTGGAAAAATGTTTGGCAGTACTTACAAAAACTATATAGATACATACCTATGACCTAGCAATCCCACAACTGGGATATATGTATAAATATGTGCACCAAATTTTAAAAAATGTACAAAGATGTCAAAGCAGTTTTATATGGAATAACCCAAAGCTGAAACAATAGAACTGTTCTTCCAAAGTAGAATAAGTAAGTGAATTGTGGTATCCTTATATTCTAGAAGATATGCAGCAATGAAAATAAACAAACTATTGCCTTTCATATCAAAATGGTGACTCTCATAACATAATGTTAAGCAAAAGAAACCAGGCCCAAAGAAATTCATACACTATGAATTCATTTATATAAACGTATAAAGCAAGTAGAACGATGCTATAATGATAGAATTCAGGATAGTAACTACCTTTAGGAGAAGGACATAGGAAGGACTTCTGGAGTAGTGGTAATAAAAACATATTTATGCAAATAAAAGGCCCAAGGATCAACATCATCATACTCCACTGCTCTCTTCCCTCTACCTATTGATATTGCTGTAATTTATTAATATTCAATAGGAATCACCAAAGGCAGGGGAAGGAACCTCATAACAAAAACATTGGCCTCTAAGACCTTTTTTGAGGTTCTGTTACAGCCTCAAACTAGCTATAAAGTTACTAGCGTTACTAAAATTCTTTGTGCCTCCTTGTCTCTAAAATAAACATATTGGACTGATCTCTTATTCACTAGGCAACAGAATACACAGTGATTCATGTTGTATGTAAAAAGTAAAACAAAAAATGTGATTACAGCTAATTAAAAACCATGTAAACATATGCATCAAAATCAGAAGAAACTATGGGAACTATCATTAGCTGCTCTTAAGTGATGATGTTGTAAAGAAATGTTTTAATATTAATATAAATAACACTTGCAAGCAAAAGATTACTCAGGAGGCTGAGGCGAGAGGATCCCCTGAGCCCAGGAGTTGGAGGTCAGCCTGGGCAGCATAGGGAGGGCCTGTCTCAAAAAGATCCTATGATAATATGAACAGAACACGGGACAGTGTTACCAGAAAAGTAAAAGCCAGATGGTTTTATTCCCAGCCAGGAGGGGCCTAACCCTCCTACCCCTTCCTCTCCTGTAGAACCACATTGCTTATTCCTTTTGTCCAGCCCATGGGAAAAACCTTCAGGGACTGGGGATAATATGGTAGGACAGGTCACTGAAATTCCATCTTGCAGTGTCTTATGCTTAATTGAGTTTGTCCAGAGCCTAGGATACAGTACTTTGTGTATTGTAAGTATTCAGTAAATATTCATATATTTTATTCCTCAGGATAAAAAGTAATTTTTAGAGAGGCACACATTTCAATCATAAAAGACATTCTTTAGTTTCTCTTTTCGGTGGGAAAGTAGCCCTCTTGTAACCTTCACCTTCTTTCTCTAACAGAAATCCTGGCTCCTCCCTGAGCACCTCTCCTCCCTTGCATCTCTCTCAAATGTTGTCTTTCTCTTATAACCTTTGCACAAGTGGGCCTAGCTAGGAGTGAGGTGGGTGTCCTCCTTGCTTCTCATTACAGCTTCCTGACCATCCTTCCTCTCTCCTTCATAAAATTTCCTGGCTTGGAATTTCATCTCATCAGATTACATCACCCCCAAGCCCTCATCATTGATATGGTTTCCAGACACATGAGTCATTTCCACTCATTGCTGGACAATTTTAGCTCCTGGTTTACTATGACTTTCTAAAACACAACCTCTATCTTAATTTTTGCCTGTTCAACTTATTATAGATAGGCCTTCCGACACCCTTAGCCTCCGTCTGAATTTCTCTCCTCCAATAATCATATCCTACGCCGTATCCTAGCCACTCACTCCCAAGTCACATTTTTCACGTTGTTATTACTTACAAATCCTCCAAAATCCAAATTTCATGCATCCCACCTCCTGGGCATTTTCCATCATCAAGCTCATTTCTTCTAGTACCTCAATTCACTGCAACAATGCTTAAACTCCACAAGTTCCTGCAGAGCATTAATCGTACTAATTTTTCACTGTCCTTCATCCTTCTGATGTTCTCTCTACCCTCCTTACTCTGATTAAATCCCACAGTCAATCAGTAGAATCACTCCCTTGCGTATATGCTTGACTCCTTTCCTCTCTCACTACCATCTCTAAACTGCATTATTGCCTTAGTCTCCTAACAGGTTCTCCGGTTTCTATCTTTATCTACCTACAGGCTATTCTCAACAGAGCCTAGTGGCCAAAAGGAGCCTTTTAAGACGTAAATAAGATGTCATTGATCTATTCAATACTCTCAAATGGCTTCCACTTCACTCAGAGTAAAAGCCAAAGCTCAAGCAATGCTTTACAAAGCCAGCCACAAACTATACCCCTTATGTCAGACTTCCCTTCCTACTCTTCTGCTCACTCAATCCAGCCAGCTACACTTGTCCCCTCACTGTTCCTCAATCCCACCAGACATGCTCCTACCCCAGAGCTCTTATCCTATATGACCTCCTCCTTTACCTTCTTCAATTTGTTCAGCTTCTAAATGAGGCTTACCTGAAAGCCCATTTAAAATTGCAACCCACTCACTTCAGCCTGGCACTCCCAATCCTTCATACCCTGCTCTATCTTTTTTTTTACCATTGCATTTTTAACTGCCTACTCTACTATCTAATTTATTTATTATGCTCATTGCCTCTCCCTTGTCCACCACCACTATAATTTAGACTCCATGAGGAACAAAGATTTTGATCTGTCTTGTTCACTTTTATATCCCAAGTACTTAGAATAATGCCTAGTACACAGTAAATACACAATAAATATATCTAAATAATTTAAACCTAAATATGCTTCTCTGTGTGATTTGCCAGATTTCAATAGAACCAGAACTAGACTTGTGTTAAAAGCTTTCAAATTCCTCATTTGCAATCTTTCTATAAGAATAGATGCAAAGAGAAGCTCCTAATTGACCCATATGTTATAGTCTGAAGTTGATTTCTACATTTTCACCCATAGATAAAAAATAAACATGTCCTAATTATAGATCCACAAATCTGTCTACAAAAGCACATTGAATTTATAGTTACCTAAATACTATATATTATAAATAGGTAGCAGTGAATAAACATCACAATGTCAATTAAGCAAAAATGCAAACTAAATAAGTAGTGCAAAGTATTATTTCATCTTAGATACAAAGACTTAAAAGCAGCCATATTTAATTAAAGAAAGTAAGAAGAAAGATGGAAACTTTTATGCCAATTCTGAAAGAGACTTCAAGGGTCTTTCAAGGTTCTTAGAAATGGAGTCTTTGTTATGTCTATTTTCATTTCAAAGCATGGTTTTCTTTATCCCTGTTACAAGTGTATCATCAGCATTGCTCTCATACTTCTAGTCCATGGTTAGGTTCTTTTCAACTCATCTAAATGAAATAAAGAGAGAAGTAGAAAGGTGTTTCTGATATTACTAGGCAACAGCTGGAAGAGGAAAAAAAACAAAAAAGATGTTAAAAGGAGAAAAATGTATTGAGCTGAAAATAGCTGTATTGTAAAAGAGGAGCAAGCCTCTAGTCTGCTCTATGTGAGAAGAAAGGGGAAAAAATGGGCGTCTTCAAGACTGGTGGGGAATGTGACAGGGTGTAAATGGCTGTTGAGATAAGCAGAATGAGCAAGATAAAGGTCAAATTAGTGAATTAACGAAAAAGTGAAGGAACTCACAAGCCATAAATTTACAACTCTAGGGTAGCTTTCACTCTGGAAAGGAAGTTCTTGGGAAGAAGGGTTTATCATCGTACATTTTTACTCTTTCTTTGATGGTCAGTCATAATGGCTACCTTTTAAGAGTTCTCAAAAAATTAAAACTATGATTACCATATATAACTCAGCATACTCTCTTCTGGGTATTTACGCACCGGAAATGAAATCAGCACCACGTAGAGACACCTGCATTCCCACATCCATGGCAGCACTTTCCACAATAGCCAAGATATGGAAACAACCTAATTATCTGTCAATGGATAAAGAAATTGTGGGACACATATGCAATGAAATACTATTTAGCCTTAAAAAAAATAAGGAGATCCTGTCATGAATGAAACCAGAAGACATTATGCAAAGTGAAATAAGCCAGACACACAAAGAAAAATAGTGTATAATCCCACTTATTCATGGAAACTTTTTTAAAAGTCAAATATATAGAAACATAGAGTAGAATGGTGGTTAATGGGGGTCAGGGGGGTGACCTACATGAGAAGATGTGGGTCAAACAGTACAATGTCACAGTTACGTAGGGTGAGTCTAGAGATCTAATGTACAGCATAGTTAATAATATTGTCTTGCACTGAAATTTACCGAGAGTAGTGTTTAAGCCCTTTAGTGTTTAGCTACCACAAAAAAAATCTAAGAATTTGCTTGACTGTATTAACCACTTTACTAGGTGTACATATATATCAAAACATCAGGCTATACACTTTATATATATAATATAAGTGAACTAATGGGAAAAAATGTTTTAGTTTTATTCATATTGTCTCCACTTTTGCCTTTTTCCCCCCTTTCTAATCAAATCTTAAATATATATTATTGTGGCTTCAGAATACAGATATGTTCCTAGATATTAACATCGAATATAATTTAATTTTAAAATACAGTAAATGCATTCTTTATCATTCAGTTGTATGCATATAGCACTTTCTAGTTTCCTAGACATTTTAACATGAAATTTTGGCGTGAAAGTACTTTTAGGGACCACATATTATTCATATTATATTAATAGATAATCTAGTCCAAACTCTTCATTCTGAGAACAGAAAAATTAGGTCCAGAGATGGTAAATGTCTAGTCAAATGTCATAGGGCGAGGCAGGTTAGCTCTCTGTCCATCCTGCTTTCTTTCCATTAAGCCACCCAAATAAATCAGGTAGGTATTTTACTACATGAATTTTACAAATAAGCAAAGTGAGGTATAGACGGGTTATTTGCCCTAAGTTGCACACATATTAATAGTAAGTGGCTCCACCCAAGTTTGATACACATACATGCTAGTGGAAAATCATGTTTGAGAAAGAAAAACTGCACAATGAACAAGCCTTAGATAGTCTATCCTCATATCACCTATTTATTAAAATTTTCATTTCATATTTTCATATCAAGTTCTTTTAAGAAAAATGAAGTTGTTTTTCCTCTTTTAATACTGTAAAGGCTCATAGAAAGGATTATTGTATATTATCCTTCTCTCACTGTATAAAAACCACTTTCAATCTCTCTTGGATGATTTGAACAGTATAAAATCTAGCCTGATAATATGAATATTGACCAGATTCTAAATTCCCTTCCATTTTGATGATTTTTTTATAAACTATGTACACGGGATTTAAAAGTTTATCATGGGGGAGTGATTTTTTTTATTTGTTTGTTTTTGTTTTCTTTCTTTTTTTTTTTTTTCTTTAAACCTCCCTTTCTAATTCATCACTGCTTTTTTGGACAAAGGCAAACAGGATTGTGAAGTGTGCCCTCTGCTGGTGAAAAGAGGAAAATTGTCACACTTCAAAGAGATCTTACGAATTTATGTGAATATGGACTATACCTAGAGATCTGAAATGTACTAGCCTACAAATGCTTGGTTTTTAAAATGGGCATCATATTATGATATAAGTACTTAAAATTGGAAATAAAATAAATTTACAAGCATAGAAACTTAAATTCAATGGTAGGTAGGATTTCTATTTAATTCAGCACTTTATGTTTGTTTTACTACTAAGTTTAACAGAGGCTACAGCTAGGAAGAGACAAGAAAATCATTTTGAGATAGATGGAGCCACCCCCATTTTTATCATATTTTCCCAAGCGAACTGTCGATGATTTATCAATTTCAAAATGTCAATGGCAAGCACTGATACTGATATTTAAATGGAAGTCACCAAATTCAGAGACCAATACATCTTCTCTCCAGTACATCTTTCTATCATTGGTCATCAGCAAATCATCAACTTTTTAAATAACTGTTCACGAGACAAAAAGACAGACAGATTCCTGGCTTGTCACGAATGTTCATTACAAATGTATATGCTTCAGACACTCAGACAAGTTATTAATACTTAAACTGTACACTTTAACCTTATCATAATATTTCTTATCTCATAAGACTAAATGGACAATACGTATTCCTTAGTATGGGGTGTTGAGAAGCAGGTCTTTCCCATGAAGCATGCTAGATAGTGAAGGAAACTCTGGGAAGGGTGATGAAGATCTGTCACTTGGCCACTTCTCCTGCCGTTCTCCCCCTTTGCTCCTTCTGCTCCAGCCCCACCCACCCCTTCCTATTCCTAGAGCATGCCAAGCACTCACCACCAGCGGGCTTCTGCACTTGCTGACCCCTGTGGTCTAGGTGTTCTTTACCCAGATGGACAGACACACAGCCTGTTCCCACAGCTCATTCACAGCTCTGCCCAAGTGTCCCCACATCAAAAAGACCTTCCCTTGTCACCCTATATAAAATCACCACATCCCCTTACTCTGATTTTTTCCCTAACATTTATCAGTGCTTGTTATTATGGTGATTTTGTTTTGTTTAAATAATCCATATCTTCCCACTAAGAAACAAGCTTTGCAAGGCAGAGACTTTACTTATTTGGTTCACTTTTCTGTTCACAGTGATTAGAAGAGTACCTGGTTCATAGTAGGTAATCAATTAATATTTGATGAATGGATAAATAAATGAACTTATCAAGCATAATAATACAGAGATAATTTCTGCTTTGAATGGAAGTGTGCTCTAATGACTTCTAGGCTCCTATCCTGTGATTTTATAAAGAAAGATGATCTTGGAAAAACAGACCCCATCCTCTTTTGATTACTAGGAGTAATACTGTCAGAAGTCGTCATGACAATTTTTAAAGTTTTATCTTATTTTTTAACTGACACATAATAACTGTAAAATGTGATATTTCCATACATGCATATGTTGTATCATGATCAAGTCAAGGTAATTAGCAAATCCATTTCCTCAAAAATTTATCATTTCTTTTTGGTAAGAACATTCAAAATCCTCTCTTCTAGCTATTTTGAAATATACAATACGTTATTGTTAACTATAGTAACCCTACTGTGCAATAGAACACCAGATCTTATTCCTCCTATCTAACTGTAACTTTGTACCCATTGAGCAGTCTTTCCCCTTCTACTCCTACAATCTAGCCTTCCCAGCTTCTGGTAACCACTGTTCTACTCCCTACTTCTACAAAATCAACTTTTTTAGATTCCACATGAGTGAGATCATGAGGTGTTTGTCTTTTTGGTTGGCTTATTTCACTTAACAAAGTGTTCTCATAACTTTTCGCGCAAAAAAAAAAAAAAAAAAAAAACAATATAAATGAATTTTGGGGACACCATGAAAAAGTTTGATTGGATATCTAAATGATTCAATGTATCACCATATAAAATCTTTCTTCTGTATTACTGTCATTTCCTTTTGATCAACTATTTTAAGGCAAATAAAATATAGTAACTAAAAATAATCTATAAAAAATATCACATTGCTGGAATTGGTTAAATGTTAAATGTTTCACATAGTTTCTACTCTTTTTTAAATTGAGCCTATGATAGAATCATGTTTTTAAGAACTAAAAAGGAAAAGGAGTAACAGAAAAAAACAAATTTTAATTGTGTGAGCATATGCTAGTACCTACTTTTTAAAATTATAACACTGCCAAATCCTATTTAAAAAAAAGTATTTGAACACACTATTACATCTTCTATGTCTGATCCAAAAATGACATGTCTCAAATTCGTCGTCAAGAAATATGATATTTTATTTAAATATCACTACTATAAAACCCAACTTTAGGATGAAAACATCTTATGTATACTTGTAATCAGAAAAGAATTCACTAAATAATGAAATTGTTAATATGTCCAAATATTCCCAGCCGCTTTCTAGCAGTGCTGTCTGTCTAGATGCATCAGGATTACACACAAGAAAAATGATTGCAGTTATTTGGTGTTTTGAAAAATGTCTGACACTATCCATTTTATTGACAACATTTTAGGCCCCATATTGTACATGATGAGAGAACTGACCTTTGAAAGAAAATTGTTGGGTCGAATAGAGAAAAATCAAATGGCAGAAATTGATAGAAAGAAGACTGTTGTTGCAATCATACTTGGATCTTCTCAAACGACCAACTTCTTTAACCAGTAAATTTCTGTTATGTAATCATGCTTCTCAACAAAAATCTGCCATCCGAGTACATACTACACAAGGGAAAATCCTTTATCACATATATAATCACCTTTTTTAAAACAAACAAAAAAAGCAAAGTCATGGGAACTTCAGTATCTGGTAATACCTAGAATAAGAATACTAAATGTTTAATTTCAAGTTTTTATAACATCTTATAAAATAACTTATTTAAATAAATTACTTAAAAAGTCAATTAAATAATCTTGGGGGCATCATAAGACCAAAAGATGACAAAGATTTATGTGTCATCTTAATGGTGAAATCATCGTGTTCACCTACACTCATCCTTCTTAGAGAGGTATCAAAAAGCAGGAGATAAAACTCGAGTTCCTTAGATATAATTTCTTTGTTTATTCACTTAATAAACATTTCTTGAGTACCTAGTATGTGCTCGGAACTAATAGCTGCTGGAAAGTCAAAGGTTATACATAGTCCCAACCCTTTGAAAGTGCTAGAAAATATAACATGGCAGAGAAGGCTTCTCTGATTGGGGGGATAACATTACCACTATGAAAAACTCTCAGAGAAAAGTAAAAAAAAAAAAAAAAAAAACCCACAAAACATTAGATATGGACCAATTCAGAGACATTCATTTGGCCTTTCCAAATATAAAAAAGTCTGATATCATTTCAAATGATTGAGCCATCAGAAGTGACACATTAACTATCCATACTTCATCCCCCCCACCAGAATTTTCTTAAAACAAAGAAATGATAAATGTCCAAGGTGATGGACACTCCAATTACTCTAATTTGATTAACTCACATTGTATATATAACCATTATATACCAATAATAATTAAAAAGAAAAAAAGAAGTGATATATTATGTCATTCCATCCATTTATTTCCCCTAGACAACAATAAAGGAATTATAGTCCTTGTTTTGCAGATGACAGAACCAATATTCTTGAAACTTATGACATATACAAATTCAAAATATAAGCATATCTTAGATCTGAACTGTAGTCTACTAACTCGTAGTTCATGATTTTTTTCATTATAATATCTCTGACCACAGAATAAATTCACCTTCCCTCCCTTTCCATCTTCAAACATTGATGTCTTAGTGACAAAGTAGTATATGTTTAAATAATTCAATGTATTTTGAAAACTGCCCCCAAATAGCTCTTCCACAGCTAAAAATAGCATAAAGGAAACTGGCCACTTAAGCTAGTCTCACAACATGTTTAAATGTGACTAAGAAACACATCATCTTACATTAATTTTTATGTTTTCCTACTATAGGATTTATTTTTCCAGGATTCAAAATATATATACAAAAACATTAATTTGAAATTGTAGTAAAAGGTAGCCAAGGAGCTCCTAGGCTTGGATAAGGTAGATCAGAGTTAAAACACCAGCAATTCCTGTAAGCTCTTCAATAAACCTGTTTGTGTCATCTGTAAAACAGAGCCAGAACCAACTACCACACTTGTAAAATGCTCAGTTGAACATGAATGCTAAATAAATTATAGTCACTATTAGGGACCCTATGAGAATGTTCACCTTAAGTAAAATGATAATTATTTGTATATGATTTTCAAGTGTTCTTAAATCATTTCATAATGCATACCCAATATTAAAGCTAGAATCTAGAAATCTAGAATTTCTAATGCTTAATATTTTAAATCATACCCAGTAGACATTAAATAAAAGTGATTTAATGGTGCTGATAAGAACTCCAACCCACCTGATATGCACCAGTGTATTGAGAATCCTCCATAAATGATAATTATCTGTCACATTATTAGAAGTTTGGTAACTCCATATTTCTCCTTAAGCAAATATAGAAAATAGAACATTTTTTCTGTAATAAAACTCTTATTTTTATAACTTTTATTTTCCTTTAGGTGAATGTACCAAATTGAAACCAATGGGAGGCACATATATCATCTTTCTCATATTTCAGCATTCCAAAAAAAAAAACACAGTCTGTTGGTTTATAATAGAGTATTGTTGTTTTTTAACCTCCGTAGATGCTTTGTGAAGGCACAGAGGTGCCTATGGTCACAAAGAGACATTTTCTATTTTTATAAATACCTGTAAACTTCCATTGCTTACATTCTTATTGAATTTCCTCAAAGCACAGAAGTATAAAAAATTTCAAAAGGAGTGAAACTATATCTAAACTATTCCATCTCAGACTTTCTTTGTCTTATCCCTCAAAGTATTCTGCAGAAGCAAACATTTGGAAATTTAATGGAAAATAATCCACTCTAAAATGTAGTACTCAAAACTTAACCTTACTAATGACAAATAGAATCAGTATGTTTTTGGTTCTATAATACTGCTAAATATTTCATAATGAAATGCACCCAGAAGAGAAAAAATAAAATTATCTTCTCCCAATTATTTCAAGGTTAGAAAAAAAAAAAGATAATTTAAATCTAAACACTGGAAGAAAAGATAGTTTGCATAAAATAACATAAGTGCATTCATGCTGCAGATGAACATCACCCTGAAATCTGTCCAGTTAAGAAAAGAGTTCAGAGCCTTAATGCAGCCTTACACATCCTCCTTATTAAAACGCTGGAAATTAATTTCTTGCTCAAGAGGCATTCATGGTCCCATATTTAAAATCACAAAGGTTTACAAGGGGAACACTTAGATTGTCTGCACATGCTATCATGTGAATTTAGCCTATTATTGAGCATTTGCGGTTTATGGGCAAAACATCAGTAAACCAGTAAGTTCAGTAGGATAGGCTGCTTAAATGAGGTAGAATTTTACTGCATGGAAATCAGTGAGATGAATTCAAGCTTTGTAGCTTATAAATTTGTGATGTTTACTGGAAGGCTGGCACAATAGAAATCAATGCCTGCCACCACTCACCCGCAAATCTCTAATCATAGCATGTAACAGGTTTGAACTAACAGAGGATCAAGTAGAACACAATTTTCCTGCCTGAGCAAGAGCAAGACCCTGTCTCTACTAAAAATAGAAAGAAAATTAATTGGCCAAATAAAATATATAGAAAAAATTAGCCAGGCATGGTAGCGCATGCCTGTAATCCCAGCTACTCGGGAGGCTGAGGCAGAAGGATTACCAATTTTGGAAACCAACCTGCCACTGCTAGAGTACATAGCTCTACAAAGCTATGTCCAAATAGTTCCAGTGATATTCAGGCCTCCTAAAAAGAAAAATAGACCATGCATTTCATCTTTGAAGAGCTCTATTAACAAATTCTTCTATAATCAACCAAAATGTCTATCCTAGTACCTCCTCAAGTCTTTCAAACAAGCTCCAACATGAGAACATAGCTCTTCACAAAAATGAACAGTTAGCATGTCTCCATTTCTTTTAATTTAAAATTGTCTACCCCATCCTTTATCTTTCTAGTAGCATCTTTTTCTTTCTCATAATTTGCAACTAAAATATCATTTATGTGTTCACTTTTTATAGCTTGGGCTCTCTACTAGGACTCTTGAGTTCAAGGATCGTGTCTATTTTGTGCATCATTGTACATCCAGCAGCTAAAACATAATAGGTACTCAATAAATATTTGATGAATAAATTAAGCAACAATAAATAAATTATTTGGATGCATAAGCCTATAATCTTTGATTTCTATCATAATGACTCATTTTTAGAGAGCCCATAGGAGAAGAGAGTTCCTGAATTAGCTAGTCTTCTACATAGTAGAAAATCCTCAGTAAATGAATTTTAAGTAAACATTCTTAAAGGCTGAAGATCAGCAGCACTTGTTTATTCTATAAATATGTATTGATTTTCTTCAAAGTGCAAACAATGTACCAGACACTGGTGATACAGTGGTGAAGAGTAGATACAATTCTTGCCCTCGTGATGTGATAATGAAATTTAAAAGCTTACTATATAGAGAAGCAAAGCAGAATATTTATTGCAAGAAAATTGCATTAAGTTCACATCCTCACATAGATATGGCAGTGAAACATCAATATCAATAATCTGATAATAACTACAACAAAGAAAAACAGAAGATAGTATGTCTCCATTTAGACCGATAAATCATGGAGTTATAAAACTGAGACATGAGTAACCAAACTCATGGATACAGAAAGTAAAATGGTCTTTTCCAGGAGCTCAAAGGACAGGAGCATGGGGAGTTAGTGCTTAATGGGTACAGAATTTCAGTTTGGGAAGGTGAAAAAGTGTTAGAGATGGATGGCGGTGATGGTTGCACAACAATGTTAATGTACTTAATGCCGCCACTAAATTGTATACTTAAAAATGGTTAAAATGGTAAATTTTATATTGTGTATATTTTGCCATAATAAAAACCACCAAAACAGTAATTTTTTTAAAAAACTGTGTGACACACAGCAGTTACACTTTCAAACAGTAGAGCAGTCATTTACCATGCACATGTGCAGAACTCTGGGTATTGAGTTTGCTTTTTGAGTTCCACATGCACAAATGTGGAGAAACACTACCAACAGCAGGAACTGCAAGTGAAGGAAGACAACCGCATTTGACAAATGATGTATCATTATGTGACTAGCGAGAAACCTCAAGGACGCAGACAGCTCATTTTTTACTTAAATTCTCTTTCAGGAAAGCTCTCCAGGACTACTAGACTCAGTGATTGTTTTTTAATTCTCTCACCTCCAAAACACAAGGAAATTTTTACCCCTCAAGTTAAAAAGCTTAACTTTGAAAAATCCCAAGGACGCAACCACCAGAAATGACTTCAGGATGAGACTGGGAAATACTGGTTAAGCTAATTAGGAAATGCTTACTCTGCCCGAATACTCTAACCACCCTCACACCCTTCTCCACACAGGCATCAGGGAAACAAAATTTAGAAACAAGATGCAGGTGGCATTTTACTGAAGAAAAAAAGTCTCCTTTTCTAATATAAAATGTAAGGCATGCAGTAACACTCCTCTGAGTCCTTCTCAAAATCAACTATCCTACCAATCATTCATATAGATAACAAAACCAAAAACAGTGTCACTGCCAAGCCAGTCAAGCTGTCAACAACATTTATTATTGTGTATACAGGGTACTAGTAGATGATACAAAAGAAAAAGTCTCATGCTTTTCCCTTCAGGAACTCATAATAGAAAGAATAATGATTTGTACCACGTATTTTGGCCAAAAGAGTTAGAATGCAATGACAGAAAGAGCACAAGCTCTGGAGTGAAACAGATCAGTGATCTAATCCCAACTCTACAACTTTTTAGCTGCATGGCCTTAATAATAATAGCTAAATTCCTGAGGGCTTACCACGCACCAGGAAGTTTGGTCCATAATCCATCCCAGTTAATCCTCACAAAGTCTATAAAGTAAATACTATTATTGTTTCACATAGAAACTCAAGTTATTTAATTTTCCTGACCCTCAGTTTCCTTGAGGGGAAGGAGAATTAATGCCAACCTCATACCATTGTTTTGAAAGTTGCATGAGTAAATGTGTAAAAAATAGTTAAGAATCTATAGGATCTCAACGAATGAATATGATACCATCATTTAATTAAATGTTTATAGAAGTGACACACATTTACGAAAGTTACTCAAAGAAAACATTTTAAGATCACTACTTTTTTTACTAAATAGTCTGCACTATTTATAAATGCAATTGAATTCAGAAAATGTGTGTGTTCTCTTGTTATATACAAGACATTGTGCCAGGGACTGCAATACACACAGAACACATGACACAATTCCAGAGAATTTATAAGAGAATGTATTCTATCTTAAATTAAGGCAACTAATCAATGGCCTAAGGGTTAGAGCATTTGGTGTAATATCCCTATTCTGAAGTGCATTCTGTTATATTATCCATCACTGTTTGTCCTATAACTGCAAGATGACTTTTTCCATGAAAAATATGACTTTCGACAAGTTAAATACCAGGTAATTTCACTAAAACATGATTGCTCTTGTTTTCCACATTAATATGGCAGATATTTTATAAACACCTGTACCAACTGAACACATGCTGGTTTCCAATCATTGGTATGCTATTCATTTAATAAAAGAAGACAAGCAGCCAGCATTCATACATTCTGCTTATAATGACAACCTAATCTGCCATTCAAACTCACTGCTATGTTATAATTATCAGAATGAATGAAAATAAAAGATCGATAATGGGAAAACTTCTTATTCACCTTGCATGGCAATCTACTTTCAATTCCTAGTGAGATTTCCCAAGGTATTTATGGTGAAATCTACTCAGAACATTGATCTCAATTGAAAACCTTATAGTTTGGGAGAATGCAGGATATTTCCCCATGGAAATGGAAAGAAATCTGACATAAGGTACAGAGTATTCTTACAGTAGATGAGTACTGAGTGTGCACAAAATGTCTGAGAGAATTTATAATAATGGGCACTATAATTAATGTGCATTACAAAATGCCTCCCATCTCTCCAGGTTAAACTCCACCAAAATAGTTTTAAAAGCAAGTTAACTTGCTAGAATAACAGAATTATTAGTCAAAATCCATTACATTTCACTATGAAATCTCCAGTAATGCTTTCGTCCTTCATTTCTCCAGGAAAGAATAACAATACATGTATATGGTTACATGATGTCACCATTTATCCACGTAAATCAAGCAAAGTCTTAAAGACAGTATTTTCTTAATGCACTTAGAGATTTCAATTCAACTGAGCTTGAAATTTAGTTTTAAAGCTCATCTTCTATACGATATGTGTGCTTTTAGTTCTTGAGTTTCCAATTTTTTTCAAGTTCTTGATAATACTTACATTTTCATTCAATTTTGATTTTATTCTCTCCTATGCTCAACACTCAGGGTACCTCGCTATAAATATTGAAAGATAATCTCATCACTGTAGATTAAACTGATGCCAAGGCATCGCAACAGGATATTGGGAATTTACCTTCAGCTGAAAACATTTCATTTTATTAAGATGTTACTAAATGACTACCAATGCCAAGTTCTATACAAGCACAAGGCACATAAAAATAACTTCAGAACATATCATAAAAGAGCAACACATGAAAGATAAGAATTAACTATACTAGTAATATATCTAAAGCCCCAGAGAAATACACAGAGAATGTGACTTCACCACAGTCCCCAAATCTTCACTGCTACCTGGAAAAGAGGAGACACTACTTCCAAAGGAGGTAGTTTTGAGCTGAATATTGAAGGACAAATAATAGCTTCCTATGCAGAAAAATAAGAAAAAAAGAACATTCCAAGTAGGGAGAAATGCAAGACACAAAGCCCAGAAGTAGAAATAGGCCTGGTGCTTTCAGAGAATGTCGGTTAGTTGTGTCAATGAGTAGTAGCATAGACAACAATGGAAACGGGGCAGGAGGAGTGGGCAGGCAGATAAAAAGAGTAAAAATGAAAATCAGCTACCTACAAATCAAATTATAAATATCCTTATATGTCATGCTAACAAGTCTAGACTCTATACTGTTAGACTCTATATTACAGTCTAATTGCCTATACTACAGGCAACAGCTAGTCATGTAAATTTTCTCCTTGTGTTTGAAAATGATTCCAATGAAAACATACTCCTTTACTCACTTATCATTTGCTCAAATGTATTGATTGAGCACCATCTCTATGCCAGGCATTTTGCTAGACCTGGATGGGCAAATACACAGGCCAAAGTTTTCCTACAGCCTGCTTTCATATGACCCACAAACTAAGAATCATGTTTACATTTTTAAATGGCTGAAAAAATCAAAACAATTCATGACGCATGATTACTTGAAATTCAAATTTTAGTGCCCACAAATAAAGCTTTATTTGAACACGATCACATTTATTCCTTTGCATATTGTCTATGGCTGATTTTGTGATACAATGGCAGTAATAAGTAGTTGCAACAGAGATAGTGTGGCCTGCAAATCCTAGAATATTCACTAAAACAGGGAAAGTTTGCTGATTTCTATTCTAAATACTAGGGGAAGAAAAAACAAAGTCTAATTATGGAGATGAACAAAGAAGCAGTATGATAACTGCTCAAACAACTCAGTATGGTAAGTACCAAGGAGCAAGTAATTTTGTAATATTATAGGAGAACATACTTGAGACACACACCCCAAATGCAGGAAAGGACCATGAATTAGGAAAAACTTCTGAAACTTGGATAGATGAAATTTAGAGACCAAATAGTGAAGGACTCTTTATGTCCTGCCAAAGACATCAAATTTCATCTTGAAGGCCATGGCAAGCCTTTGTTGGTTTTTAAGAAGGCCTGTGACATGATCAGTTTTATATTTTAAAATAGTCATCCTGGCAGAAATGTATCTAATTGTACTTAATGTCTTTTTCTGGCATAGCAAACACAACATTGTGTTGTATATGGATTGTTTCCTCTAGGAAGAACTAATAAGCATTCTTATCAGCCAATCCCATCATTTTTATTCATTTTTTCTCTCTTTATAAAATAATAATAATAACAACAAAATCTGGCATTTATTGAGTGTTACTACGTGCCAGGCACGTGCCAAATGCTTTAGGCATATTAACTCGTTCAATCCTCACTCATATAACCTGGACAAGCAATTCTTGTTGAACTGGATACATAAAATAATGTGATTAGACTCAACCCTTTTCTGGATGAAAACATTTCTAGTGTTCAAACCACATATTTTTTCCTCCTCTTAAGTGAATATATTGAACAGTTGTAGCATAACTTTAACTCCCTTTGTCAAGCAAGACAGGTATTTGAGTTATCACTCATTTATCCACTACAGTTATTGACTGTATGTCTATCATGCATCAGGAACTGTGCTGGGAAAACTTCAGTGTACACTAGCAAGCAGTTCTCATTCCCTGGGGTTCCCCATGGCTGAATGAGGGAAGGGAACACACCACCAATCTCAGACCTGAACCACAAGCATTGTTCATTCCCTCAACCCAGGATTATACTGTTGGATACATCTAATCCATGAAATTCTTTGTATTAAAACAACCACCTCCTAAGCAGTTTTATGAGTGTATATTCTGGTAAGAGAGAGAATGAGACAGAAAGAGACAGAGACAAAGAGAATTAATGAGCATCGGTGGTAAGAATAAAGCCAAAAAAGATAGAAATCACTGTTTCATACATATCCAAGTATTGGTATTTGGGGCCTGTTTCTCAAGAGTAAAACTGATGACAAGGGATCATTACCTGGAATAAGTAGGTGAGTGGTAGAGGTGAACACCTATGGTGTGTACAAGAGATGGGCCTTCCTCTGTGATGTGTATCATTTGCCTTGATTTATACTATAAAAGATGCAGGAAATGTTTTGGATCTCCAAATAATTTTCTTTATTAAATAAATTTGCTTTTGAGTTAAGATCTAAATTCAGTAATTATATATACATCTAGGATATAAAATATGGTATATTTTACAGACTTAATCACTTTATTGGAACAGTAGATGAAATCAGATGACAAACAAGGAATGTGCCATTCTACTGGAGCACTGCAAAACAGTACAAGATTTACAAACCAAGATTTATGAACCACGAATTTGAATTATAACTAAAAAGGTGCCGAAGTGTACCTGGAATTTCTTCTAAATTTCCGACAGCAGCAACATATACCTTTGAGACTCACCAGAAAACAACACAAAGAGGGAATGACAGCATTTTTTACTTCCATACTCTTTCAATCCACCTGAGATGGATAGCTTCACTGCTACATCTACTCCTTACAATCTGAACTTGATCTGCCGCCAAATAGAAGGAGAAAAATTGGGTACAGGAAAAACCACAGACCTTTCCTAAAAACTTCCCACTTACATTTATCTCTCACTCAATTTTTTTTTCCTTCACTGCACATCACCATCTTTATCGCCAGAGGGTAACTAACCTCAGTTACCTTATTAGAAGGATTCTAGGAGAGCTAAACAGACATTTGTTAAGATCGTGAAAAGTCAGAAGTGTTGATAAGTTCCAAAGTGTCTTTTTGTGTCTGATTTAATTAGAAGTCTTCTGATATCACAGTCAGTTGTCTTGCCACTGCTGCTTGAAAAGACTCTTTGTTCCTGTTTCCCTCTTGCAGGACTCTGATGTGGAGACATTTTCTGCAGCATGCAGATCCCTCCTCCTCCCCCTCTCCACCCCATGGTAATTTGGTATAATCATCCTTGCCTCCACTAGGAGAATCTAAACAGCTCCACGATCTCAGCATTCATTCTCCCTAGTTTTCTGCACAGACTTGATATACACTACTGGAAATACAGCAGCCCCAAATCCACACAGTATCAGTCACCTGACTGTGCTATGTTAATAGAAAATGAATGATCATAGAGAGTTAGGTGAATGGTTGCAAACATAGAGACATGGATCTTATCATGCATAACTTCTTTTTAAAATGATTTTGTGACAAATAAGTGAAGGGCAACATTCTTGCCAAGAGGATTAATGTGCGTATTGAGCATATTAAGCACTCTAAGAGCCCAGATAGCTTCCTGAGACGTGTGAAGGAAAATGATCAGAAAAAGAAGGAAGCCAAAGAGAATGGTGCCTGGGTTCAGCTGAAGCGCCAGCCTGCTCCACGCAGAGCAGCACATTTTGTGGGAACCAATGGAAAGGAGCCCGAGCTGCTGGAGTCTATTCCTGATGAATTCATGGCATAAGATGTGTAAAAAATAAATCACCCTGCACTGTAAAAAAAAAAATTAAATTAATTAAAAAATAAAATAATTTTGTGATAATGTTCAAGGTGTCTACTGCCTGATTAGAGCACAACCTCTGCAGATTGTTTTTATTTTGCAGCGAGATGAAGTGAATGTCCCACATGAGAAACTATTCTGATTTGTACATAATGACAAATATCTGACAGCCTCCTCTCAATATGACATAAATCCCAAAAGAAATGTTAGTTTGGACTGTTTGTACTTATAGGAAACAGTTTCAATGTAATATCTATCTTCCATATTCAAGCAGAGAGGATAAAATTTAGCCAAAACTTGTTATTGCTATTGTTTGCTATTGCCATATTAGTAAAATAAAATAAAATATGCTTTAATTTGCTTCGTAACACACTTATTAGAGAATAATAAACATTACATATTAAAGGCATCTAATAATGATAAATATGCTTTTACAAGACAAATTAGAACAATTCAAAATTTCATTTTCTAGCTCTGGTTTTTAAAAATTGGTTGTTCCATCTTAATTACAATGCAAACTAGGGCTCTGACCTAAAGAAAAATACATTTAATAAAAAATATTGAGTGCCTACTGTGTGTACTGCAGAGGAACACAAGATAAATAAATAGTTTAGTCAAGACTCTAACTGGTAATACACATTAACACAGCAAACAACCAGCCCTGCTTCATTTTTTTTATACCATATATATTTCAGCACATGTAAGAACCTAATCAATGAGGATCATTAATAATTTATATTCCAAGGGAGGAAAAAAGCTTCCTAAAAATATAGTAATTAGAAGAGACTTTTACGTCATCCTTTTTAGATGAACATAAACATTAACCATGAAAAGGATTAATTAAAATGAGTTTGTCGTCTTCCTCTAACCCTCTGATAAACTACTCATGAAATGAAAAGGTTGCTAAGGTATTCCATTTGTGTGATTTCCATTGATCACTTGTGTCAGAGACAGTTTACCTGACTAGATAGACATAAGTACATCCAGGCAAATAAATCACATAAAGACGAAAGTAATCACACAAAGAAATCACAGAGGAAGGAAAATAACAACCCTTGGAGGTCTGCCCTGAAAAGCACCCCTACTAGGTCTTCCAACAATTCAACAGGGCAAACCCATGATGGATTTGCTTCCTTCTCCCTCATGTGAATTTCCAAGTTTCTTGGTAAATCCTGGAAACAGCCCTTGTCATTAGAATAGGATGATCTCCTTATTGATCTGATTTTCTCTTTCCAGCTCCAGCTCAACTTGACCTTTCATGGTGTGCATGCACTTCCTTGTTTGTCTTACAAACAGATCTGACTCCTCTATCAGCTGGCAGACAGTGTTCATTTTGTCCAACTTTGTGTGGGTTCACAGAGCCTTGGATACGGTCTATTTTCAAATTTGCTGAATAATGTTATTGTTCGGTTTATTCTTTCCCATCTATTTTTAGCAAAGGTTTCCATTTCAAAAGGTACTCAAAATTGTGATAAATATTTTGGTGATTTTGAGCTTAAACAAAATGGCTTCAAGAAAGAAAAGCATTTAGAATTATAAATTTGCATTTAAATGCTTGACCATGCTGGCAATCACTTATGTGGCAATATCAAACAGCATGAGATAAATCAGAGCACAGCTTGAAATTATAGGCCTAACTTACTTGATTTCATAATAATTTTAGGGTCTTTCCTTTAAAAATCAATAGCTCAAAGACATATTTTCCCCCCCAGGGAATTTTTTTCTTTTTTCCAATAATTATTCTCCCATGGTTTACAGAATGGCATATATAAAAGCACTATTTCCACAATAATTATTCCTAATTTTTAAATTTAGCTAAGTAACATCTGCCACATATTTATAAGTATAAAATTAGACAAAATCATTGAACTGAAAGCAGACTAATTTAAAATATGTAAATGAAAATTTTCTAGGCTGGACCAAGGATTTGCAAACAAGTTACTATTTTGAACTGCATTTGTGTGATTGCAAGATAAAGAATTAACATTCAACATGTAATTCTTTGGCATAGCCCTAGAAACAGGATAGGAACTGAGAGGATAATATTTCCAATCAAACAAATTAATAAACTACAGTGGTGATCATGGGGCAATAGAGTAGTGAGGAGAAAAGCTACTAGAGAAAGGTAAATTACCCTCAATAGAAGTCACATAAATTTAAAACTTCTGAGAAAGTGAAATTTACTACAACAAAGCAAAAAAACATTCTTAGTTTCTTTTTGTGCTAATGTTATGATTGATAATATTTATAGTTGTGTAGTACTTTTCATATAAGAATCCCAAAACAGTTTAATGATTTTTTTTTCTTACACAGAATACCAATGCTGTCCTACTTTACAGAGAGTTAACTTTTAACCCCTTTTCCCAAAAAAGAACCTCCTATGGGGTATTTTGCCATATGCCAGCTCCTGTCCAAGGTGTATTTTTGTATTTTAAATCTTCTGTGCAGAAGATACTATTCCCATCTTAGAGAAACTGAATTACACAGGAGATCATTAATTTGCCGAATTTGTCATAGACAGAAAATGGTAAAGGAGAGATTCTATCCAGATTATCTGTCTGTAGAACTCACAGGCTTCATTTTCATGCTTTACTGCTTCTGCACCACCAACCTTTTAGGAGAACTGCAAACAACACTAGCTCCAGATTTCTGAGGTGCAGTAAGTAGGTAAATCCCCTGATTCTGTGTTATCCAATTCAGCCACCCTTGTTCTATGTTAAAGGACTTTGAATCTCCAGCCTGGGTCTTTACTTCCTAAATCATCTGCTACAGAAGTAGGCTCTTGTGTCAGACTAGTTGAGTTCAATTTTCAAGAGGCCATATTATGGTTGAAGGAAGACAATGCCTCTTGTGTTTTTGCTACAAGAGAGAAAATTCCTGCAAAATTTCTCTATTAACCTAGTACCACATCAAGGTCTAAAGGAAAGTATACAAAGGCAAATGTGCATACTTGTCTTCTGTGGATTTAGTCTGGCCTTCTACAGTGGCAAGCTGAGCTGGGCTCAATGACATAATCTATGTGGACCAGTGGCAGAAAGATAGTTCCATCAGCTCCTTCAGAGTTAGTCCCACTCCTTCCTCCTGTCTTTACCCTCTGCACCTTACCTCTCTGTCTGCAGGAGAAAACCAGCAGGTCTTGAAGAAAGAGCTCTTCTGCTTAAGGCTCAAAGCAGAGACATTTATGAAATAATTCTCAGCTGCCAACTATTGATGCTAACTATGTGGCTAATTCTACAGTCCTCTCTGGCCAAACATGTCAACACACCATAAAATAAAACCATTTATGGGAGTCACCAGAATCCATCTTAGCTTACAAGTAAGTTTACACAAATTATATAAACTCAGTTAACTATCCTAAGTTTTCTCTGAACTATTGCTTTAATCATAACAGAAGGCTCTCAAAGCTCCTGACAGCCAGCAGTTGCAAAGTCGACTGCAGCCTGAGTGGCCACCTGTTGTGAGGTAGGAGCCAAGAACAAATATGAGTAAAATCAACTTTGTTTATTAAGCAGGAAAAGGGACATCTGCCGTAACAATCAGCACAACCACCCCAAAGGACAAACTATAGTTCCAAACTACTTCCCAGTTCCTGTTTGCTTCTGCCCACCTCTCCTTCACATTTATTCAGGAGTCTCTGCCACTTATTATCTATACTGTGATGATAAGCTACCAAAGTATAATGATTTTCACTTTTACAGCACAGGCTAAAACATGTGTAATCAACAGATCTGCATTGGAAAATTAATAAAAATAGATGTTTTCAAAGACTGAATAATATGTTAAATACTGAAAATGGAAAATGTTCTGACCATATTTAGTTATTTGAATTCAAAATTAGATCACATTTTAACCTTGACTAAGTGGTTTTGAGCAATCTTTTTATGTTTGGATTCTGAATGAAATCAAATAGGCTATGTCCAATTATTCAGTTAGGGTTTATAATCTGTAAGGGAAACACCCAGTGGCAGTAGGGTTTTGGTTGGTTGAGTTGAATTGACAGGAAAGAAGAAACCCATCAATTATGAAAGACCTAGCAAGTGTCTGATGTGCTGGAAAGATTCACCTGTATGTTAACTTTTTAACACTAATATTATTCTTGTTAGGGAGGTATTATCATAACTATTTTACAGGTAAGAAAACTATATTTCCGAGAGGTTAGCAAACTCATCTAGGGTCATACAGATAATAATTAGCAGGTCTTCTGCTTGCAAAGCTGTCAACTGTAGTAAACTGTGCACTATATATTAATAGTTTCCATGCCCCGTGCCTGAGGAACTTAAATTCCTATGAGAAAGTGGCTAAGTATCAGACAGTATGGCAGGACATCCTGTATTGACAGGATAACTGCTCTTTTAAAAAAAAAAAATGCCAAAGCATATGGACTATACAGGTAAGGGAAAGTGCAATCTCCATGTACTTTTATATCACCTCATTAGTTAAGAATAGGTTAAAGTCTCTCTAGAATAACAATGAACTGAGGTGCAAAGAGTCCAGCCCCCATTACCATGGCCACATAGAAGAACTACATAAGTGTCTCTCTCTTAATCTCTCTCTCTCTCTCTCTCTCTCTCTCTCTCTCTCTCTCTCTCTCTCTCTCTCCCTCTCTTTCTCTCTCTCTCTCACACACACATACACACATATGCCCCATGCAGGATTCCAGAGAATTTTCTAGAGAATCAAGATGAGCATAGCGGCATCACTACAGCAATGTCTGAAAGAAAAACGGTCTTAGAATTAACCTGGGGCACTGCTTTCAGAGCTACATTTACCTCCTATTGAGGTCTCATCTGGCCTCTCAAGTAAATAAAGAATAATCACAATTATCTATTCCATGATATCATCCAAGTATATTTTAGGAACATAAGGGTACACAATTTAACCTATAGGAAGAATCCACAATGATCATTCCTACCACCCTTCTCTTTCATCATCTGCTCCTGAGAAGAAAAAGCCCAGACAGGGTCAAAGACACACTGGAATCCTTGGGGACCCAAAGATAGTGGTCAGAGTAGGATTCCTGACCCTGAGACTAAGGAGGAGCTGCAATTATTGGTAATGACAGGTCTGGGTATGAGCAAGGACATGTTTAACTGAGGTTGGAAGACAGGATCGTGGAGAAATAGAGCCCTAGGAACTTAGAGGATATTGGAAGGATCATCGATGTATTAATACGTATTTAAATGGCCAAGAATTAAGATAGAGGTAATATGGGAGAAAGTAAGAAGAAACTACAAGAGGGACTGCTGAGAAATGAGGAGAGAGGACCTTAGGGTTGGTAGGCAAGAGAAATAGCAGTACTTTAATGGAGTTTAAGAGAAAGGCAAGAGTATGGTCTGAAAACAGCAATGAGGAACAAGGAAGGCATCCATCTTACCCTCAAACCTAGCGAGATGAAGTAAAGTTATAGCAGAAAAAACAGCCACCTCTTACCAGGCTTACAGTGAAACAGCAACCCGAGGGACAGCCAGCTGTCAGAGCAAGCAAATAAAAGAAAAGTCCAGAGAAAAGTCTGAAACTATCGCAGATTTTCCTAATAACAGTCCATGGACTCTAGAAAGTATGAGGGAAGGGAGTGGAGGTCTAAGGGGACAAAACAAAGAATGGACAGAGGCTGAGATGATCACTCTAGGGAACATGGTGGGGTGTGATCTGGGAAACTGAGAGTTTTAACTGACTGACTTAAATAAGATTACGGATGCTATGAGATTTGTCCCAACAAATTCAAAGCAGATAATGAAAGTTGGGCGGGGTTTCAGCGGTGGGAGGGATGAGTTTCTAAGGCTGCCTCTTAACCTTCAATGATGCAGGTAAAAGGCACAGAGGAGGTGTGAACATAGTGTACATCCAGTCCAGACTACAATACTATGTAGGTGCTATTATTATTCCCATGTTACTTATTAAAAAGAGTGAACGAGTTAACTCTACACTGTACATAAAGCTCCAGGGCAAAAGAGACATGGACTGTAAGAGCTGAATTATTACTGTTTTAGGGAGAAGGTTCTGTACTTGGAGATAGAAACAGAAGTTGCAGAAGGTGAAAACCATGGGGTGGGCCCAATGTGAAGGCAACAAGGCCTTCCTGGCTACTAAGATGGCCCTTGGGGGCCAGACTCATGTCAGTAATCATAGCACTCTGGGAGGCTGAAGTGGAAGAATTGCTTGAGGCCAGGAGTTTGAGATCAGCCTGTGCAAAAAGTGAGACCCTGAAAAATAGAAAAATTAGCCAGGTCTGATGGTACAGCCCAGCTACTTGGGAGACTGAAGCAGGAGGATCGTTCAAGCCCAGAAATTTGAGGTTGCAATGAGCTGTGATGATGACATTATACCCAGTCTGAGTGACAGAGCAAGATACTGTTTCAAAAAAAAAAAAAAAAAAAAAAAAAAGGCGCAGGGGGTGGAGGGGGAGGCTTGAGGCCAGATAAATCCACAGAGAAGTATAAAGAATGCACATGCACATTTGGCACATTTGCCTGTGCATATACACCTGAGAACTTGGAAATTATAAATTTAGTAGTCAGCTATACTGCAAATTTCTCTCCTTCAACAAAAACCTCAAGATCTCTATGTTCCAGAATGGTGCCACCTCTAGTGATGTATATATTTTATAGCATTTGAAGCATAATTCAAGTATTTATGTTGGTCTACTTTATTGTTAGTCTTTTTTTATTTTTCAGTGCACTCTAATATTTTCAGGATGCCTTTTCCAGGACAATTTAGTTTCTTATCAGATATGTAAAATACAGCTAGTATTTTATGAGGAATGTTGTGAGGAAACAAAAAGTTAATTCCTCATAACATTAGCAGAGATTTTAATTAGGACCTGCTTGCCTTCTATTATCATACTGGGAAAATATGGTTCATAACTTAAATAACATTGAAAATTTGACTGTAAAGTGTGCTTAAAAAGCAGTTATTGATGGCACAGTACCAACCTGGAAATTTATAGCAAGCGTTAGTCCAAGAGGTCTGTGGCAAATGATGAATTACAAACATCTCTGTTGGTAATTATAAAGACAAAATAATATTTAAAATATGAAGCAGGAGGATATATCTATGATGAGGAAAAAACACACCTGAGAAAGGGTGCAGGACAGAACTTCATTAAGTAATGTGACCTTTCTCAATTTCATTCAACCCAAAATTTCTCTGCTGGAATCCGATTACACATATTGGCATTAATTGGCATGCACATTCAGAATTAATCAAGCTTTGCCAATATCTCTGATGTCAGTTCTGAGAACCATTTTGCAAATCAAACATATGTGAAAAGGCTATAAGGAGTAAAAAGCATTATGCTTGTGCTAATAAATGTATCTGTAATAATAATTTTAGTATTATTCCTATTCAGACTACTATGAAGTGTATACGGCCTCAGGACCCTATGGCATGAAAAACACTGGAAATCATATTACCTGTCAGATATTTTTTCATTGTTTAAGGTTTTTTTTTCTCAAAAAACAACTCTCCTATAAGACTTCTTGATGCATTAATAAAAAAAATCCTGTGGTTTCTTTTTAAACAAGGCAAAAACAGCAAACGTGGTTGGAGCTACTTATATTTATGGGCATCAAGAGTGTTGTTGGCTTCTCTTACTCTATATTAATCAAACAAACAGAGACAGAGGAGTATGTGAAGGTTCCCATATTCTTCTATTTATCTAAAAAAATAAGATCAGAAAAGGAAGCACTATTCTCACCTAAGAATATATCCTCCCCCGCAGCCATGATTCGCATTTCCTCATGGATTTTTTATGATTATTATTCTGCCCTCAGGGGATTCAGAGAGTAAATAAAAATTTATGATCCAAACCTCAGTCTCTTCCTCTCCCCCAGCTGAGGATCTGCTCTGCAAGGAAACACGTGCATGCACTGCCAGCCCACTCACACAGCCGTGTCAGACTGGCACCTGGACAGTTATTCTACCCTGTCGGTGGAGCAGGACTGAGCCCAAGCTGTTACCCTTGCTTTTCAAAGGCTGGAATTATTGTGGGTTACATCACCCTTTGGCAGAAATATAACCCTTCCTGTGTCTCTTTATGAAACATGACCACATGCCCACTCACATTATGGGGTTTTTCATGAACACACGCATATTCCTGAGGGCTAAATGTCCAAGAACTAAGAACTTCCCAAAACCCTAGGATCGGGAAATAGACAATCATTAAAAATGGCTTTTGTTCAATGTCGATCACTGAAAGAGAACATATCAACCCCTAAGAAAAAGGTTTGCTTTTTATAATTCTGCACATTTTTCCTGTATTTGATCAGATCCCAAAGACCCTAATTCCCTAGACAAAAGTTTCCTTTAGTCAAAGAGAGTTAACGCCCCAAGAAGAGGGCAGCGTCTCCAACAACACTGCCATTATCATCTAATTCTTTATCCATCCTGAATTGCTAGCCCAAAACCAATGACGAGCAAAATAATTTCTATTAAAGATTCTGTCGCAATCTGAAGAAAATTCTTACAGGTGTCATGCTGCATGTCACCAACCTCTGAATAGATTGTGTACCAAATGTTCATATGTGAGTGTTTTTACCTTGAGATGCATATTCCTACAGATTCACTGGTTTAAATTATGGCTAGGTTCTCTGGCTAGTCTATAAAAATCTATTTAAACCATTTTATTATATATCTAGGCAAAGTACAAATGGAACTATTTCACATTTGTTTCACTATTAATTAGAATATTGTTTCCATGGAAAAGTGAATACAAAGTTTTATATTTATTTTAGGCTGAGCCATATGAAAATGCAATTTCTGTAGGGCAAAAACAGCTGATTATCAGCAATTTCATATGGTTCAACCTGATCCATTCATTCAAGAAGCCTTAATGGAATAATATGCCCAAGATAGAAAGAGATTGGGGGGAAAGATGTACAAGACATAGTCCATGCATTTATAAATCATCATATCCAGTGAACACATAACATAGGTACATGGCATTATAAGCAGCAATTTGATGCATTTTGACTCAAGGAAAACTGAAAAAAAGACCATGTGTTTTTTTATTAGAGAGTAGTGTAAGCAGCAGACATCTTCACTTTGAGCCCACTCCCTAAGGAACAGGATGGAGGTCAGGCACCACCTGGCAGACAAACCACACCAACAGATGTCAAATGTTTGTTATTAGACTTACCTACCACAGAAAGGGCCAATAAGTCAGCTCATGCTCTACAAACATACTCATGTATCATGGTCTATAATTCAAACTGTCATATTACTCTCTTTAGCTGTAATGCTCATTCTAATTTGTTTCAGGTAATAAATAGATTAATCAATTTAATAAGGATATGCAGTCTGTTTTCCATTTGAAAAATCTAGAGGACAAACATCTCTGCTTTGTGTAGGCTGCATAATTATGCTAACTATATTTGATCAAGTATATATTAGGGAGCCAAGCAGCATGTTTAGATCACAATACAATCGCTTGTTCTCAACCCCAAATTACCTTGCTAATCTTCAATTTAATTTCTCACAGATTTCTCCATAGTCACTAGTATGTTATACTAATATTTTTAAACTCCTATGAAATTATAGCTTTGGGAATTAAACAATATAATCTTAGAATACGGTCCAGCTTTGATATAATTTTAAAATGTTAATCATCTTTCTTAATATAAATGTTCATTAATTTTTTAAGAATCAAATAATGCAAAAACAAAAGAGAAATTTAAAGTCATACATAATTTATGTGAGGGGGTAGAATAAATACAGCATGAGATGGTAATTTTTAAAAAGGGTGCCTTTACATTTGTTGTATCAAAATAACCACATCCATATTCTACTTTGCCTATAACTACTATCTATATAAAGCCATATTTGATTATTACCATATATTAATTTAAATAGAAATGACTTATAAATTTAGAGAAGTCATCTCTCTATGTGTCAAAAAAAGCAATGAGTCTAATTCTTTGTAAATCACTATCACATACATCATCTTACTTGATGACTCATTCATTGAAGAGATGTATTGAGTGACTGACTACCCAGGGCAAAGAACTATGCTGGCCACTGAGAATACCACAGTGCATAGTACCTGCCGTCCTGAAAATTATATTCCAATGGGAAAGATAAGATATGAGCAGCCAATTACACAATGAATTATTTAATTAGAAACGTTAATAAGGTCCAAGACACAGGAATACATAGTGCTCTAAGAGGAAGGGGAACCTAACCTAGGGGAAGAAGTCTGGAAACTTCTCTGAGGAGTGCTATTAGCAGAGCACTGAAAGCTTCAGAGTTAATTCCTACTAGGCAAGTGAAGGAAGTGGGAAGAGGGTCCACGTAGGGAGAGCCACAAATACAAAAGCCCTAATATAAAAGGAGCAGAGGCTACGCAAAGAACAGAAAGGAAGCCAGTGTGCCTTAGAGTGGAGAGTGTGAGGGGAGGGAAGCTGAAATGAAGGTGGTGAAGCAGGGAGAGGCCAGATAACCCAGGACAAGCAGTCTGAATTTCAGAGCTATTGACAGTAGGATTCAACAATTCTTCATTGTGGTGACTGGTCCTGAATATTGTCGGATGTTTATGAATATTGTCCTGAATATTGTCGGTAGAGGCAGCTTTCCTGGCCTCTACCCACTAGAGACCAGTAGCACCCCTCCCCGCCCCTCACTGTGAGAACCAGTCATGTCTCCAGGCTTTGCCAAATGTCCTCTTGGGTACAAAATCACCCCTGATTAGGAACCACTGCCACAGGGTCTTATAGGTGATGTCAATAAATTTGGCCTTTATGCTTAAAGTAATAAGAAGATGTTGAATACTTTAAGAAAATGAGTCACTTTTCAAATAATCTGGGTAGAACAAGAGGATATTAATGAAAAGAGTGAAATTCTACAGCTGTCAGAGAAATGACAGCTCTCCAAGTCTACAGAAGAGAAAACAGGTCAGTAGGTCAACCACTCAAGATATTCTGAATTAGGTAACACAGGAGCAAGGCCTGTATTTCCCCCTTGTCTGTTCCTTTATCTGAAGTTAGCCTGCATGGCCTTTTGCACACTTGTGTCCCCCATTCAGCCTAGCAGTAATGGTTGTTGATGAATTGTGGGAATTCCAATATGCATACTGGGGAAGAGATGGAAAAAAAATCATAGATGGAGATTATTAAAATATAGAATATGTAGCAATGATTATACATTATGTTCCTTTCAGAATTAACACAAAACTAGAAGATCAAATATCAAAACCAAAGCAAATATCCAATACTGAAATTGAAAAAGTTGTGCCACCAGAAGCAGTTATTCTCTTTTTTGGTAGAAGTCTCATGGCTTTACTAACTTGAGACTTTTATTGATTAGAACAGAAAGTCAGTCAACTGTCTCCATCCTTGTTAACCGAGTTGCTTCTGCTCTTTAGGATAAACATGCATGAGGTTTCTTTCTATTCCAATTTTGCTGCATTGTTATTTTTATTTTAATGAGTGTTTGGCATGTATTTATTATGTAATTTAATGGCAATAAATAAGGTAAATTTGGATGAACTCCTAAAAGAGTTGCTATATATACCCCTATTTAGAATAAGAGAAGGGAACATTTTCTACAATGACCAGGTGAGTGTTTATTTTACTCCGTGCCTCTGCGTCCAACCTTTGTCTTTCTCTCACTTGTTTGTTTCCATGTGTGGGCTCTGCCAGTGAACTTACTGTTCCTTCTCCATCTGTGCTCACAAATATTGCCCATCTGTGCAGGATGAGTTTCATTCAGACCAATAACCAAGAAGCAAGAGCCAATGTCCTTAAACATACTGTAATGAATGAACACTACCAACAGAATCCCACTGACCCACGAAACAGGTTAAATGTTCAACAGCCAAAGCTTTCATTAAATTATTCTCACTTGAGTTCTGCCTCAAAGTTTCAGGCAAATTCCTGACTTTTTAAAAATTATGTAATTCTTAATTCACTCATGTAACAAATAAATAACACATACCATGCCTGCTTCTAAGCTCATGAACTTTGGTTGACATCAGAATGACCCACACTGCCCTTTAGAAATACACATGTCCAGACCCTACTACAGACTTGCAGGTTATCTGTACTTTTAACAAAATCCCCAAGAGAACTTGCCTACCAAATTCTGATGCACACCAAAATTTAAAAATAACTACTTTAAGGACTAGAACAATAATTGGCAATAATCATACAATTATTAATTGGTTAGGGATAGATAAATATAAGTGACAACATAAATTATTTTACTCCAGACAGATCATTTAACCAGTCTCCTCTACTAGATTAAAATCTATTTGGAGGAATAACATATCTTAATGATCTTTATATCCCAGATCCAGTTATATGGCAGTTATTCAATAAATTTTAGAAAAATAAATAAATACATCAATATCTATATATTACATAAATACATAAATATCTATATATATGAATAACTACTGTAATCAGTTTTCTCATTCCATTTATATATAAGAAAACTTCTATACTGCATGATCTCATTTATAAATGGAATCTTAAAAAAATGTTGAAAATTCAGAAATAGAGAATAAAACAGTGGTTACCAAGGGCAGGAAGTGGGAGGAAATAGGAAGATATAGGTCAAGGATAAAAATTATCAACTATGTAAGATAAACTAGTCTTGAGATCTAATGTACAATATGAGAACTACAGTTAATAATATTATATTATATTTGGGATTTATTGCTAAAAGAGTAGATTTTAGATGCTCTTACCACAAAAAAAGAAGTAACGATGTGGGAAGATAGATAATTTGCTTGACTATGGTGACTATTTCACTACCTATGTGTCTATCAAAACATCATGTAAACCTTAAATATACAATCAGTCCTCTGTATCTGTAAGTTCTGTCTGCAATTCAACCAATGGCAGATTGAAAATATTCAGAAAAAATAAAAAATAACAGTACAATAAAAATAATACTAATAAAAAATGCAGTGTAACAACCACTTACATAACATTAACATTGTATAGCAATCACTTAAAGTATACAGGAGGATGAGCATAGCTTATATGCAAATACCACACCATTTTATAATATATAATAGACTTGAGTATCTGAAGATTTGGGCATCTGAGGGGGATCCTGGAACAAATCCCCCCATAGCAAGAGATAACTGTATACAATACATTTTTTAAAAGAAAAGCTTGTAGACATACACAAAGGAAAGAGAAAAATGAAGCACCATGACCTTCACTTTGTTTGATCACTTATAAATGCTATGGAAGAAACTACAACTTGTCAGGTTCCCAGGAAGGAGATGCACGTTTCACATGTTTCATTCGTCCACTTTTTCCACCAAGAGTGCATTTTAAGTCTCAATTTTTAAAAGAAATGGAACTAAGCCCTGTCATACATGATAAAATTCTCGGGAAGAAATTAGATGACTCCCAACTCCCACACCCAGTCTCCCTCACACACCACATTTGCTGACCTGACGGCTCATCATTGCATTACTCTTTTGCAACATCTGCCTCTATATCTTTTCAAAACCAGTGTAACAGCTTCTGTTCTTGCCACAAGTGACCCACATAAAAAATATTCTAGCCCCTACCCTGGATTTGAGACATCAGTATCTCAAATGCAGGGAAAATGCAGAATGAGAATTATCAATGTGCAGGTACAAAAGCATCCATCCACTGGTTTTTAATGATATACAAATTTCATGCATATAACATTTGGCATGTTAAATTCTATGCACCTTACACTAGTTCTCTATTTTATTTATTCTGAATCTGTCTAAAAAATGACAAATGTTTTCCTACTTACAGAGCACTCCATGAAAACTGCTGAGTAAGGGCACTAGAATAGGTTCTTCATTCCTAATAAATCACTACAATTTATGTTGCACATGTCCTCATGGAGAGGATAATAAGTGGCTGATGTGCATAACATATTTCCTCAAAAAAAAAGAAAAGACATTCCACTGGGTTCTTACTCACTCTGGACATGCAATTGTAGAGCAAAAACTTGATGGTTGAGAGCAGAGCATTAAGCAATGTTGAGAGAGATCAGTTACCAAATGGAGCTTAGAATAGGACTTTTAAAGGTAACTCAGATAAAATTAATGTTACATCACCTCAATATCAATGCTGCCTTTGTCATAAGTATGCCTGGGAATACTGCTAAGAACTCAAGGAAGGGGAAATTGAAAAAGAGAGAGGGCTCTTCCACCTGTTGTGTGAACAGTCCTGAAATGCATACACACTTGTGCAATGAATTCATAAACCCCACCGTTGTCACCAAGGCAGATATCCTCAGTGATTTGTGCATACCCAATCATATTCAGTGCTTCTCAACCTGCAGCATGCATAAGAATCACCTGGAGAACTTAAAACAGATACTTGGGCACTACCCTCGAGATTCTGATTCAGCAGATTGAAGTGAGGCCCAAGCATTTGCATTTTCAAAAATCTCCCAGGTGATGCAAATGCTGCCTATCTATGAAGCACACTTTGAGTGGCATTCTTCCAGTTGATATTTTCTGATTCCTTTTACACCTCAGGGTTGCTTCTGGGTGTTTATTTTAACCTGGTCAACTAATGCTGAAGGGAAACACACTGAGGGATTTGGCCTGTATTATACCACTCTGAGCCCTGCATAAATAAACATCTATGATATTTAGATTTCTAGACTCACCAGAAAGCGAAATAAAGGCAGGGTCCAGTCAGTGTAAGACAATCTGACTCCAAAGACCATGTTCTTTTCATTATACCACAGTTGTTAGTAAAGTCACCAAGTGGATAAGATCACTTAGGGAGAAAGGGAGGATGCGAAAGAGGCTGAGGTCAGAACCTTTGGGAATACTAATTGCTATGGGTTGAATTGTGCCCCCTCTCCCAAAAAATATGTTGGAGTCCAAACCCCAATACTTAAGTCCCAACCTAACTTGGAAATAGAGTCTTTACAGAGGTGATCAGGATAAAATGAGATCAGTAGGATGAGCCCTAATCCAACATGAATTGTTTCCTTACTCAAAGGGGAAATTTGGACATAGAGACAGACACACACAAACAGAAGAAAATTTAATGACACACAGAAAGAAGAAGCCATGTAACTAGAAGCCAAGGAACACCAAGGATTTCTAGAAGCTGGAAGAAGCAAGGAAGATTCTCCTGGAGAACCTTCAGGGGCAGCAAGTCTGTGTTATTAGGAAATCACAGACATTTTTGAGCATTTGAGTTATTAACAGGAAAGAATAATAATGAACTCATATATCCAACAGAACCTTATTATTCAGAATGATTTTATCACATATTCTTAAAACAATGTGATAAAGTTGGCAGTATCTCCATTGTTTAAATCAGAAACTGAAGCCAAGAAAGAACCAATCTTTACAAGAAATTATAAACATGCAGTCATTATTTTATTAATTTTCCTTGTTTAGTATTTACAACACTCTGAGGCAAGTGTCTTTACCACCTCTCACAGGTTAGGAAACGCAGAAATGTTAGGTAAATTGTCCAAGTTCAGAGATCTGGTAACTTAACATCTGTTGCTCCCAAAACTCATGTTCTTTGCATGACACTATACCTGGCCACGTTGTGACCTGTTGAACTCCATGAAATTATTAAAATGAGAAAGACACTAAAAAGTGGTTTTATTAAACTATAGCCTTATAACTTCATGGAAATAGTCAAAAGCCACTTATCTGAGAAATCTTACTTATAAAGTGGCTGAAGAAACCTTCACATAAAGGTAATCAGAGTTTATCGCTGTCAATATAAACTATTTTTCCCACAAATGTATTAGCAAAATGGCTTTTCTAGTCAAGTGAACAACTTTGACTGGATTCAGGAAATCTCAGGGCAGAATTTGGAGGTCACCATCTGGATCACGTGTGTACTTATTCCTCTCCTTGAAAAAAAAAGTAGAAAAACATCTTGAGACACAAACCATATGGTACATTACAATATCGGCTTTAAGTATTTTTATTAACATCATGTTTTCTTGCTACACTCAAGATTAAATAAAGCTTTATGGTTTAATAAAGATTCCTCGCAGGACTAGAAGTTTTTTTTCAAAGTCTATCCTACTTCATTTTAAGGCAATTTTTCATTCAGCTGTAAATTCTAAAAGAAGATTTCAATATTGCTTAAAACACAAGAATACAGAAGAGCAGATGATATAGCATCCTTTTTATTATTAAATGTTTATTTTCAGAATCACAGAGCTATAAAGGATCTCTAAGAGGCATTTAATTTATCCATGTAGTCTCAATGCTGTATATAAATGTACTTAAAAACTGATCAAGATGGAAAGTCTCTAAGACGGCTGCCTCCATAGTGGCATCTGCTTCATATTTGAAGGGCATTCTCAAGACAGTAGGAAGTCCTTCATGGAGAGTTCTGCCTGTTCCCAAGCTCTTATCTCCCCACATCTAAAAGCCCCTGAAGGCTGAACTCTGCTCAATATCCAGGCCAATCTTGATTTTGTGGAGGAATACTACGAACAGTTCTGGCCCAAAACTTAAGTTCAAAGATAAACAACATAAAGCCTCCTTGGCTGCTAATCCAATTCAGGTTGCTTGCACCCAAATTCTGATCACCTGGATTAGTCCTAACATATGCAATCAATTCTTTTTTTTTTTTTTTTAGTATTTTGGTAACATGTGTAAGGCATGTACTTCTCCAAAATTGAGACTTTGCTTTCATCTGGCTCTTCTCCCTGCTAGTAGTGTCGTGCCCTGAATTTTATTCTAATAGCTGAAACCTTGCAATTGGCTGAATAGTTTCTCTGGTCCTACCAGTCTACATGTCTGCATGGAATCCTAAGTACTTGCATTATATTACTTTATCTTACCTATCAAAACATTTATAGTTTCCATCATGAACCTATATTTTGTCTGTTACTATACATTTTTATGATGTGCCCTGCATATCATCAACTCTACTGAACTACATTAATCATCTCAATGCCTGTAACATTCCAATGAAGTAGCTTTTAAGTATAATCTATCCTGCCAAGGTTAATTGTGCTACGCCTGCCCAATCTTAAACACAATCTACAATGATGACCACTTCTTGGAGCTGCCCCAGGGCAGAATAGTCAGCACCTTGTGTTTCCTCCCCTTCTTTAGGATACTCATCAACAAAATGTCATAATTTCTACAGATGTCAATATTTTTAGGAAATAAGTTTATCCTCAAATAAAAAGAGGAGATAGAGATGTCAATCATAAGTGATAAAGACAGAAGTAACAGAGATAAGTAGTTATTTTTCATTCCTATAATAGAAATTTAAAATGTCATTTTAATTAACAATATTTTAATGTGTGTATTAAATCTTGCTTTATTTCAGAAGAATTAATAATAGTTTCATTTAATTGAAATTATAATGGTAGTTGAATATCAAGAATTAGTTACATAAATTTTTAAATTTTACTTGTTGGTATTTTATTTTGCTTCAAGTAATTTTAGAAATATGTCATATATTAAACATTTTAAGGAGTTTAAGTTCTTCAAGGAGTCTAAGTTCTTCAAAGGAAAGAACTATGTCTTGCATATAATGTGATAGCTCTATCCTATATTAAATCCATAAATCCCCACACATTGATTAAAACCACATGCTGGGGCATTTTATTGAGATTTGTAAAAGCTTTGCTGGCATTAGATTGAAGGCTGTGTTAACAATTATGATAACTACTTTGGAAAATTAAAATAAACAAAGGAAAGCACAGAAAAGTTACAAATGGCACTTGCTTAACACTCTTTAGCAAATATAATCCTCTTCAATTCAAAAATCTCTTATTAATTACTCATGAGGCTTGTTAAGTGTTCTACACAATTTGTAAACTTTTTTTTTTAATCTTTGAAATGCATACTTTTGGATACAAAGTATTTGAGAACCCACTAACAGTATGATCCAAAGCTTCTGTATCTTCTTTCTGAGAAACAAAAGCAACAGCGGATGTTGAGAAACTGTAATTTTTGTTTTCTTTTGAGGTATCAGGAAAAACTCAGATTCCAAAATGCCCTCCACTACTCATGTATTTCCTGTTGTTTGAATTGCCTAGAGCTTTTTTGGTTTAAGTTCTTAATATTAGTAAGATTGGCAACAATCTGGGTGTTTTAATTAACATATTAAAGCTGCTATCACTTTTATACAACTTAGATTAACAAAAGCTCTATAATTACATATAAAGTGGTAAGAGGAAATGGATTACCAGGATACCAGCAATAAGAGTCTGGGAAAGAGACCACCAAAAGAAGCAAAGGCATCAGATTCTGGACATAAAACAAGGCCAAGTACGTACAGATCCCATAAGTAAAGAAAACCTAAATAACATGGCAGTTCTGGCTTACACCAGGCAGGCATCAGGGCTCCACAAGCCAACAGAACCAAGATTAGTAAACATGCAGGTGTCAAGTGATTTCAACTCAGACCCCTTCTCTTTTTATCTGGCTCCACTGTCTGTTTCCACCCTGCTGGTAAATCAGCAGTCTTTAGCAGACATTATTCTCCGTGCCAAACAACTTGGGGGCCAATTAGTTTTGGAAAAGTCGATGAGAACTAGAGCCTTTCATCATTACCTTTCTTCCTTTCTTGGTACTGCTATCCAAATGCTGGTGTAACAGCTGAGCTAAAAATCTTCCCCAGGTACGATGGGAAGAGAAGGCAAGCAATCAATCTTTTGCAAGCTTCCAAACCATGTGAGAACAGAATAAGACCTAGAATGGACAGGGTGATTTCTGCTTCTCTTCAAATCTGGCACAAAAGCATCTCCATCTGTATTTCTTGGGCCCTTTGAAAAAAAATCATTGTACCTGATATTTTAAGGCCCCAGATACCAGAGACAACACTCTTTTTAGGAGGAAGAGCAGACTGAGCCATCGATTGGGTATAGCAATGGGATTCTTTATGGAGGGACCTAACTAGCTTATCTGGCAGACATCTGAGGCATAGATATATTTAATGTGGACACAGCCTAAGTCATACAGAGTAAGAAATAAGAACATAACTCTGAGAAAATATAAGCTCCTGCAAATTAAATTGATTTCATTCATGCTCCAGCTGCCTTGTTCATTTCCAACGTTTTTTATGCTGATAACCTCCCCCCCAACTTCTCTGTTCATGCTTGGGTTCATACATTCTCTTAATCTGTTAATTACCTGTAATAGTTATTCATCAAATACTATATGCTTTGGGTTGGAACCTGCCCAAGAAATGAAAAAAAGTTTCATGCTGTCCTAGGAATAATTTATAAGAGGCAAATCTAGATTTCATCATACAATGCCCATAGGGTACTTCCCAGGGAGATGTTACCATTAAAACAAAGCTACTCATCCCTTTCTTTCAAAGCAAAGTAATGTGGATTCTGAAATTTTAAGCCCAAAAATAAAATGTTCAACAACAACAAAGTATTTATGAGAAGAGATGTTAAACTTTCAAAATTATGCTCCACAAACTTTTGCCATGTCTTATATTAGAAAACATCA
This sequence comes from Microcebus murinus, assembly GCF_040939455.1. NCBI lineage: Eukaryota > Metazoa > Chordata > Mammalia > Primates > Cheirogaleidae > Microcebus > Microcebus murinus. The sequence continues at coordinate 65,452,712 of NC_134113.1, forward strand.
ACTTAATGCTTAAGTGCCAGATATTAACCTGGGGCTATTTTAAATGTTCTTGTTTTTAAAAATAGAGGAAAAATGTGGAGAATCTAAATGACATTTTTTTCTTTTCCCTCTCCCCTTACCCAAATCAATCAAATTACAATGGCTATCCAGAACAGTATGAGGGAAACCTTATCATTCACAACATATATATAACAAACAGCAAGGAGGCTTCTCTGACCAGTATTGCATGCAGAGAGTCAACAAAAGACAGGAAAGAATACAAACTGCCTGCTGTAAGAAAGACCAGAGCAAGAGATCTGAGAGCTAATAGAGAACTTAAGAATAAGAACTGTGCTCCAAAGAAAATCTGAGGGAAAACAAGATGAATGGAGAAATCAGAAAGGAAGAAAACTACCTGGAGAAATAAGAGGCCCCAGATAGACAAGAATACAAAGGTCAAAGTAGCCCATGGCCATAATGATGGATTCAGAAAGCCATAATTCCATAATTTGCTCTTTAAAAACTAAAAATGGCTCCAGAAGATTAAAGTGTGTTTTCGATACTATTTGACCCCAGAATTCAACCTGCTCCCATGTTTGTTGTATATCAGAGCTAGAAAAATGAATCAGGATAAGTCAGTTCCTGTGCTGATTTATTGCTATCCAATTAGGAAGCTCTTGGCTCACTGATCAGAAACAAAGATTAAAGGGAAAAAAAAGATACTATAAAAGCTAAAACTTCTGCAATCTTCTATCTCAACCGACTACACAAAAAGATATGCAGAACCTAATTTAGTATGGGTTATAAATCACTGCAAGTGCTAAAGGAAAAAAAACAGATGCTAACATTTAAACATGTTTCTTCTGGATTTGGTGTATTGTTATCTCACTGATAAAAATATTTTAAAGGAAGCTTAAAATGCTCTTATTTTTACTGTGTACACAGAACATATTCAATGTAAAACAACACTTATGTAAGTAAAGAATATTTATACCAATGTATAATACTGTACAGATTTAAGTAAATGTTGTTGCTGTAATTGTTATTTGGCCTGCTTCATTCTAATAGCTGATGCCTTACTAAATCAGCAAAGACATTGGTCAAGATCAATACATGAATAACTAACACCATGTGCTTGAGGGATTTGTATTGGTCTAACGGTTATTTGACAGATTACTGCTCTGTTCGTTAGGAGATGTTAATATTTCAACATATTACTGGCAAAATCTCAGGAATTTTAAAGTATACTTCCATTTTTTTTAGAAAATGCATGTGGAAAAACATTTTCTATTTATAAAGTAGAAAATGCATGTCTGATTTCAAATCAAAAGTGTAGTTTATTATATCTCAAACAAGAGGCAGTACAATTAATCAAAGTATGCACCTAAACTATCAGCACAGTTTTGCCTTCTTAACAGTAGCTTGTTTATGCCAGCAGCAAAGAAGCCTGGAGAGCGAGTGATGAAGAAATTACAAAAGGCGTTTTCCACAGCTTATTGATAACTGAATATTTTTCCTTGCAAGAAGTGGTCCAAAGCCTGGAAGAAGTGATAGTCAGTTGATACAAGGTCTAGTGAATACGGTAGAAGACAGAGTGTTTCCAAGTCCAGCTTCTGTAGTTTGAGCAGGGTTGTTTGTACAACATGTGGTCAAGCATTGTCTTGCAAGAGAAGTGGCCTGTCTCTATTGACCAATCTCAGCTGCTTAATCACAGTCCTCCTCATCATTTCATCCAACTGATTGCATAAGCAGTTGACCAGGTTTCATGAAGCTGTAGTGGTTAATACCAGTGCTGGACCACCAAATGCACAATATTAGCTTTTTTTGACAAATATTTGGTCTTGGACTGTGCTTCGGCACTTCATCTTTATCCAAGCATTGTGCCAAACAATTATGATTATCAAAAAGAATCCATTTTTCATAACATGTCACAATACGGGGTAGAAACGGTTTGCCTTTATGTCATGACAGCAAAGAAAGGCAAGCTTCGAGGCATTTTCTCTTCTGATGCTCATTTAATTCATGCAGAACCCATCTGTCTAGCTTCTTTATCTAACTGATTTATTTCAAATGGTCCAATATTGTTGGAATAGCAATGTCAAACCTCATGTAGGTTGAGATGGATTCACTTCCACTACAGCTTTCAACTCATCATTATCCACTTTGGTCTCAGATTGCCCACGTGGCTCATTTTCAAGATTAAAATCAACACAATGGAACTTCCCAAACAACATACTATGCGTTCATTAGCCACATCCTTCCCAAACATTTCTCCGATATTTCGAGTTGTCTATGCTGCATTGGTTCCATGATAGACTCATATTCGAAAATAATATGAATTTCAGAATTATCCATGGTTTCACAAAAATTGCTCTAAAAAAATTTTGAAAGATACATGCCAAAACATGCTTTTGAAGACTGAGGATGTACCTTCACAATAAAAATAAAACAAGTAGTATCAAAGTGAAGTGTCAGAGATATCAACTGTCAAACTTTGTAGTTAAGAAAATCATACATTTCATCTTAATAACCTAATACGATCATCTTAAATTTAGGAGAGTAAAATAATAATAATAAATACATCAGAAACAGAAATTTATTTACTTATTTATTAATAGGTAATGATTTAATTAATTTAAATTAATTTAATTAATAGGTACTGATTTATCAATAGGTAATGAACATTCTCTTATCAAGAGATTTTGGTCAATTCTGATGTCTATTCAGCACCTCAGTGGTACCAAAATCTGTAACACAGAAATAAAGTAGGAAGTGGAGGAGGAAGAATAAATGAAAGAGGGCCAGGAGTCAGAAAGCCTGAAGTTTAGAGCCACCATTGACAAGCCATATGATATTTGGAAGTCATAACCTCTCTAAGCCTCAATTTTCTCTTAATAAATCAGCTCAACTTATGTTCCAGGATCATCATGTTGATAGAATTAGATGGTGTAGGTAACATTGTTTTATAAATGATAAAACCCTATGTAATATAAATTTATTACTACTGCCAATGTTCAGCTTAACAGAGGAAACAACCTTAGAAATACGGAAGAACAAATTTGGTTAGATGTCAGTTTTATTTGATCATAGAATACTGTTGAGGTTTATTAATTTAATTTCCAAGGTGGATTTTCAAACTTATTTATCCAAAGTGTTAGCTGGCATTTTTATAAATACCTATTAAACAGAAAAACTTAATTTAGCCAGATCATTATAAATTATTTTCTTTCATTGAAGTATACATAGCCACAGATATAAAGGAACTGTCATTTTACTAGATAAAAGAGATTTTTAAAATATTAATAATAACCTGTTGGTCCTACCTAAGTCTACTGGCCTTCAAGAATAATATAGTTCTGGATTCCCTGGAACTTTATTTAACCAAATAAAAGTTAAAATGGATAACAGACAGTCTGAAAGTTTCAGAATAGAATAGTTCCAAAATAGAATAGATCTAGATGTATAGGTCTTCAAAATACCACAGGGGAAAAAAAACAAAAGACACAACCACATACATTCCTGCTTTAAAGGAAAAAAAATGTATTATAATACAGTGATCTCTGAAGCAAATCTTTTCAAATAATTCTTTTTCTAGTGATCACCTTAAGATAGAAATTGCTTCTAATCAGGAAATAGTCTGTCAAATATGAGTTGAATAGTTTTGGTAAGAGCGGATAAGAGTAACAATACTCATGAGATACTGGAAATTAAAAATCCTCATTTAGCAGTTCATTTTTTCCTGAATTCATTTCCCAAACTTTTTTTATTTCAGCATATTATGGGGGCACAAATGTTAAGGTTAGGTATATTGCCCTTGTCCCCCCTCCCCCCCTTGAGTCAGAGCATCAAGCGTGTCCATCCCCCAGATGGTGCGCATCGCAATCATTATGCATGTATATACCCATCCCCTCCTCCCCCACCTGCCCCACCCCCAAAATATGTTATTTCCCTATGTCCACTTAGATGTTGATCAGTGAAACCAATTTGCTGGTAAGTACATGTGGTGCTTATTTTTCCATTCTTGGGATACTTCACTTAGTAGGTTTCAGCTCTATCCAGGAAAATACAAGAGATGATATATCACTATTGTTTCTTATAGCTGAATATACTCCATGGTATACATATACCACATTTTATTATTCCACTCATGTATTGATGGGTACTTTGGTTGTTTCCACATCTTTGCAATTGTGAATTGTGCTTCTATAAACATTCAAGTGCAGGTGCCTCTTTTATAGAGTGTCTTTTGTTCTTTTGGGTAGATGCCAGGTAATGGGATTGCTGGATCATACAAAGAGATAGGAACATTCCTACACTGCTGGTGGGACTGAAAACTAGTTCAAGCTCTGTGGAAAGCAATATGGAGAAGCCTTAAAGCAATACAAGTGGATCTACCATTTGATCCAGCAATCTCATTTCCCAAATTTTTAAACCTTCACTTGTCACCCTTTATTTACTGTTCAACCTTTGATCATAATGTTGTTGTATCAAATCATTAGTACTTTTGCCCCCCCCCCACTAGTTTCATTTTATTATTATAAGCAAGTCATATTATAACTAAACTCAATGTACAAATTGTTCAGGTAATAGATTAATAAAATGGAGAACTAAATGAGTTTGCATAACCCAAGACCTCAACCTTGTTATTGAGATTGAGTCTTTGCACAGTAGGTGACAGCAACACTAACAATATGTGACTGTTTCTGCTGGGTACTACATACACACTGAACATACACAGACCACAGGAGAGGCATATATCACCCAAAGAATGAATAATATAGACAAAGTATCTCTAGGCAGAGCCACATTATGAGGCAGACTAGCCATGCAGCTGCTCATGTTGCCAAGAAACTATCAGTAGACATATAATAAGATGGAGAAAATTGTATCTACACAAAGTACTCTCAAGGTGGGGCTATATGAAAAAATACTTTGATAAGTCTCATCAGGTGGAGAAGAACCCTCAGTGGATATGTCCAAGTAGTGATGGTGGCATGCCTTCTAGGAAGGTGAAGAAATAAAAAGAACTTTCTTGAAGAGGTACTGAAGTATGACTCTACCAGGGCAGCCAGATGTCACCTGACATGAACATATTTTCATTTGAGATGGTGCATCTGACAGCACTGTGAATTGGAAGGGAGACAAGTAAAATCACAGAGAGATGTTAGCAGACAATTGCAATCACCCAGGCAAGAAGTACCTAGCGCCTGAACTCAGATGGTGGCAGTGGGAACAGAAAGGAAGCAGCTGAATTCACGAGTTTGAATAAGGTCATATAGGGGACAAGCAGATGGTAGGGAGAGCAGAGAGAATCTTTAACTAAAACACTTCCAGTTGAATAATAGGCAAAGAAGCCAAACTATACTGAGTTCAGGAAGAAGTGAGAGAATGTGAAGAGATGAATGTAAACCCTTTTGTCATGAAGATTGACTATGAGGGGACGTTTTAAATCATCTTAAATGTCATAAGTGTTCTTAGAAGAAAGTCAACATATATAGGAAAAATGGATGTGAAAATCATTTTTTCAATATGAAGTCAATTTATATATATGTTATAATATATTATGTGTATATACTGCTAAGTTTATTGAGTGGCATATTTTCACAATTAAAAAAAAATGTAGGACTCTTTCCAAGAAATTGCAGTAGAAAGGCCAACCCTCTGTACCTAGCACACCAGCAGGACTGACACCATGCTGCAGTTAGCTATTATGTGTCCATAATAATTAAATATATATATTAAAAAGAAAGTATTAATAGCTTCAAAACTTTGCAAGCTGCCACTTGAATATCCAAAATGATAATTTAGTTAAACATGAATTACTCAGAAAATGTGTGGATTCACAAGTGTAAAGCCAGACTGATGCTGGCTAGAGCAATTGCACTGTGCTATCTCATTTGGGTATTCAATAAAACTTCTTAAAGCTGTCTATTCCCTGTACCTTTAAGATAGCCCATTCTTTTGGAAACAGGATGTTGAGATGCCTTTACTCTTACTACTACTGAGAAGCAAAGTAAATTCCTGAGATCATGCCCTCCACTCTTCCAGGAAACATAGATTTTGAAAATTACAATTGCTTCTTCTCTCCAAGATGTCAAAAGATAAAAAGAATAAAAACTTTATTTAAAACTTTACACAATTCCACATCTTTCCTGTGTATGTAAAACAAGTGGTCAAATCTATACTTATTGGTTAATAACACAGTTCCTACTAACCTGACAGTAAACCCCTACAACCATGAAATAAAGTTACTTTATATGAGCCATGGACTAGGGCAAGCTTGTGCTGTCTCCTGAGAGCCAGTTACGTGCATATTTTCCAACTTCGTGTACAGTGATGTCAAGTCAGTAGCTTATATCAGCCATGGTGGGAGTATTTACATCATGGAAACTGGCAAACACTACAAATCACAGTTTTTGTTCCCTTCTAGAGAGCTGGCTGTTAAACCTTTGCCATCAGCTCTAATCTAAGCATCCTTTTCATCAGTGCTATAAAAGGCAGACTTGAATCCCATCCCATCTCTCAGTCTGGAATAGTTCTCCAGGATTTCCAAAATGCCAACACTTCCAAGTCTGAAAGTCCACTCTTCCCCAGGAATACATCTTAACAGCATCCTTAGTGTTGCTAAATTATACCAGAGGAAAAAAGTACTTTTTTGCTAAATCAGCTTTCGGTATTGCTCTAATATTTCAGTTCCGCCCTTCCTGACAGCCAGGAGTGTAATTACCATTCTCCCATTCATCCATTCAGCAATCCTTGACTATCTTCAACCCAGTGAGGCATACAGATTGGTCCTTACTCCTCCTCCGATTACCTGCTTTATTCAGAAGGACTTCATCCAGATCCAGAAACATATGCCTACATTTTGTGGTAAAGAATACCAATCATATAGCTAATAACCTTGCTTCACAAGTATATAGTCTACATTCTATGCTTGGTGCTGACAATAGAAAGACAAATCAATCATAATCCCTTCTTCTGAAGGGTTGCAAGGTCAGGGGTGGAAAACAGATACTTAAGCAACTATTTTCCTACTATATTTTAAGTAAGCTTCCAGTAAGAATAAAAACAGAAAGATTTGGAATTCCAGGAGAAATTTGAAAATGTACAATTTCTCATTACATGAATACATCAATTCAATGCAATTCATTTACTTAATGCCCACAGTGAATCAGGTATTATGCATACCTATCAGCTGTCCTTGAGAAGACAGAAGCTTGAAGGGGCCTTGCAAATAAGTTTCATATATAACTTGGACCAGGTGTCAGCAAATATTTTCTAAAAAGGGCCACATAGTAAACATTTTAGACTTTGTACTCCATATGGTCTCTGCTGCAACTACCTAAGTCTGCTCTTATAGTACAAAAGCAGCAATAAACAATACATAAACTAATGAGTATGCTATGTTTCAATAAAATTTTATTTCCAAAAGCAGGAAGTGGTTGCAAATAGCCTACAGGCATAGTTTGTCAACTCTAATTTCAATAATAAAAATTGAGGTGACTCAAACATCTTCACAAGTGCCTTTGACATTATCAATCTCTTCTCAATTCACCTTTTCCTCCTTCTAGGAAGACCTTCTTATCGTGTGTGCTCTAAACAGTTGGTGATTAGACACTTTCATATGTGAATATCTTATTTTAAACAGTCCTCAGCCTACTTAGCTTCACTTGTCCTCCTAGCACCTGGCAACAAATAAACAGTTAGTAGGTCCTCAATATATTGGCAATTGGCTCCATCAACTCCATTAAAATGATAAAATTTGTTCTGCCTAAATTTTAATTGTTATAGAACTTTGTGATCTGATCCAGAACATAAATACAAAAGTAGGATTTAAGATAAGCCAAGCACAAAAAAGACAAATCTCGTATGTTCTCACTCATATATAAGAGCTAAATATTAAAAACAATTGATCTCATTGAAACAGAGACTAGAATGATGGTTACCAAAGGCTGGGAAGGGTTTCAGAGAGTAGGGGGATAAAATGGGGATAGTTAATGGGTGCAAAAATATAGTTAGTTAGATAGACAGAATGAACACTGTTTGATAGCACAACAAAGTGACTATAAACAACAATAAGTTAGGGTTACTTTAAAATAATTAAAACAGTGGAATTGGAATATTCCCAACACAAAGAAATGATAAATGCTTGAGGTAATGGAAACCTCAATTATCCTGATTTGACTAATTCACATTGGATGCCTGTATCAAAACATCACATGTACCCTATAAATATATATGACTATTATTTGCCCATAATAATTAAAAATTTAAAAATTGTTTTAAAAAGTAGGATTTAAGAAAACCTGCAGAATTTGTGGAGACATTAGTCACAAACTGGGCATCAGTCCAAGCACTGATGTTTATTGTTTGCTAAATGGAGAGTGCAGGTTTAACATCAATAATTTCTTTAAAATAAATTATTTAGGTAACTGTTACTTGAAACTTTTTGAGAAATCAGTTCATTCTGACTTTTTACATAAATTAAGTTAAACTGGGCCGGGCGCGGTGGCTCTCGCCTGTAATCCTAGCACTCTGGGAGGCCGAGGCGGGCGGATTGCTCAAGGTCAGGAGTTCGAAACCAGCTTGAGCAAGAGCGAGACCCCGTTTCTACTATAAATACAAAGAAATTAATTGGCCAACTAATATATATAGAAAAAATTAGCCGGGCATGGTGGCACATGCCTGTAGTCCCAGCTACTCGGGAGGCTGAGACAAAAGGATCGCTTGAGCCCAGGAGTTTGAGGTTGCTGTGAGCTAGGCTGACGCCATGGCACTCACTCTAGCCTGGGCAACAAAGTGAGACTCTGTCTCAAAAAAAAAACAAAAAAAAAGTTAAACTGGCGTTGGTTCATTTAAGAAGTAAAAGGTGATGGGGGAGAAAAGATTAAAAGGTTAGTGTTTTGAGTTTGGGGAGTATTTTTGGTTTTTTTGCACAGAAATTTCTGAATTGAGCATTAATCCAAAACACTGCAAAGATTCAAAATTTAATTTCCTGGGACTGGTAAACCAATCATTGATGGTACCATAAAGACTTCCAAAATGAGAGTTAATTTATTTCATTGTCATCCAAATCAAAATTTTGAAAGCATATGAAAAAGCAATCAGTATATTTTCCCCAAGTAATGCTTTTCCTTTCTGCAAGTTCCTTGTATATTCACTACAACCCAGATTAATGTTTTTTCAGTAGTAGATTTTTACTTGTTTGGTCAGTAAAAGATGGGGCTCTGAACATATATGCATACATATATAAATATATGATTCTGATATGTCTTTCAGAATAGTCTTAGTTATTCTTTCATTATGACATTGAAAAAGCACCTTTACACACATAAAAATGAAAAGATAATAAATGCATAAATTAACATACAGAGTATATAAGATTGTTATACATATGTAATAAATGACGTTTTACTAACTTTGAAATGAAACTAATTAATAAAAAAGCTAAAACTTTTGTAATTTAGACTAATATGATCCTACTTGAAATATTTATTGTTTACTAAACAAATTATCTTAGCATAAAATAAAGCAAAGCATCTACAATGTCAACAAAATGGGTTTCAATAACTCCATTTATTAAAAAAATGTTGAGGGGGAACCTTTACCCTTTTTCACTCCTTTGCAAGTTGAGAGGCTGCACCATACAGTGGAATGAGATTCCCTAATTCAAATCCTGTTTCTATCACTTAGTAGCTGAGTGACTAAACAAATTACTGAACCTTGCTTTGTATTTCAATTTGCTCAGCTATAAAATGGAAATATTAGAACCTATCTTACAGGGCTGATGTGAGACTTACATTAGATAATATTTGTAATCCATTATAAACAAAGCTTAACACATTTTTTTAAGTTCAATAAATGTTAGCCATTAGTAATATGTTCATTTTCCATTGTTATGCATAATTTTATTTACTACAATTTGACCTCATAAATGACAGAGACTGTAGCCACATAGAAAGGAGAACTGGGATCAAGCAGTTTGGATGGGAGAAATACATCAGAGCTAAACTCAACATGTGTGATACAGCTGTGTGTTCCAGAGAATAACAATGGGCTGCTCCTGCAGGCAAGATAACAAAGCAATGTCTTTGGCCAGCAGTATCGGGAAATACAAAAAGGAAAAGTATATACAGTAACAGATTCTACAGTTAGCAACTATAACTCAAATATGGAAAGCCTGTCTGCATGCACACAAACTCAAATATGGATATGATATTAAAAGGTTTATACTTTGTCTTTTTATCCCTTTTCACCATTTCTGCTTTAGATTTAATATAAAGACTTGCTTATTGTGTTGTCAACAAAGCAACATTTCAAAATTAAAGTTCCAGGATACTTAAATCTAAGCCTCAGACCATGCAAGATCTCAGAGTTCACCTCAATGTCTTCAGCCTGAAGAAAATGGATAACAGATACAAGATACTTTAAGCTTTAGTCAACTAAAACTCATTATAAAAAAGAAAGGGAAGGTATATCTTAATGTGAATTGCATTTTAAAGCAAAGGCAATAAAATGGTACTTCTGCAATCTCATAAACTTTGAATAAAAATGGAACAAATGCTTTGTTTTATAAAGCTCTTCCAGATACTTGAAATGTGAAAGCTGCTATTGTACATACAACAGCGTTCTGCTCTATAAAGCTATGTTCTAAATATATAACACTTGAGTACATTTCATGGCATTTTGAAATGCATTATTTCCTGAACCTGCATTTATTGGTGATATCAGGGATAAAGAATTATAAAACAGTGTCACCATTTAAGCCATGGAAACATTATGATCACAGGATCTTATTTTTAAAATAGTATTTTTATCTTCTATTAATAAATAAGATTAAGAAACAAAAATTATTCTCATACATATAGTAGGTTTTTCTAGATCACTATTGCTATATCCTGAATGTTTGGGTGCCTCCAAAATTTATGTTAAATGCTAATGGCCAATGTGATGGTAGTAGGGTGTGGGACATTTGGGAGGCGATTAGGTTATGAGGGTAAAGGTCTCATGAACAGGATTAGTGTGCCCTCATAAAAGGGGCCTCAAAGAGCTCCTTCCCTTCTTCCATCATGTGAAGACTCAGCAAAAAGATAGTCATTTTTAAACCAGGAAGCAGGCTCCCATCAAACACTGAGTACACCAGCATCTTGATTTTGGACTTCCCAGTCTTCAGAACTGTGAAAAATAAACATCTGCTGTTTATAAACCACACAGTTATTGGTATTTTGTTATAGCAGCTCAAACAAAATAACTATAATAGTCAACATTTAACCTATATATTACAGAATGATAAAAAATAAATTCCTGAAAGAATCTGTTCATCTGATATTTCTACATACCATTTACTCAACTTATCACTATGGTAAGTATAAATATTTTCATATTCAGTTTTCACTAGCATTAATTTCAACTTGCAGTTGCAGAATGAAACTTATCAAAGGTGATTATGTGTTCTGCAGGTCACAGTTTCTATTGTGCCACCATTTCAATGACAAACTAGAAAGACAAAAAAAAAAGAAATGATTTTAAGTGACTATACCTAGATAATTTTTAAAATAGAGATCAACTGTTATCTAAAGAGATTAGCAATCTAATTACATTTTAGACAGTATTTTTCAAACTGCAGGTTGTGACCTATTAATGGGCCCCAAAAATCAATTTAATGGTTCACAACCTGCATTTTTTTAGTAAAATGATAGACTAGAATAAAATAAAAAGAATAGAGGCATTAGAGTATATCACATCTACAATAAAAGTATCTTTTCAGAAAACATTTTTCAGTTATGTATGTGTATGTACATTGGATTACAGTTAACATCTTTCTTATTATAGGTTATTGTCAAAAAGTCAATAGAGGCCGGGCGCTGTGGCTCACGCCTGTAATCCTAGCTCTTGGGAGGCCGAGGCGGGCGGATTGCTCAAGGTCAGGAGTTCAAAACCAGCCTGAGCAAGAGCGAGACCCCGTCTCTACTATAAATAGAAAGAAATTAATTGGCCAACTGATATATATATATATATAAAATTAGCCGGGCATGGTGGCGCATGCCTGTAGTCCCAGCTACTCGGGAGGCTGAGGCAGAAGGATCACTCGAGCCCAGGAGTTTGAGGTTGCTGTGAGCTAGGCTGACGCCATGGCACTCACTCTAGCCTGGGCAACAAAGCGAGACTCTGTCTCAAAAAAAAAAAAAAAAAAAAAAAAAAAGTCAATAGAGAACTATTATGCATAAATGTAAGTATAAAAGTAAAATGGAAAACTCTTGATTCTTGCTTTCAACTTATCTATGTGTTCACTTCCCACTCAAACCCAAGAATTCAATACATTCCCACAATATCTATAGTCCTGACAAATATAGAAAAATTATTTTCTGTGTTAAAGTCCAAATTAATTCCTGATGTTATAGTTTACATTTTTGAAAAATGGAAATAATACTTGTCTTTTTTTATAGCTCTACCCACTTCCTCTAACTCTTTTGGGGGAGAAGTGGATATTTAAAGCTGAGTAGCACAAGGCAACCCACACAGCTATCTATCTTGCTATCTCCCTAAAACATTCTCCTTTCCATTTATTAACAGCAATATGCTATTGGATTAACCAATATTGCCTCTAATTTTTGAACGTGTGAATAGAATATCATGCTATAAAGGTAACTAGCCAGAATATCTGAACATAACTTAGAAAAGTTAAACTAATGTATACAACCATCAGTGTGACATATAATAATTAAATTGAATTAGGAAGTAGTAGTATTTATATATGGTCTAACCAGTCAGTGATCATGTATAGGCAGAAGAAATTGTTCTAAAACTTTCGGGAACCTGGGAGTTTGTGATCCACAGGGTCCCCTGTAAGCCCCAATTCCCACACAACATACCTACTCTACTGGAGTTCTACCTCTGCATTCTGCAACTTTCTAGGACTGATTTAAGGCAACCACTGGGCACTTGCATCTGCTCTGATGCAGACCTTTACACCTGGAAATGAGCAAGTCCTTGCTCAAAGATATCCTAAAAATGTGGAAATCACAAATGTTTCGCCATGAAAATGAAATCAAGAACTTTCTCAAACCGCTGCATTCACTAGCATGCTAAACAAGACCTGCCTGTCTCCAGCTTAACAATAACGGCAAAAAGTCTTCTTAGAAGAGGGGAGGAGGAGGTTCTAATCCTTTGTCAGGAAAAGATTAGCTAGTATTTTGTTTAGGGTCTTTCTATCAGCATTCTTGAGAGAGAAAGGCCTATAGTTTTTATCTGTCATATTGTCTTTTTCTGGGTTTGGTGTCAAGAGTGTACTATACCTCCCATTGCTAGTCTTTGGAAAAGTCTGTGGTAGAATACTGAAATTATCTGTTCTTTGAATGTTGGGATGAATTTACCCATGATACATCTGAGTCTGATGTTTAATTTGTGGGAAGAATTTTAATTTATTTAATGACCATAAAATGTTTCAAGTTTTCTATTTCTTCTTGAGTTTTCATAGGAAGTAATTTTTGAATTTTTTTTCCACTTTTGTCTAACTTTTCAAATTTATTACCCTTAAATTTTACAGTATCTTTCTGATCTTATTGATTTCTTTCTCCCCTTTTTTTCTATTCTTAGTAAATTTTCTTTCTTGATTTGTCTCTTTTTCTCTTGATCCATCTTGCTAGATGTTTGCTAATTATGTCAGTCTTTTCAAAGAAACAAATTTTGACGTTGTTGACCCTATCTCTTCAAACTGTTTTCTTTCTAAGTTGTGATGGTATTTGGGTTTATTACTATTACATTTTATTGTGCTTTATGTTTTTCTCTCATTTTCTGTGAGTTTTTTTCCTTTTATTTTATCATATTATGGAGGTTCAAATATTGTTAGGGTTACATATATTGCCCCTCCCATTCTTCCCCCATCCCCCGCCTTACCAAAACATCAAGTGTGTCCTCCGCCCAGGTGGTGCGCATCGCACCTATTTTGTAAGTATAAATTCTTCCCCTCCTCCCCCCTCCCATCTGCCCACCACCCGATAAAAGGTTTTTTTTTTTCCTTTTTTTGACCTTTGGGTTACATTGTATATCTTTGCCTTTCCCTACAAATGGTTAGAGGTATCCCTTCCCCACCCCCCAACAATGCTGGCCACAACCCTAAGATGTATATCTCCCCCTCCCCCAAACCCTGGTGAGCACTATCACCATTTGAGCTCCATAGTTTTAATCAGTCAGTACCAATTTGATGGCGAGTAGATGTGGAGCCCATTTTCTTGATCTTGTGTCGCCTCACTTTGGTTAACGGGCTTAAGCTTAATGCGGGATAGCATAAACGGTGCTAGCTCACTGACATTTCTTAGAATTTAGTAGTATTCCATTGTGAGCATATACCAAATTTTAATTATCCACTCATGAATTGACAGGCGTTTGGGTTGTTTCCATGATCTTGCAAGAGTGAATTGTGCTGCCATAAGCATTCGGGTGCAGATGTCTTTATCATTTTCTGTGTTTTTACTTCCTTTCTTACCTTATTTTAAAAGTTTCTTTCTCATTCCTTTTTTTTTCCCCTTTATTCGATTTGGAAATTATATACCCTGTCCCTTTTCTTTGAGTCTTGTCCTTAAAATTTTACTATGCATACTCAAGACGGTAATGTCTAAAATTAATCAGTATCATTATCCCAGAGGAATTTAGGACATTTGTTATCCTCCACCCTCAATTATATACTATTGCCAAATATTAAAGTTCCATCATTTTAACCACACTAATTAGACATTACTGTTATTGATCCATGTGGTGAGTATCAGTTTAGCGGTAACCACAAGCTTCTGGTTTTCTTCAGTCGCCTTCCTCTCTTGCATTCAGATCTCCCTTAAAGAATCACTTTTAAGTTCACTATTTATAATTTCTTTTAATGAATGATTAGTTGATAACAAAGCCCTCTCTTTAACTGTCTGAAAATATCTTTGTTTTGCTCTCATTCTTGAAAGACTGATTTACTGAATATAATATTATAGCTAGAAAATCATTTTCTTTTACTAATTTAAGTTGTTATTCCACCATCATCTGGCTTCCAATCTTGCTATTAAGAAGTGAGCTATGTCTGTCATTCCTTTGCAGGAAATCTGTCTTTACCATTGAGCAGATTATAAGATCTTTACACTCTCATGATAACGGGCCTCTGGTGAGATTTCTGTTTGTTCACTTGGGATTCCTTAGGTTTTTCTAAACCTAACAGTTAGTATCTTTCATCAATTTTGCAAAAGTCCCAGGCAATATCTTTTCAATATTTGCCTCTCCCTCATTCTCTACTTCTCTCTTCCCAAAACTCTGATTAGATGGATATTAGACCTTTCACTCACTTTTTTATTCAACACTACGTAAAGACATGCCAGGCATTGCTTTAGGCACTAGGAATGCAGCAGTGAATAACACAGCCCAAGCGGAGGGCTTACAGTCCAGTGAGGCAAGGCAGAGAGTAAATAAATAAGCACAGTTGTAGTATGTCTGAAACCAGTGTTTCATACCCTGGCCTCGTTTTCATGTTTTCTCATCTCCTTTTCTTTCTCTGCTTGTTTCATTCATTTTTTCATTCAAGAACTAATGATTGAGCATCTACTATCGGATAAGGATTATTTTAAGGCTTGGGACTGCTGCACTATGCATGAAGAACAGTCTATTGGGTAGGATGGGGAAAACAGACAATAAACAAACATGTAGTATATCACCAGGTAAAAAATGCCATGAAGAAAAACAAAGCATAGTAAGAGATAGCAGAAGTTCAGGAGTGGAAGGGCTGCTCTTTTATAATGGATGGTTGGGGAAGGTCTCCAGGATAAGGAATCCCAGAACATATCCCCATCATTAAATTATACACGACTATATACGCTACAGTGGAGCCATGAAAGAGCAGCCACAGATGTGAGGGAGAAAAACATGCTACCTATTTAGTATAATCTTTTAATATATTGTAATCAGATTGCCATAGGAGAGTGCTCATTTTATGGGGTACATGAATTTATTTTGGAAAGTGCAAGCACCACAAAAATAAGTAAAGCTATGACGTGCCAAAGAACAACTAAGAAGGCATTATCATCATTCATTCATTCAATATTGGTTGAACACCTACAAGGTATCAGACCAGGCAATTCTCTAACTTTTGAAGACAAATCAGTGAATAAAGGTGATTTACATGCCAGTAAGTATTCTGGTAAAAACGAGGGCATTGAGTTATTAATTTAAGAGTGGGGAAGACATGACACCAAGAGGTCAAAGTGTGGCTCAGAAAAAAAAAAGAGAGATGAAAAACATAAAATTCTCCTACTTGGCCTCATTACTTAGAATCAGATGTGACCCCTCATTTTCAAGATCAAATCTACTGTCTCAAAATGTTTGCTAAATCTGTCAATTACCCACTCTGTCCTCCAGGGGGAACTCAAGCTTCTTGTATCTAGGATGGTAACCTTGATAGAAGATAAGGATCAAGACTAATTCTGGAATAGGATATGTGGTTTCACTGTGACGGAACAAAAAGTTAACAGGCTTCAGGATCCTACAGTTGTGGTAGACGGCTGCTCTAGGATTCAGCAGTACAGGGTCCAGGCCAGTTTGGCCTCTTTCCACCCTGAAGTTACATCTAAGAAGGTCCAACATCACTACCTCCTTATCTTGATCTGCTTGGAATGGTGTGGAGAGGTGAATCCACCTATTATTAGTTTTCTGTTGTTTCCCTAACAAAGTAACACAAACTTAGTGACCTAAAACAATACAGTTGTATTATCGTACAGTTCTGTATGTCAGAAGTACAAGGAAGAGTTTATCAGACTAAAAACAAGGTGCTGGTACCTGAGTTCCTTGCTGGAGAGAATCCATTTCTTGCTCATTTGTGTTGCTGACAAATTTTTTTTCCTTGCAGTTGAACAGCGGAGGTTTCCATTTTCCTGCTGAATGTGAGCTAAAGGCCTTTCCCAGCTTTTAATGGCCACCACATTCCTTGACTCGCGGTTCCTTTCTTTTGTCTTCAAATCCAGCGACAATGGATGGAGTCCTTCTCACACTTGCCATTTTTCTTCCTTCTTTTTCTGTCTTATCTCTCTGACCCAGCAGGGAAAGGGTTTTTGCTTTTAAGGACTCATGTGACTAGAGGACCCCCCTGGATAATCCAGTAAGATCTTCCATTCAATGTCGTTACTCTTGATCACATCTTTTGCCATGTCAGGTAACAGAGTCACAGTTTCTAAGGATTAAAACATTACCACCTTTGGGGAGCCATTATTCTGCCTACCACACAGCCCTTGTGACTTGACTCCATGGTAGTCCTTAAGCATGAAAGTTGTCCTGGCTATAAACAGAAGCTGGGCTGGGAAGATGAAGGAAGGAGTTTTATTAATAGCTTCTTTTGGTCATGCACAGCATGAAATGGGAGGTTTCAAATAATCGTTATAATTAAATTGCTAGCTATTATATAAAAGTGATTTTAGAAAGTTTCAAAAGAGGAAATAAACCTCCTAAATACAGTAATTAGAATAGAACTTTTTTATTGGAGTCCACTTATTTTGTGATACAGAACAATAACTTTGCAAACTACATAATATTGAGTTCCTATTGCATGTCATTAAGATGCTTTATGAAACAATAATAATCTAAATTATAATACCAAACCTTGTGCTATGGGTTAAATGTGTCCCCCAAAGTTCATGTGTTGGAAATTTAATCCCCAATGGAACAGCGTTGGGAGATGGGGCCCAATAAGAGTGATTAGGTCACGAAGCCTGTGTCCTCATGAATGGATTAATATTGTCATCTTGAGCATGGGTTAGTTATCATGAGAGAGAGCTTGTTATTAAAAAAGCAAGTTCTGCCCCCTTTTGCTCTCTTGAACTCTCTTGACCTTCTGCCTTCCACCACAGAATGAATGACACAGCCAGAAAGTCCTCACCAGATGCAAGCCCCTTGACCTTGGACATCCCAGCCTCCAGAACTGTAAGAAAGAAATTTCTTTTCTTTATAAGTTACCCAGTTTGTGGTATTCTGTTTTAGCAACACAAAAAAGACTAAGTTACCATGTCACAATGGGAAATGTTATTTGTTTCCATAAAAACTTTAATAATGACAATGCATGAATTTCTTTCTCTAAGTTACATTTGTGGTGTTCTATCATTTCAATATAATTGTCTTTTTATGACACAAGTGTTTTCCATTAATTCAACCTGAAATGGCAAATTTAAAACTGTTGTTTGTGATTTCAGAGTAAATTCACTTATTCTATTTAGAAGACTAGTTTGTGAGTATTATTTAGTCATTTTAGTGTTCTTGTAAATGATAGCTGCTTCTAAAGGGTAAAACTGGTTATAATATCTTACTAGTAAAATTTTCCTCATTTTCTCAACATGAAATATTCATGGAATACTGGTGCTAATCTAAACCAATAACAATCATAACTATGTTATTTATGTATCTACTTCAAGTTATGAATAAATTCAGGAGCCATATCTCATTATAAAATTCTTATTTACTTATCTGATAAAGTTTATCTGAAAAAATAGAAATATGTATTCCATTTATGGTTTGGGTTCACCTTTAGTCAACACCCCTGAGAACTTTTATAGGAACAGAATCTATTCAGTATGCAGCACTAGAAAAGACAACTTTTGTAGAAAGGCAGATACAGAGACACTGATGTGTTCATCTTAATGGTTAACCAAATTGTATTTTGCTGTCTTTCTATTATTTGCCCAATTAATGCTATTCACATAGTAAATTTTTTGTTATCTAAATGGGCATCAAGTATTTCGACATATCAAATACTATGGTTAATAGAGACATACAACATGTAGATTTCCTATAATCAAAACCCTTCAAGAACAAAACTTAAACATTGTTCATGATGTAGATAGTCCTATAAATGAATCCAAATACAGAGAAATCCAGTTTTTTTTGGTTGCCACACCCAGAGAAGGTGGCTGGACACAAACACAAAAAATAGACTGGATGATACTAATGTTTAAGGGCAAGAAAAAGGAAACAACTCTAGAAAAACAAAAATGAGCTATTATTTGTTGTTCACTTATGCTTTCCCGGAAATGTAGTAGGTGCTTAATATACATTAATGCATTCCTTAAAACACTTGTGTAATTTATGTGGCATGACCATTTTAGAGATGAGAAGACTGAGCTCAGAGGTAATATTTTAAACTCACTTAAGGTCACCATAGGTAACAAATGACAGAGACAGGATTTTTGAATCTGAGTCTGAGTTCAAAATTCCTACTCTTCTTAAAATTTACTAAAAACTTAACCTAACAGTTGTAATCACCATTATTTTTTAAATTCTGGGAGAAAAGATACTTTTATTTTGTGGGCTTTTATAACACACTGAGCTTTTTTGTATCATTGTACATATATACAACAAAAAAACGTTTGTATCTACTTAAAACCTGCATTTTTTCAGACAATAAACAACTTACCTATGCTTTCTTATTAACATATTGCCAGTACAAGATTAAGAGGGAGCCCAGAGCTCGGGGCGGGGGTGGCCAAAAACAATAAAAGGAAAATAAAAGCAAATATATATCTCAGCCAAATGTGTTGGACTTTGGTTTTCATATTTGCCTTTGGTGGACTCAACAGATAGAATGCAAAATCCTAAAATAATTACCCAAATAAATGGATACTGGGAGTGGGTCAGGGATGAAAAGTTACCTATTAGGTACACACTATTCAGGTAACAGGTGCACCAAAAACCCAGACTTCACCACTGTGTAATATATACATGCAATAGAATTCAACTTGTCCCCCAAGTCTATTGAAATAAAAAAACTATACAAATTAAAATATATTTCTCTTCAATATAATCATTAAACATTCCATTTACTTCACATACAATATGATTTTCCTAAACAATAACATATATGACTGAATTATTTTCCCTAATAAATACTACTAAGGTGCACATTACTTTACTACATATTAATGTATCTGCAAATCTGAAACAAAATGGTGGTCAATAATCACTTTCAAATGAGCCTCATTTTCATGTAATCCACAGACCTTCTGACAACTATAATTATAAGAATACCACTGACGATCCTCACAGTAAGTCTCCTGTCAAACTTGCATCATTTTATAAACCAGAAGTCCAGCTTCTGTTGTCCATATTTTTCTAAATCATCAATATTAATTTTACTATTTTGACTAACAATATGAGGTCTTGTGCACACATAATTGAATGCTACATATAACATCACTTTAGATAGCTGCTTTTGCTATGCTTTAACACAATACTCCCTCAAGATTAAAATCATGCAGACTTGTTTTTCCTCCAAGGAATTTAGTTCCCAAAACCAGTCATGGTACAAGCATTTTCTGCAAGCTATTTTCATAATGAGCATAAGCTTTGCATGAAATCAGAATGTAATACGCACCTTACATATTTTATGCTAAGAAAGAGTTCATTAAGGTGATACACCTCACTTTCAGGAAAACCCTGAGTACCAAACAGCTGTCCATTTGTCAACAATATTTGTATGAGAAGTAAACAGGAACAGGCATTTCCAAATTACAGAAATCAAATATTCAGCAACCTGTTGCAGGCTTAAAGTTCTATGAATAAACAATCACTGATTATAGTGGAGAACCTCTTGGCTCTCATTTTCCTGCCTTGTCTTAAATGAAAATACCATAATAATGCTGAAAAAACCTACAGCTGTAAACTCCAAATCATACCCAGCCATGCAGAATTATTAATAGCAGTGAGACTAAAAAATGTGTAATAGTATCTGGGTACAGGCCCAGAGCCTAATATATTATAAACCTTTTTCTATTTATTCTTAGTATGTCTCTTTATCATGCAAAGGATCATCAGATGTGATCAATTATTAAAATCAGGCAGTTTGACCGGCCAGGAAGCATTGTGTAAGCTGATAAAAATTCTGATTGTGCACGTATACATGTGTTGTGCGCGCGTATATGTGTTAGTGATTAATGGGGGGTGGAACTAGAACTCTGATTTCTGCACATATAATATTTCACCTGTGCTCAGCCTTATGCTCCACAAAATAATAAAATAAAAATAAGTTTTTTCTTGCAAGTCAGTTAGAAAGCACACCAATAGCCTGCAGAACTATACCACTTTATTAAAAAGCTGGTTATAATTATTAATGTCAGTGTAATCTGGAGAGCACCAGTTCATGCAGGAAAAGCTGCAGATAAATCCTGTCATTTCTGTGTGACTAGGAACAGTAATTTTTTTCAGAGGAAAAGGATTAGTAACTGAGAATTAGTTACTGAAAAGTAAAACCAGAATCCCCCATTCAAATAAAAGGCTGGGTAACCCTTCTTTTCCAGAAACAGCCCAATTGTTTTAAAACGATGAAGTATCAGACAGACTATTACTCTCCTTATAATATCAAAAGAAATTTTCAAGAAATATTCAGCTATCTTTTAAATATCCAGATATCATTGAAAAAGCTAATAAAACATCAGACTTCACAATTAGATTTGCATTTTTATATTATTTAAATGATTTATTTCAACTTGACTGTGTCTCTTTATTACTTTCCTTTTTTTTTTCCTTTTTAATAATTTTTGCTTTTACATTTTGCTTTCTACAGAGAGAAAGATTATTAGTCTCAGATCTTCAATTCTACAAACACCTTTCCACAATTCCACAATAACTCAATTCTATAGCCACTGGTCCATAATTCCTTCTACAAAATTTTATAATACTTTATAATATTTATAAAATTTTTTAATACAATACAAATTTTTTAATACAAATACAATATTTATAAAATTTTACAATATTTTAGGAAAAATAAGGATTACTTACCTCCTTCATTTTGAAAATAGAAACTCTGATGCAACTCAGAACAGATCCCTATATTTTTATTTTTTAATATGGGAAACATGGAGATGAATGTTTTCATAGACACATAAATGAAAGGCAGGAACTAGACCTACAAAGTTAGCCTTCAAGAAATTTTAAATTGCAAATACCCCCACATAAGCTGACTTTTGCTCTTTGAGGCTTCTCTTTGGTTCCCATGCACAGAATCAGTTGCTTAGGCAAATCAACCACACTGGCATCTTGGCACTAACAAAGTTGTAGGATGGAGCTGTGAGAGAAAGAGATGAGATGAGATTCATTCTCTTTTTATAACTTCACTTCTGCTCTCTTTTGAAAAGTGAAAAAATAGCAAAGCTAAGCTATTTTTCTTGCTGGTACCCAAAGAGCAATTATCTCGTCTTCCACCTGCCTCCTTGGAATAGGTCTTAACAATAGCTAAGCAAGGGGCTCATATATCATGCCAGTCAAATCATCAGATGGGCTCACTTTCTGTTAGAATATGGAAATTGAAAAATTTATAGACTCAAAATATTATTCAAAAAATCAATTTAGAGAATTTCTCCTTCACCAAGCCAAACATTATCTTTGACTTCACATAAAGGATTTCAGATGTTTTGTACTACTCAGCCATTGTCAAGAATCACTGGGAAATATGAACCAGCAGTCTACATGATTGCATCCATCAGAAATATTTATGATCATAGGCAATCATTTAAATGTAGAAACGATGAATTTCTACTAATTGAATGCATCAGTGTTACCAACATCAATGCCCACACAAATAGAGGGATGCTACTCAGAAACGTTAAAGCCTGACGATCACAAATTTTCTCCAGGTTTTAAGTTCCTTGTGTAGGGACATCACAGAGTATGTACTCTCTAGAAATGAACAAAGCCAGCTTGGAAACCTCAGTCACAAAAGAAGCACAGCGATTTTGTGCCGCACTTTCCACAGAGAGGATTAGTTTATGTGATCTATGGACGCCATCGTTAAATGGCTTCTGGGCTCCACACTAGTCTCTTGTCCTCCAAGCTGACTCCTTTCTTATTGTTTGATGACAGCCTGTCGCCTTCTTTGGTTTATCTGTGACCCTAACAGCAAATCCCTAATGACATCAGGCAGGACAGAATCAAAACAGAGATTTCTTTAAAGATATTTTTTGTTTATTTTCTGGAAATCATTAATCTGGTGCTCTTATTATGAGTCGAAGGGGATGGGGATGACATCTAATCCTTTACTCTATAGATACCTAATGCATTACCAAAATTAGGAGCATGCTGAACCACAGCTTTCTGGGGCTTAAGCTACTTCTTGGATAAATAGCCACCTTCAGAAACTAAATACACTAGAAGTACACTCAGATCGTATTTTAATAGCATGAACGACTTGCAAGGCCACATGAAGAAGAGACAAGAAATGGCTTAAACCTTATAACAACACCAGCTAACAAGTGTTGAGCAGCTCCTAAGTACTAGGTAACATGTAAGTTCCTTACATATGTATGTTGAGTCAAAATGCTTGTTTTTTCCTACTTGGAAAAAAAGGAAACAAATAATATATTACTACTTAGGACTCAATTGCTCCCTTTGGTTGTTCAAATTTTAATATTGTTCTTCCACATGACAAGAACAACACAACGGTGACCAAGTACACTGTTTCAATTTCAATGTGCATGTCCGTGGCATTCATCATTAACATTGCAAAGGTTTGCTAACCCATTTTAAAATAAAAATACCTTAATATGGATTAAGTATAATGTTTGTTACAGCCAATGCACATATGTTAAGTTCTTCCTAATATTTACAATGTTGTAAGGTGGCCTTACTTCCTGAAGACATTTATGCACTTGCTTGCTAGTCTTGGGAGTAATATTAATTCATCCATTCATTCATTCATTCTTTCATGAGCTGTCTGAGACCAGCTCTCAGCAATGAACTAGAGAAAATTCCAAAGATACAGAAGGCAGTTCTTTTTGAAGATATTTATTGCTTGTGCTGCTTTATTTTTAGAACATTATTGGGGAATTTGAGGTTAAAAGGTGTATTGAATGAGATATAATAATAGCAATGGGCTGCAGAGATATCTTAATCTCTTTCTAACACTGACATAATCGGCAATACTTTTAAGCAAACCTCAAAGGATATAATTCTTTCTACGCAGACAAGAAAAGTGTGTGTGTGTGCGTGTGTGTGTGTGTGTGTGTGTGTGTGTCTATGTGTATGAGAGAGAGAATATGCTGCAAAACTCACCAAACACATAATGGAAAAAATAGGCATTAAAATATACCAGCTAAGAGCAATAACCATAAAGATAAATATCATTAATTATATATAAATAAATAAATATCATTAATCATTAATTATATCATAATATCCAACCTGATCCTTCACTTTCACTTGATTTAATTGAAATCCGAAAACTTTGGGTAGTAGCACTCTGCCTAGGGAACGTATGTTGAATGCTCCTTCACTGATGGAGAGAGTGGCATGGCTTTATTCTCTTGCCTACACTAGTAGTTAGGGCTACACTTAAAGTTTTTTTTTTCTATTGAATATACAGGTGGGTTTTATTATAGAAATGTAAGGGTAGATTGAATCAATATATTTCATCTTAATGTCGGAATAAAAAAGGAAATCCTACATTCACTGGAATGATGCAGAAAAATGTATCTGATAAAATTTCGTGCCATCTAAAATTTAGTAATTATGTTTTTTTATTTTATCATATTATGTGGGTACAAATATTGTTAGGGTTACATATATTGCCCCTGCCATTCCTCCGGCAGGCCCCCCCCCCCCCCGCCTTACCAAAACATCAAGCGTGTCCTACCCCCAGGTGGTGCACATCGCACCTATTTTGTAAGTATATATCCTTCCCCTCCTCCCTAAAGTTTAAAAAAAAAAATGGAATTATCCAATGAGTTGATGACCTGATAACAAATTCAAAAATCATTTTCAATTCAAAAACAAAAATAGTATCCAAGTTTTCCATATGAAAATTCTCTAACTATCTTGGACTCTGAATACCTCACCTACAGGCTAAAAAGCCATGAATGTCACTTTAGTATGCCTTTAGTTGTCAGTGCACTCTTTATTATTATTATTTTTTTTGGTTTTTGGTTTTCATGGTCATAATTGTGGGTGGCAGTGTCTAGCTTATTATTTTCTCATTGTCCAGCTTTTGGTTATAAATAATTGTAGTGTTCAACAGGGATCTGGGGGGAGGGAGACCCACATCTTAAGGATGTAATGAGCATTGTAGGGGGGAAAGGATTACCTCTATCCCTTTTTAGGAAGAGGCAAAGAAACACACTGTAACCAAAATGTCTAAAAAAAAATATTTTGTTAATGGGAGGTGAACAGGTGGAAGGGGGGAAAAGAGGAAGGGTACGCACTTTCATGGTGGGTGCAGGGCGCACCACTTGGAGACTTGACACGATTGAAGCTCTGGCAGAGCAGGGTGGGGAGGGGGCAGGGGCAAGATATGTAACCCTAACAATATTTCTACCCACAGAATTTGGGAAAAAATAAATAAATAAATATTTTTAAAAAACATGAATGTTCCAGCTGCATCAAATTTCAAATAGAATTTTCAAATTTGAACACATGAAATAAATTGGTACAACCCACCATCACTTCATGCTCTCACATAAGTAATGGGAAGCTAAAGTCTTGTTTAAGATGCAAACTGCAAAGAGTGTGACTCCAGCAAAAGGAGAAAAAGGTTTTTCAATAAATATGCATTACATCTATCGTGGACAGACACAGTTCAAAGTCCCTACAGTGATGAAGAGAACTTGTAGGGTTGCTCTCACAAGGCTGAGAATCGAATGATTACAGGGAGGTAAATGGTAGAGAGTCTAAAAGCAGCAATGTGATGGAAAGTAACAAGACAGGCTTCTCGGAGAAGGTAGCATTTAGGCTAACATTGGAATGTCAAGAAGGAAACAAAAGATAAAAAACAATAAGGAAACAATCTTTGAAGATACAGGGGAAGTTTGACAAGTGGCTAGAGCATAGGGAGTGAGGGCAAGAACAGGATCGCAAAATAAGCAAAGATAGTAAGCAGAACAATCGTAGGACTTGGTAAGCCTGACTAAGGAGAATGGATTTTCTTGTAGGTGACATGGGAAGCTGTGAGGGAGTTTAAGCAGGAGAATAACATGATCTCGTTTTTCATTTCTATTAAATAAAATATTACTCCAACTGCTCCACAGAGGATGGATTGGTGGGGGAAACAACCCAAGGGAGGATTCTAAAAAAGACGATGCTGACTTGGACTAGGATGTTAGGAGAAACAGAGGAGACAGACTTGGAATAAGTTTTGAATATAGTGCTAATCATAACTGGCTAATGGGATAAATGTGGGGAGTAAGGATAACTACTAGATGTTTGGCCTGAACAGCCAGGCAGATGACAGTGCCAGTACTGAGATGGGAAAGATGAGAAAAAGTAAACTTGAGAGAATGGGGGGAATGAAATTTGGTTTTGGCTGTGTTGTGTTTGAGATGCCTGCACACACTAGCTTTTAGTGTTTTATTAAGAATATGCTTTATGCCCTAATATTTATAAAAATTAATAGTGTCATGATAGGCAGCGAGATTAACCTTCTTAAATTACATTCTAGGCATGAATTTGGTCATACCCATTGTTCTCCAAGCCTTCTGGCTTAGACAAAGTTGAATCTCTAGAGAAAGATGGGTAAACTAAAACATTAAAAGGACCAACATCCTTGTGCACAAATATCTTGCACCCTCAACATTAAAATGACCCATTCCGAAGATTAAAATATTGAATGACCAAAATAAGATGGAGCAAAGTAAAAAAGAACAAATCTGATCAGCTAACAGAGATTACTTTCATTCCTGACCAGTTATTCTTCTGCAATGAGGATTCTTTAGTGAGAAAGACACATCGGTGTGAGAACACAGTTACTGGATGTTAAGGGGAAGCCCATCAACCTGAAAAAATGTTCTTGTTCCCATCTGAAGCCACTGAGACCTTTAAAATCCCTTCCTCCCAGTCAGCACAGAGAACAGAGTAAAAACTAAAATGAACTAATCCCAAATATTGCTTCTGGTACCAGGAAGTGCCATATCCAATTTATAGTATTACGGAAATCAAAATCCGGCAACACAGATCAGGGGACAGAAGTAAGGCAAAGAATAGAAACAGGTATCTTATCCTAAATGCTCCCCTGAAGATTTCACCATTACTCAGGTATGGTTCCCTTCTGTGTACTATGCATTTTACATATCATGTCTTCTTCCATTTAATCTTCACATCAGGCCTATGAGGTAGGTATTATTATACGGATGAGAAAACTCATGTTCAGAAAAGGTAATTTGTATGATATTACAGTTAGTAAGTGGTAGAGCCAGTATTTGACTTTAGGTCTATTTAACTGCAAAATTAACGTTAGTGCCTCCCTATTTTTTATAATTTGCAGGATACATTTCTGATTATAGAATAAGTACGCAGTACAGTTTTAGTTATCTGCCATTATAAAGTGACAGGCCATGAACCAAGTAGACCCAGACGGCACTGAGATCTTCCTAGGTCATAACTATACAGGTGAAAATGAATCCTTCTATAGAATGGCAAGAGAGAGGGAATTGTTTCTGATGAGATGAAACAGCCCTCCCTCATGCACTGCTAAAGCAAATTAGGTCTCTTTCTCTCTTGACTATGTCATAGTTTACAATAGAAATGTTTTTTAAAGTATGTGTGATGAATTTGAGGTCGGCAGGTGCAAACTTGCTTTCAGTTGATTGACTTGCCTAGCAGAGCATTAAACAGTAATGGAACTATTTCTTATTAAATGTACAATAATTAACTTATACAACACAGAAATTTAAGTCTAATTCGTGTTATTATCTTTTTCCTTCCCAGAGTTAACACACACACACACACACACACACACACACACACACAGCAAGATAGAGAGACAAAGATAATGTATGGCAAAGTCAAGATTGATTTTAGGATTCTGTGCCCAGGCGGTATGTATAGCACCAGGTACCATAGCATTCTAGCCAGCAGGATATCACAGGCATAGAGTTTGTCCAGCACAAATCATTAAGTAATTTATTTTTGCATTGCAAAAATTTCAATACTTAATCTTGCTTAATCTTGAAATTAAAGGGTTCATTTAAAAGGAAAGATTTTTCTAAATGCCTCAAATTCTAGTCTCTAATGCAATTTAATTGTTTGGGAAGTGACATGTCTTATGAACTAATACATAATAAAATTATCAAGTAGTGATAAATTTATTAACTTTGGAGCATTTGAAATGACATTATATATTTCAAATTTTTTTCATAGCTAACAAATCCATTAATATAGAATGCCTTGAAAATAAGAAAGCCTATTTTCCTCTTACTTCTGAAGCCACATCCTTGAATCATCAATTTATTTTCACAACAGACAGCAGGAAGCAGGCTTATAAATTCAGTATTCACATTTAGCAATCCAGAATCCTTTTATCTACATGAATTTTAAATATTTAATGACTATAGGAAACTTGTCACAAATGAAAGATGGGCATAGTGTTATTACATTTTCAGATACCAAGCATTGTACCAAGAATACCACATTCTTCTTCATTATTATAAAATGAAATAATTGTGTAATAATAACAGCTATCACTTGAGTACTTACTATATGCCAGACACTATTTACATGACATACCATTTAATAAGTAAATCATTCAATGTACTATGTATTTATTAATAGAGAAATAAAGAAAAGTAGTACCCATCATGTTGGACATACCAGCATACTAATTAGCTGTTCTTCTGATAGTAATACATTTGTAGGTGGGACATGGATGCCAAGCTAGAAGGTATATAACCCCAGGCTCCCTTGCAGCTAGGTGTGGCCATGTGTCTAAGCTCTTAACAATGGAGTATAGGTGAAAGCAACATGTGTAAATTCCTCCTCACTTGCTTGAATGGAAATCACTGGACCCACATTAGACTCTCTCCCTTCCCATAGCTAGAGTGGCCATTTCAGCTCTGTTCCTCAAAGCTGCCAGCCAGATAAAAACATTTTAATGTAGGGCTATTATTTAACCATTTGGTGTCTATCTGTTCCAGCAGTTTAGCCTACCCTAATTAACAGATCATATATTTACACACACACATATATGCACATATATATACATCTATATACAAACACATATACATGTGTTTTTATAGTCAATTACCAATAAGAGCTTTTGTTTTTACTCTTGCAGGCTTATTAATCCATTAAATTTTTTTAGAATAAAGGCTGGGCACAGTGGCTCACACCTGTAATCCCAGCATTTTGGGAATCCAAAGTAGAAGAATTGCTTGAGGCCAGGAGTTCAAGACCAGTCTGGGCAACATAACAAGACCCCACCTCTACAAAAGAATTTAAAAATCAGTCAGGGGCAGTGGCACGCACTTGTAGTCTGAGCTATTTGGGAGGCTGAGGCGGGAGGATCACTTGCGCCCAGGAGTCCGAGGTCACAGTGAGCTATGATCACACCACTGCACTCCAGACTGGGTAACAGAGGGAGACCCTGTCTCTTAAAATTAAATTAAAAAATTAAAATTAAATTAAAAAAAGAATAAGTACTGACCAAAACACCAAGAACATTCACATGAGCTACAAATAAAACTATTGCTTTCTGATTATTATATTGCTTATGATAACTAACTTTAATTGTATGGTTTTAAACTTGAATTTTTTGTTTATAAAACATTTTCAAGAGTATTCTCACTTGATCTTCATTACATTCTTTTATTTTGTAGACCCTAAACTAAAATTCAGACCAGTTAAGTAACCTGCCAAATATCATACAGCTATCCACCAGCACAGAATGGACTAAACCAAAATCCATGTTCTTTGTACTCATTACACTTCCTCTTTGTGGCAATATCTTTAATGTTTGACTTTGTGGATGAAACTAACTTAAATTGTATATTTATTTCAAAAGGGAAGTGAATTTTGCCTGGTGTTGTTATATTTTAAATTAGCTAAGACCAAACTTTCCTACTTCTTTATATTTGGGCATGTCTGGTGTAATTTGTAGTATGCTGAAAGATCCAATAGACCTATGTAGAGAAATAGGAAAAGAAAAATGAAAAAATTTAAAGTTTAAAGTCTCTTAGGAAGAAGCCTTCAAATTGTGTTCAGGTTTTATTAGCCGGGTGACTCAGTGAGACTTAAGGCATTAGAAATAGAAATTGATTTAAAATAAATAAATATTTTCAGTGCCAAAGCTTTATTGAAAATCACTTTTCTGCCTTGCACTTCATCAAAGTCTTATTACTGACAAGACAGTTGTAATAATTATATATTTTTTCTACTCCCTGAAGTTTCCTTTAGGGTTTTCAAAGTACCTTCCCCAATAAAATCTAATATTCTTCTCATTACTCTTCCAAATTCCTCTTTTGCTGAGGTTACAAATCACGCATAAGTTTGTGTGTAATGGCCAAGAATCTTCCAGGAACAGTCCTCACCCAATCCCATCTTGTATTGAAATGAGACTTCCCCTACTCCCCAAAAGAAGGAAATAAAACAATAGCTTCCAATAAATTGTTTTTTCAACAGGACTAGCCAATAATTCTATTGTTGGGTACACAAAGCACAAGGAATAAAGATATAATTTATTTCTTATTCCCATAACTACCTTCATGGGGTAGTAGTCAGACAGTATAGCCCTAAAGATGTAGATAGCTGCTCAAGGTGGCATCAAAGTCCAATAATATAAAACCAGAACCTCTGAAAAGGAGAAAAGAGCTCACAAGTGGGAGTCTGAAAGAAATGAATCCTCAGTGAATTTTAGATTCCTCATTACATTAGTCTAGATTTAGCTGATTAACTTTCTGGGATATTTCATATAAATGAAAATATTGCACATTCTTCTAATCCTAGATAATTATCTATGGATCCATTAACCATAATAGGAATTATTCAACACTAGATAAATTATTAAAGTCATTAATTACCAACCTAGATAATTATTGTTGGCTGACTTGATCAGGTCTCTTCTTAAAAC
Source organism: Microcebus murinus (assembly GCF_040939455.1). Taxonomy (NCBI): domain Eukaryota; kingdom Metazoa; phylum Chordata; class Mammalia; order Primates; family Cheirogaleidae; genus Microcebus; species Microcebus murinus. The sequence goes on from NC_134113.1 coordinate 65,483,523, forward strand.
CAACAGTGTAAAGACACTTCTTTCAATTAATTTGACACTAGTGATTTCAGAAGCTGAAAAACATATGAACACGGCTTAATGAGGATGCTTTTATTCTGCATTCTGTTTCCATTAATTGACAAAGAAATATTCACTGATATTTTGGCTCAAAGTCATTGTATAAGCTTTCTTTCACATAAGAGTAAATTAAAAATTAAAGTTCCTTCTTAAATTAGCAAGTAATGATTGTTTAATTAGAAAAGAGGAAATGCTTGGTTACTTATTCTGGATTGTTAAAAGAAAAACAATATTGCTGGTGAAGAAACAAGGATCAGTATCAAGTGTGGCTGATTTCCGAGAAGAAATTTATTTTAATGACTGGATCATTAAATCCCTCTAAAACTATGCAACAGGTATTATAAAGCATGCAAGAAATTTTATAAAAATATCAAACCTCTTTTCTCCCTTGGCTGAAAGGATACCACTTTGTCCCAATTCTCTTCCAGACTCTCTGACAACTTATCAGTATTTTCCAGTGTTGCCTGTCTCCAGAGCTCTTTTCTTACTATCCTATGACCTCTCACTAAGATGAGCTCATCCACATCCATGAATTCAACTGGTATCAATATGTTGATTATCAAAATCCACATCTTCAACAAAACTTTACTCTAAATTCCCAAGCCATATTTTAACACCTCTACTTTGATATCACAGGGACCTCAAAACACTGAACACACCTCCACTTCTATATTATAAGGACCTCAAAATCAACATGTGCCTAATTTGCTGTAGACTCCCCACTCACATCCAAATAACCTGTTAGCCCTTCTGTATGCCCCTCTACTTGAACGCTTTCAGTCTTCTCCTCCAGTTCTCTAACAGTGTTCCTCTGGGTACCTCCACCATTACCTATGCCTTCACATCAGCACAGCGATGCCATGCACCTCTCAAGGAAGAGGGAAAAACACTAAAATTCTCCACCTTGATCTGCTTTGTCTCCTGGAGATCCACATAGCCTAGCTTATGGCCATGCTTTGCAAATATTTCTTAGAAACAATTCTTTAGCTTTCAACTATAGCCTTTCTCTTTTAGGACTCATATGTTGCCCTTGGAGTCAGACTATGTTCATGATGCCATATCTGCAACTACCCCTCTCTTCAACCTTGGCTCCTTAGGAACCACACACTAACATCTCCCTTGTAAGACTCTTTGCTCCAAACAAGTCTATCCACACAAACAGAAGCCTAGAGAGAAATTGTTGGTCCCAACACCCAGATACATTGGAATCTCTATTAGTCTCAACTGTCTTTTCTCTCTCTCTCTCTCTCTCTCTCTCTCTCTTTCTCTCTCTCTCTCTCTCTCTCACACACACACACACACACACATATATACACACACACACACACACGCACACAAACACACATCTGCCCAAATCAAATATACATTTTATCAATTAATGTCAAATTATTTAATATTTCTGATAGGCTGATGGGACTGCAGGCAACAGTGTAGCTTGATAAAAGTTTAACAGCATATTGCTACTAAATCCATGATCTGAAGTCAACATTTCTGTCTCAAAATAATCTAGGATATTCAGGTGACCCTCATCCAACCCATTCACTTATAAGACAAAGCTTCTCACAAAAGGTACATCAAGTAGGATACTAATGGTGAAGCCAATCCTTTCCTCTCTTTATTAATTTTGTACTGCAACATCACAAACTACCACACACCTGGTGCCTTAAAACAGTACCAATTTATTACCTCACAGTTCTGCAGGTCAGAAGTCCGGGCACAAAGAGACTGATTTTTCTGTTTACGTCTCAGGCTAAAACCAAGGGGTGAACCAGACTGCATTCTCATATAGAGCTCAGGTCCTCTTCCAAGACCAGGTAGTGGTGGCAGAATTCAGTTCCTTGCAGTTGTAAAACTGTGGTCCCCATTCACAGGTGGCTGTTAGCAGAGGCTGCTCAGCCCCTAGACGCCAGCCACATTTCTTGCCACATAGCCCCCAAAAAGCAAGCAACAAAGATTCTACCTTGTGTTTAAAAAGAAAATCTCACTCACTTTGGATCTCTTTCTCCAGGAAGAGCCCAGTCTTTTTGAAAGGCTCCCCTGATTAGGTCAGGCTCACCAAGGATAATTTCCCTATTCATAGTTCAAGCCCACACTTGAAGGCAGGGAATTACATAAAATGTACAGAGAATAGAAATCTTGGGGGGCATCTTAAAATTCTGCCTACACCCTCCACTCCCTGCTGATAATATTTCTTTTCTACCACACAATCATGCACAAAATGAATTATCCTCTGGGCAGGAAGAGGAGGGAAAAATAGAGAAAGGGAACCATAGACATGGGGATGAATGTGTGCCACTATGGCTTCTTTGATTTGACACTGTGTGAACTTCACAAAATTCTACAATCTGTATATTATTCAATATGGATCTATTAAATTCCTGAATTTCTCTGGCCTTCATTTCATAATTTATAAAACCATGATTCCCACTTTGTATGACTACACATCATACATAGCATATTTATATTACAAAATTTTCATAATCTATACAACCAGTTGAAGAAAAAAGCAGCCTCCTAAGCCTTTGACAAACGGTCTATTTGATCTTGCATTAAAACATTAGCCTAAGTATTGCTTCTATATATAGAATTATAATAATATCTTTGCAATCATTTTAACTTTTCAAGTTGCCTTCACAGTTATTGTCACATTCATTTTATCATTAAAAATCCATATAAAATAGAGCATGGATTACTTTTTTCATTTCATAGGTAGTAAAAATCCTGAGTCTGAGTCTAAGTTAAATAATTTTTTCTTAGCATGTTAGGAACAGAACCAAGAGCAGATTCCAATTTTCTTTTCATGTGGCCTAAGGAATGTCTTATTCTCCAATTGCTGCTGTCATCACTGGTGGTAGGCAGCTTTATTTTTAAAGTGTGCAAGCATCACATCTTGTTTATCTTACTTTGCATAGGGCGTAGCACATAGTCAGTGCTTGTTAATACATTCAATATTGAGCACTGCTAAGTGCCAAATGTGGTTCCAGACAGTGAGGTACTGGGGCTATTCTAACACACATGACACAGCCCTGCCCTCATGAAGCTTAGCAAGTTCAGACATTTTCTTCCACAGAGAGTGACTTCTGCCTCAGTCTCCAGGGAGCACCTGAATATTGGAGCACATAGAGTCTTTTGGCATAGGATATGAAGTCAAGCAAGGAAGACAGTAATCACATCATGTATTGAAACAATAACCTGTCACTGACTCATCACAGTAGACCATTTCAATTGAATTCTGAAAAAATAGTCAATAAAAATTTAAAATATAGCCTCTAAGAATAATTTGCATAATTTATTCACTCACTAAAAAGAACAGTTAACACATAACAGTAACTGTGGGTCTACGATATTCTGTGGTAGTTTTTTTTTCCATTTAATCCTTGCAACAACCCTCTGAGAGTAGGTGCTATTATTAACTTCCTTTTACAGATGAAGAAATTGAAGCAAATATAGAAACTTGTCCAAGATCACACAGCCAGTAAATGGTAGAGCTGAGATACAAACCCTCACAATGTGGTTCAGGAACCCAGGCTCATAGCCAGTAGCCCTGTTGCCTCAATAAATATTCGCCAGTGTCTTCTAAATTCCAGGCACTGGGGATTAAAAAAAATGTTATTTTTTGTTTCATTAATAGGATTATAAACTGAAGGAGCAATCTGATCTACCATGAATCTGGTAGGATCTGATGTGGCTATGATCTGATCTGAATCATTTCCTTAGGTGGAAAATGCATTGTTAGGGTTTCCACACTTTCAGAATGGTAGTGACTTCTTCCTTCCGTACTTTCCTGCTATCAGAACACAGTTCTTACAGGAAAGAGCAAAGGGGTTTCCAGAAAGTAGAAAACACTTACAGGATAACCCCTAGTAAAAGTCCAGTAACATTTCTCTGGGTTATATACCACATCAGCTTTTATCTTTTGAAACAACTTTATTTTTCAATAAAAACTCTCTCCTCCCTACCATCAAAATAAAACAAAATAGGCATGATTTTTCACCACTATGAAGAGTCTGAACAATACTTTAATAGTTGCAAACCCAAATCACATTTGACTACAGAGATATGAACATCATTTATAAATAAAATTTTATTTTGACATTAACAACTTTGGTTTGTCTCCCAAAGCTTTAACATAAGACAGAGAAATGTGTCTTTTATTTTTAAAATATTCTTTTTTTTGTATCAATGTCTAGCTAAATAGTCAAGAAACCAGTGTAGGAGTGTCTTTAGTGTATTGGAGTCTTGACAGATTTTCCCCCATCATTAAAATATCCAGAACATTTACATTATGTTAGTAAGCTTAGTCATTTATATGACTTTTTTATTTTTTATCATTTAATTTGAATCCTTCCCACACTGCTGACTGTTACTTGGAGAATGCTTTCTTCTCTTTGTGTGTGTGCTTGAGTGTGTATGTTTCAAAAGACACATACAAGAAGAGATGCATCAGTATTCCCAGGGTGTTTTTAAACAGAACTCCAAATTCAAGAGATTTATGCTTTAAGTATCAGTATATAGTACATTTTCAAAAAAGCTAACCTTTCATCAAAATCTGTACGTGGTATGCAAAGAGAGACAAAATCACCTGGCAACTGTGTTACATTTTTCTAGTATTTTATCTTACCTTTTTATATTCCTTCCTCTCCTATAATTTTCTAATTCAAGTTTATAGGAAAGCATTTTTGAAAGCATAAATCCACTTCCCAATTATATGCTTAATACTTAACAACTTATCTAATACGTGTTTAAATAATGAGCCCAATTATGACAATCATTAGCATTTTTCCATTTGCTCTTCTCTATTATAATAGTATCATACAAAGGTAGGGATGTAACACAAATGATGCTGAACAAAGTCATATTCATAAGTGGGAAAAGGTCTCTTGGCATATTTATTAATGAAGAGTTGAAAATATTCGCTAAAACCTGAGAGCAATGTTTGGGCATGGGTCTGCAATAGTTTTTGTAAGAAGGGAAATTTTGCTCCCCCAAAAAGGGGGAAAGGGGAATAGTTCAAGTCAAATTCTCCCTCCAGTGGTTCATTGCCTTCTGGTGAATTTTTCCTTCCTGTTTAGCAGGCATCATGCTTGAACTATCATGAGCACTCATGCCTAGAGATGAGGACTAGACAAAGGCGTATTAATAATAGAGTTTTCAGACATATATAGACAATGGTTGGAGTTCCAATTTTTCCATTTTATGATAATGCAGAAGTGATACATAATCAGAGAAACCATACTTCGAATTTTGAATTTTGATCTTTTCCCAGGCTAGTAACATGCCATGCAATACTCTCTCTTGATGTTGGGCAGCAGCAATGAGCCGCAGCTCCCAGTCAGCCCAGCGATCATGAGGGTAAACAACTGCTTTTTATTTTTTTTTTTTTTTTTGGATAATGGTGAAAAGAAGAAATACAATGTACAGTCAAAATTTAATATCTTCCTGAAGAACACTACACTGTAAACCATCAACAAGTGTCAATGACCCACTGCCTCCTACCAGCCATTCTTGACCTCCCAGAAGAGAAAGTGATGACCTTGTGCTGCGACATCCCGATCACCAAGAAGTTCATTTTAGTTCAATGCTTCAAATGTTAAAAATCATAAAAAGGACTAGATTTCCCCAGGTTAAATACAGAAACTAGCCATGGTTGATGGGAAAAGACATCTGACCTAAAGAATATAAAAAGACGATCTATTCTGAAGCTCATTGTTTTCATTTCTTCTTCAGATTAAAAAAAGAGATATCAACGTTATATTTATGTTACATTATATTTTATCCCAATCTCATTGGACTGAGATAAATTAAGTCTGATCAACAATGTTTCCAGCAGTATAACTTCTCAGCCACGTGTTTACAAAAGATACAAAAGCAGCTGAAGAATGTCGGCCTAGAAGATGACCAATATAAATTAAATAAATAAATAAATTCCCATGCTGGCACAAGACTCTATGATTTTGAAAAGTAACCGTTTATTTGCCTGAGATACTTCACTTCGATGTCTTTTTTTATTCATTCGTTCCACATATTACTATATGCCAATCCCCAACTAAAGGACTGGGGAGAGAATGTAGAGTAAGGCAGGCATGATCCATGATCTCAATGAGTATATATTTTACTGGAACGACAGAAATCAAAAAGTACATACACTCTATACAAAAATTAACTCAAATGGATCAAAGACCTAACATAAGAGCTAAAACTATAAGACTAACAAGAAAACAGGGGAAAAGCTTTATGACATTGGATTTGGCAATGATTGCTTAAATATGACACCAAGAACAGAGGTGACAAAAGAAAAAATAGATAATTTGAATTCCCTCAAAGTTAAAAAGTTTTGTGCATCAAACGGTATTATCAACAGAGTGAAAAGGCAACCCACAGAATAGAAGATATTTGCAAATCATATATCTAATAAGGAAATAACATCTAGAATATATAAGGAACTTCTACAGCTCAACAAAAACAAAACAATTGAATTTAAAAATCTGCAAAGGGCTTAAACTGACATTTCTCCAAAGAAGGTATACAAATGGCCAATAAGCACATAAAAAAAAAAAATGCTCAGCATCGCTAACCATTAGGGAAATGCAAATCAAAACCGCAATGAGATGCCACTTTGTATCTATTAATGGTGGCTATTAAAAAAAAAAAAGAAAAGAAAACAACTAGTGTTGGTAAGGATACAGAGAAATTGAGACCCTGTTCGCTGCTGGTAGGAACGCAAAATGGCACATCTGCTGTGGAAAACAATACCAAACATAGAATTACTGTGTGATCCAGCAATTGCACTTCTGGATATATACTCAAAATAGTTAAAAGAAAGGACTTGAACAGGTATCTGTACAGCTGTATTCATAGCAATATTATTCACAATAGCCAAAATGTGAAAGCAACCCAAGTGTGTATCAACAGACAAATGGATAAGCAAATGTGGTATATCCATAAGATGGAATATTATTTAGCCTTAAAAAGGAAGGAAATTCTGACACATGCTACAACATGGGTTAACACATTTAACACATTAACTGCCATGAGAGTTCTATTTAACTCACTCTAGTTTTGAAGCTAAGGCCATATGTAAAGCATATATAAAATCTTTCTTGTTGATGTTCTTATTGTTACAATTAACATTGACCATTTAATTCTAAAAACATGGATTAAATGAATAGAAGTAAATAAATTTTGTTTTTCTATTTATGTTTACCTTTAAATTACACTCAACGTTTTTCTTCTATTTTTGTAATAAAACACTGTGGCCCCAAAGGAAAATATCTGATTTTTCTGTGTGGAAGTCAATGTGTTAACCTTGAGGGCATTACGCTAAGTGGAATAAGCCAGTCGCAAAAAGACGAATACTGTAGGATTCCACTTATGAGGTATGTAGAGTAGTCAAATTTGTTCATAGAGACAAAAAGTAGCATGGGGGTTGTCAGGGGCTGAGAGGAAGGAAGAACGGGAAGTTGGTGTTTAATGGGAATAGAGTTTTAGTTTGGGAAGATGAAAAATTTCTGGAGATGGATGGTTGTGATGGTTACACAACAGTGTGAATGTATTTAATACCATTGAACTATACACTTAAAAATGGTTAAAATGGTAGATTTTTTATTATGTATACTTTACCACAAAAAAAAAAAAAAGTAGATGAGGATAATTATAGACAGTAAGAAGTGCTATGGAGAAACATTTCATGACTGCCAGTGACTGGAGGCAGGGTGAAAACAACTTTAAAACGAAAGTGTTCGCCGGAAGTGACATTTGACTGAGAAATGAATGACAAGGAAGAATCAGAAAAGAAAGAACTGGAGGGCAAGCATTTCAGGCAAAGAGAGGAGAATATGCAGTCCTTGAACCAGGCGTTAACTTTGCATCTTGAAGGAACAGAAAGAAGTCCCAGTTCAATGAATCCTGGGTACCTTGACAGGAGATATCCTACAAGGCATAGGTAAGGCGTTGTAGGCCAGGGAAGAAGTCTACATTTCCTTCTAAAAAAGATGTGAAACCTTGGGGGATTTTTGAGCAAGGAAATTAAGTGTTCCAATCTGTTTGTAAAAGATCATTTTGGCCACTGTGGAGGAAATGCACCACAGGAGGGCAAGAATCAAAACAGATCCATTAGAAGTTGTTATAACAGTACAGAGTAGAGACAGTGGTGCCCTGGAATAAATAGATGACAGCAGTTGAGATAGAGACAAATGAATACATTCAACATATGTTTTGAAGGTAAAGGCAACAAATCTTGCTGATTTCGTTATGGATAGGGTGATTACACATCCCATTTGCCTGAGGCAGAACTGATTTCTGTCTGTTTTCCCAGTGCCCTGTACAGTTAGTGTCTCTTTTAATCTCAACAGCATCCGTGTTTACACAACAAATCGGATGGTTGCCCTACCTATGTTGCATAAAGGAAAAAGAAGAATCAAAGATAATTCCTCAGCTTGAGCCACATTTGTGCTATTGATGTTTCAAAGACGCACTATCAACAGTATTGTTAAGGAAAGAAGATAGAACAAACTCTACACTCCATTTGTTTTATTCATGAGCGCCCTTTTTCTCCATGATCACTTAACAATCTCAGGTTCCTCTTTCTTTCCCAATTCATATACCAAACCTCAGTAAGAAAGAGAAGAAGGCAAATCAAATTAGCCAACTAAAAGATAGTTCAAGCGACTGGTCAAAAAATAAAGAGAAAAATAGCAGCTCCCAGAAGAAAGCAGCATGTACAGGAGTAGCTCTTGGGGGGCTGGGGGGGGGGCAGTCCTTCTGCTCAGGCAGAGACAAAGGAGGTGGAACTGGGTCTTTGGTCTGGTGAAGCCGTGGGATAATGAGCTCTGGCCTGGAGCCTGGAGCCTGGAGCCTGGAGCCTGGGGTTTATACCACTAAGTGAATAGAATGGAAGACTGTCAGGGAAAGGCAGCCCTATGGAGAGAGTGCTGGAACCACAGAAAATGGCACTGACTGTGGGTTAGAAAAAAACACCAAAAATGAAGAATTAAAGCTACATGAGAATTCTTCCTTAGAAGGAGGATTATGGCACAGAAATACCTAGATACCTAGCATCTAAATAAATTAAAAGTGATTGGAATAGTTATATGTAAAATTAAATATGTTTGAATATCTGGAAGTTGTCACTTCCTGAGATATTCTCAAGGAGTGTCAAATTTTTATTGTTTTGCTTTCTGGGTAAAACACAGGCTGATGAGGCCTGAAGAAATACCTGTGGTATATTCTTTTCTCCCTTTCTTTCTCTCTCTCTCTTTCTCTCTCTCTCTCCTCTCTCTCTCTCTCTCTCTTCCTCTCTCTCTCTCTCTCTCTCTCTCTCTCACACACACACACACACACGCACATGCACACACACGCACAAAGTTTTTAGAATATATTATTACTTCCTCTTTTCCTTTATCCAAAGGAGAAGTAGTAGAAATGAAAAAAAATCCTCTAAAGTTTTTTTCTTAATTCCAAAGGCCAACAGGTATCCACAAGGCCTAAATAGAATTTCAGGCCAACCCCGAGATAATAGTTAAACAAAATTAACACTGACGCTTAATACTAGAACTACTCCCCTTTATTAATATTTGAAGGCCAGTTAGTTAAGATTAAAAACTTTTATTACACAATGAACCAATACACTTTTTTAAAAAGTGATTGGCAATTGACTGGGGACTGTCAGTGAAAGTGATCTGGAGAAAGAAGCAAACAGAAAGATTAGTTGTGTTTCAGAGGGAATTTCTTACTCCACCTGCTGCCCATAATTTCCAGGCTATTTTAAGCCTTGGCTTTGTGAACCATCTACACACTATGATTTCCAACATTACCCTAAATAGAAGAACCCTAACAGTGCCCAAGGAATCAAGGCTGATTTTTTAATTTCAGTAATTGGTTTTGTCAGGAGATAGCCTTGGGATGAGCCAAACAGGATATGAAGAGCACCAGAACTTAACTAGAGTCTAAATTCAGCTCTCACACTATATATGCACAAGAGAGGGAAAGCAAGAGAGAGAGAATATCCCTTCAGGACAACCAAATCTATATTTCTGTTAACCTGGTCCAATTTTTTAAATACACAGGGTTCATAGAAGCATCTGAATTATCTTTTAAAAACCACAGAAATGAAACAGGCAATTGCTAAAGAGTCATTAGATTAGAAGGATTGGTGAAGCCCACTATTTTTTCAGATTTTCAAGAAGACCAACAGCTGCCAGTAACATATTTGATTGAGCTTTTGCTTATGTAAATATCATTCATCTTGCCATCATTTGCTTTATTCCCTTAACAGAGTTCTTTAATCACAGAGATTTCCATAGATCCATCAAACCATGCTCATTATTGTATCTTGTATTCTAAATTAAGTTAGATAACATTTAGACTTTATCTTTTATGAGTTATGTGCCACCTAAACATTATCAGTTTTCAAAGACTGCCTGAATATTGTGATCCACACAGAGCTACCTTCAGGCCATTGCAGCGATTGCTCATTTTACTTAACGTTAGTCTCCCTTGGTTTCAATTCTCATTCAGATCTTGGCTTTTCCAGTGGATAAAATTTCAACATGATTTTAAAATAAGTTTCTAGCCTCTAGTCTGGTAGAGTTAAACTCTTGGGGACTTTCTTCAAGAATTTCAATTAATGGACAGAATTGAAAAGCTTTTCCTACAAATAAGTGATGAGCTATGTAGGAAATTGGACTCTGAACAAAATCTCTTGGCAGTCATTTACACATCCATAATCTAATAGAAAATTTTGAAACTCTACCACATATCAAAATTATATTGCAAAATCAAAGAAAATATGTTTCTACTTTGGAAAAATAGAAGCACGCTTTTACAGTTTGAAGAATAGTGAGGTGTCTAAACAAAACAGTTGGCATCACTTCTAGCAGTCTGCTGATTTGGAAAGAGAAAGAGCTTGCCTCAAGACTGTAAATAAGACATTTTCCTTTGACAGTTAAAGAATAGCTGGGGATGGAAATAGAGTCACTATCAATCCCAAAACTAGAGCCTCACTCAAGGTCAACTGAAAAACTAGTCTATTCTCTATCTCTTTCCCACAATCATTTAATTATTCACTTTTTGTTCCTGCTGAACATGACAAATATTTTTTCCAAAGTATACATAATCCAAATTGCAGCATTCATTTTCCAGGGAAAATATTCCTAGTTAGATAAAAATGAATGAGCAAAGGTATCTCTTCTTCGGATGTTCAGTTCTTTCCAGAGATTTGTCATTTCTGTCAAAATATTTCATAAATCCTTCAGAGGTTAGCCAGTTTGGGCCAAAATTAGATTTCCAAAAATTAATACTGAATAATGCCAGCAAAGCTGGATTTTTACCGCATATATACAGATATTTATGTCTACTCTCCATTGTTGTGCCACTTTCAAGTAATTTGAACAAAAGATTTGAATATTCCCATACATTATATAGCAAAATTAGTCAAACAGGTATTTGTTGAGTGCTTAATATGTACCAAACATTTTTCTAGGAGCATGTACATCCTTTTCTTATCTCAGGTGCTGAGACAAAGACTTAGCTTGAAGTCTCAGTCCAAGTTACACCTTTTTCATCCAAGAAGTTTTCTATAACTGTTTCAGTCCACAGGGATTTTTTTTTTCTTTCTCTAAGCAACCATAGCGTTTATGTCTATATTTTTCACTTTAATTCAAGGTAGTGTATTCCATTTGACATTATATAATATCATAATAGAGCCTGGCACATGCTTTGCATACAGTATTAAATATTAAATCAATAATAGTATTAAATGCTAATATTAATTATTTGCCTCTCTCTTTAACATAATGTATATACTTACATAAATACATGGAAATCCATTATGTAACATCTCCCCTGACATGGGCCTCACCTTTTTATGCCATGTATTTTACAATCTTCCTGTCATTAGTGGATGGAGAAGAAGAGGGTCACCAAACTACCCATGAAACTGAAGTGGAGGCAGGTAGAACATAACTGTTAGCTCAGTTTGTAGTCTGACTCAGTAATTTCAATCTCATACAGCTATTAACATTTGCCATCTTTTTATTACTCATATCTCCAATGCAATTATTTGAAGATCCTAAATTAACAGCCACACCTAGGTGATTCCCCCCACCCTCTGAATATATTCTTTCAATGATTTGTCAAACTGAAAGTAAAGTGCAACCTCACTCACAACACTGTTTCATACCCACTCTATATTTTAAAGCACCTTTTGAAGATTTGCTATCAAGTGTTTAAATGAGTTTCCAAAGAAGAGTAAACCATTCTAATGACTGTCAACAGAGCATCAAGTGGAGTGACATATTGTTTTCAGCTAATCATTATTTGGCGTGATACTGAGCAACAATACTGAACCCTTTGAGCATTTAAATTTATTTTTAAAAGAATAAATAGCACCCACTGTTAAATCTATACCCCTGTTGGCATCTATGCCCATATATTCTACCATCTTTCTGGATAATATGGATAAACCGCCCATTCGTGCACTAGATCCCATGCCCTCATGCCTACTCAGGAACATTGATCCAGCTCTTTTCCTGCTTACTCTTACATGAGCAGATGTGTTTGCTATCACAAACACACAAGTATATTGTGATTTATCTTTACTAAAAACAAACTGTCTTCACCCCATTCCTCCTGTACCTACCACCTCATTTATCCTCAACTATTTTCAGCAAACCTACTTAAAGGAGTTGTTTAAATTTCTATCTCCAATTTCTAGCCTCCCATTCTCTCCAACAAGGGCTTCAAACCTGCCAAAACCACTCTTATCTAGGTAACAAATAACTATTCACTTCCATAAATCCCATGGTCAGTTCTTAGCATCCATAATACTTGACAGAAAGTAATCAGCCCAAATTCCTTAAAATATCTTCCTCACTTGACTTCCAGAATACCAAACTCATCTGGTTTTCCTTTCTCCTTCTTAGCCTTCTTTACTGGTTCCTGCTCTTCTCCCCAACGTCTAATAGCCCAAATGTCTAGAACAGAACCAGGAACATGGCATATGTCCAATATATATTTCTTGAATGAATCAATCAATTAATCAAGCAATCTCATTAGCAAATATATTGAACACCTATTAACAGTAGGTTAGGAGATGGCTCTGAGGTCAATGGTATGATTTCTTTTACATTTCCCACCTGCAAAGAGATATCCTATCAAGGAAAAAGTACATAATGTTTAAACTTCTTTAGATAGTTTCAGAGACATGAGGCTCTGCAAATCATCTGCCCCCAAATCCCATGACATTTTTGAAGCTATTGTAATTAAATGAATAATTACCCCTTATAATTGTCAGACATTAGTTTCCAATCAAATTTACATATCAGTAGAAGTTTTATTTGCTATATAAAGACTTTATAGTCCATTGATAACCTCTTTATAATCAATATGTCTAGTGTGTTTATGGCTTAGTCTTTTTCTAGGACTTAGTCAACAACTTCATTATTTTAAATTATTATGGAAAACTTAGCTGTTACAATATTCCATCATAATGCATTATTGCTAAATCATTAATTTGCTTTTGAGTTATTGGTTAGGAGCACAACCTCCAACAGTATTATTCTTTTGGCAAAATATTATCTGCTTTACAGAACCTTTTTCAGCAATGCATTGTAATATAAAACAAAGACTGAATTCATTTACATGTTTTTAATGTAAGTTACTCTTGTGCATATTCTGGGGGTTTATCAAGGTAATATTAATGATGGAAATGAACATTTCAAATATGTGTAATTAGAATGATAAATGTTTTATGCCGGGGTGAAGCAATGACAGAAATAGACTGTATAATGTCATCGGTATAGGTGGGTTTTTTTTTAACTAACAGAATTCACACATTCTAATGAATTTTGACTTCAAACTGGTTATGTATCTTAAAAGCAAAGAATCAATAAGATTCTCTGGAGAGTCTGTAAATTTTAGGTATAAAAGCATTAACCACTAGAGTTTATACATCTAAATAGGTATTGTTCCCCTCAACATGATAATCTTGCAAAGCTGTACTGTCCTCCAATGTTGGTGCAAAATGCTCAAAACATTTTTGGAACGCCACCTTCAAAAGCATTGTCAAAGCCTACGTCACATTCTTTATTGTCCTCAGAGGGCCACAGGTTCATACTTTGAGGGTGGATACTTTTTTTAAAAGAGCCAAAATTATTCAGTGTCAAGTCCGATAAATCAGATAAATGATAAAATTGAATAATATAATCTTGAATCTAAAACAAGATTTAACTGCAAAATAAAAAGGCAGATGTCCTTCTAGAGATTGTAAATTTGCTCTAAAGGCAAGTCCAAGAGAGGAGAAGATTTAAACTTATATTGAGCTATTGCAGCAGGGTTGAAAGGTATGTAGCCTACAGGGGTGACTACACTAAAGTATATCAATCACTTTCATTATAAATTCAGGAAACTTTGTGTTTTAAAAATTCTTCCAGCGGATATTTTGTAACTTTAGACACCTAAGTCACCAGGAGCCAGCTTTCCCTGTCCTTCCCAGAGTTATTCTTCCCAACTTAAAAAATGTCTGTATTACTGACAAAGGTAGCTCTTGGCTCTTTAGTAAGAAATAATTCTAGAAAGAAATGAGTTTTTACTTTTAAAATTTCAAATAGATATATAGCATAAGAAAAAAAAAATGGAACAAATGCAAACCTTAGTTTTATCCCAGAATTATCTAATACATGTATTTGTTTATTTATTTTGGCTAACATTGAATGTTTACTCACTTCCAGATACCATTTTGAACACATTAAGCTTATCAGTTCATTTCCTCTTTATAAGAACTTGGTAAGATACACTCTATTTTTAGCTTCATTTTACAAATGAAGGACCTAAAATCAGAGAAATTGAAAGACCACCAAAAATCACATAGCTCAAAAGGACAGGACCAGGAGCAGGACAGGAACAAAGACAATTCAATCTACAGCCTGTTCTCGGAGCTACAGTGCTATGTTGCTGAGAATATCAGCCAAATTACCAGGATAAATTAGGAAAATGTATGTTTCAAAGGTAGTAACATAATATATGCAGGAATGAGAAGAAAAAACAGTAAATCATCAGACATTGACAAACTCTTCTTAATTGTCCAGGTGTCCAAATGTAAGGATATTTGTAATTGTATCATTATACCTGTTTACCTCTCTCCTGATCCCAGACATCAGGCCACTTAGATAAGACCTTGCTAAGGAAACTAAGTGATATCGTGAAAATGTCCAGCTTGCATAATCTTAGAAAACTGTCCTACCTTATGAAACACAACCATAAGAGCATCCTAAGGATGATACCGTGAGAGTAGGAAATGCAGGGTCTCTGAGCGTCAGGCACTGAGCTAGGTACTCAGGCTGCATGTGAGAGAAGGGATATAATAGTCACCATGCTATAGCGAATATTTTGAGGGGTAGACAGTCAATAAACAGCTAAACAAATATAATAAATAACTATGGGTGTTATTCTAATTATGAGGGAAATAAACATGACACTGTGGGAGAGAATAAAGTGTGTAGGTAGCAAAGGTCTAGAATAGGGTCAGGCCCAATGCACAGAAACCCTGCAAGGCCAGATGGCACAGCAATGAATATAATGTAGAAATGACACAGCAAGAAATTAGGAACCCAGTATCCACATCTGAATGGCACAGCTCAAATGAAATTCTTTTACTAAGGCAGACCACAGACCCTATGAATTAATATGCCAAATTTCCACATGAGCCTTAAAAGGATTAAAAGGCAAAAAGCTCTCTTTACCTGACGGGTCCCTCACCTGATTCTACTAAACTTTGAATAAGCCTCTGAAAAATACAGCAGGTTCCAGGAATCTGAATTAATTCCCATCATAATATTGTTAATCTCATATGTATTCTTGCATTGCTTATTTTCTGGCTTACTATACAAAGGAAAACTAACATTGCTCAAAGATAAACAATCCTTTTTTTGCCGGTCCTCAAGTTTGAACCAGTCTTTGTGAACTGGCCTGCCTCCAAATGCCTGAGGATGTAATATTTAACATGAAACCTAAAGGATCAGAAGGACCCAGTTATGCAATGCAGTAAGAAAAAAGCCCTTATAGGTCTGGTTCAAAGAGTAAACTTTTACAAAGGCTGATATTAGCAAACATCCCTCCATATTGCCATACATATCCTAGTAACTTTTCACATTAACATTTCCCATTACCATAAAACCAGCATCCTATGATAAAATGTGGAGGCCATTATCAAGGCCACATGAGGCCATTATCAAGGGAAGCATAGAGGTGACTGTTAGTTCTCTTATTTGGGAATCGTAGCTGCTTTGGGGCTCTTAATCTTTAAGCACATCCCAACTTCCTAGATGGATCTGGGATTCCTGACTTGGTGCCAAAGATGATGCTTAGAGAGGTGCTCTTTCAAAAGTCAAGCATCCACACATCACAGATAATACAAACACTAAAATCATGTAAGTACTACGGAGAAAACAGAAGAAAGTTGAAGAAGCATTGCTCTAACTATACCTGAGTCAAAAGGAAACCGTTACAAAAAAAAAAAAAACAGTTAAGACACAAAGACACAGAGGATGTCACAACGTGATCCTATTCATAGACAAAGAATTGCAGAATAGTAGCTGAAAAAGCAGAGGAATTGTAGCTGAAAAACAGTTTATGAAATCGGGTGTCCACGATTATAAATCCCAATTAAAACTTGTGAGTCTCCCCTTTTATTCCCAGAATAAGATGAATGACCAAATTTTGCCTTTAAATTATTTTAATGAAAAAACTTCTAAAGTATATGATGCAATATCCAATATTTTAATAATGATAACTCAGTGTTACAAACGAAGCCAAATCTTCTGGGAAGCTAGCATTGAAACATAGGAACAAATGGCTTAGCTTGTCACTCATATACAATGTGCAAACCCTTCCCCAGACTGCTAAACTGCGCTGATTTCCAGGCTTCACGAATGTCACACCAATTTGCTCAGGGGCTGTTGAACAGCAGGCACATGCGCCTGTGCATGTCCTCATGGAGCACATGCCTGAAATCACACAGCTCCAAGCCCCAGGTTACACTGCTGTTCTGCGGGCTTTTTGCATTCTCTCTCTCTCTTCGACTCCCCCACCAAAATGTCTGCTGGTTACCACCCCCTCACTATTTCTAATCTTTGTATTTAGCTGCTGCAGCTGTTTCTAATTCCACAATTCTCTTTCCACCTCTTCACTGATTGTTCAAAAAGGATCTATTAAGAATTATGTTCCAAGCACTGTGTTAGGCACCAAGTGAACAAAACAGACATGATCCTTGATCACATGGCACTTAACACTGCAAAAGGGAGAGAGACATTAAACAAACATATCATTACAACTTGCAGTGCTACAATACTATTAGAAGGAATGACAAAAAGGAGCTCATTTGGACTCTGGCTCGAGAAGGCCTCTTTGAGGAAGTAGTAATTAGACTGAGGCCTAAATGATAAGTAGGAGAAAGCTAAGTGAAATACATGAAGAGGAGGCTTTCATGGCATAAGGTGCAACACAGGCAAAAGCCTGATAATTAGAGTTTGACATACGGAGGGGATACAGAGAAGGCAAGTCGATGGTAAAGGTGAAACTGGCATGTGATGAAGTGGGAAAAGAAGTAGGAGCCAGATCATGGCTTGTAGGTCATGTTAAATATTTTTAACACAAGGGTTGGCCAATCAACAGTATTGACATAATCTACTTGATTATATTTTTAAATAATCGCTCTATCTGTTCTGTAAGAAAAAAACTAGGAAGAAGGCAAGAGTGGAAGATAGGAGGCCAATTGCAAGGACACTGAAGTAGCCAGGATAGATCCCACCTCTTCTCAGCCAGTTTCTCTGTCTCTTCCAGTCAGTCATGCCCCACTCTGATATTTCATGGAAAAGCTTGGCTTAGAGACACCAGTATCCTTCAGGAGCTCTCTCTGTTTTTCCATGTGGCAAACCAAATAATCAGCATGAGAAAAGTTCTGGCTCTTCTTAGCTGTGTTCACTGTTCTTGGAAGCTGTTTTTCCATGAAAGTTTAAAGATGCTTTAAGCTTGTGAAGTTGATCCCCTGGATAACGGAAGTCTTTATATTCTCCTATATTATAAGGAGATATTTTCTTGAATTCTATGGGAAAATATATATATTTTTAATATATATAAATATTTCTCACCAAGAATTTACTATTTTGGAAGTGAAAATATATCTGCCAAAATTTGATTTTGATGATGAATGGTGTTGCTTTAATATTTATCACAGGGGTCTTTAACTTGAAGCCCATGAACTACTAAGGAAAGACCATGAACTTTCTGAAAGAGTATGCAAATAATTCAATGCATTTGTGCTTGGAGGCTCTCCTGCAGAGATCTATAATATTCATCAGAGTTTCAAGAGGACTCAAGAGTGAGTGACAGAGGTTAACCTACCCATGGCTAGCAAGCTTTCCCATCATCCCTGTGGGCACATGACCAAAGCTGCCAATTAGAGTCTTCCCTGACACTGATAAATGGATATGAAGTTGGAATTGCTAGGCTTGGGCTACAGTGGCCATGTTCCCTGCTATACAAAAAAAAAAAAAGTCTTCCAAAATAGGATGAATGTATGAAAAATAGAAATATAGGTTAAAAAAAGAGAACAGGCAAAAGAGACAGATTTCTATTATCAAATCCTTGGTTATACTCCTTAAGGCTCTAATTTTTGCATCTTTTCCTCCAATTCTGAAATCTACCCTAGTATTCTTCTAAGCTACTTGAGCTGATTAATTCTCTTTTTGTTAAGCAGGTTTGAATTAGAGTTCTCTGTCACTTGCAACAGAATTAGACCTGGCTTATAAAATAACCCCCCAAAGCTTAAGAATCATCTCTTTAATGTAATGATCTGATATTAGAATTCATTAGAGACTTAAAGATATTAAAATTGAAACTGAACAAAACTATGAATTCATATTTGACCAATTAACATTCAGAGATATTACTATGACTTAGAGACCTATATATTTTTTACTGGATTTAGTTGTAGAGGCAGAAATTAAAGCCTAATTAGACACCTGTGAGAAGCTTATTAAATTATATTTACATATTAAAAATTTGCCTACTAAATCTAATAAAACATAAGATCACTTGAAGTTATAATGCAAATGGCAAATCTTAGATAAATTTAAGGGAATTAGGTAGCTCACATAAAATTATTTAATTCAGTACATATCATAAAAGACTCTAAAAATTCCATGGTAGAAAGGGAATTTCAATTTGATTCTAGTATAGTAATGATGATATAAGGAGTAAAAACTGGCAAATCACAAAATATAGAAACACTCTGCCTAATCAATAGCATAAGTCTCTAGAACATCCTCCAAATCAATAAGATATATAATAATGACAAGAACCACCTAAGAGTAAATGAAAAAAAAAAGTGAATTGTAACACAACCCAGAACCATTATTCAAACTGTATTAAAAGTGCATTTAACACAAAAATGTGATCAGTCTTCCTAACTTCAGTAACACTGGCAATAAATAAAATTTATCTTTCCTTCTTCATAGAGAGTCATAACATTCCAGAAACCTCACAAAGCTAGAAAACAAATAGTATTGAGACTCTCAGGCCACTCTAGCACTTTGCTACAGATGTGAGTTTTTAACCAGTTACCATCTGAAATATACAGTCTAAATTTAATTTCCAGTCAGACCAATAGCAATACAGTGAAATCTCATTGAGAATGAGGTGTTTTAGATAAATTTCATCAAACATACAAGGAGGCAAATAATATTAATACATTAAGAGGCAGCAATATGCCAGGGCCTTACTGACTGCACTTTAAATATATGTCATCCCAGCACCATGGCACCCCTGCACGGTGGGAAGTATCACCTTTGCTTTACTGATCAGAAGCCAAAGCTCACAGGATTAAGTAACTCACCCACAGCACTTAAACATGAGAGGTGGATCTGGAATGCAAACACGGTCTGAGTCCAAGCCCTGTGTTTTCATCGTATCATGCTCCCTCCCTGCAGCTACCAATTTTTTTTCCATTTAGACAATGTTGTAACCAATAAATGCTTATAAAATGGGAACTAATTTTAAATGTAAATATCCCATTAAAATAGAAAATATCAAACATATTTTCTCACTATCTCAGAAATGATTATCAATACAGTTTTTGTTTTCCTTGTTATTCTTCAAGGTGGAACTTTCAATTAATCCACTTGCTGTCATTGTGTCTACCACAAACACTTCCTCTTTGTAATACTATTCTATACACATACACACACACACACATACTCCTTCAAGTTTCCTCTTCTAATCTTCTCTGGACGGGAAAGAAGGAGACCTTAGTTTTTAAGTACTATATGTTTACTAAGAGTCATTAAAATTCTAGAAGAACTCAAAAAGTCAATTTTATGTTACCAGAGCAAAGTCTTTGAAACCACTATAGCAGAGGCCCCTTGGTTTTATTTCCCTACTTCTAGTAAAAGTTATATCCTAAAGGATTGAAATTTCAGGAAGGAGGACTGGAGATACAAAATTTCCTCCAAATACATGAAAAGTGGTTATAAATAACATTTATACAGTTTGGTCTGAGATTTCTGAAAAACTAGCTGACTTCTAAACATAGACTCTAGCAATGATTTATGGACTAGATTGTATTTTCAATCGCTTACCCACCTATTAGCATCGTTTGAAAATATTGTTATGGCCCATATCATACCTCTTATCCCATCCAGTCATCCTAAAGAGCAATGTGAACTTTCCTGTTACAATGAAGGTCATCACTTGTGCCCTTCCTGAATGCCAAGCACTGCTCTAAGCACTAATGTACGGTGACTCATTAATTCACAGAACCAAGCAGGCCTGCCCATAGTGGCTGTGCACATTGTACTCTTCAGACCTTAGGAGTGCCAGTCACATAGACTACAATGTCAACGGTGCTCTTTGGGGATATGCAATGCCCAAAAAAGACAGTGGCCTAAGGGTAAGTACTATTTAATCCCCATATCACAGAAACTGAAGCTTAACAGTTTAAGTGGTAGAAATACATCAGAAAAAGAGGTCTTAATCACTATGATATTCTGCATCCTATATTTTCCTATAGAATATTGTTGAACTGTGATATCTTAAAACATACCCATACATGCAGACATTTCAGATACATGTGCACAAACACTCAAAATGTACACAAGGCCTAGGTTAGTAGCATATTTTCCAATAATAACTATGAATCACAGCCTGTTTTTCAAGAGTGTTCCAGGATTAAACCAGGACCCAACAGAGTTCTGAGGATCCAAAGACATCCCTCAAAATTAAGGGCAGACTGGGGAGCCAGCACTCCAGAGATTAAGTTCCTTGACTAATAGCCAATTCCTCCCTGAGATCCCCAAGATCCAATACATACTTGACTAATGGATTTAACCCACGCAGTACCATAGATGACACTAAATTATCAGACCATCTCCTAAATGAGCCTGTACATGTGAAAAACGGACACAACTCTGATCCATAATCATGCTTATCATGAATTTGAACCTGGAAATATACATTGAAGGCATTTTGCATTTACCTAGAGATGTACACTCATCATGCAATACTTGGTAACCAAATTTCCCTAGATTGAGAGAGCCCAAACATAGGTCAAATTTTGAAAAGCAAAACACTATAGTATGCAAGTGGATTCCAAGGCAGCTCTGAACCTGATGAGCTGCAGGACCACAGGTGCTGCTTCTGTAAGAGCAATCCACCAGCGAGCAACTACCATCACCACCCTACATAGAAAGTTCTACTTTGCCACAGTGAAGATGGACCATTTCTAAAATCTGTTTGAGAGCCCTTTCATTTCTTGTAATTTTTACTAAATGTTTATTAAGTACCAACTTTAAGTCTAATACTAAGTTTAGCATTAGCCAATGGTATATCGAAATAAAAAGGAATAGTTCCTGTCCTCAAGGAACTCACAATGAAAGGAAGGAGGATAATATAAAAATAGGTAAATTCTAAATCACACAGTAGTGCTAATAAAATATGAACAAAATGATGAGAGAGTAATTAGCTCTGCCTGTGGGTGGTACAGGAGGTTAGGAAAAAATTGGTAGAAAAAAAGCAACAGTACTAATGGGTCTTGGAGGACAAGGAGGAGTTCGCCTAGTTAAGAAGCTGAGGTGGAGAGCAGGTGGGAGCAAGCTGCTTCTTGCTCCATAATTAACTGCAAGAGTACAAGAGGAAATTTTCTTCCTGCTTTCATGATAATATTGCTTTGCCCTTTGCTTATATTTTATTTAAATTTAAAGTAAGTAATGGGGGAGATTCACTAGGCTGTTATTTGGACTGAAATGGAATGAGCTGGGCTCAAGTAGAAACTATTGCTGTTTTTAAAATGCTTTTCTGGGTCCATTTTTTGAAAATCAGCTATAGTATTTTGATTTTTTAACAGTTTATATTGTGAAAACATGAGATTTCTTTTCAAAAAAAAATGTAACTTAAATGTCATAAATTAAACATCCACATTTATTAAGATCAACTTAATACTCCCTGAAAATTAGATTACTCTCCCCAGTGTGTATTTAAATTGGCAGCTAGTGACTAGTATAAAGTGTTTCACATTGTTCTACCACAGCAACACAGAAGCCTTTACAGAATGTAAAATTATTGCTGGGATGGTGATCCCTGAGATCTTTTCCAGGAAAATCCAACAGCTGAACTATCTATTAAACAGTGTCAGAAGAGTTCTAAATTACCATGGCTTTACAGAACTCCAAAGCTACCTCCAAAATCCGAACAATTACTTCATTATAATACAGTAATGTACTCTGAACCCAATTTCCTCATCATCTCAAAGAAAGACACAGATAAAATATATCATGGTAGAGGAAAAACAAGCTAGCTCATAATATTTAGACAAACCAAAAATAATCTAACTCATAATATTTAGGCAAACCATGTATCTACCACGTTTAATGTTCATAGACTCCATTAAAGAAGACTCCAGGGCTGTCCTAAGCACAGTCAGTCCATCACCTGTCACCTGTCTTATCAACAGTGTCCTACAGTCCTTCCAATGAGGAGAGAAACTTATGTTTCCCATATATATTCTGGATGATACCAGCCTCTATTTCTCTTTCTACAGTACATCCTTATGCTCATGCAACCTCTAGCCCTGTCGTCAATAGATGTGTGAACTCAATTTCATGACTTTCCTTCATCTGACCAGAGTTCATGCTCAGAAAGGTTGAAGAAAAGCATCTTTCAACACTGCACCTTGCATTCATTACAGCTGAAATCAGAAGCATCACACCAGAAGAAACATTGACCAAAATCCTGCTTGCTATTTATTTAGAAATGTTGCTTCCCCAGAACTGCTGGCATTCACCTCGCTAACATAGTCTCCTTGGAATCTGTAATAGTTTCTGTATATCTAGCTGGACACTTTCATTTCTGATCTCATCCTAAGGTCAAAGTCATGCACTTACCCCATCAGAACCTAGCAGCAATGATCTGTTATTGTCCAGTCCAATATACGAAGGATATCTTTAAATTAAAACAGCAACTAGAGTTGTGCAGAATGGCTATTTACAGACTACATCCTTCCTGGTAAACACCTGGGAGCTGGAGGGGCAGAGTGGTATGCACTGATAGAAAATGATACAAATGACAAATGAGCAATGTCTAATTATTCAGGCGTTGCTCAGACTCAGAGACAAAAGCAAGAAAACTGAGAGTTAGGGATGAAACTCCATCCTCCTCTAACCCTATTGTGCCTGTGTACTGCAGCACATATTAATGTAACATCAAGCCCTATTTTTAGACCTCTGCAATTCCACAGGCATAAATCATCCCTGTGCCACAAGTCACCTTTGAGTTAGCAATGCCAAGTTTAACATTTTGCAGGATCCTACAATATAATTGAAAGCAAGTGATATTTAAAATGAATAGTGATAACTTTAATAGAATAAAATTAGCCTAAAAATAGATTGTTTGAGAGAATTTATTAAGTAATAATTAAAAGAAAAAGTGACAAACGTGCCACTTAGCTAATCCTATCTTCACAATAGCTTTCACAGTTGAATTTGGAATGCTGTTCTGCAAAAAAAAAAAAAATGCTAATGAAACAGTCTTGTTTTCTTTTTACATAATACTGATTAATCCTCAGTGATTTTAGCCACCAGGGTTCTCTCTGAACTGAAAATGTGATTAAAGAAGGAAACACACAGCACAACTAGTTGGCGCAAGTTGGTCAAAGTGTTACTTTTTAAAAAAATAATAGTCTTTGTCTATTGTTGAGGAAATACAATTAAAAACAAAGTCTTGGCTGGGCGCAGTGGCTCACGCCTGTAATCCTAGCACTCTGGGAGGCCGAGGCGGGCGAATTGCTGGAGGTCAGGAGTTCAAAACCAGCCTGACCAAGAGCGAGACCCGGTCTCTACTATAAATACAAAGAAATTAATTGGCCAACTAATATATATAGAAAAAATTAGCCAAGCATAGTGGCGCATGCCTGTAGTCCCAGCTACTCAGGAGGCTGAGGCAGAAGGATTGCTTGAGCCCAGGAGTTTGAGGTTGCTGTGAACTAGGCTGACGCCACGGCACTCACTCTAGCCTGGGCAACAAAGTGAGACTCTGTCTCAAAAAACAAATAAAATAAAAAAACAAAGTCTTCTCCCAATACAGAAATCTTATCTACGAGAGTAGTAAGAAAGATAACATTTTTTATTATTGAATGAGCATTAAACCAGAATGTGATGTGCATGATAGGCATTCTGTTTAGAAATGCCAAAGATTGGAAGAAATTTCACTCTTTCCTATAGCCAAGCAGATACAGAACATTACATACGTATTCTCTCAAGATAAACAATAACTTGTCCTCAAGTAAGAGGACTTGACAGTACCATTTGTCACACATACTTCATCCTAAATTTGCCTGGTAATTGGGGTGACCATCTGTGTTAGCTAACTGGCTTTATCCAGTAGAGAAACAAATTCCTCATATTTTTACCAGAGGAGAAAGTTTTGCAATTAGGCTCAAGTTAGGCTCCTATCCTTTCACAGAAACTGGGAGATAGGAACGCGATATCCCTTGATGTTCGCATTTCAAAGAGAGAGCTGCCTGGTCCTTGAGGAAGTAAACTAACTGACACAAGGCCTTTCCAGTTTTCAAAGGGCCTATCTACATTTCAAAGAGAGGAGAAAGTATTTATAATTACAAGTTTTCAAAAGTAAATAGTCTAAGAAAAGGGAGGGGGGGGAAGTTTCTTCCCTTATTTTCAACAGGGAGAATTAAGCCTCTTGTTTTTAATTTTTATTTGTCCTTACACCATACAGCTTTAGTGTGACTACCATAATGCAAACTCATTTACAGAAGATATGTGACTACTGTGAGTACCTAGAAGAGAAAAGCAAAACCAAAAGAGCAAAATGAAAATGGTTTCTAAATCATTAAATCAGCACAAATTAATACATTGTGCCAAACCACATGCATTATGGACTTCAATGATTATTGATAATATATTTCACCAAGGGAAAAGCAAATTCTTAATAAGGCTTTGTCTTCCTGTCCATTTCTGACAGGGATGATGATTTCATTTTTAATTTGTTCAGAAGTAAATTTATAATGATAACCAAAGGGAAACAATTGGCTCCTCTGTATGAGATTATCTATACCATCATCAGACATTAAAAATGTATTATGTTGAGTACGAAGGGCAGTTTCGCATTCCTCTAAATAATGCATGTTACCCTATAAAAATACCAAATGTATAACAGAGATGAGTTAAATGAGTCAACTTACCAAAATTCCAAATCAGTCCTACTGTTGGAACACATACTTGGCGAATGATACATCCCCGACACGTAGTTCAAACTAATGAACTTTGTACCTATATGCAGTAATTTTCCACTAAGTGCTCTGATAAAGCATCATCTAATGTTAGCATTAAGAGGGATGTGTAATACCAATCAATAGCCAAATAAAACCAAACCACCAGAAGGCAGAAGGGGATAATGCAGAGAGTAATGCTTTCCTACGAGACCTATGGAGGCCAACATCAAAAGGAACCATCCAGAGCCTGCTGCCATTAGTGGATGATCACGTGCAGCATTTATGGAGTTGCTAACAGAGGTCCTATTTAATAAAAAATAGGTGCGATCTTAGCTCTTGCTAAATGTGCTTCCATTTGTCTAGGAAAATACTGTGACAAAAATGGAATACCATAAAGAAAAGAATAAAGATTTAATGGAAACACTAAGGAGAATCCTTTATTCAGACATCATCCAAAAAGTTTTCTGGGGTTTTGGTTTCTGGGGAAATGGAGAGAAAGGCAAAATGGAAGGGATGGTTCAAATTCGCGACTGGAATTTCAATGCTGTCAAAGCTAAAATCTGCGCTCAAATCTAATGTGTTTGGCAAATTAAAAGAAAGCGTAAGGGAATCACTAAAGATGACACCCTGGCCTGCTGGCTGAGAATCTACAGAGTAACAGTAAACTTTTTTTTAGTGGATTCCCCTTTAATTTACATGAAAAGAGAAGCTGTTTCTCCAACACTCACCCCTAACATCCCACTGTGAAGACAGCTGCTTCATTTGCCTTTCAGCAAATTAAAAGTTAAAATAGCTTCACTGTCAGGAGTTGCAGCAGCAATTGAGAGACTTGTAAAGAGCTTCATTTCACTGCAGTAGAGTGTTCTATTTCCACAGGATCACTGCTACCTTTTGACTTCAGCAAAGAGTCTCCGAAGAAATGATACCCAGCTCTGCCGCTCTCTCTGTTGACAAGACAAAATCCCTGACCAGAAACGTGCTGTTTTCTTAAGGTTCCTCATGCACTGACTTTTGCTTTCATATTCTTACATTGTTAAGATTCACCTCTATCTGCCCCCCCCCTCGCCCAGTATAAAACAAAAATTTAAAAGCAAAACAAAATTAGGTCTCTCTCTAGTCTGGACAGAAGTATACAATATCTCTGGTTATTACCCCCACACACACCGAAAAAAAAAAAAAAGATTAAGAATAGGAGATCAATAAGAGGTAATAAAGCTACTGGGGAAAAGATATACACCATTTACTCAAAATGGCAAAAGAGGAAAAAGGAAACATTACCAAAGGGAAGAGCAAATAAATTCTATGAGAGTCCTAAGTTTGGCTTGCTCTTCATTTTTCCAAATAAACCAAATTCTATCTCAAAAATCAAAGTAAAATAGTGAATTCTAAAGTATTTTTCAAGCCAGTTTTTTTTTTTAATTTTAATCTTGTTATTTTATTCTGGGGACCAACCTCCAGTCTAAATTTTCCTTAGATATTTTTCAGGATTCCAACTTACAGAAAAGAGCTTAGATTATTTTCTTAGGTCAGATTTGCATTCAGAAAGGAAACTGATATAGGAGATCTGGAAGAAGAGTTAATTCATTAGGGTGATATTACTGGACATTTTAACTCTTCTGCATTCATATTTTCCTCAGTACAAATTCATAACAACAACCTCCTCTTTCTGCACTTAATGTATGAAAGCTTACTGTTTTATCTTAGCTTAAAATCTCCTGGGTAACTGAAATAAGAATGCTACTAAATAGAATACAAATTACTGTAGTATTTATTACTTTCATATCATCATTAGTATCTGCCAGAGGCCATAAAAATTATCTTCTTTTTTTTCCTATTTTCTTTAAGAAGTTATAAAGAGTATTATCTAAAGAAAATTTATTCTTTCATTCCTGGCCTTTTTACGGTATATTTTTGGGGAGGGAGGCATACTTTATGATTCATTTCCATATGAAAGCTTTTATCATATATCAATGATTTCTAATGTGTAACAAAATTAAATTGTTTAGGAATGCAGAAATTATAATATCTCAATAATCGAAGATATTTTGTTAAACCAACCAAGAACAATATTTTATATCATGGATCAGGCTGCTAAAAATGTCTAATTAACATTGTGAGGCACATCAATTATCTGGTCAGATTTAATATCCACAACAATACTGTGGATTTGTGCTCATATTCCCATTTTACAGCAAGGCAAAGCGCATTGCCCAGGCTCACATAGCTATTCAATTACAGAGCCAGCCTTTGAATCAGGGTCCACTTGAATCTAAAGCTCATGCTTTTAGCCATAACTTAGTATTACCAGGCATATTTATCTAACGTGTCACTATTGTATTTATAAAGGTTGCTTTTCTTGGTGTGATTCATAGCACTAAGAGTCTCCAAAGATTCCTCCAAGAATTTTATTTTTATTAGTAATTTTTTGTCATAGTTGTTATATGGGCCATATTGTAAGTTAGGGGTTCATTTAATTAAAAATAGGCTGATTTAATTATGGATTAGTTAAAATACAGTGTGGCTTTGGTCACTCAGGCCAAGGCTAACTTCTAAAGCTAATATAATATTTTTACTTTTACATATTTCCTCAAAATATAGACCTCCTTTGAGTAGTTCTTCCCCTATAATTTGGCTATTTTCCATTGTTATTTTGTTTCTAAATCTAGAAGAGAAACTAATAAGCTCATCCTGACCAAACATTCTAATAGGAAAACAACCAACAGTTGCCTCCCCTTTGTGCCAAAATTGTGTAGGTCTCCTTCCCCAGACCCCCACTTTCCATGTTTATATATCAGATCATCTGCATGCTGATGTAGGAAGCCAGTATTTCACACTGCACTGATTTTTTTTTTCTATGTATGGCCGTACGCTACAAGAGCTATGGTTAGATTTTTACAGTTCATGAGTCTCTAGCCTTGGATCAAGCCATGCGGCACCTTAATCTTTTTCAGTCCTTGTTAGCAGAGGCCATTGTATCTACACTAAAATATGTGGAATCTACAGTTCCAGGTTCAGGTCACAGATGGCAAACTCAGGTAGGCAAGAAATACCACTTTTGTATATATATATATTATAACTGAGTGATGGAAATGTCATCTCAGTACATTGAAAGATGCATCCCCTCCCAACCCTCACACCCACCCTCACCTGCCAACTCACAGTCTTGTTTCCCACAGTTGTCTGGTTTCTACCATATGGAGGGATCTTAATTGTACCAAGGTGCAGGAAGTAAGTATTAGCCCCATCATGTCTAGCAGGCTCAACTTTAGTAAAATCATTTGACTCTGTCATTCTCTGCAACCTTCTGTGATACAGCCTCCCAAATAAAGGAGAGTCAAGGGCATAACAGAAAATAATACAGAGAGAGGAAGGAATCATTAGCTAATCTGACAAAATAACATTTTAAAGAAAATTAAATATTAGTTCTTTTTTCTGTTACTGGAAAAAAATGAAAATAACTTTCATCAGACTTTCATAAAATTTGGAGGGTATGCTTGGCACTCTTTGACTCCAAAGGTGTACTGTGTGGTTTACCCAAATTTCACTTTGAAGAACCTGAGAAGAACCTCAAAAGAGATAGGTGCCATCTTCTGCAGCAGCTAATGCCAAGATGCAAGAAACCCCGCATGGGGCTACAATTGGAGGAGACACACCTCAGGTATTAAATAAGCCTTATGGACAGAGAAAACACAGTGCATCCAAGTATGAGCCCACAACGAACTGTCATAATGACAAATGTTTCTAATTACAGATGTTCTTTTGCCATTAAGCTGCTCTCATGTGCTCAATTCTATACCGTATGATATGCTCTAGACTCAGGAGTATGTAGCAGCAGGAATTTACTTATTTAACAGTAGCTAATTTTCTCAAACAGTTAAGGGAAGGGGGCCTTTAGTCCTTCATGAAAATGACAGAGACTTGGGCATAATGACATTCACAAATTTAATATCATAATTTTTTTCTCTAATTTCGCATCCTTGCTGCTTTCTCATATACATTGTGAAGTATAGACTATAAATTTACAGCACCTAGAACAGGACCTGGAAAACAGCAGGTACTAATTATGAGAGTTAAGCCATGGAAATCCCAGTCACAGAAAATAATGTGATGGGCTGAATTGTGTTTTCCCAAAATTCATATGTTGAAGTCCCAATCCTCAGGACTTCAGGATATAATCTTATTTGGAGATAAGGGGTCTAAAGTGGTAATTAAGTTAAAATGATGTTGTTGGGGTAGGGCCCTATCCCAGTATGACAGGTGTTCCTAAAAGAAGATGATACACCAGAGATGCACGCACAGAGGAAAGACTATGTGAGGACCCAGGGAGAAAACTGCCAAGGAAAAAGGCCTTAAGAAAAACCAAATCTGCCAATACCTTGATCTTGAATTTCTAGCTTCCAGAATATTGAGAAAATAAATTTGTTGTTTGCAGTATTTTGTGATGGCTGCCCTAGCAAAATAATACAGGTGTGAATAACTACCTGAGTTTTATTACAAAATAGTATTTCCAAATTCTAAAGACTATCAGTTGCTTTTATAAGCTGAAATTCCTACCCTTTTTTAATTTATCAGTTCTTGTGTTTGTTTGGATCTTATAATATGCCCCCACCATATCTGTATTGTATTGCATTTGCAATAATTCACAATAGATTTAATTTTGCTATTCCAGAATGCTTCTAATTTTTTTCTAAATATAAAGAACTGTGTATTTTAGGAAATTAGATATTTAGACCTGAAATTCCACAGACTGACCCACAGTATTCAGCCTGAGACCCCACATGTTTCCAACAGATGTGTTTAGCCTGATTTTTTTAATGTTCAACATTTTAAATGTTTCAAATACCTTTATGAATGTTAAATACTTTTACATTAAAAATTGGTTTCAGACACTGCCTTGTTTTCTTTATAAAATAAATAAAATCTAATTTAAATGAGCACCAAGAAAATGGGGTAGATTGATTCTATGTTTCCTTTTACATGTGATAGATAAAATAATCTGGGAATGAGTTTTTTAAAAGTTTTTTTTATGAAACATACCAAAAAATTCATAAATTATATAAAAATAGTAACAAAATATAGCCTGCCATGTCAACTCTTAAAATATCACTAAAAATTGAATTTTTTTGATATTCATATATTTGGGGGACTATTTCATCTTTTTCTTCCTCTTTGTTTCTCAGGTGTTCAGAATTGGATTAATAATAATCTTTAAAATGCTCTCAGCATTGGTAACTGTATGACCTACTTTTATTTACCTATTTATCCATTTGTAATAATGTAATAAGAACACATAAATTTCCACACTCAAACAAATGCTAAGGCTCTGGTCACAACCCACATTCAACTATGTGGTCACCACATATGACATCCCTCACAATCTCCAAACTTGAAGCAATAACCATACTTCATTCCATACTCATCAGTCCCTTCATTTCCTTGTCATACAGAATAATTATAAATATGCATATTTAAAAGGACATTTTAGTTGTTTTAACTTTATTAAAATGGTGCTATGATATATAACTTTTTAGAACTTGCCCTTTTTTGCTCAGTATTATATTGCTGAGATTGGTCCGTATGTGTCTGCTGTTGTTTATTCATTTACTGTGTCATATTTAATTGTGACTATACCACAGTTTATTCATCCACTGTTCTACGGATTCCATTTAGGTTGTTTTCTGGTTATTCCTTAAATAGCAATGATATGTGATTCCTTATACATGTTTTCGTTGTACATATAAATGAGTGTTATTGGATACCTGGGAGTGAAATTTGGGGGCCATAGAGCATATAAATGTTCAATTTTTCTGACATGTTCAATATTTTTAAAATAATTACACCAATCTGCATTCTAACCAGCTAAGAACATCTACTGGATCTATATCCTCTCTAATAATTGATAGTTCAGGCTTTTCAATTTTTTTCCAGAGGGAGAGTGTAAAATGATATTGTATTTTTGTGTTTATTTGTGTTTCCATGATTACTAATGGATGTGATGTAATGAACATCTCTTCATATTTTCATTGGTCATATGTGTTTCCTCTTCTATGAAATGTCTATGTATGACTTTTACTTATTTTTCTTACTGATTTTTAGGAGATAACTTTTGTGCTCTTGACACCAATCCTTTGTCAGTCATGCAGATTATGAACTTGTTTGTGGTAGGACTTTTCATTTTCTTTAAGTGGTCACTTAATGGACTAAAGTTCTTAATTTTAATACAATAAAATTTGTCTTTTCTTTTACAGTCAACATGTTTTATGCATTATTTAATGAATATTTTTCTATGTCTAGGTCTAAAATACATTCATCTATATTTTCTATGAGGTATTTAAAGATTTGCTTTGGACAGTTAGATCCTTAATCCATATGGAGTTGGTTTTTTTAATAAAGTGTGAGGCAAAGATCTAGTTTCATGTTTTTCTGAACATTTAATGAACTTATTTACTCTTAAGGCATTGATCTGTAGTTACAGGAAATTATTATTACATGATTTTTTAAAAAAAAAAAACTATCCCAAAGTTCTAAAATTTACATAAAATTCTAATTACTTATATAATATTTTTCTAAATGAAAGAAACTCTTGCATAATAGGAATTGAGATTACTAATTCTACCGAATACAATAAGAATGATTATAAAAAAGAAGAGAAGCATGAAGGTGATTTCCCTGAAGCATCCCCAATCCTCTTACCAACACATTTTTAAAAATCTGTTTTAACTAATTGAAACACACACACACACAATACACAGAAAGCAACAGTAATATGGAAAAGGCAAGCATAATCATTGTTCCACATATCCACTTCCATTTTCATTTTTGCATTCCTACTATGATTTAATTTGTTTTATAATCATTTTTATTAGTTATTTTGAATGCTGCTTTACAATGAAATAGAATTCACCTCTACCTTATATATAAGTAGGTCACAAATAAAGAAATGGCATGCCAAAAAGTCAATTAATTGCCAAATATCCACTATTTCAGAGTAGCTCTTGTTCCCCTCTTTCTGTTCCATCACGGTATTATTAATACTTTGCATATCTGTAAAAGTAAAAGGGTATAACTATTTTAACTTCCAAACTATGTTACAAACATCTATTAAACATCTACTATGAGCAAAACACCATGCTAGATACTGTAAAGAATAAAAATTTGCTCCATAATATAATCAGGGAGCCATAAATAAATCTAAAACTGGGCCAAGTATGATAAGTTACATAACAGATGCACCCACAAATGTTCATTGAGTTCAATTATGTTTGCAATTACTAAGCACCTAAGAGGAGACAGTATTGCACATTTCAATGGTCTCATTAAATAGGTCTCATTAAATAGACTCTACTCTTTAAAGAGTCCATTTAGTAATTTCACAATATAGGAAATTTAGCATAGATACATGCTTCAGACCATAATGTAAACGCTGGCATAGAAGATGATGAATGTTACTATCATATTTAATGAAGGCTTTTCTCCAAAACCAAGAAAGAAGGTGAGACACTAATGAATAGAGTCTTTCCAAACTTTCCTTTCCTGTAGTGTATGCAGTCAGATACAATTGTAGGCTACTCAGCTACTTGGCTTTAGATTTTCAGCTGACCCAACAGCATGACCAACTCCACATAAAGCTATGACAATTTTTAATGCCCATTCTAGGTCTTCTATTTTCCAGTCTCCCCTGTCTCATCTGTTTTCTGCATTCTTACTGTCTTTATTCAGAACCACTAGTGAAGCAGCCCATCTAGGCCTTCCATTTCCAAGGTATGCATCATAATTCCTATGAACTACCCTAGATGGGTTCCACCTCTCCTCACCACAAGGTTCTGCTCGGTGTCACATCCCTAATGAGCCTCTGGGTGTCTTCCATGATAACCCCTCCCTAATCACAAACTAATAGACATCACTATGAGAAGTTTAGAGAGATTCTGTTCTTTCTGGAAGAGTAAATATAAATCACAAGGCTTTTCAAGTCAGATATAAAAAAAGTATGGTGCCACAAAAAACAGAAGGAAATCCTTTGTGCCTGTAATCATGGGACCTCAGATGGAGTCCAAAGTCTACAATAATTTGTATGTAACATTAAGACAGTATTTTAACTCTACTGATACTCAGTATCTGTAGACTGAATCTATTAATCAGAAGAAATAATAATAAGTTCATATAAATGCTGTCAGATATTACATGATATATGAGAAACTATTTTTAAACTATAAAGTGATCTGAAATATGAGTGATTTTCATCTTATGGCAATGATAAACCACCAGGGAAGATATATAGTTTGACATCCCTCAAGATAGTCTGTAGTAATACCTGCTTCACCTGTGCTAAGACTACCTGTGATAAGACTACCAATAAATTTGTAAGAAAAGATGGGGATAAGTTTCTTAATCGTGTCTTCATTCAATCATGGACCCATTCATTTGAAATAAGAGTAAATGCCAGGCACAGGAGAAAGAACAGTGACCAAGGTAGACATGGCCCCTGCCCTCATGGAGTTTATCTTCTGTCCATGGTTCAAAACAACTGGAAAACATGGAAACACTGCAAGCACAAGCAGGATGACTGAATTCCCAGGTAAGCATTATTCTTACTGAAATGAATATCAACTTTGCTTTTAACTGAAACAAGGGAAGCCATGCTATCGGATTTACCTCAATAAATCAGCCTGTGAGACCAGCATAATCTTAAACCATATAATCTGCTTCACAATTCTCAATGAGAAGAAGACAAAGTAGTCTACATGAGACCCATGATTTTCATAACTGAAGCCAAATGGAACATGGCTATGCTTTAAAAAGTAGGCTACATCCTTCTGTTATAGGGACACTTTAACTCTTTGACAATAACAGCTGACACTCAGGGATTACTAAGCTCTAGGCACTCTTTTCAGCATTCACTTTTTATCTCATTTAGCCATTACAACTGCATGTAGTAGGTATTATTATCATACCATTTCATAAAGGAGGAAAATAAGGCATGAAGAGGTTAATACACTTGTCCTAGGCCATTCAGCTATTTTTTTTTTTTTTTGCTAAGCCCAAGATTCAAATCTAGGCTATTTTATTATGCAGTCCAACTTGTACCCACTGTGTGCTCTACTACCTCTTCATATATTCCTCTCAATGGTGTGATTTATGGTTATAATAGATAAAGAGTCAGGAACCACTGTTCTATTTAACCCCAATCACTCCAGAATTCATTGTAGGGTGCTGGGTACACCCAGAAGCACCATTTACATGGGCTTGGTATGAACGGCACCTTCTAGGGGTATGCGGTACACGCACAGCATAATCCCACACAGTGACCCGTATCCCATCATAAAGCACATTTTCTTTTTCATAGCCTTCTTATGTTGCCTTTCTACCATAGGAGCCCTCCTCCTCTCAACATGCATAAAACCAGTTAGCGTCCAGCCACTATCACCCTTGAAGACTTCCCACACTCTTCTAGCTACGATGATCCACATATCTCTTCTCTGAACATCTGCTTTTTGTTCACTTTGTGGGCACTTCTAGCTACTGCCTAGCATTTAGTTACACGATGATTTGTATTAACCACACTTATTTGGTTAAATAACCACACTTATTTACTCAGCTACATTTAAGTTCTCTAAGGACAGAAAACAGCTTTGATTCTCTCTCCTTACTGTATACTCCCTCTCCATACACACATATACTCCACACCTCATATAGTATTAAAAGTTCAATAAATGCTGTTTGGATAGTTAGTGGACTAATTGATTAATCTATTGAATAAACATTCACCTGAACTTAAATAGCTTCCAAGAGTTTCTTACTCAGACCTAGATACACACACAACGTGTGGGCCTGTGAGGTAATGGACTGAGGAAGCTAATAAAAAAAGCTTTCAATGGGAAATTGCCCTAAATATAAAAATCACAGGAAATGGAAATGTATAAGAATTCAATCTGAAAAGTTTTAAAGGGAGAACAGACTAACTGGAAAAGTAAGAAAAAAGTAGTTATATATATATATATATATATAGCATTAAAGTATCTTCTTGGGATCTGAAAATCAAATATTTCTCTCCATCATTTCTGTCACTTTTCTTCAGAAGATGTAATATATCTCCCACATTTCAAGTATATCTTAAAATTCAAATGGCTAGCTCCTTCTACTTTACTTCTTTGTTCTACTCTCTCTAATACACACACACACATACACACACACACCACATAGCCTGACCTTTGCCCCACCACCACACACCACCGGACCCCCCTATCCCGGCCCCACACACAAATCACCTTTGGACAAGGAATAACTAGTTTTGAGTCATCAAAACAGCTCCTGAGATTTGTTCATGAACTTGGGCTCCCTCTGCTGGGTCTACAGCAGTACAGCATACAACTCTGTAGAACTGGAGGTTAAGGAACTCACTGCCCATAGAATATACTCCTGTTTAAACTATAAACTCAATGGCCAACAAAATGTAACAATTTGAAAAAAGAAAAGATGTAGGACTTGTATAAATTAGTAAGAATAAATTAAGACAAGTAGTTTTTAAGAAACTGCTACACAAATCAGTACTTTTGCTCCTGTTTATTTCCATTTCTAGTAGAATGATAGAATTCAGCAGGCAATGGCAAAGATTACAAAGATAATGATATAAAGCTGTACGGAAGAAAATAACTTCAAGAAATAAAATCTAGATTACATGTCTGTTTGTCAGAAACAAATGCAAATGAGTATGACTGAAGGTCATGTAAGGTCCCCTATTTCTAAGGAAGTGAAGAAAAAGAAATAGCTAGAAAGTATTCGTAAAGGAATACCAATTCACTGCTGTTAAGATCACTGGAATATACTAGCCAACCTAACAGTATAGAGCATATTGAACCTACAGTCACATACATACAAAAAAATAAAATAAAATCACAAAGTGCATTCCACATTTACTAAAGGTAACAGATATGTAACTTATACGTCAAAGTGGAAATGGTAGATATTGATTCCTGTTAAAAGGAAATGTTATCTCTCATTGAATTGATTTGGTGCTTATTATAAAATAGAATGGTTAAATCAACCTAAAACAAATCATCAGACCAGGGAAAAGAATGAAAATAGATCTAAGACCTTTAAAAGCCTGAAAATTATATTTAACTATTTGTAATATATTTATTCTTTAAGATAGACTAGCATTCTATCTATAAATATATCTTAAATCAGTTCTTGTAGAATCATCAAATACTCCGGGAATTGGATATTCCACAACTTGGAAATTCAGGACCTGAGCTTTTATGTCCAGATTCCAGTATGGATACTGGCAGAATCTTGAGATACTGGTGTAGCCAGTCCACTTCCCTTCTCAAATAATCAGCTGCCACCAAGCGTTAATCAAGATGCCAGCCCATGACTAGCTACATAATTTGAGGTGCCCAATGAAAAATGAAAATGAAGAGCCTTGTTCAAGAATTTTCAGATAGTTATAGCAGAGCAGGAAACCAACCAAGGAAACTCTTCTCTGCACAGCCCTTCTAAATATGAGGCCCTGTGTGAATACATAGGTCACATGCCCATGAAGTGGGCCCTGCTCTAGCTCCAGGTTAGCTGATGGTTAATATTAATAACACATCTTCATGGGTCCCTATCCCCAACGTTCACAGACAGAGATACTGAACTCATCTTAGCGTCTTCAAAGAATTTCCTTTTAGAGAGAGACATCTTTATTAAAACAAATATGGTTCACTTTACTTCCCTAAATGCTCAATGGAACCTCTTAATAGGGCATATTTGTGTTCTATCTATCCAAGCTTGGTTTTAGAGATAAAGCTCATGTTTAGAAAGCCAAAGATTACTCATGCAGATTTGTTTTCTTTCCTTTCTTCTGAGAAGCTGTACAATTTAAGTGGTTAAGACACAATCTTTAGAGTCAAACTGCCTGGGTTCAAATCCCATCTCCATCACTGTTCAAAGTATGACTTTGAGCAAGGTTACTTCAGCTTTCTGTTTAAGTTTTTCTTTAAGCTTTCTGAGTCTTAGTTCCCAGTAGCAGATAATAGTACTACTCATGGGGTTGTTTATTGGCATATACTGAGGCCTTATTTATAAAGAGTTTAACTTGGTGCTTGGCACATAATAAGTGTTGAATTTGATATTATCCTTATATGATAATATTTTTTTTCAAATATAATAGAATCCAGATCATGGAAAACCAGCTGGCTGTCTATGGGCCATCTGGCATTTAAAATCCAGTTGTGCTTAGTGTGGCTTAATGAATTATTCTACATAAAATAATTTGAGGTATGGCTTCCCACATTCTCCATACTTTTTAAGGTCTTCATTTAGTCATTTATTTTATAAACATATATTGATTCTCTACTCTGGGACAAGCACCATGCTGGATTGTGGGGGTGAAAAGATGAAAAAGAAAATTTCTGCCCTAAATAAGTTCACCAACCAAACACTTAAGTGCATAATTTTAATAGTAATACAATGTGTCATGTGCAACAATTAGTGGAAGGCAATTCTCAGTGGGTCTCTCCCATTTCTCCACTTTCTGAGCAAAGGCATTAACAGCTATTTTGTTCCAGACTAGCTGCTCAGAAATGTTTGTATGCCAGACTGCCTTGGAAGATAGAGATAGTGTCTCCCTCCAGGATAGAGGGCAGATTTATTTTCTCACAAGGATAATAAAGATAACGTGCCCTTCCAGGGTAGAGTTTGAGCAGGTTTGCTAGCATCCTCCTTTAAAAAGCTGAGGTTTGCAAAGGTTGAAGTTCTTCAGTCCCGCCACAAACCCATTGTATGTGCACAGGAGGGGAAAGCGGATATAGCATGCAGAAAGAATGCAAGGACAAAGGAGCATGGTATGAACATATATATATAAACAATGCAATGATGATGACAAGTGCAAGGTGAGACAGGAAGTGGGAAAAAAAGGAAGCTGGAGAGCAAGGAAAGGGCAGAACCTTGGAGGACATTTTAGGGCAAGTAATAATATAAACTTACTTCAGAATGACCGCTTAACTAACAATTTTTCACCATTATGGCTTTTGAAAAGTTGTGCCAGTTTTTGAACAAATCTTTTTTGTTTTAGTAGAGTAACCTTTTCTCCCAAAAAATCCACTAAGTAAATACACTGTAAGACATGATATGTGATGTGACTTTCAGGGAAACACAATCACCAGTTTACTTGACTTCCCAGTTTTTAGTCAGAAAGCATCTTATGGAACACATTTGAATTAAGCATCACTTTTGAATGAACCCAAACACGTTTTGAGTGAGATGAAGAGAAAGTATCAGTTTATTATATGCATGCATGTTGCTAGTGTCATCATGGGTTTTTGTATTATAAGTGGTCTCAGGTTTAGCTTTTATCATGCCATAAAAGTGTGCTATTTGTTATGAAATGAAGTTAGAGTAAAAAATCATCCTAAGCCCAGAAATATGAAAGAATTGATGAAGAAAATGAGACAGAAAGATTGCATCTTCCAAAGAATGATTCCATTGCACCCCACCTTCCTCATCCCCGCACCCACTCCCAAATCTCTTTTTCCTCCTTTGGCAGATATAATAAACCTTTATTTTACATAGAAATTAGATTTATTTACTTTCACATTGTCATTTATTATTTATATAAACTCATTTTCATTATTGAATTGCTATCTTTTTCTATCTGTGAAAATTGTTTAACTATCTTAAGTTAGGACAATTTCCATTACAATTTTTCTCATTAAAATAAATGGATTTTTTAACCTTTAGTTTTTCATTTAGCAGTAAGTATTTCAAAAATGAATCAAAGTCATTAAATGGGAAATAGTGTACTTTGAATTGCGAGGTAGGCTCTGAGAAGGCAATGAAGGTTGTAAGCAGCAGAGTATAGCAGGTTATGAGGCCGTGCTCTGGAGTTAAAATTCCTGGGGTTAAAATATGTCTCTATCACATATTAGGTATGTCACCTAGAGC
Source organism: Microcebus murinus (assembly GCF_040939455.1). Taxonomy (NCBI): domain Eukaryota; kingdom Metazoa; phylum Chordata; class Mammalia; order Primates; family Cheirogaleidae; genus Microcebus; species Microcebus murinus. The sequence goes on from NC_134113.1 coordinate 65,523,277, forward strand.
AAGTTTTTTAAGTACATTAGTTTTCTTATCTTTAAAATAGAGGTAATAATAGTTCTGATATCATAATGTTGTGAAAATTGAAAGATTTAGAAGAATGCCAAATACATAGTAAGTACTCAATTAAATGTTATCTGCTAATATCGTTATTCTCTTCACAATTTGTGGTTTCTGTAGCTCACTCTGACAACAATGTGGAAAACAAATTTGAAGTTATCAAGACTGGAAAGAAAGAAATCCATAAGTACAGTGAAGGCAAGAAAAATGAGTAGGGAATAAAACGCAAGCACATGGTGGAAAATAATGTGTTCTGCTTGGGACATGTTGAGATTAAAGTGCCTGAGTGACATTCTTTTTTATTCTATCTCAGCAGTTTGTTCAGGTCAATTTTATCACTGCCTTCTAGAACAAAACAAAAAAATTTAAGTTCAATTAGGATTATGCTTTAATATTGAAACCTTAAAATCTGTAACCCCATAATATGCCAAAATAAAAAAAATAGGAACCAAAAAATACATAGGTTTAAGAATTTTCATTGTTTATTCAATGTTGGTCTATTCAGAGAAATGGCCCTAGGAGCCACATGCCTGTTATTGTTAACTGTGACAAAATCAATACACCGGTTTTGCGTTCAGATAATTCATTTCCTTGGAAGCTCAGAGGTTGTAAAAGGAACATAAATTACACCTGCGTTTACCCTGCCCTTCTGAAGGCTAATTATTCAACTTAGCTGAGAGTTAAAAGTTCCCAACGGAAAGGGTTAAAAACAAATCCAGGTAAAGAATCAGAGACCAGCACAGGTGCGAGTGACAGAGTTTATTCATTTCACACTCATTTACCCTCTTTTCCCACTTTACTTACTCACATAACTCTGTCTCCCCCCACCATTCCACGTCCCACTCAACACTCTCAACACTCCCTTCTCCACCTCTGCCTTCTCTGTCCCCAGCACCGCCTTACAAAGCTGCATAAAATGGCAAGGACTATTCATAATTCATGTTTACAGTCCTTGTTCCCTGAAGAGCATGGCACATATTAGGTGTTCAACGTGTGCTTAGTAAAAAAGGAATCATTGATTACATAAACCCACTTCCTGGTGATAAGCTCCTCAATCACCTCATAACTGAAAAAGTGGTTCTGTGGATATGATCAGGGCCACACAATAGGTAATTTCTAGCATCTAAGTCTCCATAGTTGTAAATATCATAGATTATATCTGAATCTGTGTGTGCAAGAGGTTACTACAGACATATAAAATTAATTTCAGTCTCATGCTTTAAACTTTTATTATTTTCCAAATAAATCAGTAACAACACAATAAAAAGTTCTATCTTATTTACTGCTCTAGCCCAAATGTAAATGAGACAGTTCTCAATAAATATTTAACTTACTGACTAATAAATAAATATATTCCTTTGGTTTTTCTACCCAGAAGCAGGTATTTATGTTTTCCGTTCTCTTGGATTTGTGCACACAAATAAACTTATCCAAATGGTAGAAAAAAAAAATTCTTTTTTCTCATGTTCTCCCTGCAACCTAAAAATAAAAACTTAGGGTATTGTAATAGCAGCTGTGCTAACAGAAGTACTTTTCCAAGGCCATGCCGCCTATTACTAATATTTTTGAAGTAGATTAAAAACCCATTAACAAAGATCAAGTTGTATTTAATTCTGTTGTAATGTGAAAAGTAAATAATACTCTTTACAAGAAAGAGGTAGCAATTCTAACTGAAATAACTGTTATGACATAAGAATTAATTGAGCCTCTTCAGATAATTATACCATAGCATAATATCTTTATCCATCCAGCAGCCAGGAATCTCTAGAAACCAACATTACAAACTTCGCTAATACAGTCATAATGGATGTTGATAAAGACACTGAAGCTCTGTAGGATGCTACATTATCATCAAAATCACCAAAAATGCTCACTGTCATATTTTAGTTTAACCAAATGTTATTGAATTTTAATTTGATAAAAAGTACTAACCTGCAGAGTTTCTCAATCTCAGAACTACTGACATACGGACTATCCTGGGCATTGTAGGATGCTTAGCAGCATCCCTGGACTTTACCCACTAAATCCTAGCAGCACCTCTCCCTCCCACCTTCCTGACAATCTAAAATGAATCCAGGCGCTACCAACTGTCCCCCACAGGGCAAAATTGCCCCCAGTAGAGAACCACTGCTATAAAAGGTATAGTGTGTGGCAATTCTTGAAGATCCAGAATACTATAAGGTTCCATTTCCCAGCCATTCTGGATAAATGAGAAGATTTACGTCATGTCTTAGTAACATTCCATTAGCTGAAACATTAGATCAACCCATACATCCTATTTCCCAGTTATAACAGATGAGAAACGTAAATCCAAAGTACTTGCTCTATTCATGAATTTAATTTTCTTACATTTTAGCAGCTATTTTTAACAGTAAATTAGAAGACAAGAGGGAGTTCTTTTGGTAAATTGCTCCCATCTTCCCCAGTGACTTGGGGGCCTGAGGGACTTTACAAGGATAGCTGTAGCCTAGGGCATGGTATCCCCCTTAGCACTTTCCCTTACTCTCAGTAAACAAGGTAATTCACATCTTTTCAACTGCTACCAGGAAGCCTTCGGAGTTTCTCTTGCTGTTGCAGAGACTCATGTGAAGGAGTAAATTTTGCAGAGGAGAAAAAACTTTACATTTTTAACTCAAAATTAAAGTGATGAAAATGAAATGCACAATTCACAGAGGTAAGGAATAAGCGAATATATAAACTCATATTGCAAATAAAGTAAGACCAGTTCATGATGTTTTTACTGGCTAACCCACTCCCCAGGATGGATGGTGATAGGGAAATGAATAAAATTTGGAGTTCTTTATTATTTAAATTCAGAAAGTGATTTTTTTGCACATGTTCCTTTTTGTTTCATTTGACATTTCCTGAGCTCCCACAAAGTGCAGGCACCATGCAAGGGACGTCCACTAAGGTTGAGAGTATTTCTCAATAGATACATATTACATGCTCCACACAATAGTCTTCTCTAGGTGACACTTGAAGGTCACTGACCCACATTTCCCATATTTGGGGTCAAGGGGTCAGGGAAGGGAGAAGAGAGTGGAAAGAAAATGATATGTTGGGTAACATTTTATTAAACTGTAAAAATTCCTTTCTCAACAAGAAAGTGAAAGTCATTGTCAGTGGTTAGCAAACTGAAACCCTGACAAGTGATAAGCATCAACAAATTGCTTAACAAAATGTTAGCTACTGATTACAATGTTGATGCAAAACGGAAAAAGCCAGCTGACATAAAATAACATGTTAAAACTGAAAACTGTACTAATGAAAAGGGACAACGCTGTATAGCTCATTGGCTTTGGTGGGGAAAAAAAAACGACACATACGAAGCATTGCAAAAGCATGTACCGCAGTTCACAGAGAAGCTAGAAATTTAGTGCACGAAAGCAGAATGTCAGAGCCAATCCTCTGCTAAGTAATCACAAAATAAATAGATCACCTACAACCCCTTAAATTGTAAGGACTCTTTGCTTGGTATCCACACACAGGGAGAAAGAAGCAAGAAATAACATTTGTACACTTTCTCTACGAACTTAAGCTTACTAAACAGGGCACAGTTAGCTCCTTCACATTTAGAGGGATTTTTTTTTTTTGCTATGTAAATCAATTATTTTATTAAAAAAAAAAAACCTAGAAAGTTCTGGAAGTCAAGAACTTTGGGAGTGTTACCAGAGTAGTGTTCCACAAATCCATTTGTAAAATTCAAATGACTCTCACTGGTGCTGCAGCAACCCCTTAGATGGGATTCTTAAGCCATTCCAGGACCACTTTTGAACAGTGGCTATATGAACACTAACCAAATACACCATAGCCAAAGCAATATGAACACCTTTTTTAATTCTGTAGCAATAGAACAAGTATGTGAGTGTGAATTCGGTAGCAATAGAACAAGTCTATTCCCACTACCTAAAATGACCATTTTCAAATATTCTTTTTTAACTTCTCCTTTAAAAGAATCATGTTTTTACAACTCCAGTCTTTTATCTCACTGTTCAGCCTATTAAATAAGCCAAGCCATTATTCTCCATTTTTTATTTGCTGCCTTCCATTTCTATCCTTTCCTTGTTTCTATGATGGTTATTTTACTCAGAATTTAGTATTCAGTCACTCCTAGTCACAATTTCCTGGCAAGGTCAGGTTTTATATTTGAGAACCCTTGAAGATGTTCAAAGCATGCATTTAGTTTACAACACCAAAATGGAATATGGTGTGTTAAAACAATGAACAAAAATAGGAGAGATGCCTACACAAAACTGAATTAAGTCAAAAAAGAGAATTTAGAATCTACATCAATAAAGTAAAATTTTCAACATGAAATAAAAATTATATCATATTTCTTCCAAATTAACTTGTTTTTTAAAATAAATGATTTGGGCTCATATTCACATGAAGTTACCTTAGTCTGGACTTTACTTCAAAATGCATTTAACATTAAAAATGTTAAACTCTGATCACTTCTATATTGAGAAATGCCCATATTTCACAACGCAATGAGCATCCAGTGGACATTGTGGGCATCTCACAATATCTATTTCAACTCTCTTTTGGTTGACCCCATCCTGAACTCCAAGGCTGGGCTCCGATGTATCTAAACCAGTCATTCAACCCCTTTAAACTCATGAGTCCCTTTATATCATAAATATTTTGTAATATCCCTTTCCTTACTAAAATAAAATTATAACTAAATTATCTCCACACAAAATTTTAAAAATCAATTAATGCTCAAAATAAATAAAACATAAGGTAGAAATAAATTTATTTTAAAAGTATTCCAATATTTAAATAAATAAGCATGATACTGTAGTCAGACACTTACACCTTTACATGGAATTACCAAGAAGTGAAAAGACTACACATATAGTCAATAAAGTGCATTGCACAGATTATTCAAAATACCATAGCACCACCCCATCTGTGATATGATTTTTCAAATGGTTGAATAAATCTTAGAAAAGTCCTGAGGAAAATAAAGCAGAATATTCTCACAATATACCCAATAGCTACATTTCCAAAAAATTCAGTATATATTAAAATAGTGCCCCCTAAAATATATTTTGCTGATGCCTAGGTTCAGACGATTACATAAAATTATACAAAATGTTTCCCCTATATGTTGTCCAGAAGCACATGCAAAGGGTATGCAGAGTGGGGAGCAATTCTTTGTGGTATAGGCCTGTTCTGGTATAGGCATTGCAGGACCTCTAGCATGCCTGGCCCCCATCCACTAAATGCCAATTTTCACACACACTCACACACACAAAGCACTGTGACAACTCAACATGCTCCATAAATTTCCATGCAAACACATTCCAAAAGGTTGATGTAACTCCCCATTGACACACTCCCAATTGGTGTTTATAACCATCCAGATATTGGGAATATCCTTGTCACATTGATTAGTTCAGTAATAAATATGGAACCCAGACCCAAGCCAGTCATCCTGAGAATTCTCCTGGCTCTATGAAGATCAACCCAATCAGCACAAATCTCAGCACTTATGAAAGAAATTCTAGAACCCTCTCTCCTCTTAGATAGTGCAGAGTGTAGAAAGAAAGTCTAGAACTGGGCAAAACTGAATGAAGCAAGAGGAAAAAACTAAGTGATGGGTAGAAAAAAAATAAAGATGGAGATTTACTCAATCATCCTGGAATCCTTATTTCCATTGCATGAGCAAACAATCCCCTGTAATACATAAGCCATTTTCAGCTTTGTTTTTCCACTACTTGCAGATAAAGTTTTCTTGTCTTCCTCATATCCTCCAAGGAGGCAACATGACTCAGAGAAAAGAGAAAGAGCCCCATGAAGACAAGGACTTTGAATATCTGGTTTAATATTGTATCCCTAGACTACAGTGTGGTGCATGGATGCCAATAAATATGAGGTAGTTAGTGAATGGACAAACATAGGCTTGGATAATCATGGGACATACAGGCTTGAACTAGCTTCATATCTCTGCCATTTAGTACCTCAGATAACGCTGGGAAATAGCCTCTCCATTACCTTACCTGCAAAAGGAAGGTGAATAGGTAGAGATGTGCTATCTGCTCACCTCTCCATTTCACAAGACTCTACTTCTAGATTATTATGCTCAGCCACACTAGCCTCTTTGCAGACCTTCAAACAATCCACTCTCTTTTCTGAGGCATGGCCTTTGCAAAGACTATTTCTTCTATTTAGAGTGCCCTTTCTCTTCCCCTTCCTATGCTTGGCTTTTTCTGGTCCTTCATGATTCAATTTAAGTGTCACTTCCTCCCTCAAGTCATCCCAGACAATCCTGTAGCCCTGCCCAGACTGTTTTCACAATACTGTTGATACAGACTAAATATTTGTGTTCTCACAAAATTCTTACAGTGAAGCCCTAATATCCAATGTGATGGTATTGGAGGTGGTCCTTTGGGAGATAGTTAAGTTTAGATGAGGTCATGAGAGTGTGGTTCCATGTGAGATTAGTGCCCTTATAAGAAGAGGAAGAGATCAGAGCACTCTGGAGCACACACTCTCTCCCTTGCTCTCTTGCCTGTTCTCTCTCTCTCTCTCTCTCTCTCTCTCCCTCTCTCTCTCTCTCTCTCTCCCTCTCTCTCTCTGTCTCTCCCCTCTCACTCTCCCCCCTCTCCCCTCTATGACAGAGGACACAGCAAGAAGACAGCCACCTGCAAACCAGGAAGGTGGCCTTCCCCAGACACTGACTCTAAATCTGCCAGCACTTTGATCTTGGATGTTCCAGCCTCCAGAACTGTGAGAAATAAATATTTGTTGTTTAAGCCATCCAGTCTATGGTATTTTGTTATAGCAGTCCAAGCTGACTAAAACAACTGATAAGTGTTAATAGCACTTATCACTATCTACACTTTGTGGCTTTGATTTGTTTCCTTATTTATAGAGTGTCTCTTTCACTAGAAAATAAACTCCACAAAGATGGGAAACACACCTATCTAGTTAATCTATCGCCAATACCTGGTACATAATTGTCAATACATAGTTGTCAAATCAGTGGTTCCTACTTCCTTTCCAGTTGACCTCATACCTCTGTATTCTGTAGCTATCTGGATTTATTTCGACTCCTCAGACTGCTTTTGCACATGTCATTCCCCCTGCCAGAAGCCTTTTTCATCCCAGCACCATCTACTCTCCTCCTGATCTCATCTCCCTTAATCTATTTCATTTCTACTATTCTATCAGGTCTTGGTTTAACATCATTATTTTCCAGAAGGCCTTTTCTGGCCCCAAATATTAAGACCCCCTACTTTTCATTGCAATAACACCTTGTCATAATACTAATCACATGTACTTTAATAATTTTTTAATTATCTCTAATCCATGGTAAACTGTAAGCTCTATGGAGGCAAGGACTGTGTCTTAGTCACAACTGAGACACATATTAGGTGCTCAATAAAACCTATTCCCTCTTCCAAAAAGACTGGTACCTAAATCTGAGGTTGTTGGAAGAGCCTATTGCAAAAGAGAGCCTTTGGGATTATTCCCAAATGACCCAAGCAAAGCCACATTCTTAGCAAAATCAGACTTCTCTAACGTGATATCAAACAAAATGCCAGTTCTGAAGGAGTAGATAGCTCAATAAATTGCTCAGCACTCCAGTGACAGGCATCACAAGATTGCCATCAGATTTATGACTTGGAAACTCAACTACTCAACAAAAGTAAAAATCTCTTCATCACAAGGTTATAGAGCCATCAGAGTGTTATTACTACACGGTGAAAAGGATTTAGAAAATTCACTCAAGAAATAAAGAAAAGAGTTATTTGAAAATGAAATTAAACATGAGGAAGGAAAAAATGTGTAATAAAAAATAGATTTTATATACCATGGTAAAACAACAAAATTAAACAATAAAATAAGCTTTCCTTTTAGAAAGCAAATTCAGAGACTGATTTACCACCTCTAAATTATTCCACTTATGAATATCATCAGCTCAATTAAGTTAGTAACAAAGCTTGCATTATGCAATAAAGTGAAAAATCATATAAAGTGCCATTAGAAAAGCCTACCTTTTGGTTGGTCAGTAGCCAATTAAAGAATGAGGATTTACTTATTCTGTGATGTGAACTGATAAACAACATAAATCTCAGGGGAAATCATACATGTAGGGAAGGAATACGTGGCTTCTTCACCCTGATTGACTTTTCTCTGCTCTCCATGCATCTTGGGAGAAGAATGCTCTTTTTTATGCCAGATGCATCATGATGAATGCTGATGAGACAATATTTGACTCATCACTGCCTAGATGGTTATTTTGCATGCAATCTTTCAACTTCTTTGTCAATTCATTGACTTGCACACACAGCAGTATTTGGGGTATGATTCCTAGTTAGCAAGGGGACAAGCTGTAGTTATTACATTTTAAAGACTTTATTAGGTGAAAAAGCATATTCACTTTCATCAATTTAGATAAAACTGATCTAAGAATCAATTAGAAGATCCAATAGTCTTAAAAGTTATTTTATTTAACATGATGATCCACAATTGTTATGAATTGTTTAATGTCAGCATAGATATTGACAAAAATCCAGAATCATACAGAATGGGGCAGTTTTGTATCCTTTGTGATTCTTCTGTCAATTCTAATAATTTTTAAAGGATATCTGCTTTTTCTTCTCTATGAAACTATTTTATTCCAATATTTAAAAAATACAAATAGCAGAGGACAAACTTTTCAGAATAGGATTTCCAACACAGGTTGTGGGGGAACACTACACAGAAAATATTAGCTATCTCTATAACTCACAATGACAATAAGTATAATGTATAAAGACATCCCAAGCTTTTGCTGTAAACAGTATATATGCAGAGAGGTTTATAATTAGCAGTTGTTGGGGGAGTCAAAGACAGAAGATATTGATCACTAAGACATATAAGAAGCCAGGAAAACATCTTCTAACCACAAAGTGTTTTGTGGTGAAATATTTGTTAAGAGAATTAGCAAGAGTAGGCAACAATTTCTCTCACATGTGGGGAATAGAATTTAGAGAACAGCCATTGGCTAAGTAAAGCTTTATAGAACAGTGGTTGGAAATGTTTGGGGGGCCATGGACCCCTCTGAGAATATCATAATCTTCAAGTTCTTATTCCCAGAAGAAAATATGGATATGCACAAAATTTTTTCATAAAATTTGAGGAGATTTCCAGTGACAAAGTCTATCCTTAGAACTTGCCTCCATCCCCACGCCCACCAGAAGTCTCTACTTTAGAGAGACTCTCCTTAATCCTTACCTTAAACATGGAAGTGAAGCTTACGAGGAAAAAAAAGCATTGCCCTACTAGAAATTTGCTTTTATTACAATTGTAGCTATTTAGCAGAAAAGCTCCTATTTTTCACACCTGCTACTTCAAAGGCAAATATACAGGGAAATACCCGGCACAGATTCTGTCCAAAGGATCAAAGGAACATATTTACAGTTCATGGGCAAACAAGCCATGATCCATTGAGCTTATGTTGTAAATTACCATATTAAAGTTAATGAGGAATTGAAGAAAACTATTATTTATAAAGTACTTAGGTATGCTAATCCCTCTATGAGTTGCTTTCACACATATTACCACATTAAATCTTCACAAGAACACTGGAAACTAGTTATTATCATTCCCACTCAAAAACAAATAAAAGCAGTGGCTCCTAGTGGTTAACTAACCTGCCCAAGATCACAATGTTGGTAGATGATAGAATTTGGATTCCAACTCAGAATTCTCTCATTCCAAAGTCTACCTTTTTCTCATTGTATCCTGTTTCCCCACAGCTAAGTTCATGGCATGGTCATGCTTGGAAAATATGTCAGAGTCAAGGGCCTTTCTCTTGGAGCACATGGCTAACCCAGTCAAAAGAATCCCAACCCCTCCTCACCACCTCCACTGCAGCCAGCCACCCTGCTACAGAGCCTCGTCATGCCCACCTGAATTACTGTAATGGCCTCCTCACTAGTCCCCCAGCTCCCACCCTTGCCTCACACAGTCCGCTCCCAACATAGCAGCCAAAGTGATCCTTTAAAAGCATATTGCTCCTCTGCTCAAACTCTGCAATGGCTCCCCAACATAGCATAGAAACTGCACGCCTTACAAAGGCCAACACAGTCCAACTCCATCAGGCCCCATCCATACCTCTCTGACCTCCCCTTGGGCCTCTGAAATCCCTTCCTATCAACCACTCCAATCTTGCTACACTGGCTTCCTGCATGCACCTCTTGATTTTGTGCTGCTTATGTTCTTTTTCCTGCCCCCCTGTAGAATATAAGTTTCATAAGAGCAGGAATTTTTGCCTGACCGTTTACTGCTGTAGTTCTAGTTCCTAAAACAATGCCAGGCACATAGTAGGTGCACTATCAACATTTGATGAATGAACGGTCACTGGCATTTCAAGTCTCGATTGATAGACCAACAGAAGACGTTGAACTGTGCAGCCTTCTAGCGCCTACTTGCGTGATAACTATTGTACACTTCACTGCACTCCAATTAAATGCAGCCTTTGAGTGTGTACTCAGCAAAGTTTGGCCTCCCCGGTACAACCAAACGGCTGCCTCACGTCTTCTTTTCAGTTCAGTGCACCACTTAAGACATCTAAAACAATGGAAACAGAAGCATTCATTTTAAATTAAAATAACCTTTTTCAGAAGAGGTGTGAGCTTTACATTTTAAATAGGCTTGCCAACTTTATCCTTAATTCAGTGATGAGTGCCACAAGAATTAACAGATTTCATGCCACCCAAAGACCAAATATCAGGTGAAAAAATAATTTCTTTCCTGTATCATGAAGTAATTAGATATATAAGTGAAGAGGTCATATGCTTTCACGAAATTGTTAGGTGTGATTAAACGGTGGGGGTCGTGGGAGGAGGAATCTTTCCAAAGCTGTTTACCTCTTATACCAACCTCGGTAAAGATCTCGTGGAAAGGTGTGTTTGGGAGAAATAACATAAAGACAAATAAGTAAGCAAATGTGTTTTAATACTCCTGAAGACACTAATAGTCAGCAAGATAGTCATTATTGTAATTACTTGGTGCTGTCTCGACCAGTACATCCAATGCTGCCAAATGAGTACTCCTTACTGAATTACTGCTAAGCGTTATGAAATTCTTACATATTTTGTAGGATTCATTTCCCCCCATCTAGGGGTTGTCATTTACAAAGAAGTGGAATAAGCTGAAACATTCTACCCCAGAGTATCAGCACTTCAAGTTGTTCTTCATGGAAAAGCAAAACACAAAATTTTATGATAGAACATGAGGATTATGCCTGCTATTTTATAGTTTACACATTGATTTAATATAAAATTAAACATAACAATTCAAGAATTCCTTAATACCTCTTCTCCTGTTTAGGGAGGAAGGAAACTTTAGCCTATGTCTGCACAAGAGAAACATTTTCTCCATTTAGTAAGCTGTGTGACCAATGGCATACCTCTTAGTAGCAAGTATTGCTGGAACCATAGCATGTTATAAAAGACTAAGGAATCAACACTTCAGGGAGAGGTTTTCTTATTATTCAAAAGGCATAATAACAATGCATTAAAGCTGGAAGGGATCTAGTCCAATGTCCTTACTATACCAACAATAACACTGAGGTTTGGATTTGAGAAGTGACTTGCCCAAGGTCACACAGCCACCACGCCAGGATGAAAATAAAGTCTTCTAACTCCTAATCTAATCATTTTTTCACTACCTTGTGGGCACTCGATAAATATTGGTTTCCCGTTCTTTTAAGTAGCAGGAGGAAAGACAGAGAGAAAGGACATTGTCATTTATTATTGTTTATTTGTATTTTTTAATACAGAGACTTTAGAAAGACAATACCATAGTGGCAATGTGTATTTTATTTCCCCAGAGCATGATGTGCTCTTGGGTAAATGTGTTTTATGAAGAGATTTGTCCTGGGAACTTGGCAGCTTTTACTGTAAATATTTTAACAGTTTCCTATTATTTAGTTGTGGGATTAAATTTTTATCCCAGCTGCCCCAGACTAATGTCTGCAGGTTATAAGTGCTTTTGTGAGGGAGTGCCTGCAACAGGAATTATGGCTCTCTTGATTAAAGAATGTTTTGGTAGACATTCAAAGAAAAACGTCCTCCTGTCCTGCAAGAAATCTGTTCTCAGCTTCTTCAGCTTCCCATCAGCTGCAGAGAACAGCCTTGCTGGAAGTCAAGCCCTTCCGGTGCCACCCATATCTGGTGGCCAAGTAAGGTAGGAGTATCAGGCCTAGAACAGTTTGACCAGGGCAGGACAACTCTGATGAACAATACTCACTCCAGAGCTCCCTGCCAGGGTGACCAAGGCTCTACATCACAATTCAGCTTCTACCTCCACCAAATCCTGCTTCATCCTCTTAACGTTCACAAGGGTGATCCCTAATAGACATCTCACGTCTGAACTCCGCTTCAGCGTCTGCTTCCACTCCAACCCACCTGCAACAAATGCCTATTCTCGTTTCTCAGGCAGACACCCTAACACAAGCTTGCAGCCAAGTCTTGGGTGGTGCCCAGTTCACACTATAACCAGCTTTCCCAGTGCTGATAGTGCCGTCAGAAATAGGTTATGTCCTGTAAGAACAGGGAAATTTAAGAGACTAGCTGATCAAAAACTAAAAGCATTGCTCATGTCAGATCAACGAGTTAGCACAAGGGGCTGAGTGAGAACAGCCTTGTCTGTAGAGCCCCTGGAAAGGTAAATATCAAGGAAGGACCCACTGTTCATGCTTTAACATGATCAGCCTCTCAGGGCCACCCACCGTGCTGGGAGCTTTACACGTGTTGTCCTTTTAAATCCTCACAAACATCCTCTGCTCTGGGGTATATTTTGTTATCTCCATTTTGTAGCTTAGGAACCATTTCAGAGAAGCTAAGTATTAAATAAATTGTCCAAGGTCACCCATCTGATCACAGATGCCTGAAACGCTTTTAATGATGAACAAAGGTCTTCATTCCACACAAAGAAGGTAGGTTTAAAGCCCCTAAGCATCTCTGGAGAGGGAAATTTCAGAGAGAACAATGACTGTGTGTCTGGAGCCTGCGTGTTCTATCCATGTAACCTGACCGTGCACTTGACCGTGTAGCACTGCAGGCATGGGGGCTGACTTCAGCTGATGGGTATGTGTTCTCTGAAGTGGTTCACGGCTGTTGGTGCCTGCCACAGCAGGTCCAGTTTCTGGTGCTGGTAGACAGTCTCTCCAAAGAGGTGCATCCAGCCGTAACCTGCACAAGCTTTACCTGCATTCTTCTCGGTCTCCGCCTCCTGCTTTGAGGATAAACCTCCAACTTGCTGCTATTCACGACAGTCAAAGAATTTTGCCTGGCCCTTGATGACTATTTCCATGTTTAAATTTTACTCTATGTTGCATTTTACTGGGTATATTTTTTTCTTTTTTAGTGAATTGTCTTTTGATTTGGCTTTATATCATTAACTACTTTTTAAAAAAATTTTAAACTATAAACAGTAAGAGACAATGCAAGCCAAACAATGATGACATGAACCATACTCCAAACAGAGGAAGCTGAATGCTTATTTTATATAGTTGGTTCTGTCCAGGCCTTTTCTTTATCCCTAAGAGGGACTCCAAGGCAAGGCCCAAACTGAAGTCAGTCTACTAAGACTGACAGAGGCATATTCATCACTGATCCTGGTAATTTAGAAAACTCATAAACCAAATTTTCCTATGGAAATGCATTATAACTGTCTTTAATGACAGATTATCATTGTTTCTGTGGTTATTTTCAACCAATTATTGAGTGCCCTAATGCCAGACACACATTATCCTTGCCACCCAACAATGGAGGGATTTTTATTTCCATGGTGGCTACTGGTAGGATTATGTCCCCTTTTTATAATGAATAAACTAGGGCTTATAGGTTAAGTAACTTGCCATTTTACGAGCTTGTGACCTTAGGGAAACTGTTTAACCTGTGTGAGCCGGTGTTGTCATATATAAAATAAGAAAAATAATAACTACCAAAGCCTGGTACAATGCCCACACCCCTAATGCTCTGGCTGGTCCACACAAGGCCTTCAATTAACATCTGTGGAATAAATTAAAGTCACAAAGATTGAATGTGATGATAATTATAAATGCTATATGAAACAGACTAAGACAGCATGTGGCAAATGGTGGCTATATCATTGTCATTCAGAGTTACATGGTGGTAAGTAGCAGGCCAGGAATTCCAACTTTGTCTCTCAGGCTCCAAATACCTAAGTTTCTTTCACTCCACTGCATCATGTTGTAGATCATGGCACTACAAAGTTTTCAGAACAATTCGGAGCCCAACTAAAGACATACCACAACAAAAATTCATCGTGTCTCCCACGCATGACTACCCACTATTGATCAATATTGCAGAGCAGCTGCACCGCAATTAGAGAAGAAAGTAGGAGAAAAGTTCTACCCAAGTCAGACCTTTCAATTAAATTCCTCAACTCCATCTCAAGCAAAGTTCCCTATGACATTTACTGGAAGAAGGTACAACAGCCTACAATTAAATTATTAGAATCGCCTTTAAATTTAGGTGGCTTCGCAAAAAAATCCAATTAAACAGATCCACCTTTTGTTAAAGCAAAATATCAGAGACAGTAAAAAAAAAAATGCTTAATATTTACTGGATTGTAAGAGAGTACTGGATTGTAACTATTTGCTCTAACCAGCCCAAGGACTATTGGACTAAGAACTCTGTTTCATCTGTAAAGCTTGTCCAGGGTAACATCCCTAGAGCCAGCACACAGCAGGTGCCACTCATGTTATCTATGTGAAAGTGGCCATCTAGATCCATGCAGTGCACAACCTGAGCAGCTGCGAACAGCAGCCCTAACATATCTAACTGCAGTCTCTGGCCACCTCCCACATCTTATTCACCAAGTCTCCTCTTGATGGTATCTGTTTTCTTAGAGACCCTTAGTAAATTGTCCTCTAAAGTCTTAATGTTTTCTTATGTTTAACATGGAATCAATAGTTTTGTTTTCCTTTCCTGTGGGAAACAAATGGAACTGGCAAATTGTGACTTCTGTCTCCTGTTCTTAAGTAGGATGGGTGTATCCTTCTCTAGAAGATACATATCAGTACAGTAAGGAGAGAATGAGATGTCAGCTAACTTCCTATTAAAAAAAAAATCTCTGTCCAAAATTATGCTAGCTTAGTGTTGGATATTGCTACTAAAAAAGCAGAAAGAGCCCTGCCTCTGGAACCACTTCTTCAAGCATGCAATCATGACTGGTGTCATTTCCCGCCAATCACTTCCATCTCAGGACAGCTCGACATGGAGGTCAGATCACCTAAGCCTTAGAAAGAAATGACTCTATCCTTCCTTCCCCCAAAAAAAGAGAGAGAGAAGGAAGGAAGGAAGGAAGGAAGGAAGGAAGGAAGGAAGGAAGGAAGGAAGGAAGGAAGGAAGGAAGGAAGGCAGGCAGGCCGGCCTAGGCAATATAGTGAGACCCTAATATACAAATATTGTGTGACATTGTTTTGGATATAGAACAAAGAAGCAACAGATTTATATCTTGGGGTATAAAAGAAAGATTTCTTTCTTTTTCTCAATTTAAAAGACACAAACATTAAGATCGTCCAAAAGGAGTCACTTTAATATTTGGGATACATTTAAAACAATATCTCAGGCCCTTAATTAGAACCCCAGGTATACCCTATGCCATATGGTGTCACTTCAGCCAAAAATTGGCTACCAATTTTTTATTAAGCCTCTGCCCTCTCAAGATGGACTGATCAAGAAAGCTTATATTCTCATTTCACAAGAAATTGGTCTGGTAGTTATGCCTCAGCCAGATGAATGTGGCCTTGATATCCAACCTGACAGTGTTAATAAATCATCAACTACTTGTAACTAGTTTATTTAAAAGCCTATACTTAGTGGGGTATAAGCATTAAATGATTATATTTTCTCCAAAGCTTCCTACGTGAATTCTCCCATCCTCAATGTAGCAGAACATTTAACAACATCTTAAGTAGACTCCATAACTTCTTAATCAACTTAAGTTTTTAATAGTTTGTCCAATCTAACATTCCAATCTCATATCAGATGCAAAGCTTTTCCCTCCCTCATCACTGCTTAGTTTGTAATATAAGAGACCTAAAGAGAGTAGGAAAAAATACATTCATTCACCCATCCTCCTCCTTCACCTTGGAGTGAAGAGCAGCAGCCTCCCTCTGGGACATTCCCCTCTCCGTTGTGAGTCTCTTCCTCTTCAGGTGAAAGAGATAAAGGTCTCTTATTTGAATGGCATAAGTGGCTACTACTGGCTGGCCACGGATGAGCAATCTGGAGAAAATCTGTAGAAACTCCTCACTCTCTTGGCAGGCATGTGTGTGGATTCTTTAGCTGGCTCTGCAAGGTGTCCTCGCCATACAGTTCCTTGACATGGCAGAACCTCGCTGTGGCCTGACCTTTGCTAGTGAGCTCTTGACTCCTGCCTCCAGTGTTCCATGCCACAGCCTTTTGTTGTGCAGAGGCCCCCCTTGGGTGGGGTACCAGGGAGGCAACTTAAGGCCAGCTATTTTTGGTATCTTTGTGACCAATGAAAGATTTATGCCACCTTCCTTGCCATGCCAAATGTTGAGAGTGTTGGCTATTCTCCCTCCGCCCCCTCTCCACCCTACTATTTCACTCCATTTCTCCTTTGCCCTGCAGAGAAAAGCACAGTCCTTTGCCATATCTAACATCTACCCTGGAGTGACAGTTTCCCTTGCTTGCAGGCACTCCCAAGTCTTTAAGAGCCCCCCCACCCCACCCAAGTCCCTCTGATTTCACCTTGCAATGGGGAAGTCCTTTCCTTCTGCTTGGCATCATTCTCCAACCTGTCTACCCCACGGCTGCACTCCCAAGGTTGCTGTGCTGTTGTGTCTACAAAGCCCCCTCTTCTTCTTTAATAGTCTAGAAGTGGGGTGGGGGTGCGGCTTGGGAAATGACTAGAGCTAGCAAGGCTTCTGCCTCTTAACCCTGAGTGAAGTGTATGGTCCCTGTTATGGGGGCTCTTTTAAGAACGGGAGGTGCTTAACCTCTCTGTCTCTAGCTTCGATATCTAGCCCCTATATCCCAGCCAGCAGGAAAAGTGCCACACAACATCCCGTTACAAGAAGAAACTCAGGCTTTAAGAGGCAAAGAGCTGCCTTTTCCATGACTCTGAGAGTTCTCAGGAACATATCTGATAAGGACTTAAAATCTTTAGGATGTGACAGGATTTAAAAAAAAAAAAGTCAAATAGACTCTGACCTGATAATCTTCCTTGGGGAGCTTTAAAACTATTTGTTTCCAGAGCCTGAGATCCAAGAGAGAGTCACCTTGGTAATGTCTGAGTCCTTTATTAAAATGTGACCACTAAATGGCCAGGCTTGGTGACTCACACCTGTTATTCTCGCACTCTGGGAGGCTGAGGTGGGAGGATAGCTTGAAGCTGAACTCAGCTTGATAGTCTTGAGTTCAAGACTCATCTGGGCAATATAGTGAGAGCCTGTCTCTACAAAAAAAATTTTTAAAAAGTTAGCTGGGCATGGTGGCACATGCTTGTAGTTCTAGCTACTTGGGAGGGTAAGGTAGGAGGACTGCTTGAGCCCAGGAGTTCAAGGTTACAATGAGCTATGATCAAGCCACCTGGGTGACAGAGTGAGGCCCTGTCTCTAACAGAAAAAAAAAAAAAAAAAAATATATATATATATATATATATAACTACTTAGAAATGTAGAGACAAGGAAGGGTTATCTCACTAATCTTGATTAACCCTAGAGAGACTTTTCTGATTTAGCTGGTATACTCAGTTAGAACTCATTCCTTCTAATGCCAGTACGACCCCTCCTCAATTAAGAAAACATTAGATATGTCTTAATGTATACACTGGGCTTCCCTTGTTGAAGTACTCATGGGTTCTTCAGACATTCCAACCAGATTATTGCTTTGTTAATGTATCATTTGCTTTTGACTCCACGACAAAAAGATTCATGGACTCATTGTGTGCTCTTGATATGAATCTCAGTAATATTTCTTCAGTTTCTCCATTATAATTTCTCAAGAATCAGCATAAATAGGAAATGGCTCTTGAGAATTCAAGTTCAGGGCCTATGAAGTGGTAGAGAACGAGGAATAGGATGTAGATGTAGGCAATGCAAAAGCCTTTAGAGAGAGTTTTAAAACGTGTGCTCTACAGAGCCCTGTGATTCCTTAGCAGGGTCATAGGAACCTCCATGTTGGTAGGAAATTCAGAAATTGAGGGTCTCCCCACTCTTTCTCTCCTACTCACACCTTATCAACCAAAGGAGATCTGATTTCATCTGCTTTAATGGCTTCCACCTCAGATTTTGCTGGCAAAAATAAAGATTTGCTATATGGATTTCTATAAGTGAATTGAATGCACATATATCCTCTTGCCTTATCAAATAAGAATAAAAGCTGCCTTAAGGAGCAGCTGAACTTATTTACAAATTACTATCATAAAAAAAACAGTGTGTTAATATCCATGCCAAAATGCAAGCATTATTTTTGAGGTTCATATTCAGTATTCAGCTTTAAGTAATAAGTAATTTCCTTCAACTCTCACTAGGCCACCAAAATTCCTTCACAGAACTATAATTTAATATTATGCCTTGGCCTTTACCAGGGGTCGATATTAGAAACTACAATATGACAGAATTTCTGCCTTATTTGTGAAATTGCTGTTAAAGGTATTGTCCATGTCTCTTTTATAATGATCCATGCAATTACTCCCCTTAAAGCAAAGAGCTAGAAAAATCTCCTCTTTTTAAGATACCAAAGAACTTGTGATTCTCTAGGTTTGCCTTTAGCTTCCAGTAAACTGAGAATTAAATTTAGCATTTAAAGTGGGAGGCAGAGGGACCTATACTGAGATGCTGTGTTTCCTGACTCATTTATCACCCAGTTCTCCTTTAATTCAGCCAATATTAATTGATTATTTAGGTGCTAAGCACTGTGACAGGTGCCAAAAGGAACAAAAATTAATAAAACATGAAGCTTTTTCTAAAAGAGATCTTAGTTGAATGGCTCTTGTTCA
This sequence comes from Microcebus murinus, assembly GCF_040939455.1. Classification (NCBI taxonomy): domain Eukaryota; kingdom Metazoa; phylum Chordata; class Mammalia; order Primates; family Cheirogaleidae; genus Microcebus; species Microcebus murinus. Next base: position 65,542,330 of record NC_134113.1, read on the forward strand.
TTATTTTGTTTTCATGATCTCTCTGTACATGTACCTTTATTTGTAACCTGTCTTACATCTATGTTTGAAAACAGATATAGTATTATAGACAAATAAAATTAATTAGCATGTTCTGGAAAGAGAAGGTATTCACTTAAATTTGCCTGGAGAGGTAGATAACTAACATTATGTTCTTCTCTCTTAGCCTCCTAAATCATCTCACAGACTGAACCTCTCTTGCAACTCAACCTACAAACAATTATCAGATTAATTTCCTAACAGGTCTATTCTGATCATGTCACTCTTCTTCTCCTCAAAAATACTAACACTGCCACTACCATACATATTGCCCTCCAAATAATGTCACAAAACAAAAAATTACAAGTATTATTGGTGCAAAGACTATGGAACCTGCCTAAATGCTTTATCCTCCATGTGCATTTATCAATGGATGGGACCATACTGAAATAGGCACATTCAAGTGCTGAAGGCCTTCTCATTAAAAAAAAAATGGTCACAATAGATCCATGATTACTTTCACCTAAAACATCAATTTATTGTTTAGCCATTTGGGGTCTTATATAGCTACTATGTAAGTTAATAACATTATTTCACAGATTTGTCCACATTTGTATCACCATCATCACCTTCTTTTAGGCAGGAAAGGTAGTCATTCGCCCTTTACAAATGTAACAACTGGAGTCAACCCAGATCAAGGTCACCTGGCCAATCAGCACCGATCTTGCTTGCTTCCTCCTGTAGTGCCCCTTAGAAGCAGAATGCAGCCCGTGCTGCAACCCACTCGTGGTGACTGCCCACTGTCCATGGATACATTCCTCTTGCAGTGGTTGAAAGATAGTGTTCCTAGATTTTGTCACTTGCAGAGAAGCCTAAAATGTGTTGTCTATAAAGAGGAAAGTCTTCTATACTTTAAATGCAGAAGATTGCCCAGAATGACAATATAAATGGTTCATTTGCAATAGCTGATGTTTGCATAGTTATTTAGTGACACACAGAAAAGACTTGATACTTTACGATAAGACTTTAGTATCAATTTAGTAACACAAATATATGGTGGCATAAAGAAGAAAATCCTTTAGCCAGTTTACTCTGATTTCAACCATAATTTTTCTACTTTTCTAGCCAGAAAAGTGTTGGTAACCTAATTTCTTTTCCTCCAGATTTGTGCATCTTGTACATAGAACAGAAAACTCTATTTCTACATACATTTTTGCCCAACAGAGCTTCTATGCCATACATTAGAATAGACTCTATTATTTAGAGAATTCTATTTATGGAGTTAGGAATACTAACAAGACTCAAGAAATAAATTCTTCAGTTATGTTTCATTTAGTTATCAGATACAGTTACCCAGTGAACTAGTGAAACAAAGTGATATTAGCCTGTAGATGTTTATGGTTCCAGAGAGGAATAGGAAATGCAATATAAGGCTGTAGAGCAAAATATTTTCAATAAAGCAGGCATTTCTGATTTAGTGCATTCCTCTGGAATAGCAGGCCTAATCCAAAAAATACACAACGGAATGCCATTGCTTTGGAAACTGTGCAAGCATCTTTACACCACAGTTAACTGTATCAGGGGGAGAAAAGATGATGTCTGGAAGGTTTTTCCTGCCACAGTCATCAGAGAGCATTTTTTAATTACATTCACATTCTTGGATACTATTTTGTATGCACAGTGAACAAAAGAAAAAAATAAAATTGTCGTGATTTCCTGCAAACTACTGGGAGAAATGTGAACTGATATCGGTTCCTTACACAGATAAAGTAGTTTAGGAGTAAGAAGACCCCCAAGGAGATAAGGCACCCTGACACTCCTCAAACTCAGGAATTCACTCTTGAGCCACATAATAACACTAAGATGTGATAAATCACTCACTGGCTAGAGATTTTACTTATTCATGGGTTGATCGCTTGTAGCATAAAGGGGTCCCAAGTTCTTTGGAGACCTGGAACCCAAAATTGTTTAATCTTGATTTAAAGGATGGACAAGAACATGTTGATGATGTTCTCCACTGCATGATAATTCAGCTCCTGCTTTAAGGTCTGTGTTAAGCTATTCTGAAATTCAGTCACTCTCCCATAGAAGTAAGGCATAGAGCTCTGATGGGGGCAGTGAATAATTTTAGCCTAGTTGTACACAGCTGCAGCTACTTGCATGAGTAATTGCTTTTGCCCAAATCACCAGCATAATTGTGGCTCTAAAGACATAGATTTAAAAGCCATTGAAGTGTCAAATTATATTACAACAATAGAGCCAGTTCTCCAGAAAATATTCACATTTTAATTTTAACCAATCTCCAAGCATGTTTTGAACCCTTGCTATTGGGCAGAAAATGCCAAAATGTTTTTATATGTTAATGTCTAGCATGACAAACAGAGGAGAGATGCTGTAAGTGCATATACTACTAGACTCTAAGTTTCCATGTTGGAAAGGATCTATTAATAATATAAGCACCAACACTTTTTTAAGTGAATGAATACAACCTCTAATTTCCACAGTTGGAATTAGAAGTCTGTGATGTGAAGGTAGAAGGGCCAGGGATGATTCTTCTGAGAGGTGGCTGTTGGCAGCTGTCCAAAGCAAGGTGGTGACAAGAGCAAAATTGATGTATCTGCTACCTTTGGCATGTGTTTGGCACACTGACTCCTGACTTATCACATCCCATTATTTTATTAGGTGATATGGGAAACACAAAAAGAGGAACGTTATTAGTTCTTGTTATGTAAAAAAATGTTCTAATCTAATTAGACAAGATTTCTAAGAAGAACAATGACAGGAATATACAATCAAAACACAACATCAGGCCAGGCGCAGTGGCTCATGCCTGTAATCCTAGAGGCCGTGGCGGGAGGATCGCTCAAGGTCAGGAGTTCAAGAGCAGCCCGGGCAAGAATGAGACCCCATCTCTACTAGAAATAGAAAGAAATTAGCTGGACAACTAAAAATATATAGAAAAAAATTAACCGGGCATGGTGGCACATGCCTATAGTCCTAGCTACTCGGGATGCTGAGGCAGAAGGATTGCTTGAGCCCAAGAGTTTGAGGTTGCTGTGAGCTAGGCTGACGCCACGGCACTCTAGCCCAGGCAACAGAGCAAGACTGTGTCTCAAAAATAAAACAAAACAAAACAAAAAACACAACATCAATTGTGTGATACAAATAAACCAAAGTAGTATGGTGAAAAAGAGTATAAGATACGAAGTAAAAAGACTTATGTTCAACTCCCAAAGACTGTCACTTATGTGTTATGTGCCCTTAGTTGAATCACTGAAACTCTAGCTTAAGATACAAATAATATGTGTGTGTTGTGTGTATGTGTGTGTGTGTGTATACAGGGTCTTACTCTGTCACCTAGGCTGGAGCATGGTAGCTATTCAAGGTGTGAACATAGCTCACTGCATCCTCGAACTCTTGGGCTCAAGTGACCCTCCCGCCTCAGCTTTCCAAGTGGCTAGGACTACAGGCACATGCCACTGAACCTGGCTAAATAATACATTTTTACTAGTAATAGATTACATGCAAATCAACAAATGTCAGGGTTATTTCTGTACAACAAAAAGTCCATCAGTAAGGAGTTGCTGGAGTTGGCTTGGTCATTTAAGATTGCCAAAGTTATAGTCGCTGGAGTTCTCTTACTTTTCCCTCTAGTCCCAAGAAATCCATAACAGCTCTAACTTCCTGTGATAAAAAGAGAAAGAGTGAGCAGAGCAGGAGAATGCGGCAGAGGTTTCATCAGGTGAGACGTACAGACGTCTAGCTCATTGGATAGATTATGTCACATGCCACCCCTGGTGGCAAGGGATGTTAGAAAATACAAGTCTTTACAGCTGGACCCATTTCCAGCCCTATCAAAATTAGAGTTATGTTAGTACAGAAGAGAAGAACGGAAATGAATAGGCAACTAGCAGAGTCTGTGTCAGTATCCTTTACAGAGTTTGTGTTAAGAATTATGAGATAATATATTAGAAAGTGTTTTGTTAACCATAAAACTAACAAAGTTGATTTTTGTTAAGTGCACAAGATGTTATACAATTTTCATGTACATACAATATCATGGAAAAAGACCTTTAAATAAAATATGTATTATAATTTTTCTACTGTATAGACATATTACCTATTATATTAGGTCACACAGCTACACACACACACACACCCATACTTATCTGAAGCAAACAGGAGAAGTAAATTTCTTTCTTTCTCCTGTGTATTTTAGACAATATAAATTAAAAACATGCGATTCAGGTATGTTCTAGAATATTAAAATATAAAAGGGTTCTTTTTTTACTTTTTGCTTTATTTAAGTATGTTATTTACTTTCAATGACTCATTTTTTGTCTAAAAATGGGGTCTACATGCCCTTAGACCCATTTACATGTGACAAAATTAAATTGTAATTATGCAGGCTAAGAATTAAAATGCCTTGAAGCACAATGCTCTTCTTCAAAAAATAAAGACAAAAATGACAACTGTAAAAAATTTTAAGCACAAAATTTTTTAAAATTTAGCTTCAATATCCAAATACATACAATAGACTTATTGTATTTTTTTCCTTTCAAGAAGTCTGTGAATTTCTTTTCATGTAACAGAAAATGGTTTGGAAAAGGGATGATTTTTCAAATTAAAAAAAAGTCAATTCAGGAAAGAATATACTAGGACAATTTTCTGTCTCAGTGACAATATAATTATAATGCCCAAAGAAGAAAAAGTTGGCACAGGAATCTGATTTTTATGGAATATCAGAGTATACGTGAACATTGCGATGCAATGTGAACATGTGTGGTGTCAGAGTAGTCGGTGATACTAAGAAGCAGAGTGCTTGGAAAGTATCTGGAAACGCCTTACCTGCACCTACAACCTACCATGGCTGACTAAATCCCCTGAGGTCAAGCCTGCCCTCTCCCCTCTCGTGTTACACCTCCATCTCGCTGAGTCACACCAGCTAACTCCCACCTGGGGCTTTAGCACTTGCTGTCCCTTTCCCAGTTTTCCACATGACTGTCTCCTTACAATTCTGATGCCAGCTCAAATGTCACCTCATCAGAGACAGCTTCTGTGACCAACCTGACTAAAGTAGCTGACACCCTCCTCCAGCCCTAGTTACCCTAAAAGAGTCACTCACCGTCCCACTGCTTTTATCTCTTCGTAGAATTCACCATTATCTGACATATCTTATTTGGCTTATTTGTTTCTCTTATGCCTTCCCACTAGTATAGAATATAAGCTCCACCAAAGCAGGAGTACTCTCTGTCTTGTTTACAGCTCCATCTCCAATAACTAGAACAAGGTTCATCACCAAGTGCTCCATAAGCATTTCTTTTTTTTTTTTTTTTTTTTTTTGAGACAGAGTCTGGCTCTATTGCCCGGGCTAGAGTGCCGTGGCATCAGCCTAGGTCACAGCAACCTCAAACTGGCTCAAGCGATCCTCCTGTATCAGCCTCCCGAGTAGCTGGGACTATAGGCATGTGCCACCATGCCCAGCTAATTTTGTGTGTGTGTGTGTGTGTGTATATATACACACACACAACACTATATATATATATATATATATATATATATATATATATATATATAGTTGTTTAGATAATTTCTTTCTATTTTTAGTGGAGGTGGAGTCTCGCCCTTGCTGAGGCTGGTCTCAAACTTCTGACCTTGAGCGATCCACCTGCCTTAACCTCCCAGAGTGCTAGGATTACAGGCGTGAGCCATCCCGCCCAGCCCATAAGCATTTCTTGAGTGAAAATTATATATATAAATAAAATACATATATGGAATGTTCCAGCCTTATATGGCTCTGATGGTCATAGGTTAAATCATGTTCTCTATAAACTTCTCTGAAAGAAAAGTCAAGACATTCATGGTTTATCCCAAATAAATTCTTTAAACCACAGTCAGCATTTCTATACTGAGTATAATCTAAAGACATAGAGCCTAGCACATAGTAGATCTCAATATTTGCTGACCTGCCTTAATTCAAATTTTATTTACATTTCATAGTTAAATATGACAAAGTAACAAGAATATTTGGAAAGAACTAAGCTGCTGCCTATAGGAATAAGTAGTATCTCAAATCACAAATATAATTCTTCCTCATATAGTATTCCATTAAAACATACACATTCTATTGGTACCAGTATACAGAAGGAAAGCATCAAAATACCTCAAGAAAATAGCTAAAAAGCTGACCCACACCTTCTCCTGATGAGTGCCTCACAATTTATTAGCATTTAAGAAGATATTTTTTCCAGACTTTGTCAATTCTCAAGGGAAACGGAGTAAAGTGAGTCTTTTCAGACCCATGAGCTAAGTCCCTTAGACTTAAATTGTTACATCATCCTAAATCTGCATCTTGCCTCTTAGACTTGGGTCTCTGTTCTGTTCTGTTCTAACTCAGTTCCTTCCTACGCAACCCTGTTAGCATGGCATAGTTGTAAAAGTATAACTGGCCTTACTTTGGACAAGTTTTTTTTTAAAAGCAAATGTCCATTCTGCCCTCTTTAGTTTCCAAGACAGGATGGGAAAAATAAGATATCTAGTTAAAAGCAAAACAGAATGTTTATCTACTGAATTGTCTCCATCACTTAAACAAGGTTCATGTACTTACAAAGCCTAAAGACCAAGCGCAATGACACAGAAAAGGCACCAGAGGATGAGGCATTCAATTTGTTCTCCAAATCATTTGAATCAAGGCAAGGGAAAGGAAATGCTAATCTTTACTTGAAATACTCCAGTTTAGAAGGAAAAGGTAGTAACTGTACCTATTATGCGGGTATGGCAACCAAAGTCTTATTTCAATATGGAGTTCTAAAAAAACTCATTATAATTCAGGCTGTCAAAAGACTCATTACAGAGGGAACATAATTTCTTCCTGTTCCATGGTATAACTTGACATGGCACTGAAGAACCCTTTTGTTTCTGTAAATGTGTTAATGTGGCTAAAAGACATTTTTTAAATGGTCAAGTTGTTTCCATAAGGTATTGCCTCAGGCAGTGCTATAATCAATCACTTGCCAAAAAGTAGGTGCACGAGAGAATAAAACAAAAACAAATAACTAACCAAAGGATTCTAATAATTCTGAAGAAAGCAACATTCAAAGAAATAGCCATTAATAAAAACGTTTGGCTATCATTACCAGCAGAATCGCCACCATAAACTGAGTAGACTATGGTGAATTACGGAGCATCATAAAATTCTTAAGTATCTTGTAGGATGCATTTCCCCCATTTAGGAATTATAACTCAGGAAGAAATACTCTAAAAGGAACAGTTTGTTCCTTTGAGTGTCAGAACTCCAAGTTGTTTTAATGGAAAGCCACAATAAATATTTTTTATGGCAGAATCTGAATATGCTTGCATTTTCCAACAAGTCTCAGCTTTTGAACTAAGCTCAGTGCAATCAAGACAAAGCGGGGAAGACTGCATTTGATGTTCTTAGACTCCACGTGATTTGCCTGTCTCTGCACTTCTCAGGTGCCCTGCCCTTCATAAGCTATGTCTTTGAGCTTATCCTCTCACCTCTCTACCCTTACTCAAGTCACTGAGTGCAGAAATACATACTGAACATTCTCTGGGTGCCAGTGTCAGTATAGTTTTAGGGAGCTCAGAGAGCCAAGGTAGCAGGTGTTGAGGATATATCTGAAGTCCTTTTTGACAAATCTCCTGGGAACCCAGTCATGCAACTGCCCTTCCCCCACTGGAGATGTCCCTGTTGGGCTTTCTTCTTCCCCTAACATTTCTATAATCCCAAAAGATGATTAGGTACAAGAAAAAAAAACAGTGTGTTTAAGGGCCAATGTTAGCTCCTAAGGGAAGCTTTCCACAATCCTTAAAGTTACTCACTCCTTTGAGCTCTCAGAGCCTTTTGTTCATACTTCTATTAAAGGGCTTGGCCAGTTGCATTGCAATTACTTGGTTTCTCCTAGTAAACTGTGATCTCTCTATATTTTCTTTGTACCCCTAGCTCTTAGCACAGTGCCTAAGTCACAGTAAGTACTCAATAAGTATTGCTAAATATGAAGGAGTTAGAAAATAATAAGAAATTGGTTTTTACCTACCATCCAGGGCTCCAAGTCATGAAGAGAAAACAAGGCATGCACATAGCTTTAATATATGACAAGAAGTAATGTGTCACAAGAGAAAAATACACACCTACTGTCAATTTCTGACTTTCTCTGACTTTCAATATGATTAGCTGCAAGTGCTCATAAGTGCAAAGGCGGGTTTGTTCCTTACAGGCATGGCCCTGACCAATACCTGTGTCCTCACTCACCTGATAGAGGAGTCTGAAATTAGTCATTGCTCTTGAGGTGGTATTGTAAGGGCAAATGCAAATTAAAAATAAGAGGCAATTAAGAATTAACTGCTTACTAAGGGAAGAGACACTCCCCACCAACATTCCTTTTCTTAGAGTACCTACTTGAGAAAACTTGTACAGCAGGTCCTTGAACAACATCATTTTGCTCAAGATCATTTCATGCCATCTTGCTCCAAGGCCAGCCTTGTTATAACATTGTTGAGAAAAAAAAAATCGACTCCCAGTCAAGGCCACTGTCTGTGGAATTTGTACAGTTCTCCCTGTGTCTTCATGGGTTTTCTCCAAGTACTCTGGTTTCCTCTCACATACCAAAGCCATGCCCACTATGTTCACTGGGGTGTCTACGTGGTCCCAGTGTCAGTGAGTGTGGGTGTGAGTGTGCCCTACAATGGGATGTCACCCTGTCAAGCTGGTTCCCACCGTGTGCCCTGAGTTGTCAGAATAGACTACAGCCACCCTAGACCCCAAAGTAGAATAAGTGGGTTGAAAAATGAATGAACTAAAATTATTGTAAAATAAGAATTCGTAAAGGCTAATGCACCACAATGAACGATGTGGTACAGAAATGTTCAGTAAGCACGGCCCTATTTGCTATTGTTTGGTTTTGAACTGCGTGATGGTAGGAGATGCCCCTTACAACCTTCACTTTGCAAACATTTATTCCTTGATTTAACCCACCACCTCTACAACTGTCGTCACTCACTGATTCACCAAAAATTGGGTAGATAATTATCTTACTGGTCTATAGTTATCTTTCTTAAGTGTATGAATAGCTCACATTTATTTCAATGTTTAATATTAGCAGTGTTTTGGGTCTTCATTAAGAACTTAGGTGATTTTTCATAATCAGAAATGTATCATGGAAACTCAGCTCTTCTTTATATCAATTAGCTTATGGTAAAATTGGTTTCCTTGTACATCCTTTCACTCAAAGCCACAGTTTCCAAGAACCTACTGACAATGATAAGTGAGGACTTAACTGTAATTAAGTTCTTTCTCTGTCTCTTTGAAATGTATGTAAATCTTTTTAAAAGCTACACAAACCCCTTGCTAGTTTTAAGAGCCAAGAATGTCTCTCTCAAGGACCTGGGAACCATCTCATGAAAATATAAATGAATTTCAAAGAAGATTAAGCCCCTATCTCCCAGGTTTTGTGGGAGGGTAGCAGCCCAACTTTGGCAAGCATCTTCCTCTATGTTGTAAAGCTATCTCTTGTCATAAAGATATGAGAAGTTTATTTTTCTTTTATATATTAATAAATCTTACTAGCTAACACTGATGGTCACTCCAATTACCAGGTACACTTAGGATGAGCTATATGTGACAAACGGTGTTGTCAAGTCCTCTCCCTTGAGAACTAGTTCTTGCTTATCTTGAGCACATGGATGTAATAATTTGTATCTATTTGAACATATAAAGAAAGGGTAAGATTTCTTTCTGTCTTTGCAGTCTCTTAGCAGATTGCCTGTTATGTACAGCACATTCTGGTTTAATGATTATTTAATAATAAAGCTGTTTCTTTCTCTTCTACCTTTATGAAGAGGTTTCTGGGCAGGAAGGAGATTTTTGTCTTTAATTATATTTCTCCAACAGCACCCTAGGTGAACCCTGGACACAGCAATCTCCAGTCCACTGCAGACTTTCTCTTGTCCCAGCAAATCTGCCTTGTCCATTTGACTAAGATTCCCTCTTGATTTCTGATGTCACAGAATAATAAAATCTCACAATTTGAAAGCAATTTAGATCAACAAAGGTCAACTAAGAGAATTCTGTATTACCATATGAATATGTGACATTCCCCCTTATAAAAGACAAAAAAGGTCAGCTTTCACTTGAGAACTTCCAGAGTTCATGGAAGAAATGCTATTTAAGGTTTGAAGAATGGGGAAGATTTCTCTAAAGTCATAAATGAAGGAAGGTGGCACTGCAAATAGAAGACTCAATGTGAACAGAGCACAAAGGAGGAAAGATAAAGGATGTTTTGGCAATTCTGAGTATTCTAATCACATTAAAATGTCAAGTGTGCATAGGAGCTTGGAAGACAGAACCAGTAGTGGAAGTTAGGACAATAGCACAGAGATCTGAATACCAGAAGAAAGAGTTTCCACTTGAATACTAAAACATAACTGTGCTTGTCTCTGAAGGGACTAACATATGACTAAACAAGGATCTCTCCTGAGAAATATGAAGGGGTATGTTTAGTGCTCCATTCCCTTTACCATTCTGCAAGGATGAGCCTCAATTCCAGACAAAATCTCTAAACACTCAAAAAAAAAAAAAACCACACACAAATCACAACTTTTCATTGTTCTTAGGAACTGAGTGTTATTTTTTTTTTTTTTATCTAACCACAATTATCTGTTTTATCTCCATAACAGCTAACAGCAGTTTGGGGTATTGTTACCAAAATAACATGGCTGTTTAAAAGAACTGCTTCTTTGTTCTCAGCACATTATCCTTTGGGCCAAAAGCAACCATTGCTTTCACTTTTCTTACTGCCACAGTGGCTAAAGCAAGTGGTTTTAGTTTTTCTTTGACCTTCCTTCTCATATTCAGGGAGGTGTTTTACCTATTTAAAGATGATTTGTTGAAACCAAATGAGCAGTCACGGAAATGGAAGTGCCCGCAGAATGTCCTCTTTCATTTGTAAAATCTGCATTCTAAGACAGATGCTTTTAGAGAGAGGTTGTTATTTAAATATGGCAAATATACCAGTTTGTCTTCAAAGTAATGTAAATCCCTCACTGGCTTATCATAACTGCAAATGGTCTTCAAAAAGCTGGACAAAGTAAGAAATGGCCATCAGCAATAACCATTTGTATTAACATGTTGTATTTCTTTTGATGGGTACATTAAAAACACAAAGATTGGAAGGTGAGGAGAAGTAAGAAAAAAAGTTGCTTCTTAACTTTTTTTCATAGGACTTTATTAAAAGGATTTTCACTTCAACAGATATTTCTATAATCATAGCTGAGATATAATTTATTTTTGGAAAACAGAAAATGAAAATGTTATGAATAGTCTTATTTCAGGCAATCAAAGAGAGTGGAACAAGAAATCTAGCATTTGATTTGTTTTCACAAGTACGATTCAAAGAACATCTGTGCTTATGCCATGGATCCTTCTGTATAGGGCTCTCCCTTAGAAGTTTTAATAAGAGCTGAGTCCATTGATCTGCGATTTGGTAAACTTGAGGTTTTTGAAGGGCAGCCAAAGTTTCACTTCGTTTCTCAACAACTCTCTCTCCCTCTCTCTTGAACTTGAGAGCATCTATTTTGTTCCTCGAGAACTTCAGATACTTTTTATACTCAAGACATCATTGTGCTGGAACTTGCAGACATACTGAGACAATGAGTTCTTTATTTAAAATTATTTCATTGAAATTCTTAACAAACATACCTTTCTTTAGAAGAAACATGCCTAAAAGTACAAGTGCTACTTCCTACAGACATTCCCAAGTTTTAAATTTAGCTAGGGTTCAGGAATTAAACATTAAGACGCGCATGATTTACTCAAGATTTAAGATAAATATTATATTTTTTAAAATCCACCCAGAAATTAAAGTAGAAAATTTTTCAGATATAATTTTTGTTAATTCAGAGTAGTTTTCAATTATTAGTGCTTCTCTTGTATTCCAGAATAATCATGAAATTTTAGATAGAAAGGATATTGAAGATCACATGAATGAAAGAATAGGTATAAAGTAATTAGTATAAGGCCTGGCACCAAGAGCTCAATAAACAATAGCTGATAATTTAGTAGTGCAGTAGTGGTAATAGTAGTTATCCTATACCCTCTCCTTCCCCAACAATCCAATTTACAGATGAGGCCCAGAAAAATTAAATGATTTGCCCAAGGCTACAAAGCTAGTTAGTAGCAGAGCTGAAATTGGACTGCAGGTCCCTTAACCAGTCTAACGCTATTTCCTCAATACCCTGGGGTATACTGAACTGTTCTGTCATATAAAATATCCTTATAGAGAAAGGCTAGACCTCGCATCTATCTTCAGGTAGCAAGCCTTCTCAGTTCTATTCTGATTAATTTGTCATTTCAGAATGTGATCGCCTTTTCTCAGTCCTCTTCTCTTCCTTTAACCTCTCTGCTGAATTTAGCACCATCGCCTACACTGTCCTTTACCCTAGCCTGAGCAACACCACGCTGAACCAGTTCCTACCTCTCTGACCTACCTCTCTTACTGCTGTGTTTACTTTCTCCCTCCTTACTTGTGTACACAAAGCATAGGATTTTCCAAAGTTCAACCCTTAAATGTCTATACTCATCCTTCAGAGATCACATACATTCCCAAATAATCTCTATGTGCAGATAACTTCAAAAACATTTATTTTCAGCCCTAATTTTTCTTTAAATCTAGCAATAATTTTCCAGTTTCCTACTGGGCGTTACCACCTAGATGTTGCAGTATTATCTCAAAGTTACCATGTCCAGAATCAAAATCATCATATTTTCCTCAAAAATAGCACAAAATCCTTACTTTCAAGATATAACATTTCCATGATTTTTCCGGTCTTGAAACCATAGAGATATCTTTGAGCCTCCTCACCTCTCATAAGTAATGCACTACAGATTCTATTATTAATACTAATATATCCTGTCTTTTTCCTTCCTTTCCTTTCCCACTGACGTCACAGTAGTCCAGTTTTTCACAACCAAGGCTAGAATTACTCCAAGAGCTTCCTAACTAATGGCCCTGCCTTTAGTCCCCACCATCTTACAAACTCCCCAAGTTAGGGGACCTAGCTTAGGGACCTAGAATTTAACATTTAACATTTTGCCAACTTGGCTAAGTTTTCTTAAATTGGTGATAACTTAAGCTTAATCTAGTCAGTCTCTCTCTCTCTCTCTCTCTCTCTCTCTCTCTCTCTCTCTCTCTCCCCCTCTCTGTCTCTCTTCCTTCCCCCACCCTAGAGGTATTAACAAAAATGATCTGGATTCTGACTTCTCAGGCTTTTTAAGGACTGATCCCCTGGGAAGGCTATTGGCTATATCCCTCCAGCACACAACAACTTATAACTTGATAAGTACCTATATCACCCAGCTTTCCAGTGTGTTCTGTGCCTTAAAATGCAGTTAGCAAAAAATTTTAAGTGTATATTGATTATAATAATGAGTAAAGCCACCTAGAAAAGCTGATACATTAGACTCAGAAAAGTAGCATGAGAAATAGATATTTTAAAATAAATAACAGGTCTTTCTTAAATAAATGCCTTTGTTAATATATTCTATTCAGAACTGATAGTACCTGTGTAATAGAAATGAGCCTGAGGTGTATAATAAAAATGAATTTAAAATATAAGCACATATCTAAAAAATAAGTTAAGAGTCTAGGACAATTCATATATTATATGGCTTTCCAAGTTCCTTACAAGCACCATAACTGTCCTCTTGTTTATCTTGTTGCACCAGTGATTTGTGGACAACAAAAGAGAAAACTGCAGTCCCAAAGACCCTAGGGCAAGACTTCATAGTACTCTTGAAGCCTACAATAATTGATATCCCTTTTTAAAATGTGGAACAAAGGAAACTGCATGTCAAAGTCTAGTGTTATCGTCTTGATAATAATAAGAAAAATATTTTTAAGTCAGGTGAATCTGATAGTAAATCACTAGCATCACATGGGGTGAGTTGTTTAGACAATCTGAGGAAAGACATCTCCCACTGATATGGCTAGCTTCCAGATGCACCTTCTTCTGAAATGTTGCCAAGACATAAAAGAAATACTAGTTTTGAAACTTGTCCAACTTGTACATCAAGTCAGCCAGGATCCTGAGATAGATCACTCTGCTTTTATGTGCTTCCATTTCCACGTTTGCTTATTTATTCCCCCAGAGTTACGTATGTGTTCATTACGTCTCTGTAGGATTCACTAAAGAGGGACCAACTAGACTTATCAACCCCAACTACAATATGGATTTTACCAGGTAGTGGACTACCTTGTCTGTTGGTCTATTATTATGGCTCTAGCTGAGAATATTTTATAACCACAGTTTTTAAAATTATGTTTATTCTTAGTTATATATTAATACTGCCATAGCACTTATTAATTGATCCATATTTTAGAATAATATTAATAATACGCAATCTAGCATCATTATATTATTCACTTTGTTATGACCCACCACATTTAAGGTGTCACCCAGTCTCCCTAATTATGTCATATCATTGCTGTTATTATTGTTTTACTATTAATCATCATCTCTCTACTAAAAGGTAACTATCTCATGCTGATGATCTATAGTATTTGAAGAAAAAAAAGAAAGAATAAGTAAGCAAATCCTCCACGCACCATTTTTGAACTCTACCGTGCTACAATTTTATACTAGAAAACAATTCCAGATTCTGAAATATAGGTCCTGTACTTTGACAGTATTAAAAAAAAAAATGAAACTATGACTAGAGCAAAGTTGTAGCAATAACAAGAAATTATTGTTTCATGCCATTCCCTTTGGTAATTACTATGGTCTGAATGTGTCCCCTAAAATTTATATGTTGGCATCCTGGCCCCCAAAATGATGATGTTTGGAGGTGGGGTACGTGCCAGGTGAGTAGATCATGAGGGCAGAGCCCTCATAAATGAGATTAATTTCCTTTTAAAAGAAGCCCAAGGGAGTTTGTTTGCCCTTCCCACAACGTGAGGACACAGTGAGAAGGGGCCATCTATGAGAAATGAGCCCCTCACCAGATACCAAATATGCCAGCATCTTGACCTTGGACTTCCCGGACTTCTTAGCCTCCAGAACCACGAAAAATAAATTTCTATTGTTTATAAGCCATCAGTTTACAGCATTTTGTTACAGCAGCTGAACAAACTAAGACAGTACTGAATCATCTAGAAAAGTTATACACCCACGCCCAGCAGGCAAAAATCTGACAGGGTACCTTAAAGAATCTCTTTTCTTCCCTTTTGATGCATGATATATTCTTATCAAGCAAAAATACTGAGATCAAGCAAAAATAAATATATAAATCTATTATAATACTAAGCAACTGGCCACAGGCCCACATCTATCATTTTTAAAAATTCATGAAGGATTAGGAAGATGGTCAGAGTGCAACTATATTGTCTCTCATAAATATATTTTTAATGTAACTGGAAACCTACTGAAGCAAATTATCACAAAAGCTCTATGTCAAAAAGAAAAACAGTATAGATCATGTAGTGGAAACCATTCTTTAGGAAAAGAAAGCATTTCAGACAATTTAATATTCTTCTTTGACAAAAGTATAGACTTAAGAGATAGAAGACAAAGATGCCTTCCTCCCACCCTCCCTCTCTCCTTCCCTTCCTTTCTTCTTTTCTTTCTTCTTTCGTCCTCCAACAAACATTTATTAAGAGACAAAAATGTGCCAGGAAATATGTAAACAACAATCCCTGCCCCCAAAGATCATACAATCTAATGACTCAGCAAACAAGTGCTTTTGTTATAATAAGATATGTATCCTAATAGATATAAATTAAAATTGTGTATGTATCCAAACAAAGGCCCCAATAGCTCCATCTGGATAAAAGTCTCTCTTGATGTTACTTGAATGATACAGTCATCAATATGCCAAAAAGAATTTCTAAGATATACACCTGCAATGATTCATTAGGAGAAATGAAGTGCTACCGGCATTAATCTTAATTCAGAGCAGTTTAAAATGTTTTTCCACAACATTCATGATGGACCAAACAGAATGCTCCATAATACCATAGCCAACTATGTCAAAAGTTCTTTCAAGGTAGGGGCTGACTTCTGCCTTTTATTAATGGGTATAAAGCTCAGTATAAATACAACATAGGTGCCTAATACATACTAATTGCACACTCAAAGCTAGATGAACATGCAAAGTATTTTCACATATAAAGAAAGAATTAAAATACCAGTGACCTTGGTAAATTGCAAATATCAAGAGAAAATAAGTGAAGACTAGAGCCAAGCTTTGCCTTTAAATTCAAAAAACCTGTGTTCAAATTTTTAATTCAGTCACCTAATAAACTCAGTGGACTTCAAGTGGGTAGCTAGCCATAAAATGAGAATATCAATACTGATTCCTTGGGCTCTTGGGTCATTGTGAGGAATAAATTATCATGTTTGAAGGTTCCTAACTCAAGGCATGGCCCCATGTAGGGTACTCAATAAATGTTAGCCTCATATCCTTACTGCATACATGGAAAAAGAAAGATTTTGAAAAATTGTAAAAGACCTTGAAGGGTCTCCTCACCAATTTCCCTTTAAGACATTCTAAACTGAAAGTATGTATAAAAGGTCATTCTGCAATCTTCCCCATCAAATGGTTTCATCTTCCTGCAGAGCAGTGCAAAAGAAAGTGGCCTCGGTAGCTAGCATAACCTTCATGCCTTCATTGTTCATTAAATACCTACCTGTGCCATGGGTTATGTTCCAAACCACTGTCTTTTAAACCTGTGTCTGAGTTTCTGATCCACATGACCCAAGGGATGATGAGTGTCCAGCCACCTCTAGCATTGGAAATTCACCACTTTCTTTAACAACTCTTATTCTTTGGACAGATTTAAATGTTATTCACAGATAAAGGAAAACAGAGGGGGAGGAGTTTTGAGGGAGTAGGGAATGAGTTCAATCTGAGATGTGCTGAGTTTGAGATTCCTCTGAGACATCCAGATGGAGAGACCCCGAACACAGGTGCATAATCACACTGAAAGGGTCTTGCCAGGAACCTCAGACTGGGAAATCATCAACACATTGGCAGTAGTTAAGTGATGAGAACAGAAGAGATCAACGAGGAAATATAAATATGTTGATAAGAGAGACATGCCAAGAACAGAGTGCTGGGAAACACCAATATTTCAAGGAACAGCCAAGGAAGAAGCACAAGCAAGGAGACTCTAAAGAAATACTATAGAGTTAAGGAGAGAACCACAGATACTGTTACATAAGCCTATGAGGGGAGGGGATTTGAGTTGGAAAGGAAAGGAGTAGTCACCTAGATCAAATGTCAGAGATGTCAAATAAAATGAAGGCTAAATAAAATCCACTGGATAAAGAATTTAATTTACTCGTAATGAAGTTCAAAGAAAGGTAATTTAATAAAGTGCCCATCTAATGTTCAAATACCCTCAAAATAATGTTCTCCTAGGAGCTGGCCAGCTGCACTTTTATGAACTCTCCAAGTGTTTTAAGTTTACCACTTACTAAAACTCTTAATCTTTGGACAGCTCTATCTATTACAAAAATTCCTCCTTATTTTGAATCAAAATCTTTCTCCTTGTAGGACTGTCCAGTGATACAATACTGTTTTCCAAATAGTTGAAGATAATACTAATATAGAAAATACTAATATAGCATTTATCCTAATTTGCAAATATATTTGTGTGTGTGTGTGTGTGTGTGTGTGTGTTCTTGATTATAAACTCCAAGAGAGTAAGGACACCCTCTGCTTTACTTCTAAATATCCACTGCACGTAGCACAGTGCCTGACATGTAGTAGATGTTCCATAAATAACAACTGAATGAACGAATGTATTGATAAACAGGGTTTTAAACTGTAGAATAAATTATTGAATGAAATTTTAGCATTCCTTCTTCTGTGGATGTTTTTTCCTTAATTGGATCAATGCTTACATAACCTCTAAGTGGATATAAGAAAGCAAGATAGATTGGGTGCCCTCTCAAACTTTCTTCCAGAACTTTGATTCTATGAAAAGTTGACAAACATTACATGTAGCAGAAACATCCCCTTGGGAAATTAGGAAACCTGGGTTCCAGGCTCAGGCCTGCCACTATTTCTGCGCTCTTCAATAAGTCTGGCTACGTTTCTGGGTTTTGGAACCCTATTTATAAAGTGAAACTTTTGGATCTATATATGCCTAGGTCTTTTCCTGGTTAATGTGAAAAAAAAATCATGTGGAAATATTATAATAAATATGTAAAGAAAAATATTTGAAATGCCTACTCATTGTTCTAATAATATTACCATTTCTTCATTTTTCTTTTTTTTTACGTTACTGTATATCTATAAAAAGCTCCTTTTATACCATACTTTCACGTTGCCATATCCCCAATCATTTGAAATAAACTGTCCTATCATCTTCGACAAAGTGGCTCTCAAATGGAATTACATTATTGTTTGTTATGATTTTGAATCTTAGCTTTCACAAGGGGCTTTTCTCTTAGCTCCAGCTAGAAAATAGTATTGCTATAACAGTATTGCTATTTATAATTTGGGGGCACAGTCTACATTGATACTTACTGATAATTAAGACAAATTATCATCAATCACTATTCTATCCTAAGTACCAATTCTAATTCCAACTAAGAAAGTGAATTAAGTGTACAAAGAATATACAATACATATGCATATATATTTTTTAAAAAAAATACAAAGAAACTTGCATGATACCTCTCATTTTTTAAAAAAGAGATTCCATATGTTCCTACCTTTCCCAACAACCAGTTCAAAAGACAAAGTCAAAAGAAAATACAACATAGCTGTAATATGCTACTCCTCCTTTGATGTTATGATTGTATGAAAAACATCCATAACCTTCAAAAATAGAAACCTATTATTCATATTACCATATAATGTCTGCTGCCTGCCTGTATTGTCATATTAATACAAAAATAATCCATTTACAGGTATATTTTCTGTTTTACTCTGCCATTTGTTACAAATAAAATTAATAATAAAAAAAAAGATTTACTTGGAAAGGGATTGTCTGAATTCTTCCAATATAATTAATGTTTTCATGAAGCTTTTTCATTAATCACAAAATTAAAAGATTGCATTGTTCAATACTCACCAAGCATTTGGCATCTAATTAGTCTTCTATTGATGTTCTACAGATGCAACTGAGTTCTGCAACCAGGGCTGCTGCATAGCCTGTTCCCACCCAGCCTCCAAGAAACCCATTTCTTTCACAGTAAAGAGCTCAAGAGAGATTTTTGGAAAATAAATGTAATAGAACACTTCATCCTGAATTTAAATTCCAGAAAAAGACGCATTCTAGCTCACATTTGTTTAGGAGTTAGGGCTTTTTTTTTTTTCAATTCAAAGGAATAAATATTTGAGTTTATAACATTAATTTTTCAAATTCTCTTGAATGATAGTTCTTTATCTCATTACTTAACAAAGCTTTTCATTAAATGATATTGGAGAATCACCGAAAAACATTTGTGGGAAATATGAGACATATTCAAAGAATGCTGTGGATGATATAGTATAATTTTAATGATACAATTCTAAACTCAGAAAAACAGGTTCCAGTTAGTATTTCCAGTATAAATAATTTAAACCAAGACAATTCTTTAACCAACATTCTGTTAAGCAGAATGAGTCTAATTTTCCAATGAGTATGACTGAGATGCAGCACTGTATGATTAAAACTTCAGCTCTGAAGGTGGGGTGTCCAATTCATCTCCGCTTCTTACAAGCTGTGTGGCCTTGGTCAAGCCACTTATTTATAAAATAGAAATGACAGTAGTACTTTACTCTGGAATCACTGTGTGGATTAAAAGAAATCACTCGTGTCAAGCATTTAGCACAGTGCCTGGCACATTTGTAATACTCGAGTTTTAAAATTTTTTAATGTTTATAGATCTCCATAGAAAGTAAAGACCATAGGGAAAAAGTCTTCATCCCCTCACGGTGTTCCTGTCCATGACAACTATGCAGGGGCACAGCCTCAGTGCACAATGACGTTCAAGGGGTGACAAGGAGCTGAAGGTAAATAGAGAACTCTGGGCATGTTCCCCTCCATGGCCCTCTCTTCCTGCTACCATCAGCTTCTCTAGGCAGCCTATTTTTGCTGGGAAAGTGGACTCTGTGGTTTTTGAGGCCAAGTTCCTGCAAGCTGGGCAAAAACTTAGGGAGAGAAAGATGAGTTTCTGTTGACATTTAAAGCAAGTTGAGGTTCTTTTATACTGTTATTTTCCCCAGGGGCTCTCTTCTCGGTGTTTTTAAAACACACTTCCCAGGACATCTTATCCATTCAGAAGGTTTCAACTGCTACCTGTACACTGATGACTCCTGAACTTGTATCTTTAAACCGTAATTCTGTCCTGAACTCCAAATCCAAATTTACCACTACTTACTTACATTTCCTTTTGAGTATCCCAAGGGCATACCAGACTCAAAATGCTTAAAATTAAGCCAATTATCTTCACCTAGGCAGATTATAGTAGCTTTGGGGGATCTAACTTTCTAAACACCACCAGTCATCTAAGCCAGTACCCATTCTTGATTCTTTTCTCTCCTATTCCCACACATTCTGTCTCCAAGACCAACTGGTTCAATCACCTACCTCTAAACTGTCTCTTCTTTTTCTCCTTTCTTCCATATCTTTTCTTCATACTTTTGCCAGTTTTCACCAGAATGGCAGAAGTAGCTCTCTAGCTAGTCCCCCTGGCATCCTGTTCTGCCCCCATGGAGTCTACCCCCCCCACTGCCACCTAAGGACCTTTCTAAATGTCAGAGGAAGGTGAGTCTCAAGACAGACCACAGTGGGCAGTACTAAAAGCCTGAGAGCAGTATAAAAGGTCACTTGTTTATGTTACACTTTTACTTACAGTGGCTACTCAAGTAGACATAAATAAATTAGGCAAAGATACACAGGTTTCTTTTGCTAGACCAGAAGGAGATACTATCAAGAACTGTGAAGGGTCCAAGATTTTACCTTACTTACAAATTCACAAGTTAGCCTACTGTATTTCATAGATGCTGGCCAAAGACACAAGACTTTGGGTCAGAGACAGAAGATTTTATTATTCATTGCACAGGAAGCAGCATGAACATCACATTTGAGCCAGCTCTTTCTCCCCAAGTACCACAGATGTGACACAAAGGAGCCCATGTGGATGATGCACATGCATTGGTTTGTATCACAGCTGAAGAATCTAGAACTCAGGGAAATCAAATCTTTTATAATGGACTGCAAGTAAATCTACCCTTTTTCCTGAAGGGAGAGGTTATTTTTAATATGCCAGACAGTAAGCAAATCTGCCCTGTAATCCAGAGGGAGACATTATATCGTCCTCCAAGAATGGTCACTTTTTAAACATCCTTGAAAAGATATTATGGAACAAAAGGGTAGTTAGTGTCCTGAGAGATCCATGGAGAAACAAGCTTTGAATTCAAATCAGCCTCTAGCATTCACTAGTTGTATGATTTTTTACCTTTCTCTGTCAGTTTCCTCACTTGAAATTGAGGATATCACTCATCCCTAACTTACAGCAATTTTACAATATCAAGTGAAAGCACTTGTATAAAAGTGTTTTATAAATAATACAACACTAAGCAAATATAGTTATTGCTTGTGCTTCTAGTACATTCTTTGTTGTTTCTTATAGAAATAAAAGAAGGAAATAATTTAGAATTTTAGAATAAAGACTTATACATCAATAAATAAAACACTTGGCCGGGCGCTGTGGCTCACGCCTGTAATCCTAGCTCTTGGGAGGCCGAGGCGGGCGGATTGCTCAAGGTCAGGAGTTCAAAACCAGCCTGAGCGAGACCCCGTCTCTACTATAAAATAGAAAGAAATTAATTGGCCAACTGATGTATATAAAAAATTAGCCGGGCATGGTGGCGCATGCCTGTAGTCCCAGCTACTCGGGAGGCTGAGGCAGGAGGATCGCTTGAGCCCAGGAGTTTGAGGTTGCTGTGAGCTAGGCTGACGCCACGGCACTCACTCTAGCCTGGACAACAAAGTGAGACTCTGTCTCAAAAAAAAAAAATAAATAAATAAATAAATAAATAAAACACTTATTAAATGCCTTAGTAAAGATTAGGCTTGGGTTATACAAGGTAAAGAATAAGACACCTTCCTTGACCTCAAGAATTTCACAGTCTAGGGAGCAAGCAAATAGATAGGACAGTGACCAAGTTATGTCAAGTGACAGTTATGTTCAAGTGAGAGAATAGAAGCATATGGTCATATTTGACTTATAGAGCTTGGAGGAACCTAAGTAGTCATTAAATCCACCATCTCATTTGCCAACAAGAAAACTGATGGTGAAAATGTTCAGAAACTTTTTCAAGGGCTGACAACTATCTGGTGGCAGAGTCAGAACTAGGACCCATTATTTCTGACTTTTAGCTTTGTAAAAAGCCTTGACTGAAATTTATTATTTTTAAATAGAGTTTTTATAATACTGGGGTGGGGGATGGCAGGGAATATGATTTGGCGCCATCCATTTTTCTCTCCTTTGTAATCTTACTTCAGTTCATTGCCATTTTACCTTTTTGTTCCCCAAGAATTACAATGGATTTTACTTTGTCCAACTTCTTACCTCTCTCAAAGGTCAAGGATTTTTTCTTTTCTTTATAAAGATGCTATCTGGAACAAACTTCCCTTCTGACCTCTATTTTTCTCCCTTACTTTCACTCCATCTGGCTCCCTCTCTAATTCCTCTTCTCCATCATATCCCACAATATGCTGATGCTGCCACCTTCACAAACCCCGACTGCCACTTATTCAGTCTTCTTTTTTCTCTTGCTTCACTCCAGTCTGCCATACCATCTGCCCAGCAAACTCAATAAAGATTTCAAAAAATGCAAAGTCAAATATTAGTCACAAATTCTGAAGTCCACCTTAAAGATTGGATGTAATCACCTGCTAGGACAAGCTAGTAGGCAAAGAAAACCATAGCTCACCAAATTTTCCTAGTTGTGTAACATGGAGACTTCTCCAAGGTAACATTCACCAGTGTGCAGTAAGTACATTGATTTTAATTCCATTTATTTATTTTTAAAGTCTTTTGGAACTATACAGTAGCTGAATATTTTACTAACCAATATTTGGGATTGAGCTGGGGAAGAAGAATAGATATACATTTGTCAATAAGTTCCACAGAAGCCATAGCTCAAGAACCTTAGATCTTAATTATATAAGTCTGAGTTGTTTTGGACAATGCAAGGAAAAATCATGTCCATTCCATTTAAAGCCTGGCTATAGAATCATTAAAGAGTCCCAAAAATATGTGTTATACTTCAAAAGTTAAATATCATATTCAGGGGTTTTGAGAAAGTTTTTAAGTGTATGGGAATGATAATCTATACAGCTATACTGCAATCCTTTAAAATAAGTGTTAAGTACAAATATTCAACTGTAAGTTGTTGTGATCTAATGAATTAACCTGTTTTAGGTTTTATTAAACACATGAGTTTTATTAGCAATCAAATATAGTCAGAGTTTTAATTTTGTGAAAGTGTCTAATGATAGTAAGCATTTAAAAGCTTTACTCAATCCAGAAGGACAAAATAAAATCAATAAATATTTGCATATTATCTGTACTAAATAGCATTTAGAATTAGAATAACAAAAAATTTTAATATCATTAAAGTCAAGAACAATGGTATCACAATCAAAAGTGTTTCTGAAGGTAAAAAGGATAAAAAAGCAAATCGGGTTCATGATAAATCATGAAAATGGTAATTATGTAGATAAGAATAAATGACTTTAAACTCCCTAATGAATGAGTCAAGTTATTGACAAGAGCAATCAAAATATATTCCATATGTGATTAACAACACTTAAATTTGACATTGACAAACATTATTTAATTTACACAACAGAATCATAAGCATATGTAGTCTCTAAATCTCCAGGTTACAATAAATTGTAGAAAGAATGGGAATTTCAGTCAGCATGTTTATTTTGTTTTTGTCCTTGACCTTTTGCCTAGAATGTATTCCTTGATTCAGGTTATAAAAGGAACATGTAGGTCAGAATAAATACCCCTCCCTTCTCTCGCTCTCATACATACACATACACACACACACACACACACACACACACAATTAGAATAAATGACAATTCTTCACAGAATATTTCTTCACACAGTGAAGAAACATACAAAAAATACATCCTACCAATATGTAACTACTGATCATCTTCTCATTGAGTTTATTAAGTACCTATTATATGCCAGACACTATGTTTAGCACTGGGAATCAACAGAAATAACACACACATGGGTCTGCCTCATAGTGCTTATAGTCTAACAGATTCAATAAAATGAATTCATATTATCACTCAGCTATAAGCAAAGCTGTTTTGTATAGTAGAAAATTCTAAGCACTTAGAAGAAAAACATTGAGTAAGATTTAATAGCATGACTATTGCAAACTATATTAATCATACAACTTGGAAGAAAACAAATTACTTCACTCCCTCAGACTGATGTGTCTAAATCTAATCTCAGTTTACAATCAATATATCAGCATAAAGAAACATAAGAACTTCCAGAGCATTGATAAAACTGAGGACAAAATATTTAACCCAGTGAACTGAGCCTGTGACATTAGGCCCATGGCATCCAGCAGTAGAATAGAGTCACACACTTAAGCTATGACACATTTTGGCATTAGCAAAACTGGCTTAGGAAAAAAAGTACTAATATTAATATATGAACATAAGAAGTTCAAACTTCTAAAATCATAAGGTAGTATGTCTTCAATCCTAAAGAGACCACTTTTGAAAAGTTATTTAAGATTAGCAAGGCAACATTTTTTTAGAAAAAGAAGACATATTCACTTTAAAGTTGTAACCCAATAAACACACAAGGAAAACTCCACCTTTTTTCAAGTGCATCCTCCCACTTACTCATAACAGCTACTCAACGAGAACAAAAATCTAAATATTGTGTCCAACATTTTGACATCTAAACCCTAAAAATAAGAAGTTACTGTTGAAATTTCAAAAATGATTTGGAGAGCTAAAATTGACCTTGTATGCTAGAATATATCAATGTGTAATATAATGCCTTAGTTTTGAAATAAATAAGCCTACTTCTTTGTACTGTAGGGAAAAAACCAAATTTGCATTAATATATAATGAGCAGACAATTTCTGATTTATGCTTTGGGGTTAAAATATATCCTTTAAATAGAAGGCTAAAAAAACCTGTGCAAAACACAAACTCTGGGCTCAGATGAAAGAGCCTGAGAGAAAAGTATTTAGAGTCAGTGGCCTGGTATAGGCCGCTTGCTACAGGGATAAATGTATCAAAGGGGTCAGAGTTGGAGGCTTCCCACCTTTCTGAATGCATGCAATAAAATTCAGTGATAAACTTCTCTAAAGCTTTTAGCTTCACCTGGGAGCCTGTTAGAGATGCTGACTCTCAGGCCCTATTTTGGAGCCTGCATTTTAGCAAAATTCCCCCAGGTGATCTGTGTGCATGTAGAAGTTAAAGAGGCACTAGTCTAAGGAACAAGGCATTATGGAACTGCAGAATCTGTTCCAAATATAAATTTAAACTTCTGTATTCCCGGTACATCTCTGGAAGTCTCCAAAATATCACCAACTTCAAGACAAGTTCAGCATCAGCTACGCAATGAGTCAACAAGAAGAAATAAAACTAAACACAGGGGTCACATTGTGCCACTCATCATTATCATTCAGCTCCTCCAGCTGAGCTCTTTACTGCCAACCACCCTGGCTCCAAATGCGAGTGGGGTTGGAGACCTGTGGCTAGAGATGACACAAGGACCAGCACACACACACATCTCCCGAACTTTCTGTCTTCACATCTCCTCTGTCTCCAGTGACACATTCATGCTCCTTAGCCTGCACATAGCCTATGGATATGTCTCTTATCTACACAGTATTTCAAATTTGAATTCATTGTCATCATTTATGAATCTGAAACTTTCACACTAAAAAAATCTGAACATCTAAGTTCTCTTCTACAAATCAGAAAATCTGGCAACATCAGACTTACAGTCCAGCATGGCACAACATGTTGGAGCCAAAGCTTAGCTGTCCCACTTGAAGTTAACCTCTACCACTCCCTGTGGTCTGCCTGACACTGTGGGTGAGACTGAGTGTCCATTACCATTTGTCATCTTCCACCCGGTCTGCGTCACTCTTTCACACTCCCCGCCTGACCCCTGTAGGTGTCTGAATCTGCGACCCCTTTAAAGAGGCTCTAGGGCACATCATGCTACTTATCTAAAATTACTCTAAATGTGTAATTCATGAAAAAGATCTATGGTTTGTGTCACCCTTAGGTTGATGATGGGCCTTGTGAGCTGGAACAATACACTGTACTACATACCTAACCTTAAATATATACGATGATATTTTTCTTCACAAGCCAATCCAACTCAGACGTTTTAACTATTTTAATTATTTCTTTTCAAACTTGTACTTCAGCTATAAATAAGAATTACTAACAAGAGAAGATAAAGTACAATACATTGTTGAATCATGCCTTCAGATTCTTCTCAAAACTTCAATATACTGAAATGGTAAATGCTATGAGAGCAGGTGTCTACCTTTTTTGTTTACTAAGATACCCCCAAGCACCTAAAGAGTGCTCGTTATGGACTGAATGTTTTATATCTTCCCAAAATTTATATATTGAAACCTAAATCCCCAATGTGATAGTATTTGGAGGTCGAGCCCTTGGAAGGTAATTAAGTCATGAGAGTGAAGCCCTCATGAATGGGATTCTACTCTTATAAGAAGAAACATGATCTCTCTCTCTCTCTCTCTCTCTCTCTCTCTCTATCTCTCTCTCTCTCTCTCTCTCTCTCTCTCTCTCCCCCACATGAGGACCCAGTGAGAAGGCAGCTGCCTGCAAGCCAGGAAGATGACCATCACCAGACAGATCTGCTGGTGCCTTGATCTTGAACTTCCCAGCAAGCCTCCAGAACTGTGAGAAATAAATGTTTATTGTTTAAGTCACCCAGTCTATGATATTTTTGTTGTAGCTGCCCAAACTATGACAATGCCCAACAAATATTTACTGAATGAATAAATAGTATTTTCAAAGGATTATAAATTCTCAAAATTCAGGCACAGATTTTGAATGAACATGTTTAATTATCATATAATATATAAAGATTATTCATTTGCTAGCCTAGTTTAACTTGGGGTGATCAAACTAATTTTATTTCAGTGACTATGAAAACCAGCAGTAGAGCAAAGACATGTAACTATAACCGTAAGAAGCCTGAGACCCATGGCCTATCACAACTTGTTTTGTAACAAAACAGCATCATGCAGACTAAACAAATTTACTAGACTGAATTATAAGATTCAGTCTGATTCAATTGTATATCCCTTGGTCTATAGTCTTTGGACATCACCACAATTATCATTAACATCATCATCATCATCATCATGATCACCACAACTGTCCCTATCTTATAAAGCTAGGATCTTACAAAATTCTTACAGATTACTTAGTTATTAAATAGTATTTTGGGGGCATTTACAGGTTATGCCAGGAATCTATATATGCTAGATTCTCCTTGACTTCCTATCTAAAACACAAGCTCCTTAAGGCAAAAGTAATCATGCTACATATCATTGTACTTCCATGCTACGACATTTAGTAGGTCTGGACACATGAAAATAACATATTTTTTATTGTCTTAAAAACTGCACTGAAGAAAGTATGTTGCTTAGAAACTGAGGCACAGAGAAATAATGTGATTTTTCTTGTGGTCGCCTGGTTATTTATTGTTAGAGCTACAAAAGCATCTCCAGAGCTCTTGCCACTGTACCACATTGGTTTTATAATAGTCAATTTCAAAATTTATCTGCTAACCAAAATAGCACTAATAAATTTTAACCACTCAACAAATGATGTAAGGGGCAAATATATCTTCAAATAGAAAAGTCTAAATTTTGATCCAATTCTGAACATATTTAGAAACAGACCAACCATCATCTAAAAGGGGTTTGTAATAATGCTAAATATGTATCTTAGCAGGAAATGACTGTCATATAACATTCCAAGAACTAAACCTGAAAAAAAAAAAAAAAGGTTAGAAATTTTCCTTGAACTTAAAACCTCCCAAAATGGGGCCTCTGTTTTATAGAGTATGAGATTTCAATGCCCTTTGACTCTCCCCTTGGCCTTTGAATAGCTTCACTGTAATGTGGGCCTCTTTTCTCCTTGTACACTGTAAAAAACAAAAAAACTAAAGTTAGAGCTATTTCATGCAATTCACTTCAACTTTCTAAAGAAAATACAACAAAAGTAGGACCAGGTCACTGTTACTGCTTTTGCTGATGGCCATTTCTAAGGAGAAATTTTCTGAACACTCCAGCACCAACAAATTTGAGCGTGTCATTCACTATACACCTATAACAAGGTAAGACTAAACTAAGTAAGAAACAGTAATAATAACCGTGTTTTCTAACTTAAATAAAATAGTACTGGGTAGTGCCTCTGTGCGTTTGGAACTGCCCGTATGGAGATAAAAATATACATGTATATATTGTTTTTCTCAAATAATGTGAATTGGCCATTTCTGAATTCTTGACTGATCTGAGCAGCCACAAATTCATTCCATCAGTATATAATGTTCTATCGTTTGAATAAACCAAGTTTTGGAGCCCTGGAAGACTCTGTCTCTCAAAGAATGTATTTTGACAGTCTCAGTGTTCTATCACTGGGCTGAGGTTTTGTTACTAAGATTCCCATGACTACATAACTCCTTTTTAGTTGCCTACCTTTGCTTACTCCAATCCATAAATACAAAGAATATGAAGCTAAAAAAAAAAAAAAAGCAAACTGGGACAAAGAACACACTTTGCTTTTCTCGTATAGATGGTCTTTTTCATAATAGAGCAAGAATATTATGGACACTAGGAAATGGGAGCATTTGAAGAGAATAAGACTATTTCCTTGAATATTTAAGTACAGTTCTAATTGGAATCTTCAAGAATGATGTTTTTTTTAAAAAAAAAAAACGGAGAGAGAGAAAAATTCATCCCAAAATCAAATGAAGGCATGGCAGAGTTTTCAGATATAGATACTAATTTTGAATGCTTGTTTTTTTTTGCACCAGAAAGAATTTTGTCTCCTCATAGCGCAGGCCATTCTGGCTCGAAAACTTTAATTTCAGAGCACAAACACGACTTCCTAAAAATCTTCTGTTCTAATGCCTACTATGGATACTTTCATAGGGCTTCTTATAAAGAGCTGCATAATCCAAAGAAAGCCAAAATGTTGTTGTGTATTATTAAGCTCAAAAGAAACCTCCATATGCAGCAACAGGAGGCCATAGGCAATTAACACTGCAAATTGAAAGGTTTAGAATCTTTGCATGACCTTTAAAGGGCAACACAGTTGCCCATCCACATGCATGCAATTATAGAGTGACTAGTTCATAGCAGCAAAAAAAAAAAAAGTAAAAATATAAAAAATACTTAGTAAAATAAAACTTGCATTCATCAAAAACTACTTTGAACTTTCCAGGCTTCACGTGGAGAGTTATCTTTACGTTGCACAAGGAGACTTGTTTGGCTGGTTGTCTTCATTTTGTCACAGGACTAAATTCAGCCTATCGCCATAATTGCTAGAATGCAACATTATCACATTATTGAATCTCTCTGTGAAGAGTTTCCAAAATCTACTGCACAAAACCACAGTATAAAAGAAGCAATATAAATATAAATTTAATTGAATGACTACATTTGTGCTATTGCTAGGGGAAAGGAAGATGTACCTTCGCTAACTGGCCATTCAGGGGAGATCATAAAACAATTACAGCTACTGTGGTGTAACTTAGAAGACTAAAGGAAATGATTTAAAAAGCTTTATCTAATATAAACATATAAGCTTTTATTTTTAGTTATATATCTCATACCCCATATAAACCACTTTGAACAAAATGGAATATTCTCCTTATAGCTTATGGTTTTCTTGTGATGTCCAAGCAAACTGGAAGTTGTATTTTCCAATGGCAATACCAACCAATTGCCTAAATAGTCCACTGACTAGCTTGCCTATCCTTCAGCACAGGAGGAAATCCAACATATCCAGTATAATATCAGTATGTTTCTGGAAAATTTGTATATATCATCTGTAAACCAGAATAGTATGTTCCAATGTAATGCATAGTTTGTGTTTTGACTGTGAAGGCATATATTTAATAAAGACAGCATACAGGTAAATTCAGTATTTAAAATATGTTGAAATTTCCAGTTGTAGTGTCAATAAACACATCCAAAGTGTTCCTACATAGAGGGAAAAATTGATTTTTTTTTTTGCATTTGTAGCCTAGCAAATCTCTCCAAAAGAAAAACTGAAGAGAAAAATATACTGTATATAACGGGCACAAACACTGAAACTCAATTATAAACAACCTTGTTAACAATGGACACATTTGTACTGCAGGTCTAATCATACAATATAGTAAAAAACTATGTACCTAAAAATGTAAGCTTTTTACAAAGTTGTTCTTGCCTACCCCCTTAACACAAAACCGGTATTTTACATGGGTGTAATTAAAAGCATATGTATGTATGTGCATATATATGTTAGAGATTATATATAGAGGTAGATATTATAGAAAAATATATTTAAATACTACTTTCTTCACATTCCAGTAAGTCTAAACATTTCTCTTAAAATTTCTGTAAGAATAAGTAGAAGACAAGAATTGTTAGTTTTATTTCATTGATGAGAACATTGAATCACTGTGCTGAATGGATAAAATCAGACCTTCTGAAAACTACCCAGTAAGTCAGTGACCAATGACAACTAAAAAACAGAAACTAACTTCTAGGTGTCTGCTAGGCCCACCTATCTATCTTCCATTTCAGACTGTGTTCCAAACCTAAAGTAAAACAGTTCTCTAAAAAGACTCATGGTAACTCAATGTGAAATTATTTATTCTTTTCCAATGGAATAATTAAATAATTCAATGTGTTCCAAGTAGCTCAAAATAAAGTTAACCAAAGAATTTTCAAACGAAATGGCAACTTCACCATATTACATGGCATTAAGAAATCAATGGTTCAAAAGCCAGATATATCATGTAAATTGTTGTGTAAGCATGTTGTCCAGATATGAGGTTGATTCAGCTGGTTTGGCCTTCATGTCTAGCAGCAGCCATGCTAACACATTTCTTCTCTCTGTTTTGATGGAGCCCTACTAATAACAGGTTGATGAATTGCATTTGTAAATGTCAGGCATAGATCAAAGGGGACTATGTTGGATGCTTATTTTACTTCAACTTATGATTTTTCACCAAGAAAACAAAACTGCATTGCACAAAGTTCCTCCTTTTTACTTGAATCTTCAATGAACAAAACAGCTGCAGAATAATGCGACTTAATGAGGCATCCCTAATAAAATACTGCAGAAGTAAAAGCAGGGGCACTGAACTGTTTGCACTCTGGTTGCTTCATCTTTTCAAATATATTAGAAATAACTGATGACACTTGGGAACATTCCTTGTTTGGGACATGCATTAAAGAGTTCATCAGTAAATATGTTCATCAATTTGCAGCCACAGCTGAACTTGGGCACCATCTGACAATACCTTTTCTTAGAGCCTGAGATAAGAAATGTCTGGGAAATGCTAGACAGGCACATCTTACCCTTCCTGTATAGGGTAATCCATAACCTGCAATTAGTGCTAAATCAACCTTAAAATGTACTTGTACATTTTAACACAAAAATATATTTTCAAATGGTCATCAAAGTACGCTAATAGATACTGGATCTAGGACTACTAAAATTTTCTGGTAAGGTATAAAATAATTTTTATAAAATTTTCTATCACACCCTAAGTTTCATCATTTTATAAATTTTTAAAAAGGAAAAGTGGCCACGTCTAAAAACAGATCTTTTTACAGCCATGTCATCAAATTTTATAACTTGGTGGTTAGTTAATACTATAATGCAGTCTCTAAGCAATATGTTTCTAGTTTGACACAGATCTATAGGCATCTCAATGAATCTTCATTCTCCAATTAGTCATTGTTAAAATAGCTAATATTTTTCTGATTCAAAATCACACATGCTCAGAAACCTTAATTCTTCTCTAGCCTAACTTGTAGCATTATATAGGTGTTTCCCTTTCCAAGATTATCTGGTTCTTAAGAGACACATATAGCGCTATACATAAATATGAATGCAAGTATCCTAAACTACTAAATCTTAAAGGCAAGAAAAGAATCAAGATTTTAATTTACAAAATGTCTAATTTGAATAAAGCAACACATTATAACTGTGTTTGCCTCTTAAAAGACAACCTGTTCCTAAGTAGTCAGTTGGCAGTGACATTGCCTTTATAGTATTATACTATCGATAAATAATGCAACCCAATTGTTTTCATTGAAAATTAGGAAGATGAAAATAAAATAAGCACCAGTGTGGTTACCGATGGCCTTTAAGTGGTTACTGATGGCTTTAAAAATTAGAATTCTAAAAAGGTCAACCCAAACAATTGACTTAAGATGAGATTCAGAACAGAATAAAGTAGAAAAAGAAACAATTAAACATGTCAGATCTGTTATTTAAAATATAGGATGTTAGGTGCCAATTTTGAAATTGCCAATGATTCAGTCTTGAGAGTACATTTGCAAACATGGAAAAGCTGGAGTAAATACAAATAATCTCAAAGCTCTGGTTTTTAAAAGCTTTAGAAGTGTTTTTAATCTCCTTTGCTAGTTATTTTGGTTTAGCACTTTACACAGAAATCTTAATTACTCATTTGTCTTAACTTATATTGCCTAATAGAGCAGTTTTAGAGTGTTAATTGATAACAGTCTGAACGTTGATGTCTAAAACAATCTTGTTGAGAAGACAGGAACCAGATAATTATCATCCAGTCAACAGTCACTGAAATTCATCTTGTCCTGGGTGAAGGACCCTCATATCCTAAGTGCTTCGGGGGTACTTTTCAGAGTAAAGGTTGCAAACAGGTTTGAGGGTTTTGTAGGGTTTTTCTCCACAAACAATTTTGTAAAATTCAAGAACAGATTTCACACTCATAGAACGAGGATGTTTTCTTTTCTGTCTTACTGCCACAGGCCAAACTCGCCCAGCACAAGGCGAAAAGAGGCTAGCCGCCGTAGTAACATAACTACACATTTGATTCCAAACGCTTGAGGCAATTGTTTAACGCTCTGTCAGGAAGTGGAATACTGAATAGTCTACCCGAGGGCTCTGTGAGCACCTAGGGTTCGTCCTTTCAAGTGCAGACTGGAAAGCTCAACCTACAGTTCTGAAGAAATAGGGCGAAGGATCTCAAACTTTTCCTTTGCAAAAGCAGTTTCTGGAAATAACACGTTCCCCACTGGTAAGTGAAGATCAGCAGGCTAAAGAAAACACTTCTTGGTAGGCATCTGGCCTTTCAGGATAGGAGGGGGAAGGGACAGCAAAGCAGGAGGGCGGAAAAACCGCATCCTAGTAGCAAGATTTGAGAGACATCTATCCGGAAAGATATTAAAAACCATTAGTTTCCCAATGCCGTTCTTTTTCTGAACGCTCGTCGTAAAAGGATCCTTTACTAAAGCTCTCTCTCTCCTAGTGGCTTTTACAAAAGCTTGATCTCAGTCAGTAATAAAGCGTCCTTTCCCAAATCTAAACAAATCTTTAAAGAGATGAGGCTCAGGAACTTATCAGAATGATCCTTTATGAAAATAGTTAGAGACGGAGAAATCAATAGTCTCACTGAGACGCCCACCCTCTGCAGACAGGCCTGAGCATTAACTAATCAGAAGTGGACAGAAAGTAGAGATTTCAGAGAGGCGACCTGACACACCCCGCCGATCCTCCCTGGAATGCGACCCCCCAACTCCTTATTGGGAGTCCAAAATGGTTACCGGCGGAATTGGGCTCGGTGAGGAATCAAAGTAAAACCCACTTCAATCCTCTACCGGGTCGCTCGCTGTGTTAGGAGAAACGGGGCAGAAAAGAGAGGGAGGGCACCGCTCTTGGAGCCCCCTGTCGCACGCTCCGATCCCCTCCCGGCGTCGCTCTGCTCCTCCCTACCCCGACCGCCGGCGAGGGGGTCGCTGGCTGCCGGACCAGCACCTACCCTCACCTCTCGCCTTCCCCCCCGAGACCCCCTACAGTCCTGGGCCCCCGAGGAACGGGAGGGGAGACGTGTGCCCACCGGGGTTCCGGGCCCGCGGTCCTCCCATTGCCGCGCGCGTCCCCAGAGCCGGCCGGCCACCCGCGGCGCGGCTCGCGCCTACCTGCAGCACGGCTTCCCGGTGGCGGCAACACCTAGCGACGCTCCTGCAGCTTCCGCGGGCCGGCGCCAGCCTTATCGCTCTTGCATCGCTTCCAGGAAGCCAATCCGCCGTCACCATCCAGGGGCATAGGGAACCGAAGGCTGGTGCTGTGTGCTCGTGGAGGGCGTGCGAGTGTGGCCCCGAGCGTGCGAGTGTGCGCGCGCGTGTGAGTGTGCGTTTCCTCCTCCGATGGCAAAGAGGGATCAGGAATCTCCTGACATCCGAACGGGAACCCCCCCGCAAAGCAGGTGTGGAAGATGGAGCGCGCGCGCCTGGGCTCTTTCCCCCGTCTCTTTATTCCACACTGTCAAAGTAATCAAAAGATTTGTTTGCCGAGGCGACGCCAAAGTCCCGAAGCCCTTGGCAGCGCCCGCGGCCGCCCGCTGTCCCCGCCGGGTGCGCGCCGTGCGCTCGGCTCCCCCGACTGCGAGAATCAAGGCGGTCCTGCTGCGGCCGCCGCTCTTATTCCATCTCTGATTTGTTTGCTTCTAACGCCGAGTGAAGACTTTTCCGCCCGCCTCGCGCTGCCTCTCCCTCACACGCACACACACTCGCACATCCTCCGCTCCCTCTCTCCCGCCCGCCCTCCGGTTCTCCGGGGAAAGGCAATTGGACGGAACGATTCACCTTCAGGGCAGCAGCCTCCGCCGCGCACTTCTCGGTTCCCCGGCTCGCCCGGGTCCCGGGGCTCCGCCGTGGAGCAGTGGCTCGGGGCGGGAGCAGGAGCGGCTCCGAGCCCGGCAGACGTCCCCGCGCAAGATGCCGCGCTGCTCGGTCCCGGCGCCCCCGGTCCCCGCGGTTCGCAGGCAGGTGCCCGCTGGAGCCCTCGCGGAGACTTTGCGCCAGCGTCCACTCGAGTGCGCTCAGCAGCGACTCCCGGCCAGCTGCAGCCGCTCGACCCCGCCTGGAAGCGCCGCGGGCAGGGCTCCGCGCAGCCCACCCGCTGCCCCTCTCGGCATCGTGGGCCGCGAGGACGGGAAACCCGCCGCGGTGCCCCTGGCACGGGGGCCCTGGCACCGTCACCACCGAGAAGGTGCGAGTGCCAACACCGAACACGAGCGAGCAGGTGTCGCCTGTGTCACCTCGCTAAAGGGGCGGGAGGGGAGAAGGAAGGGAGCGGAGGAGGGGGCTCAGGAAACAAATCCAAATCACCAGAGGAGAAAGAAGCCGTTTGGCAACTAAAGCCTCCTCTCCGCG
Source organism: Microcebus murinus (assembly GCF_040939455.1). Taxonomy (NCBI): domain Eukaryota; kingdom Metazoa; phylum Chordata; class Mammalia; order Primates; family Cheirogaleidae; genus Microcebus; species Microcebus murinus. The sequence goes on from NC_134113.1 coordinate 65,577,809, forward strand.
CCCCCCTCGCCAGGCGCTGTACCGCCAGAAGACACTGACGCTGAGCTTTTAGAAAGTCACAGTAAAGGGCAGAGCCCCCTGTTCCACTCTAGAGCCCTAGTCCACCCGGCCTGGCTGTCCGGGCAGTACGGAGGGACTGGCCCCCGCGTATCGTGCAGAGAGAACGCAGGGAGAGAACAGGTCCCGACACTCCAGGTTGACTTGAGCAGTGTAACGGGATGGCAGGACCAGGCAGCGTCGCCAGCCTCCGTCTCCCTCCCGACGGCCAGCTCTGCTAGCGCCCGCAGCTGCTGCTGAGAGCAAACAACGGTCCTGCAGAAAAAGAAAAGAGACAGTAAAAAAAAAAAAAAAAAGAGGCGGATATTGGCGTAAAAGCTGGACTATGTCTCCCTCTAGAGGGAGAACAGAGTTAGAAAGCTTTACTGGATGTAAGTAGGATTCCAATTTCTCCACAAAGAAAAATAAAACGATATGTGGTTTCAGAGAATGTTGCATTTTTACAAATTACAACTTCTCATGGATTTAGAGGGAAGATTGCACTGAAGCCCTATGTTAGCAAAGTCCTTGCTAAATGAGCTTTAGGATATTTACAGAAATTTAATAGCACGGCCCTAGAAGGTCACACATCCTTACATGTTTGGTCAAAGAGGGTGTTGGTTTAAAGCAGCGTGCGTATGAGCTCAAATGAAGGGTCTTCTTAGGCAGGCTCACTTTGATCATCTTTGGTGATGAGCAAAACCTCAATGTAGTGATTATTGTAAAAGGTTATTCAAAAATGAATAAGTAGTGAGAATGGATTGAGAAGAAGAAAATCTGAAAGGAAGAAAGAGAATGCTGACCCAAGGTATTTACAGTTCCTTATAATGAAGGATAACCAAAAGATCTTGTTTTGGAGCCAATATTCATACCTCTTATTCAACTAGATTCAACTGTTATCGAGATGACTAGATTCCTTCCAGCTCTAAAGTTTTGTGCTTTTGTAGCTCTAATTCACTGAAACCATTGACAAACTAGGTATCACATGCTGTCTTCACCAGCTCTAAAATAAAGGTAGTATTAGTTACAAAGAAACACAAAATATATGCTTCACTTAGGGATTTTATCTCAACATGTTTAGTAATTTAACCATATTTTGTATCTAAAAGACATGAAGTCATTTGATTAAGTTGAGGAGGTTGTTTAATAAAAGATAACACCACAGATTTTATAAGGTTTTATTACTTCAGCCAAGGTCAAGCTAGGGGACCTGGAATATTTAGAAATCAAAATGTCTAAAATAAAATATTTAGATTTTTTGTGAATTTATTATTGATTGAGAGTTTGCTTTCAAAATGTTCCTGTATATTTAAAAATTTAGAACATGTATTAAAGTTATTAAACACTTTAAATTTTTGGAGCTCTATTTTAACTTGATAATTTAATTTAGTATAGGCTTAAAGAAAGAAAAGAATTTACTTAAAAAATAACTGAGACAATTGAAGTCATTTAAAACAAGGCATCAAAACTAAACAATGCAAATTTTACTATTTTAACTAATTGTACTATAGTAGACGATTTGGTCTACCACATGGCAATCATTTGTTTCCAAGGTACTCTCAAATGTTCTCTTTCAAATGATTCACGTCATGTGATTAAGGCTTATCTCATTCCACTTACATAGTAACTTACTTCCTCCCAGAGCAGAGTTTACATTTTGAAACACCTGACACTTTCTTTGCAAATCTTACAGTAATTTTCTCTTTACTGTGTTAAATAGTGGGGTCGAATCTGAGCAGGAATGACATTGGAAACCTGGACCCTGTACTGGAGGAAAAGCCACTTATAAAAATCACTTTAGAACATTGGTTCTCCTTTTTTGCAAAAAACATATAAAGCATTCATTATAATCCTTCTGGCTTCTAATTCATTAGCTCTTTGTGGTTGTAGGAAAATCTATAATTTTATCATATTGTTAAAACTTAATTTTTATTGGTTAAGTGTAAAACATTTTCATCCTTATTTTCTTAATTAAACCCATTATGTTCTTACAAATATGAATAATTTATTAAAGTGAGTACATGTATAATTTTTTTTTTTGCATGGGAGAAGTCCTTCTGGTAAGGACCAGAAAACCTGCTAGACAAATTCTAAAAGAGCTGTAACACAAAATGTATAAATTAATTTCAAAATATAACAGAATTTCTTATATAAAGTTATATGATGCTGAAATTCTGTAATAACCTTTGTGCATTTTGTAAATATCTAGATAAATCATCCCCAATAGTTTTTTAGATCAAGGTATTCCTATTTTTAGCACATCCTAGATTTTGGAACAATATCCTTTGCATTCTCTTCAAGGGAAGAAAATGGCAAATACTCCCTTAGTTTAATAGAAATCTTGAGTTGATAATTCTCAGCATCTACAGGCATACCTCAGAGATGTTGCAGCTTCAGTTCCAGACCACCACAAATATCGCAATAAAGCGAGTCACATAAATTTTTTGGTTTCCCAGTGCATATAAGAGTTATGTTTACACACTATATTGTAGTCTATTTTTTTACATTTTTATTTTGTTTCAAGATAATATGAAAGTACGAACATTTTGATTGCATTTTATATCTTTGCCTCTCCCTAGCAAGGATTAGAGGTATGCCCTTCTCCTCCACAATGTTCACCACATCCCTCAGATGTGGGTCTAATCCCCCAACCCCCGAATCCCTGGTGAACACCACCACCCTTTGAGCACCATAGTGTTAATCAGTCAGTACCAATTTGATGGCGAGTACATGTGGAGCCCATTTTTCTGATCTTGTGTCACCTCACTTCGGATAATGGGCTTAAGCTTAATCCAGGATAACATAAGCGGGGCTAGCTCGCTGTCATTTCTTACAATTGAGTAATATTCCATTGTAAACATATACCAAATTTGAATTAAGTATGAAATATCATTATACCTTTTTTAAGAGTACATATCTTAATTTAAAAGTACTTTATTGCTAAAAAATGTTAATGATCATCTGAGCCTTGAGCAAGTCCTACTCTTTTTGCTGGTGGAGGGTCTTGCCTCCATGTGAATGGCTGCTGACTGATTAGGGATGTGGTTGCTGAAGGTTAGCTATGGCAATTTCTTAAAATAAAACAACAACAAAGTTTGCTTCACTGACTGACTCTTCACAAAAGATTTCTCAGTAGCATGCAATGTTGTTTGACAGCATTTCACCCACAGAATTTCTTTTAAAACTGGAGTCAGTCCTCTTAACCCCTGCCACTGCTTTGTCAACTAAGTTTGGGGAATATTCTAAATCATTTGTTGTCATTTCAACAGTGTTCACAGCTTCCTCACAAGGAGTAGACCCTATCTCAAGAAACTTCTTTCTCTGCTCATCGATAAGTAGCAACTTCTCATCCATTCAAGTTTTATCATGAGATTGCAGCAATTCAGTCACATCGTCAGGCTCTACTTCTAATTCAAGTTCTCTTGCTATTTCCACCACATCTGCAATGACTTCGTCTACTGAAGTCTTGAGCCCCACAAAGTGATCCAGGAGAGTTGGAATCAACTCCCTCCAAATTCCTGTTGATGTTGATATTTTGACCCGCTCCCATGACTTATGAATGTTCTGAATGGCATCTAGAATGGTTTCTCTCCATAAGGTTTTCAACTGACTTTGCCCAGATCCATCAGAGGAATCACTGTCTGTGGCAGATATGGCCTTACAGAATATATTTCTTAAATAAGAAGACTTGAAAGTCAAAATGACTCCTTGATCCAAGGGCTGCAGAATGGATGTTGTGTTAGCAGGCATGAAGACACATTTACGTCCTTGTACAACTCCATCAGAGCTCTTGGATGACCAGGTCTAATGTCAATAAGCAGTAATATCTTGAAAGGGATCTGTTTTTCTGAGCAGATCTCAACAGTGTGAGCTGTGGGCTTAAAATAGTCATCAAACCATGCTATAAACAGATGTGCTGTCATCCAAGCTTTGTTTTTCCATTTATAGAGCACAGGCAGAGTAGATTTCACATAATTCTTAAGGGCCTATAGGATTTTCAGAATGGTAAATGAGCATGGGCTTCAACTTAAAGTAATAAGTTGCATTTGCATTAGCCAACAACAAGAGAGTCAGCCTGCTCTTTGAAGCTAAGAAGCCAGACATTGACTTCTCCTCTCTAGCTATGAAAGTCTGAGATGGCATCATCTTCCAATAGAAGACTGTTTTGTCTACATTCAAAACCTTCTCCATATCAACAATTAGCCCGTTTCACTTTCTTACCATTTGTGTGTTCACTGGAGGAACACTTTTAATTTCTTTCAAGAACTTTTCCTTTGCATTCACAACGTGGTTAACTTTTGGTGCAAGACACCTATATTTCAGCCTATTTTGGCTTTCAACGTGCCTTCCTCACTAAGCTTAATCATTTCTAGTTTTTCATTTAAAGTGAGAGAAATGCGATTCTTCCTTTCACTTGAACACTTAGAGGCCATTGCAAGGTTATTAACTGGCCTAATTTCAATATTGCTGTGTCTCAAGCGATAAGAAGAAGGCCAAAGGAAAGAGAGAGAGAGAGAAGGGAAAAGCTAGTTGGTGGAGCAGTCAGAACATACATAACATTTATGGATCAGGTTCGCCATCTTATATGGTCACAGTTCTTGGCAGCTCAAAACAATTACAATAATAATAATACCAAAATTCACTGTTCACAGGTAACTATAACAGATATAATAATAATAATGAAAAAGCTGGAAATATTGCAAGAATTACCAAAATGTGAAACAGAGACACGAAGTGAGCACGTGCTATTGGAGAAATGGCACCAATAGACTTGCTGCACACAAGACTGCCACAAACCTTCAATTTGTAAAATAAGCAATATCTGTGAGGTGCAAGCTTAATAAGACAAGGTATGGGCCAGGCTCATACCAGTAGTCACAGCACTATGGGAGGCCAAAATGGGAGGATCGCTTGAGGCCAAGAGTTCAAGACCAGCCTGAACAACATAGTAAGACCTGTCTCTACAAAAAAACATAAGAAAAATTAGCCTGGTGAGTTATACATGCCAATAGTCCCAGCTACTTGGGAGACTGAGGAAGGAGGATCATTGGAGCCCAGAAGTTCAAGACTTTAGTGAACTATGATCACACTACTGCACTCCAGCCTGGGTGACAGAGCAAGACCTTGCCTCTAGAGAAAAAACAAAAAACAAAAAAGAAAAGGTATGGGGTACGGCTGTATTTGTTTAAACTGCCTGGCTCCCCCTCAAGTCTAAGCGGTAAAAAATAATCTATTTTTTTCCACTTTAAACAACGTGTTTATTTAAACAAGACGTTTGACTTGAAGGAAAAACTATCTAGGATTCATTTTCTTTTTAGAGTAATTTATCCCTACTAAAGATAGATTGCCATACATGTAACAGCTAAGTACAAAAAAGTTATAAAAATTATCCTTGGTTTTACAATGATAAATGAAAAAAACATTAAAATTCTCCAATTGAACAAGGTATACAAGGATTTTTATTTTATTTACTTATTTTTATTTTTTTGTTAAAACAGTGAGAGCAAAATAACATACTGGAGTATAAAGATAAGAGTTGAATGAAAATGCCACTAATGGAGAAAGGGGGCATTTTCACAGAACCAGTATTTTTCCCCATCCCATCTCCACTTGATGTCAATCAAAACATACCATTGGCCATTTAGTTTTAAAAAAATGCAATATGCTACTGCACACACACCAGTTACTTTATATACAATAAAGGAATGAGGAAGGGGAAAATGAAAGAATAAGAAAACTATACTGTAGTAGTCAGGATGTGGTGGAACCGAACTGCAGTTTTCTAATTGAGAATGTAATCTTGGTTTATAAGAACAGAGTTCTGGAATAAAGTAGCAGGCTCCCTAAAAAGGGGGAGGCACCTACTGTCTGGTGTCAGAACACATCAGTTGTAACTTCATGCTCCGTTTCCAACTGTGCAGGTGTGCCTCTTTCATTGATTGGCTGCCCATCAAATCGGAATCTGATCTGCCTCATTGACAAACCCTGTCGTTCACAATAGGCTTTCATTAGTTCACTAAGTGGTGTACGCCTCTTAATCTTAAACTGCACCACAAAACCATCCTGTCCCACAACCTTCAAGTTAATATGATCGTTGGTCTCAGTCTTAGGCTTTTCGTCTGCCGCTTCACAAAAGAGGTACCAGGTCCACACCGAACCAGCACACCAGCATCACCAGGAGCCAAAATAATGATAATAACAACTTCTTTAAATGATGAACTTAACTGGATTGTAACTCTCTACCATAGCTCTCCATGTTCTGAGGGCTTACTAGAATATCATTTTGGTGCATTTCAAGTTTTTTTTTGCCTTTTTTAAAAAACTACTTTATTGAAGTATAATTGATATACAATTGACTGTATACATTTGAGGTGCACAATTTGATGTGTTTTGACATATGCACGCATCCCCGAAACCATCACCACAGTCAAAATGCCAAAAATTTCCATTCCTCCAAAAGTTGCACCATGCCCCTCTGTAATGCATATCTTCTTCCAGTCCTGTCCCCAGCATCCACTGATCTAAATTCTTGTCAGTATAATTTGCATTTCCTGTAATTTATATAAATTGAATCATATATTATGTATTCTTTTTTTGGTCAGGCTTCTTTCCATCAGCATAATTATTTTGAGAACATACTGGTGTTGTTTTATGTATAAATAGGTCACTCCTTTTTATTTCTGAGTAGTATTCCATATTGTGGATATACCACAATTTGTTTAACCATTCACCCTCTTAATGGACATTTGGGCTACTTCTTGTTTTGAGATATTACAAATAAAGCTGCTATGAACTTCTGTGAAGAAATCTTTTGGTGGAGATATGTTTTCATTGCTCTTGGGTTCAGCTGGGCTCACTCACTCATGTGTCTGTGGTCAACTGGCAGTGTATTTATTACCTGACAACGGCTGACTGTAGCTGGACTGTGGGGATAACTAGGCCATGTCTTTTATCATCCAACAGGCTAGCCTCGCTGTTTAACATGGAAAGCAGATCCACAGACACCTATCTTGTGTAAGAACAAGAAGTTTGTCCAAAATATCAAGTCTCTGGACTTGTTGCCATTATCAATTTAGTCTGTCTAGCAGCTTTCACCAGTACAATAGAACATGTCCCCAGAATTCTGTGTCTCTATAGAAAGCACAAATTTTCCAAGATTTAATATATTGAAATACTTTGAATATCTTTGATATTTCAGCCATCATATTTATCCCAAGGCTTTAATTTACAATTGAAATCTATCAACGTTATACTAAAATCTCACTTGTTAAGCTAGAAATCACTAGCAACTTTTATATGGCAGTGGTTATGTTAAATTTTGATACATGGGCTTGACATCATCTATTTTGTTTATTCATAGACTCTATTTGTTTACTTCCTGATTTTTTTTTACCATGTTTCAAAGTGTTGGGTTCATGAGATGAATATGTTATAAATGACTCCCCAAATTAACTCAACTGAAACCTTTGGCACCACCATACCACATCTGTGAACAATGTATTCTTTCTTCAGTAAGTGCCAGTTCATTCATTAAAGCTCAGGACAAGAGTTATCTCCTCTAGGAAAGAATCTCTAATTCTCCTAATCCACTGTATCAACTGTTTCTCCTTTGTGTTCCCAAATACCTATACTTCCCTCCATCTTAATGCTTATCACATTGTGTTATAATTGGCTCATTTTTTATGGATTATCCCACATTAGTCTCATAGCTCTTAGAGGTATACAGTCAGGTACATTTTTGTTTCACCTAGTAAAGCTGCAGGCTTAAATGGATGAGTAATGAATATATCTCAATTCACAAGATTGGGGAATAATACATGGTGGCATTTATTTTAATATGCCAATACTAATGACTTTAAGCCTCCATCCTGCTAATCACAAGAGTTACATAGCTATGGAGGCCCAAGTGGTTTCTGGGAATCTTGAAAAATGCTGACATGGTCTATAAAATTAGCCTTTTTCACTGCCTCCCCCCAACACACACGAGACAAGGAGCTAAATGCACCTCTGTAGTCTCCCTTGCCTTGCTATCCACCAGAGGCCCACTCATTTGTTTCTTTTTCCTACATTCAGCTGCTTCCATGCACTTCTTAGCACTACCCCTCATTTCAGAATAGTAAGTGAAGTCCAATTTGCTCCAACAGCTTAACCACAGTGGCTGCTAGCATACAAAGGAAGTTTCACTTCTCTGTAATGTTATTCTCAGTCAAAAATCAAAGAAAAGTAGCCCCAGACGCCAGAAGACCCAACTCTTCCTGGCCAATTCATTTCATTCACAAGCACATAGACATTTTTCACAAGGCGTGCCCAGATTGCCAGCATATCTAGGTAAGAAAGAGACCCAACAACAGCTGAATGCTGAACCCAGTACTAGCCCTTCCCTGTGATAACTCAGGTAACTTAGGCACTGGGCTTAGGTCCTCCTTCACCCCAGGGCTCCAGTGTCTAGACATTCTTTATTCCTTGTGAACACTGAGGTCTACTGCAGAGGGGGTTAGGTGAGATGAGCAATCTTAGTCTCATTCCCCGGCTGGATGCTTGTTGAGTTGCAGAGACCAGAGCAAAAGAGCCCTTGGAAGTATGTAATATTTGTTTCCTAGTAGTCTGGGGGCAAATTTGAAACCAGAGAAAAGTATCTACTTCTTGTTTGAAAATTTCTAAAGATGGAAAGCTGACTTCAGTGACCAGGAATAGGAGATAAAGAGGTCATCAGATAGTCAAAAGGCAATGCTATCATTTCATGGGTCAAGGACATAAGGACTAAGCAGGCATCACAAAAGTTAGTGGCCTGTGACCTCATGGCACTAGAAGAAAAACCTTTTATAAAAATTTCACTTAATAGTTTGTACCTGTGTATTAATAGAATGAATATTCAATTCTATGAATATTAGCCTTTTAGACATTTTAATTCTGTAGCATAAGACAGCAAAAAACTATTTACAGATATCACTTGCTAGTAGAAAAAAGCTCTTAATAATATGGTAGGCTGAGATCTCATGATTTTTACAAATGGGTAGGTAGCAAGTAAGTAGCTATAAAATCATTGTGAATAGCTAGCATGGGGCTACAACTGGGAAGAGACTGGCAAACTTGAGAAATACAAGAAATTAATGGCATATAACAAATAGAACAATCTCCGCAATGTATTACAGATTAGAGGGCAGGATCATCAGGATTAAGAACATCTTACTAAATGTTCCCTCCTCCACCAGAAATAAAAATATCCATCAGTTTGAGGTAGGAAATCCAGAGTTTTTAACAACCTTAAATAATAGTCATTTGATGTATTAACTGTCTTAGTTGTAAGATTTTCATGATTTACTCAGAATTGGTCCTCCTTCAGTCTCCACCTGAGGTGTAAGATGTATCCTCCTATCAACAGTACCAGCTCCAGATTATCTATTTCTTGACTTTGTCATGCTGGTAGTAATCTTGGACAATTAATGTTTCTTCTAATCTTCATTCTTCCTGCCTGGTTTATTGGATTAACTCGATTGCTTTTGGCCTCTGACTTCCTTTTTGCCCTCTTTCCTCTCCCCACTTTCCCAATGCAGGGTTGTGGGAAGCAGAGAGAGTCTCACTCTAGCAGGGAACTGAAGATTTTACATGACAAGGCACATTCTGAAGATACAGACCACGATGAAAGTTAAATTGCAGCACCATGCTGAAGAGGGTTTGGCCCTCCTACCCTTTAGCTCAAAGTCCCATTCACCTGTATTATTTGCTGGCTAGATAGATATTAATACACATAGTTTTGTTCATCCTCAAAATGGGGCTAAAAATGGAAAAAAGGGGAATAAGAACCACTGAACTAATTGACCACACATTAAAGACTGTTTTTAGTGTGAGCTAAGTAGAAAGCAATGTTTAAAATTTTTTGATCAAGAATGGGAAAGGAAAATAAGAAAGAAAACGAATACTTATCTCTTTTTATGAGAGTTCTGTAAAAGACATTGTCTCATTTTACAACTATAAACTGAGTCTCAGAGATTAAATAAGTTGGCCAAGTAATTCAGTTAAAAAGTGAGGACAGGCCGGGCATGGTGGCTCACGCCTGTAATCCTAGCAATCTAGGAGGCCAAGGTGGGAGGATCACTCAAGGTCAGGAGTTCCAGACCAGCCTGAGCAAGAGTAAGACCCCGTCTCTACTAAAAAATAGAAATAAATTAATTGGCCAACTAAAAATACATAGAAAAAATTAGCCGGGCATGGTAGCACATGCTTGTAGTCCCGGCTACTGAGGAGGCTGAGGCAGAAGGATTGCTTGAGCCCAGGAGTTTGAGATTGCTGTGAGCTAGGCTGACGCCACGGCACTCTATCCAGGACAACAGAGTGAGACTCTGTCTCATAAAAAGACAAAAAAAAAGTAAGGACAGCCAGAACTATAATTAAACTATTTTGACTTAAGAGCATGAACAAGAACTCATATCTCCTAATTATCAGTCCAGTGTTCTTTTCATTCTACATATTTTATGATTTAATTATTTCCAGAAAGCTCAAGCTCAAACCCTGAAATTTCTCCATTCAAACGCTCCATAAATTCCTGTACAAATAACATGACATAGTATGCTTTCTGTCAGCCAACATGATCAAAATGCTGTATACAAAAGTTTGACAGTTTCAATTTCTCTATGCATTTTGGCCACCCAGCGTCGAAACAGGGCAATTGCAGGCACATGCAAACATTTCTATAGACAAGCATTATAGTGTAATACATACTGTCTGTTTTATAGCAACAAAAACAAATCATTACAGTGGTTCTGGAGTCGTTGAATGGTAAAAGCTTGTACATATTGAAGATATTTCCACAACATAAATAAGCACATTAAAATTAGCGGTCAAATTTTTAAATATGAAAAATTTAAGTAGTATAAGTGAAAAGGATATATACTCATTCCAAAACGCTAGAAAAAATAAAAAGGATTAAAAGGAAATTAGATAAAATCTAATTGTATGTGAGGAAGCAGCCAAAAATAATAGGGGTTATATTGTCTTTTCATGCATTTTTAATGTGAAGCTTAATTAGGGTAATGAGCAACAACAACAAAAAATTAGTGGAACTGCCAGTATTAGTGTATTCAGAGAAGTATCTAGCTAGATGATTGATAGGAAACCTATAGAAATCAGGTTCTACCAAGTTGTAATGACAAATACAAGTGAACAACATGCAGCAAGAGACTAATGTTAGAACACTGTCAACGTGGATTTACTACGCACTTGGTTGTACGTAGATAGTACCTGCCATTTGTTAAGCACAATCTAATGGAACAATAATGATGACACCATCACAAAATGAAGCTATTAGTTCTGAATAACAAAAAGGAGTAGATTTTAGAGATGGATGTAGATAGAATATGTGTTGACTTTAAATTTAAGAAGCAGAAATATGGCCATAGAACTTTGCATATGATAAGAAAAGGATGTTTAATGACAGTATGTCTTTCATAGTCATTCAGGGTTTGGGCTCAGGGTGCCTGGTCTCTCTTGTGAAATTCTATGTCTATTAGGGAGGGTGTCTGCCCTAACACAGTGCACAAATGTATGAGGCTCTAGATTGGAATAGTGGCTCTCAACATTTTTATCAGTTTCCACACATGAGAGAGAAAATATTTTCATATATGTACTACAGTTATTCAAAATTCCTAGTTCCTTTCTTGTAAGCCCTTTCTCTTCCACTGAAGAAAATACTATTAATGCAAGTCAGTTAAATGGCATTTATAGGGATAACTTTCCTAAGTTTACATTTCAAAGTAAATACTTCCCAAAATTCAGTACTTTATTAGTAGCAACTTTATTACGAATGACCCACTTTACAGGAAATTATCAACTTGTATGAAGCTTGTAGTTAAGAAATAAATATTGTTAAAGATCATAATTTGATTATCCCTCGTGATTCAAGGAATATAGCAAGTCACGGAAAGATGCATAGAAAGAAATCTGATGCATACATACCATCAACTAACAGAATTGGGAAGGAAGTTTCAAAAAGTACTCAGTTTTCCTTTATTCCCAAACGTACGTCTTCAAACTCTCCCAGACTCAAAACCCTTCCTGTCATTTTAATAATATTCAGCTATGGAAATTCAACAACCTCTCCAAGAAGCCACCTGTAAGGAGTGCCTCATAGAGCCCTTTCATACATAAGCCTGCTTCTTCAGGTTTTGTCCTTTATGGGTTTGGATAAGCAAATTTCCATCTCTTTACGATCACGTTTTGTATTCTACAGGGATATCCTCTAGAAATAACTCCCCTCTGCCACTACTAGACACATTGCAAGTTTGCAAGTTATTATAGCTGAGGCTACTAAGGTCCTCTCCCATCCATGAAGAAAAAGTCCCTCTCCTCCTCTCTCTGCTGAATAACCATTCCCTAAATATCAGACCTAGTCCCTTGGCAGATAGACTGGCTTTCCTCTAAAAGCCTGTTAGAATAGTCAAGATTGACATATGGTTTACAAAAAAAAAAAAGGTACTTATAAAAATTAGACATTTGAAAATGCTTTCTTTTTTATTCATTTGACATTCTAAATTATTAAAGGTGTAATCCAATTCTCAAGAGAAATAAATTGCAACTGTGCTGACACAACAGATTTCTTAACTATTATATTATTTTAGAGAGAACACAAAATACACCTAACCGCATAAGTCTAAGAGATACAAATTTCAAGGTAAAAATTATCCACAGAAGATGAAAACTTTTAATATTACAGTGCCCAGAGATGCCTGAAAATAAGCCCAAACAAATGATTGCTATTTAAAGTCTTTACCTCATATTCTAGTGCTAAAAAACCATGCAACAATGAAATTATATAGAACAGGCCACATAGCCAAAAATAATGTAATTTGAGTTTTTTTGGTGGAAATAACTATATTAAAGGTTGTAAAATTTTTATTTGTGGAACTTATAACAGCAAAATGGGAAGGCCACAAATTTCTGAGGTCACAAATTTTGGTCCATCTTTATTTGAATCAATTCATGTATAGGAGCCACTGTGAATGCTTTTATTTTCTTCTGACTTTAGACGAGGCAGTTGCTAATATACCACACTACTCTTCAATCCCTTTTTACTTGTGTAATAGGCACAAAGAAGTAGTAAGTAGGGATAGAATAGTGCTAAAGCCATGCTTTAGAATTCAGAGTAGAAACCCCTTGTACTCTGTTTATGGACAAACTGTCTAGTCTTCAGGATGATTACTTGAACAGTTTAAGTTCAATTTGTTTAATAATTGTTAAAAGTACAAGTTGCTATTAGGTACTCCTGTGTGTGGTGCTGTGCTTTGTAAATATACATGATCATGTCTTTCATAATTTATAATCCAATCTAAAGAATAAAAACGCTTATCAGCCACAGAAATCCATTAAATTCAATTATTCTTCTTTACCCCAACAGTAAGTAGCCTCAACTTATAAATGGGATGTCTTTTAAGATTTGATATGTTGTTTGGAGCTCTGAATGTCCCCATCCTATGGAAACAATGATTAACATGGAGATTAGGTTCCTAGATCTGTGTCCAAAAAAATCTATTAAATGAAGAGATGCTGAATTGAGTTCCCAGGCTTGCACCACTACCGGTGTGTAAACACCACTTGGACTCTTAGCCTGTTTAGGAACCACTGAAAACGTACTAGAGCACATCTAAAATTTGACAAATTGTTTCAAGGAGTCCAGAGGTCCCCTGAACCATCCAGGCACTCCAGGTTAAAATGGGATAATTTATGCCGGGCACAGTGGTTCATGCCTGTAATCCTGGCACTTTGGGAGTCCGAGGCAGGAGAATCACTTGACGCCAAGAGTTGGAGATCAGCCTGGGCAACATAGCACAATCCTGTCTCTACAAAAAAATTTGAAACTTAGCCGGGTGTGTTAGCCTGTACTCTCAGCTACTTAGGAGGCTGAGGTGGAAGGATCCCTTGAGCCCAGGAGGTCAAGGGTGCAGTGAGTTATGATCCTGCCACTGCACTCCAGCCTGGGCCACAGAGAGAGACCCTAATTTAGCTCATTGTGTATATAGGAAATTAACTGCCAATGTAAAGAACAACCCCCTTTATAACAGGCTGAATTGTGTTCCTTCTCTCCAGCCCCTGCTGCCAAATTCATGTGTTGAAGTCCTAACCCCCAGTATCTCAGAATGTAACTAGATTTTCAAGACAAGGTCTTCTAAAAAGTAATTAAGTTAAAAATAGGTCTTTAAGGTGGGCCTAATCCAATATGACTGGTGCCCTTGTAAGAAAAGTAAATTTGGACACAGACATGTGCATGCACAGCAAGAGGAACCTGGGCAGATGGCCAAGGAAAAAGGCCTTAGAAAAACCCAGCCCTGCTGATGCTTTGATTTCAGCCTTCTAGCCTCCAGAATCGTGAGAAAATAAATTCCTGCTGGTTAAGCCACCCAATCTGTAGTAGTTTGTCATGGCAGCCCTAGTAAACTAATACACCCACCATCCCCACCTTCCAATATAACATGCCTCAAACAGTGAACAGCAGGGACACCATTTTAAGGGATAGTATCTTAAAAACCTCCATTTGTGATTTTCGATAACCAATCCCACTCACACCCCTGCCCCAGTGCTGAGCCTCACTCTCCTGCCTCAAAGCAACAAAAGGAGCAGGTCTATAGAGGGAAGGAAGTTGTGGCACTCTTACCTAAGAAAGACTGTTAAAAAGCTAAGTCATTATTTTTACGTAAGATTTCTCAGTATAAGGGACAGAAACTTTCCAAGACACTCATACCTCCATACCTTCTGTCCCACATAAGGGACAGAAACTTTCCAAGACACTCATACCTCCAGGTTTCTCAATTGGGGAACAAAAGTCAGTTTCTACTTGCTCACATTTTAGGTAATTAATAAGTTGGTTTTTCATAAATTATTTATGAACTGCATGCAGATGTGCAGTCATCAAAATAGTCCTATGTGTCCTATATCTAGATCATTCAAATTTTCCCTTCTTAGTAGTTTCCCTAACATAGGGAATAATCTGAAATGGAAAAAGGCCAGATAATAGGATATAAGAATAACACATTTTTCAGAACACCCCATAGCCTAGGGAAGTACTGACATTTTCACCAATCTCTTGCCATTCAACTCTGCTTTTCAGACACAAAGAATTATCTGAACACAATCTTACCCAGGGCAAATTTACTGCAGCCACAGACTCTCCAGGATAGTGTTTGGCTTAAGAAAAAGAACATAGTTTTTAAAATGAAAAATATATGGATGCACATACAGGTTTTTGAACTTGCTTTTTTTGTGTGATCTTAACTCCCTGAACCCTGGTGTCTTATCTGTGGAATGTGGGCACATATATAATAACAGCTATTTGAATTATAAGGGTTGTAGTGAACATTGAATAAAATTACATAAGAACTGCCCCTATGTCACTATGACAAGTAAAGAATTTCCTCAATCCTTCCCCAAAGGGACCTTACCTAAGGCCATTTTCTCAACTAAGAAAACTGCCAAACATCAAGGACTTTTGTTCCACCTGGTTAGAGTACCAGCATATGGGGGAGAGGTAATGTTAGAGCAAGTAGTCAGGTATGAGCAAGGAGGAGGGAACCAAGAAGTTAGTCAACTGGCTTGAACAAACAACCCTTGAATGAACAGACCTGAGGAGAAGAAAGGAGCCATTCATTTCCCAGCATTGCACAGGTACAAGGTGACCTTTCCCCCATTATATCACAATTATAATAAGTTAACATTGTGGTTTTGACCCCCCTTGTGGGAAAAACAAGGGAACTATAAGTAAGAACAGAATGACCACTGACTGCCCAGCTTTCTTTGGATTCAACAAATAAAAACAGCAACCACTCTGGGTTCAGGGCAGTTGCTCTTTTTGAGCCTGCCCACTCCCTTTCTTGGGAGTGTACTTTCACTTCTGCACAAGCGTTTCTCAGCCTGTCCACTTTCACTCAAAAACTTGCCACTATCCCTTGGTTGTGTGGGCGTCCTGAAATTCCTTTCTACGATGTTAGCAAGAACCTTTAGCTGACGACAGTAATACATGGAGTCCTGGCCCACAGTGAGTCCACAGACCCATTCAGTTGTCACCACTCCTGTTGCTAAATATATAATTGTAATGGACATGCTTGCTAATTCACAGAACTTTCATACTGGTCCCTTGGACTGTGGAATAAGACCTATGTAGTAGAGAATGCTAATTTAAAACCTCTGAAACTGCTCCACCCCAAGGTGGTAAATTTTTAAAAGTAGTATTTCATCCCTGATTGGGGAGGGTGGCAGAGATAAATGCCACCATTAAAGACTAAAGGATGCATGGTTGCTGAGTCTCATCATATCCCCTTTCAACTGACCAGTCTGGACACTACAAGCCTAGAGAATGACAATAAAGCAAAGCAAACTCAATCAGAAAAGTAGTCTCAATTGAACTGTTGTGCCAGATAGGGTAGAGCAGATTTGCTAGAGCAGATTATCATGACCTCGAATATATGGTATACTATTGTTGATCTGAATAATAGGTCATTTCCCATCCCTGTTGGAAAGGTCAGAACTAGTTTGAATTCACTTGAAGCAAGTAGGTGTGTATACTTAAACAGTCTTACGCAGAGCTAGGTTATTTTTTGGCCCTCAGACATAGTATAGTCCAAAGAGACCTGAACTGGTCATTTGGCAAAACATCGCATTGGTTCACTACATTGACAGCACCATGCTAATAGAACGGGATGAGCAAGAAGTAGCATACACACTACAGGACTTGGCACAGAATATGCATTCAAGACAGAGAGAGTTAAACACTATAAAGATTCGGGAAATACCACATAAGTAGTATGTAGGAGTCCAGTAGTCTGGGAATAAATTGTTGCCTATTGTATTATATCTCCCACCACAAAAAAGAAAGCACAATGCTGGTATTCTACTTTGGGTTCTGGAAGCAACATATTTATTACATAGTAGCAAATACTGCTCTGACCCATTCACCAGACAGCATGAAAGGTTATAAGCTTCAAGCAGCATCCAAAGCAGAAAAGAGCCTTGAAGCAGGTCCAGGTTGCAGTGCTTGGGCCATATGATGTGGCTGACCCTTCAGTATTAAAGCTAATGATGGGAAAAGACGCCATGTGCAGTTTACAGCATTCTGGATCAAACCATTCTATCTGAAGTAGTGAGTTAGATACCATTTAAAAAAAAAAAAAAAAAGTTCTCTGGAATATTGGGCTCTGGCAGAGATAGAAGACAGAGACCCTGACCATGGAATCAAAACTGACCAGAGGATCAAAACTGAAGTTAACTTCTACGAGACCCGCCGAAGTCAGCTAAAGAGAGTCTCTTGCCCAAGATCAAGTTCCCTTTCCTGGGGCACAACCCACCTCCATTGGCTAATGTGGATACCACAGTATAAACACCCAGCCCTGCCTCCAAAGTGAACAAGTCACACCAGTTCCAGAGCTCTGCTCAAGGTGGCTGAGGCCATTGATAAGACTGCATCACAGCTCAACTCCTCCCTCTGGCCATTCTTCCTTCATTTGTTCCCTCATGGATATTGATCCCAAGGATATTCTTCAATAAACTTATTGCAAACAAATTTGCATCTTAGAATCTTTTCCCCAAGCAAAACTTCCTAAGATAGAAACATATCAAAACTTCACTGAGTTGTGTAAGTGAAAGTGAGGGAGGGGAAAAAGGAAGCTTTCCTTCTGAATTTTTGAAAAATAAAACTGAATTGAACTGATTTTTAATTTATAAAGAAAAAGAGTGGAAAAAAACGAAAAGAAGGAAGTAAAGGAAAAGGAAAAGAGTCTCCCTTCTTCACATTTGATTAGCACATCTCCCCTATTACTTGAAACTCTATTGTCATCAGTTTGTGTAGGCCTTTAGTTCCCAAGTTACTGAAGTAGGGGACAATGTTAGCTCAGAGCAATACTACCATTTGTTATTCAGCAAAGAAGAAGCTAAACATTTTAACCCAAACTGTGCTTGTTTTTGGCCTCCTGTGAAAATTCTGAATTTCATGGACTCATTTAATATTTATCTAGCACCTATAATATGTCAAGCACTGCTCTATATTCTATAATATAATACTACTATCTTTATGTACACCCTTAAATCTATAAATCAAATAGCTGTTTCAAATATTCTTGAATATATTATTCGTGGACCCCTATTTTATTTCTCTTTTACATTTTGTTGCTTTATCATTGCAAGTCGCAAAGTCAATAAAGCAATGATAATCAGAGTAGATATCAAAAGGACATTTAAATTGCAATAGTCTTCTATTTACCAAAGATATTCTGAAGGACACTTTTTCAGGCAGTTACACATTTACATAGGAGATTCAATAATATCATACTTGCAAAGTAGCTAGGCACTTTGGCATTTTGGATTTGAGATGATAAGATTAAAATGGCAATATATGAAAACTGTAATTTATACTAAATGAGAAAAGATGAGGACAAAATGGCATTTTAATTACCGACAATGAATATGTCAAGGTGAATACTGCAAAAGAAAATTTTTAGAATAGGAAAACACTTTTGAAAAAATAAACAAAACCTATTTAAAATTTCCCCATATTAATATTATATCTCTCCAAATTGATGAATAAAAATATGCACCAGCTCTGAAAATAAGAATTAGGTTGACATAAAAATTCAAATATAGAACTGAAAGAAATTAGTTTGGTTACTTAAAGTGTAGAAATGAAAAATTAGCTGTGGTTAAAATTATAAGTAAAACCATACGTCACAATTTTATTTGTATTTAATAGAAAACATGAAATGAAGAAGTTGTTAGCACAAGTGCTTTTGGGAATGTGAAGCATTGACAGATACGGGAATATTTAGAGAATATTTACATACAGCAACCACAAATTTAAATTCAATCTACATTTAGTCTAAATCAACATAAACCTGAATTTCTACATACCAAAGACAAAGAGTTGTTGTATAATATTTAAAAGTTAATATTAACAGTAAAATTCCAAGGGCTGTGGAATTGAAATTTTGAGATTGTATGTTTGTTATAAGAGACGTTTATTTGCTAGAGAAAGATTTGTTCATTAATGTTATAAGCACTATTTGTCATAAGGGGTTGAATTTGCACCCTAAACTTATAATTAAATCATTGACCATCACCTAACTGTTCTTAATATAAGTGACTCACTCAGTACATAAAAACTATACCTCTTCCATTAAGTTAGAACTATATCTTCAAGCATTCCTCCTTGAACAGGTTATGAAAATAAACAAATGATTCTAACACATTAAGTTTAAAACATAACACAAAATCTCATTCTTTCACAGAGTATTCAACAAGCCAGGCTACAGACCTGACATTTTTTTTTTAATCTAGTGATCAGCAGATCAAAGAGAATGTGAGATGAAAACTGAAAATTCTTAGTAAGTTTAGGAAAGTAAAAAAAAAAACAAACACTAGAACAAAGTTATAAAGCATTTTTAAACAACTAAATTATTGAAATACTACCAAAAATATAACAACTGTTCAGAATGCCTTTACTAACGGCAAAACCTCACTAAAGACAGAAACTAACTACTGGGGGAAAAAAGAAAACTAAAGGAGTTAGAAATGGAACAAAGTATAAGTCATATGAAAAAAGTGGAAACAAAAACTAGGAGGAAAAATAAATAAAATTTAAAAACTAACAATTGCTTTGAAATGAAATTACAAAATTAAGCCCACTTACTGAAATAGAAGAAAATGTAAATTAACAAAATGAGAAATGAAATATAAGAACCAAGATAATAGATTTTTTTTAAATATCTGATTAAAACAACAGTGAGATACCACCACACACCTCTAAGAATGGCCAAAATCAGAACACTGCTAACACCAACTGCTGGCAAGGATGTGGAGAAACAGGAACTCTCCTCCATTTCTGGTGGTAATGCAAATGGTACATCCACTTTGGAAGACAGTTTTGCAGTTTCTTACAAAACTAAATATCCTCTTACCATACAATCCAGCAATTGTGCTTCTTGGTATTTACCCAAATAAGTTGAAAACTTAATGTCCTCACAAAATCTCATACATGGATATTTATAACAGCTTTATTTATAATTGCCAAAAGTTGGAAGCAACCAGGATTCCTTTCAGTAGCTAAATGGAAAAACTGTGGTACATCCAAACAATGGAATATTTATTGTTCAGCACTAAAAAGAAATGAGATATCAAGCCATGAGAAGACACAGAGGAACCCTAAATGTATATTACTAAGTGAAAGAAGTCAATCTGAAAAGACTACATACTATATAATTCCAACTATATGACATTTTGGAAAAGGCAAAACTATGGCAACCAGTAAAAAGATCAGGAGTTGGCAGGGGTTAGAGAGAAGGGAGGATGAATAGGTGGAGCACATAGGATTTTTAGGGCAGTGAAAATGCTTCATATGATACTATAATATGGATGTATGTCATTATACATTTGTCAAAACCCATAGAATATTCAACACCAATAGTAAATCCAAATGTAAACTATGGACTTTGAGTGATAATGATGTGTCGAAGTAGATTCAATGATTGTGACCAATGTACCACTCTGGTGGGGCATGTTCATAGTGGGGGAGGCTGTTCTTGTGTAGGGGTAGGGAGTATATTGGAACCCTGTATTTTCTACTCAGCCTTGCTATTAACTTAAACCTGCTCTGAAAAAGGAAGGAAGGAAGGAAGGAAGGAAGGAAGGAAGGAAGGAAGGAAGGAAGGGAGGGAGGGAGGGAGGGAGGGAGGGAGGGAGGGAGGGAGGGAGGGAGGGAGGGAGGGAGGGAGGGAGGGAGGGAGGGAGGGAGGGAAAACAATATATTCAACAAAATAACAAAATACCAAAATAATCATCTCTGTGTAGCTGGCATACAAGTCATTTTTATTTTCTTTATTATACACTGTCCAAAAACATTGAAAATATTGAAATACTATCCAACTTATTTTACTAGGCATCAGAGTTGGTAACAAATACCAAGACTTCTTATTAGGCTACAATAACTAAGACAGTGTAGTATTTTCCCAGGGATAAACTAAATAAATCAATAACTCAGAATAGATAACACAGAAAGATCTATTTTGATAAGAACACTTGACCTATGATTAGAATGACATGAGGAATTGGCAGGCAAAGGATGGACTTTTTAACAATGTCCTGGGGGAAAAAAAGGACTACAACCTCACACCATTCATGGAAATCAATTTTGGGAGGATTAGAGAAGTAAATATAAAGATAAAGTGATAAATACTTTAGAAAATAGCATTGAAGACTATCTTTATGACCTTGGAGAAATAAAGTATTTTTTAAACAAGACACAAAATGCTCTCACTATAAAGTAAATATTGAAGACTTTGAGTACATTAAATAAAGAATTTATGCTCATCAAATGACAACATAAAAGGATGAAAAAAGAAAGCTACAGAAAAGAGAGAATATATTTTCAACATAAAGCCACAAAGTGCTAGTATCCAAAATATATAAAAACTCTAACAAATCAGTAAGTCAGGGAAGACAGATTTCCAGAGTAGAGATTTCTAACCATGTTAAACAAAGAATTCAAGAAACAGATGGAGTGGGGCTAAAAAAAAAAAAAAAAGGATTAAAACAAGCAAGTCTTATTTTAGGAAGCAGTCTGTCTCTGTGATGGAGGGATGAAAAAGAGACATTGCATTGTAAGAACCCCCACAGATGCCTGTCTCCATGGAATGAGAAGAAGCAAAGGTTTAAAAACACACAGACAAAAAAAGGTTGTAGGGAAGTTTCACTTTGCCCCAAAAGCCTGGCTCCTACCACCTACATGTACTTCATCCAGGAAAAACTTACCTTCCTCAGAATGAGTGCTCAGGAAAGAACCAGCTCATGGTCCATACAAAGAAACTACCAATGAAAATGAATATGAAAAGCTTAATGGTAGATTAACAATATATTCAAAAAAATAATACTAAAAATAAGTAAAAATTGTGATCCACACATTTTGCCATGAAATCAACATAAATATTCAAGGATGTTATTTTTCCTCCATGAACTAAAAACAAAAGAATTCAATGCCTTCATATGTACTCACAGCAACCAGTTAAGAGATATTAAGAAAATGTCTTATACATAACAAAAAAGATTAAGCACCTGAGAATATACTAAACAAAAAACTGTGCAACATCTATATAAAGGCAATTTTAAAATGATATTAAAGGAAACAAAAGAAGACAAACAAAGGAGAAGCACACCATGTTCTTGATCAGAAAGACTCAACTTTATTGAGACACAAAATCTTCTTAATCTATAAATGTAATGCAATCCAATGGGATTTTTAAATAGACAAGCTGATTCTAAACATTATATGTAAAAAAAAAAAAAAGTAATATATGGTCAAATGACTTTGACAACAGTGCCAAAACAAATTCAACTGAGATAGGATAGTATTTTCAATAAATGGTACTGGGGAAACTGGATATTCACACACACAAAAAATGAAGTTGGACCCTTGCTTTCAACACACATAAAAATTAACCCGAAATAGATTAAGACCTAAATATAATAGCCCAAATTACAAAATTTTTAGAAGAAAACAGGGGAAAAGCTTCATGATTTTGAATTTGGAAATAATTGCTTTTAAACTAGACACAAAAAGCTCTGACTATAAAGTAAATATTGAAAAGGACAGGCAACAACAACAAAAGAGATAAATTGGACTTTATCAAAATTAAAAACTTTTGTGCATCAAAGGACACTATCAGCAGAGTAAAAAGGAAATGTAAATTGTGCAACCGCTGTGGAAAACAGTGTAGTGGGTCCTCAAAGAAATTAAACATAGAATTACCACGTGATCCAGCAATTCCACTTCTGGGTATGTATCTAAAAGAATGGAAAGCAGGGACTTGAGCAGATATTAGTACACCCATTTTCATGACCATATTATTCACAATAGTGAGGAGGTGGAAGCAATCTAAATGTCCATTAACAGATGAATCAATAAACTAAATGTGTGTGTGGGGGGGTGTATACACACACACACACACATGTACATATATATACACAGAATGGAATATTATTCATCCTTAAAAAGGAAGGAAATTTAACACATGTTACAACATGGAGAAACTTTGAGAACATTATGCTAAGTGAAATAAGCCAGTCACAAAAAGACAAATACTGTATGAGTCCATCTCTATGAAGTACCATCCGAGTGTCTTGGTCTATTTAGGTTGCTAAAACAAAATACTATGAAGTGGGTGGTTTATACATAATAGAAATTTATCTTACAGTTCTAGAGGCTGAGAAGTTGAAGATCAAGGTACCTATAATTCTGAGTCTGGAGAGGGACCACTTGCTGGTTCACAGATGGCCGTTTTCTCACTGTGTCTTCACATGGTGTAAGGGACAAGAGAGCTCTCTGAGTTCTCATTTATAAGGGCACAAATCTTATTCATGAGAGCTTTGCCCTCATCATATAATCACTTCCCAAATATTCCACCCCCTAATACCATTAATTGGGCATTAGGATTTAACATATCAATTTGGGAGGGACAGAAACACTTAGACCATAGTACTAGAGTAGTCAAATTCATAGAGGCAGAAAGTAGAATGATGGTTGTCAGGACTGGGGAAAGGGAGAAATGGGCAGTTATTGTTTAATGGGTGTAGAATTTCCGTTTGGGAAGATGAAAACAGTCCTAGAGATGCACAGTAATGTTGGATGTACAACAATGTCAGTTTTAATGCCACTGAACTGTATACTTAAAAATTATTCGAAAATAAAATTTTATTTTATGTACATTTTATCACAATATTAAAAATTAAAATTTAAAAACAAACAAATAATAGCCAATAAATTACTGAAAAATAAGAGCATTTTAAGGGCTTAGTTCAACCAATTAATTAATTAATTAAAACAGTGTAGCACAATAATAGACCAACAGATGGAAGAAATGGACTAGAGTGTCCAGAAACCGATCAAATATGATGAGAATTTAGATGTTTCAAGTCATTAGACAAGAGAAAGATGACTAATTTAATACATGACGTTGGGACAATGAGTAGCCCCCTGGGAAAATAATGAAATTGAATACATACTTCCCACCTTATAACAAGAAAAATTCCAGATTTGTAAATGACTCAAATTAAATAAATCTTAAAGGAGCTAGAAGAAGCCATGTAAAAAAATTTATGATCTTGAAATGAGAAAAACCTTTCTAAGTGTGCTTCCAAACTGAAAAGCCATAAAAGAAAACAATAATTAATTTGACTAGAATTAATATTTTTAACTACATGAAAAAATACACCAAAGTTAAAAAAAAGGGAAAACTATTGCAACTTACAGACTAATAATTAATTTTCCTTATATAGTAAAAGTTCCTCCAAATTATTATTATACAGAAAAAATGGAAAATAGGGAAAAATCTACAGATGTTTCATATAAAAGGGCATGCAAATGGCTCTTGGTAATATGAAAAGATGTACAAATCTCACAAAAAGAGAAATGCATGTAAAGATACACTGAAATATCAATTTTTACATGTGTATTTGGCAAAGATTAGAAAGTTAATAACACAGTCTCAGCAAGAGCTGAGCTGCCCTCAGGGTTTTGGGGTTTTTTTCCTTATAGGCACTCTAGATGCTTCCTATGGATTGAAGTAAGAATGGTTTTTCTGCAAGGGAACCCAAGATGGTGGGGAAACTAGCTGTCTGCCTTTTGATATCATTTTTTCTAGTGTAGAATCTGTGAGTCCAGAAAAAAAATTCCATGCTTGGTGCCTGGCAGATTGGGGTGAGGAGGGGGTGTGCATTACAGATAGAGAAGTTCATTTCTCTTACCATCTGCTCAGAGTTTTTCACTTCTCTCTGGTTGTGGGGATTGTCTAAGCCTCAGATTTGAGTTCTGGAATATTGCTGGTGATAATCTTGGTGCTGGATATTTGCTTTTGGTTTTCTGTTGGGGAGAGTAAAGCCAGATTGCTTCTACTCTACTATTTTGGTGACATCACTAACCAATAGCTATCCATTTTTGTGGGCACTTTCTATATGCCAGGCACTGCACTACATATTTTACGTACTTTATCTCATTTAATTCTTCCAACAGCTCTCTGAAACAAGAACTATTATTTTCCCATTTTATAAATCATGAACTCTAAGGCTTATAGAAATAAGTAACTTGCCCAGAGTCAGGCATTTTGGCTCCATAATCCTAAATCTTAATCCCCAAGAATTTTTTTAAAAATTTCCAATTTATAAATCTGACCATCCCACTAGATTTAAAGAATGAAGTATGTCTTATTCATCTTTATAGCCCTGACGACTAATATTGTCTGAAACATTATAAGTACCTACTAAGTGTTTGTTGAACTAAATGTAATCTACAATGAGTTGTATTTGGAAGTTAGCAGAAGAGGTACAATACATAGTATTTGTATATGTAGGTACATTTTTAGAATATTTGTATACATCCTGAATATGACTGGGTATCCTTGGACCATACTTGCTTTGTCCCTGTAGTTTTCTTTAAGCCAATTAGAATATATCTTTGCAATTTCAAAAAACAAAAGTCTGATTCCAAGGGCATTGATAAATATGTAGATTTGTATGAAACAGAAGAGCAAAACTTCTTCCAAATTCCTTTTTAAGACCTCATATCTTTTCTCAGTTTCTTTTTCCACAACAGCCAGCCTGTCTCTCCCTTTTCTCCTTCAGTGCAAATTTCAGTTATCTCTACTTCCAGAGTCCTCTCCCTGACTATTTAATCTACAGTGAAGAGCAATTTAGCTCTTTAGGCTTATTCAATTTCCATTCTCACTGGGGCAGATTGTATTTTCCAAAGGTGACCGCTACAATATATCTCATCCCATAAGCCCACCTTGTAAGTGCTGCTATATTTTAGGGTGGCATTCTCCATCCATATCTTTTTCTCGATGTACTCTTCCTAAGCAATCTCATCTTCTATCTGGGCTTTAACTACCATCAGTATGCTAATGGCCATGAAATCTTCAGCATGATTGCCATCTTCAGACTTTTACACAAACCTTTATAATAAAAATCTTAGTATACAATGACATTGACACTCCTCTCATCAAGTAATAGCTCCTCTCCTTAATCTGAGTGGACAATTGTGATTACTTCAACCAATAGAGTATGGTGAGAGTGATGCTAAATGACTTCCAAGACTAGGTCATAGAAATGATCTCCACTTCTAACTTTTTCTCATGCGATGCTCTCTCTTTGAATCCATCCACCATGCTGTGAGAAAGCCAAGCATCCACATGGAGAGACCATGTGTAAGTGATCCATTTGACCAAGAGCCTCAAATGAGGTACCAGACAACAACCAGCATTAACTGTCAGATACTTGAGTAAATGTATCTTCAAATGAATCCAGTCCCTGCCATTGAGTTACCCAAGCCACCCCAGAAATGAGCTGTCCCCACTGTGACTGCCAAAATTGCAGACTCATGAGTAAAATAAATGATTATTATTGTTTTAAGTCATTAAATTTGGGGTTGGTTATTATGCAGAAAAGATAACTGGAACAGTTATCCACTGATTTTCTCAATATCACTAAAGATCTACTTTCCATAGAAGGCAGAGAAGGATTATAAAAAATTCTTTCCAGCCAGGTGCAGTGGTACACACCTATAATCTCAGCTATTCTGGAGGCTGAGACAGGAGGATTCCTTAAGCCCAGGAGTTTGAGACCAGCCTAGGCAACATAGCAAGATGCTGATTCAAAAAAAAAGTTTCAGTCATATATATTATATATAAGATATATGTTATATGATATATATTTATTATATATAGTATATATTATATAATGGTAATATTAATAAAAATAATACTAACAATAATAATATATTTACTGTGTAGTAAAAATGTAGTTTATTCCATAGTTTATAATATTAATGCTCACACAAATTTTTACATTATTATAATCTATTATTGTTAGTATTATCTTTATTAATATTATCATTGAGTCCCAAGATAAAATAAAGCCCTTGGGGATCATGATAAATAGATAAGGGACATGGATAGATCTCACTTGACCATTTTATTCAAATTTCAGCATTTCCAGTGGTGGACCAGAAAAATAGCATCCATCACAGAATATGTCCTATAAAGGCTTATTGTATCTATACAACATGTTATATCAACTCCTGGAGGAAGTAGGTCTGATTTTGGTGTTGGTCCCCATCAGCACCAAACATAGCACAGTATTCTGGGCTCAGGCACTCCCTCTGGAGCACATGATAATGTCAGTTGGGGACCCAGGATCAAGGGTATTTACACAGCAGTAAAGAGGGAGAATATTGGTAATTGGTATTTGGACTATAACTGTCCCTATTTTTTTTATGTCATAAACCTGATTTTTCTTGGCTGCTAATCAAAGAGAAGCATGACCATTATAGCAGCCAAGCATTATAGCATTGTTACTGGAGGCCAAACATAGTTCTTAGCTTGACCTCAATCTGTGTGGACTCACCAGCCAAAGGCTGATTGACTCAAGTAATGTGAATTTATAAGTGCTGTTGCTTTTATTTATTGCACTGTAACTTCCTATTTCCTGTGTTGTGTAATTTTTTAGTCAGCAAATAATACTTAATTGGCTTCCTAATTATCAGGCATGGAGATCTATAACAATTAAAGGTGGCTCTCATTTCACAGTTGTTTTCTAACATAAGAAATTACAGATTGTAGGCTTGGGTAAACCCTTGAAGATTCATGTGCTACTTATCTTTGGAAAAATTATACGCTACCAGATTTTCAATATTTTAAATTCCACACTTAAAAATGGAAGAAAAAATCATTAATTCTGACCTGCTATTGAATGTACACTTATCATCACATTCCATAGACTTCTAATGTCAATTTCCTCAATTTAAAAACAAGCATTTCATCAAAGGGGCTTGAGTTATTTTATACAACAAATGTTTATTGAACATATTGAACCCACCTGTATAAGTCCCTATGCTAAATGCTTTCAGAGAGGTTAAAAAAAATGATATTTTACCAGTTTGAAGGTTACCAGGCATGGTGAAAAGAATTCATACTGAATAGTGGGACCCTTCCCCACCTCTTTCCTCCAGCTAACTCCAGAAAGAAGATGAAAGGAAAACAAAGTGAATCCTAAGAATGAGGAAAAAGGGAAGTTCAAGACCATAATGAGCATCAAGGCAGACAATGCAACAAATGCAGACTGGCAAAAGGTCAGGTGGATCATTGTTGATGTTTTCAAGGGAAAGAAGAAGCTGTAAATGAGCAAAAGTTTTTATGTTCCCAAATAGGAAAACAATAGATGTCTGTGATCAATAATCAAGGGATAGCAGCATGTACATATTATTATTTTATTATTATTTTAGAGATAGCATCTTATTCTTTTACCCAGGCTAGAGTGCAGTGGTGTGATCACAGCTCACTGTAACCTTGAACTTCTGGGCTCAAGCAATCCTCCCACCTCAGCCTTCTGGGTAGCTAGGACTAAAGGCACATGCCACCAAGACCAACTAATTATTTAAAATGTTATTGTAGATACAGGGTCTCGCTATGTTACCCAGGCTGGTCTTAAACTTCTGGTCCCCAGCAATCCTCCTGCCTTTGCATCCCAAAATGCTGGGATTACAGGCATGAGCCACCGTGCCTGATCTTATATTATTTTTTAATGGCAATAAATATAAGAATAATTTGTTAACAGTTCAAAAGTAGTGGCATCCAGTGAAAAGAATTAGAAATGATAGAAAAAAAGACTATAATTTTTGTGATATATTTTTATAGCATTCTTTGAATTTTAACTATTTGGGAGTAATACTTTGGCAAAAAGTAAATAAAGGACATGGAAGTTAACATGCACATATTTTATAATTCAATATTTCTACTTCTATATACATACCCTAGAGAAATTCTCACACATGTTCACAAGCAGATATGTATTAATATAAGGATGTTCATTTCAGTATTGTTTGTAAAAGCAAAATATTGGCCAAAATGGAAATGTCCATCAAAAGAAAAATAAATAAATATATATATAATTTTGGTGTGTTTAAATTACAGAATATCATATAGCAGAAAATAACCCACTAGTACTATATATCAACATGAGTATGTCACAAAAATAATGCTAGTAAAAAAAAGCAGTTGCAGGATTATTTTTGCAGGATGAATTCATTTAAGCAAAGCCTAAAACACAACACAAAACAATACTATATACTTTCTCTGGATATATTTTTATGTGTGTAAAAGGATACAAATTGAACGGAAGATGGAAGGACACATTAAATTTATGGTAAAATGAAAAGGCAATAGGACTGTATTAGAGGCAAAAAGACTCCAATTTAGCTTAATTTTAATCACTATATTACAAAAAGGTAAAGCAAATATAACAGAATGTTACCTATTGAGGATTCTTTGTGGTCATTTCATGGGTGTGTGTTTTATTACTTTGTGTAATTTCCTATATTTTTAAAATATATTTTTAAATATATTTTTAAAATTTATATTTTTCAAATTTTAAAATTTAATTGCACACTATTTTGCACATCTAGTTTGTGACTGTATCCATGACATGTATAAGGATTAAAAAGCAAAGCTTCCTAGTTTGAGAAAATACAGTACTTTGGAATAACATTAACATAGACTGAAATATACATACCCTTGTGAACATAATATATAAGTTACAGGAGCTAACCAACTTGTAAAACTCTCATCAAAAACTTTTTGATAGCCGGGCGCAGTGGCTCACGCCTGTAATCCTAGCTCTCTGGGAGGCCGAGGCGGGCGGATCCTTTGAGTTCAGGAGTTCGAAACCAACCTGAGCAAGAGCGAGACCCCGTCTCTACTATAAATAGAAACAAATTAATTGGCCAACTAATATATATACAAAAAAATTAGCCGGGCGTGGTGGTGCATGCCTGTAGTCCCAGCTACTCGGGTGGCTGAGGCAGAAGGATCGCTTGAGCCCAGGAGTTTGAGGTTGCTGTGAGCTAGGCTGACTCCACGGCACTCACTCTAGCCTGGGCAACAAAGTGAGACTCTGTCTCAAAAAAAAAAAAAAAAAAAAAAACTTTTTGATAAAAAAAAAAAAAGCATATTTCTTTTCAGAAGCCATATTCATTTAGAAGTCCTATTTAAAAAAAAAGGAGAAAAAGCATACAAATTTATTATGTGCATGAAAGCATCACAGGAAAGTGAGTATTCAACAACTCAATGAGATTTATAAGTTTAAACATTGTCTTCATGGAGATAGGGAAGTGGGAGGTGTAGGCAATTTTAGAAGAAGAGTAAATGATTTTTAGGGGAGATAACTGGGCTCAAAGAACAGACAATAGCCAGGGACAAATTCCATCTGCTCTGGGTGCAGTGTCAATTGTGGTCTTCCTTCCTGCAATATGCATCAATGTCCCCCAGTTGATGAGATGTCTGGGGAAGGGATTCACAACATTTGACTATCTTCTGGAGGATCTGGCCTTTAGTTGGCAGGGGAAATTCAGAGAAAGCCCTTCCCTGAACCCCTTCCCTAGAATTCTGTAACAGTCCTTTTAAATGAGCCACTGACCTGAAAAGTGGATAACAAATGTGTGTTTTACCTAACCATGTTGAAAACTATAGGCTAAATTATTAAGATTAAACTTGTTATTAAGGTCTTTAAATATTAACACATTTGAGATATTAAGAAAATGAAAATACCATTACTTATGAAGGATTTTTATAATAAAAAAGGCCATCTGGAAGTCAGTTTTCCATTATATATTTTCACATATAGACCATGTTTGAATGCCAACTGCTCTACTTAGTATCCTCACTAATAAAAGAAGCATAGCAGGAAAATGCTTTAATAGTTATGCTGCTGAACCTGCAATATAGCTCTAGCAGATTTGGCTTTAAGAGCTGCCTAATTACATATTTATAAATGCACATTGTATCTAGTAGCCTGGAATAAAGCCCTATGGCCATTTCAGTTTATCAAGCAAATGAAGTAATTTTTTAAAAACATTATGCAGTTGATTAAACCAAGCAACAATATCTACTCATGATTATTTGTAAAGGCTACCATTTATGGACTGATTTTCTGTTTTATTGTGTGCTTAAATGCCAGGGACTTGAACCAGCAAAAACTAACTGCACTGTGTAAATCCAGAAAGCTGAAATGATGGCTCAGTAGCAATCTTTTCTAATCATTACAGCTATTATTTAACATTCATTGCAATTGGCAGCATTCTAATTTATTCTATAAAATGTCCATGCCCAGTAGATTTACCTAGTTAATATCAAAGATAAGATTAAAATGTCACTGAACCTTTACAATATCTTTTTTTATCACCATTCCAAGTTGCTCAACATTTTTTTTAAATTAGGAATATACAATATGCCCATTATGAAGATTAAAAAAAAACACACAGAAAACTAGAAAGAAGAAAAAAATCATCCATAGTCTACAACTTGAATGCAACTGTTGTTATTTTGGGATGTTTCTTTTGTCTTTTTTTTCTTATGGATAAGGTTATATTTGGGGCTTGGGAATGAATAAATATATAGATATATAATCACGCTACATATATATTATCGATGTATATACACATATGCATTTTTAGTCTTTTCTATTCAAATAACAGTACATCAAGGCTTTTCCCATATTATTATATACTCTTCATGAAATCATTTTTAAGATATAACGATTTATTCACTGGATATGCAATGGTTTATTAAACCATGCACTATGGTTTACTATTTGGTTTACTTCTATTTTACTGGAATAAATAATGCTGAAATAAATATACTCAAGTATATCTCCTTCTGGATACCTGAGGAAGTTCCACTAGGGTAAATACCAACCTGTAAAATTGCTGAGGCATGAAGTCTGAACGTCTACAAGTTTAATAAATACAAAATTGTCAGGCTAAGTGGTTTTTCCTATTTCTACTTCTATCAGCAGAATATTAAAATTCTTATTGCTCCACATCCTCACTAACACT
Organism: Microcebus murinus; assembly: GCF_040939455.1. Taxonomy (NCBI): domain Eukaryota; kingdom Metazoa; phylum Chordata; class Mammalia; order Primates; family Cheirogaleidae; genus Microcebus; species Microcebus murinus. Next base: position 65,609,745 of record NC_134113.1, read on the forward strand.
AGATAATCTCAGACTTTTAAAAAATTTGCCAAACCAATGGATATGGAATTGTATTTTGTTGTACTTTCATTTTATTTATTTATATTTACTAATTTTGATATCTTTATTGTTATTCATCTCTCTTCTTTTATAAATTTATCCATCCTTTGCTTATTTTTCTATTGTGTTAGTTTTCTTATAATTTTTAGGAGCCTGTTATATAGTAAGAATTCCAATTTTTTGTCAGTAATATGCACTTCAAATATCTTCTTCCATTCTGTAGTTTACCTTTTGATGTTTTTAATATTATCTTATATTGGGCAGAAGTTTTTTGTTTTAGTATGGGCAAATTTGTCACTCTCTTACTTCAAGGTTGATATTTTGTATCTCATAAAAGAAAGCTTTCCCTACACAGAATATATAAATCTATTCTCTTAACTTCTAAAATTTGCAAGTTGTTTTTCCCATCTGGAATTTAATTTGTATTTGAAGTGAAATCAAAATCTTACTTTACTTTTCCCTATGAATATCCAGTTGTCCCTGCACCACATAATGAATAGTGCCATATTTCTCCATTGCTTTGGAGTGGAACCTCTGTCATATATTAGGTTTCTCTATATGCATTTGTTTGACTCAGAGCTCTCAGTTATCCATGCCCTACTAATACCATAATATTTTACTTAGTAGATAATAAATCTTGATATCAGGTACTACAACTTCCCCTATCCCACCTTCTTCTTTTTCTTCAAATTTAACTTGGCAATTCTTGATCCTATACCCTGAAATTTGAGGATCAGCTCATCAAATTCCATGAAAAACATTACTGTCACTTTTTATACTAATTACATTTAATTTATATGTTAATATGGGATTAACTACTATCTTTATGAGATTGAGATCTTACAATCCATCAACATGGTATATCTTTTCATTTACTTAGGTTTTCATAAATGTCTTTCAAAAAGTTTATCATTTTAACCATAAAAATTTTACATCTTTTTGTTAGATTTATCGCAGGTGACTTATAATTATTTTTACTAATGGTAATGAGAATTTTATTACATTTTTATTTTCCAGTTTGTTCTTACATATATAAAGAACACTATTAATATTTGTGTGTTGATTTTATGTACAGCAACCTTGCCAAGCACTCTTTTTTTTTTTTTTTTGCTATTTACCTCTACAATATTTATTTTGTGTACCGATGAATACCACACAAATATCTAATCAAATAAAATCTAGTCAAATTGCACTTCTTGGTACTAGAATTTAATTACCAAAAAAGATTTAAAAACTTAACGACACCATTGTGAAGTAAAAAATAATCATTTTAATATCCACACTTTCACTTCTGTTAATTCATCTTTGATTTCTATGCATGTGTACCCATCCAGTTTGACATGTGGCATGTTTATTTTCCAACATCTAGCTATCTTCAACAAGACATGGTTAAACCGAACTTTTTATTCTTAAACAGCAAAAAGTACCTTTTCCTCAAAGAGCTTTATCAATGTGAATTTCATAGGGCCCTGTGAGGCAGCTCAGCATGATGGTTTTTTACTGAAATCTCTTATTTGGAAGATGGCAAAACAGACCTGGACCTTCTCAAGCCCAGTGGTTGCTTGTATTCACATCACAGCCTGCTTGGGTGAGTGATGAAGGCGGAATAATAAGCAGATTGCCTCCAAACAAGGCTGGGTGAGACAGCTTCATTTTTGTATAGTGGACCCAATCATGAAAACTTTTCTAATGGCATAATTCGTTCCAGGGTTCTTTGGACATTTAAGAGGGGAAGTATTAATCCTTGCGCAAAGTACTCTTATTTACAGCAATACAGAGTTTTCTTCTTCAACCACTGTCCTATGGCGAGGTGACTGATTGTACTTGATGCAGAATCAAAAGCACGAAACCTCTTTGCCTAATCAGAGTTGGTGACAGCCTTCTCATTTCCTGCCAAATGGATCAGACCACGCTTTAACCCGGGTGGCTGCACATTTTCTTGAACAATACCAGCCCCATTTATGGCTTGTTCCTTCTGGTATCCCTCCAGCCTCATTAGGAGCAGGAAGTAGACGGGGTAGAAGGCGGCTGCCACCAGGAGGCCAAGCCTCGGAAAATGAGTGCAGTGCAGGTTCCACACGGGTCCGCCCTGTCCCAGCTGAGCGGCCCTTCCTCTCGGAAACCTCATTTCGGACTCAAACACTCCTATAGGTCTGTAGATTATTTTGGATTTCCACAGTGACATATTATCAATGAATAGTGACAAATTTTGCTCCCATTTCACAAATATGTTCTATTTTTATATTCCTAATATTGTTTAGTAGTTTAATATGACTTAGTTTTCTTAATCAGATTGGTTGGAAATTGAAAGTTAAAAATATATATATATGCACACACACATACCAATATGCTTTTTCAAAGGACCAGATTTTGGCTTTTCTTTATCCTTCTTTTTGTTTCTCTTTTCTATTTTATTAATTTCTATAGCTTATTCTGCTGTACCTTTTCCAATATATTAAAATTTTAGCTTATTAATTTTTGGAGTCACAAAATCACTCAAATGATGATGGTATCTAACCAATCCATGACTATAAGTCCTAAGCTTTAGACTTTCATATAGGGGCCACTTAACTACCTTTATCCTTTTTGTTTGTTCCTTCAGCTCCTATACACCTTCGTAGTAGAGATTTCTTAGAGCTCCACAATATACAAATCTCCTTTTTTCAAAAGGGGGAAATGTTCTTGAACATGGAGCAAAAGATTCAGGAATGAGAAAAAAATACTAGATGAGAATAAAACTGAGGATAAAACCATGGCTATACAAATTGTTCAACAAAATTTTTCAAATTCAGAATCAATGGACATTGTTAAAAATTTATTGCAAGCCCTACCTGATCATTTATGGTCATAGTCATCCACAGATATTGGGAAAATAATTTCAGCCACTCCTATTAAAGTTGAAGTAAATCTATTTAAACTTTAATATATAATAATATCCTTTGAAACCAGAGGCAATCAAGGGAATAAAGCCTATAAGAAAAGAGTATATTTTAGAAAGGAGTAATTATTCCTTGTACTAGACTATCTAATATCCAAATCCTGCCAGTCAGAAAGCCTAACAGAAAGGACTGGCATTTTATGTAAGACTTAAGAGCAATCAATAATATTGTGATTCATTCCTAGACATTTGGTGGTACAAATCCCCAATACTCTGCTATCAGCAATACTCACTGGAAGTAAAACATTTACTGTGGTTGATTTCTGGCATGCCTTTTTTAGCATGCCATGAACCCAAGCAGCCAAGATTTGTTTTTGTGTTTTTTTTTCACTTGGGATGACCACCAGTACACCTGGACTATCATGCCTCAAGGCTACACTGAAAGCTCAATTTTATCAGATATTAAAATCTGATCTAGTATAGATCCTCCCAGAATCCGATTGAGATTCTGGGAGGATCTATACTTATACAATATGTGAACAATCTCCTTCTTGGCTCCCCAGACTTACAATCCTCTAAGGATAATAGTGTTCATAGCTTAAGAAAATTGGCATTCAAGGGACATAAAGTCTCCAAAGAAAAATTTTGCCAAAGTCAAGTAAAATATCTAGAACATTTAATTTCACAAGAAGGAAGGTTAATAAATCCAGATAGAATTAAAGGCATTCTAGCCTTCCCTGAAACCTCAAAGAAGAAATAATTTTGAGGATTTCTAGGATTAGCTGAATACTGCCATGATTGAATACAACATTTTCTTTAATAGATAAATGAGATAACCTTTTAAAAGCAAATCAACCAGATCCTCTGTGTGGACCACTGAAGAACTATCAGCCATACTAAACATTAGAGAAAGTCCCATGACCACCTCAGCTTTGGGGCACCCTAACTATAATCTGCCTTTCTTTCCTATTTGTACATGAAGATAAAAGAAACACTTTAGGAATCCTAACTCAAAACATGGGGACCAAAATAGACCTACAGGATATTACAGCCAAAAGTTAGATGCAGTAGCTAAAAACATGCCACCTTGCATGAGAGCAATGTCAGCTACAGCCCTGCTTCTCAAGGCAGTAGAAGAAATTATTATAGGTTCCCCATTCATTATTTATGTCCTTTACTCTGAGAAACACTCTTAAAATCTCATGATATGCAGCATTACTCTGTCAATAGGCTTGCTTCATTTGAAGTTCTTCTTTTGTCTTCATATAGCATTACCATCTCTCATCATCATAATCTTAACCTTGCTACTCTTCCTGCAGTTACCTTTTGACACAGCACCCTGTGATTGCATCGCCCTGACTTATCAATCAGCTTCTCGTTCCTACACAGGACTTACAGGAGATACCTATAAACAGGGCTGATGTCATTTGGTTTACTGATGGCTCTTCCTTAAAAAATGATTCTGGAGAACACTGCACAGGTTACGCAGTTGTCTCTTTGTCTGAAGTCCTAGAAGACAATACTTTCCCAGGGACAAAGTCAGCCCAGCAAGCAGAATTGAGTGTCTTAACCAGAGCTTTTCAATTAGCAGAAAATAGGTTGCTAACATTTACACAGATAGCAGAAATGCATTCAAAGTAGCTTCTGATCTGGGGATGCTCTGGAAACAACACAGATTCCTGGCTTCTTCAGGACAACCCATTAAAAATGGCCAACAGGTCTTTGGTCTCTTAGAAGCCATTCAAAAACCCAAATCATTGGCCATCATAAAAATTCCTGGACATTGAAAACCAGACACTCCTAAAAGGTAAGTTCAATCACTTTGCAGAGGCTGTGCCCAAAAATGCAGTCCTAAATGTTTTTCCTCTCTCAAGAACTAAATAAACATCTTGAGCTATTCTCACAAGTGCATGCCCCAATTAAAATTTTGCTGAGCCAGGCACGGTGGTTCACGCCTGTAATCCTAGCACTCTGGGAGGCCATCGCTCAAGGTCAGGAGTTCGAGACCAGCCAGAGCAAGAGTGAGACCCTATCTCTACTAAAAACAGAAAGAAATTATCTGGACAACTAAAAATATATAGAGAAAAAATTAGCCAGGCATGGCAGCGAATGCTTGTATTCCTAGCTACTCGGAAGGCTGAGGCAGAAGGATTGCTTGAGCCCAGGAGTTTGAGGTTGCTGTGAGCTAGGCTGATGCCATGGCACTCTAGCCCGGGCAACAGAGCCAGATTCTGTCTCAGAAAAAAGAAAAGAAAAGAAAAGAAAAGAAAAGAAAAGAAAAGAAAAGAAAAGAAAAGAAAAGAAAAGAAAAGAAAAGAAAAGAAAAGAAAAGAAAAGAAAAGAAAAGAAAAGAAAAGGCTTGCTGAAGGAAGGACAAAGAAAGATCTCTGAAAAAGAGTGAAACCTTTGGGAAAGTAATGGAGGGATATTCTCTCCTGAAATAGGTTTATGGTACAGACCAAATGATAGACCAATTCTTCCCCTAGAACTTCAGTTAGCCTTTTTACAACATGTTCATGAATTAACTCACTGGAATCCATATAAATTGATGTCATGGAAAACAATATTACTAGAAATCATCACCTATGATTTCTCAAAATATGTACTTTCATTGTATTATTTGTCCCAAATATAATCTTGGAAAGTTGATCTATGGATCTCAGGGACATTTCCCTTTATCATCAGGACCTTTTGAGACACACCAACTGGATTTTGTTCAACTGCCTCCATCTCAAGGATACAAACATATTTTGGTCATAATTTGCACATTTTCTCACTGGGTTGAGGCATTCTTATGCCATGAAGCTCCAGCCCATATCATAGATAAAATTTTGCTAAGGAAAATTATTCCTTCTTTAGGAGTTCCTTCTGAGCTTCACAGGAACCAAGGAACCCATTTCACTGGTCAAATAATTCAGTCTATGGCCAATTTGTCAGCATTTCCACTGTATATACTACCCTAAAGTTTTCCTGGCTGGTGGAATACACAAATGGGATAATAAAAACATCAGCCTATGGAAAAGCCTATTGGACTTTTAACCTCACTGGCTTAAGGTTCTTCCAGTGGTATTGCTTAACTTACATTCTACCCTATTTGGAAAACATCAGCTCTCTCCCTTTAAAATAATAACAGGAAGAACCATGACCCTGAATGAAGAAGCCTACAAACCAGCTTTCCTTAAAAGTGATATTCTTTATCATTGCCAAGGCCTTATAAAGTTTCTCACTAAAATATTTATAATGAAGGATTCTTTTAACAGCAAGCTCTTGGGAGACAAAGCCATCAAAGATTATGGCCTCCAACATAGAGATTTTGTTTATTTGAAACACCAATAAATAAAGGACTCCCTTCAACCATATTGGAAGGGACCATGTCAGGTATTGTTAACCAATCCTTGGGCAGCTAAACTCAAAGTCATTGACTCATGGATTCACATTTCTCATTTTAAAAAGTTAGCTCTACCTGTGAGAACATTTTCCATCACTGAAATTTCCAAATGAAGCTGACAGGCAGCCAATCACCCTGTTCTTCAGACCAGGCTGAGAAGTAGATGAAATCTGTATAGACTACTCTCCCCAGATATTGTACCTGGCCTGTGAGAATTTTACCAAAAAAAATTCCTTTTGAACTCTTATAATTTTCCATTTTCCTTTTCACATCTTTCATAACAAAATGGAGGTAATTCACTTTCTATTCCATCCTCTTTTTTGAACATTTGTTACCACTTGGAAAGATAATACCTTAGTTAAACTGCCCCAAAGCACTTCAACAGGAGGAACCCTCAGTGATTGCTGGACACATCACTTAAGTCCACAATCAATCTTGATCAACACATGCCATTAGTTGTTCCCATCACCAATTTTGATACCAATCCAATGAGACTGTATTTCTAGAACTTCCTCCACCTAGCTTAATCTTTCAAGTAAAAATTGTTCAAAGGGTTAAGGTTTCCATCCTTTGCTTAAGGTTGTCTATAGTTCTCCTTAATGTGGGACAACTTACCCCAGCACTTCCTCACTCTCTCTCTTACCTACTTACTGAATGCATTAAAGAACAAAATGTAAGTCACTTATGCCAGTGCCTCCAGCTTGTTGCCTGGCATGTTAATGGCTTTTGGAAAGCTTATAAAAAAGAACATTCCTGGTTTGATGATGTACTCTTTATATTACCTACAAACAACACAATAAATGAAAACACCCTTGGGGAAATAAGGGTGCCCCTTGTGCCCCACCAGGATATGTTTTTGTTTGTGGAATAGGTACAGACTCCCCAGCTTAAAGTAGGGCATGCCAATGTCTGGATAGCTGGCAAATGGGACTCTGCCTGTTAGGAGAATTTGTTTCCCATCTCTCTCTTTACATAAGGAAAATCATAACACTTTTCCTTCTGAGCTGTTTACCAGACATAAAAAAAAGAGAATGCTAGCAGGTTGTAATGACAGTATAGGACAATGCATAGTTGGTATTCTGATTCTAAGTGCAGGAGCATATGTTAACAGAGATATGATCCAGAATCTCTCTGCCACAATTAGACAGATTTATAAAAACACGACAAAAGTATTGCAGCCCAACAACAATCTTTAAGTTCCTTTGTTTGTGTAGTCCTTGATAATTGAAAAGCCCTTGACTATCTATTAGCTAAACAAGCAGGGATATGTGCAATTGCCCATAACGCTTATATCAACACTTCAAGAGAAGTGGAAACTAAAAAAAAAAAAAACAAAAAATCACTCAAAAGGCTAAACAATATTATCTAACCCCAGTGAGATTGGCCTCTATCAAAAAATCTCAAAACAACAAATGCTGGCAAGGATGTAGAGAGACAGGAACACTCCTACACTGCTGGTGGGACTGCAAATTAGTGCAACCTTTGTGGAAAAAAATTTGGAGATACCTCAAAGAGCTAAAAATAGAAATACCATTCTATCCAGCAATAGCATCATTAGGCATCTACCCAAAAGAGCATAAAACATTCTATAATAAAGACATCTGCACCCAAATGTTTATGGCAGCACAATTAACTATTGCAAGGATGTGGAAACAACTCAAGTGTCTGTCAATTCATGAGTGGATTATTAAAATTTGATATATGTTTGCAATGGAACATTGCTCAATTCTAAGAAACAACAATGAGCTAGCACTGCTTATATTGTCCTGGATTGAGCATAAGCCCATTATCCAAAGTAAGGTGACACAAGATCAGAAGAATGGACTCCACATGTACTTGCCATCAAATTAGTACTGACTGATGAACACTATGGTGCTCAAATGGTGGTGATGTTCACCAGGGATTCAGGGGTTGGGAGGGTAGACCCACAACTGAGGGATGTGGTGAGCATTGTGAGGGAAGGACATACCTTTAACCCTTTAACCTTTAACCCCTAGGGAGAGGCAAAGATATAAAATGCAACCAAAATGTTTGTACTCTCATATTTTCTTGAAATAAAATAATAGAACATAAAGGCTAAATGGCTACAAGATGTTAGAAAGACCATTTACAAGATTTATTTGATTGGTTACTTTCAGAAATAGGAACACATTTTGAGCTGAATTTCAAATTATTTTATTAATAATTGTCTTTATTTGCATCATATGTTTAGTCTTAAATGGATTATGCTTTATATTTCTAGATGTCTGAAGTCAACAAACACTAAAATTATGATAGCTAGACACTTAGAAATGATACAAAATGGCACAGCTCCTTGGTAAGCAAATGGCCTGATGACTGAGAGCCCACTGCTCTGTCCCTCAATCAACTCAGCCTTGAGACCTCACTAAATTCTTAAGCCATAGTACCTCTCCTTTTCCCCTCTCACATGGGACAAGACTAGGAATGAACCTTTTCAGCAACATGAGACAAACCTGTACTTAAAATGTTGATCATCAATGCTTTCAGAAGAGAAAGATCTCTATCAAATGGGGGAAATGAGAAAGAAAAGTGACTCAGAGCAGTCTGAGGCATGTAAGGTATGCAAAATTTATCAGGCCCAGAAAGACATGAGCATGAGACTTAGTCATGTCTCCCACCCTAGGGGTAATTGTTTAAAGGAATTTTGTTATTCCTTTTCTTCCCTGCAGTTTCAGACTAGCTGATAAATAACCTAAAATGTTACTACAAGTTGCATAATGTGACCCTCATCATCCATGTTCCTGGAACTTGTGATACAAAGAGCAATGTATAGCCAATTGATAGCTTATGTTATTTTAATAGACGAATGTAAGTTTTGTTAAACAACTTAGGAATTGCCCCCTAACTTCTTCTTTTTCCTTCAAAAATTCACTTGTCACTGCTGCAAATTGGAGCATATACTCAGGGCAACTTGAATCTACAGACTTCCAGGCTTTAGTCCTCAATCTTGGCCCAAATAAACTCTCTACTTATATTAATTTTGTCTCAGTTTCTTCCTTTAGGCAGATATGTTCTATGCTCTTTCTCTATGAATTGGACTACACTACGTACCTCATATAAATGGAATCATACAGTACAGTAATGTGTCACTTAATGGCAGGAATGTGGTTTCAGAAATGTGTCATTAGGTGATTTTGTTGTGCAAACATCATAGACTGTACTTAGACAAACCTAGATGGCATAGACTATTATACATCTAGGCTATGGTATAGCCTATTGCCCCTAGGCTTGAGCATGTTACTATATTGAGTACTGTAAGCAATTGTAACACAATGGTATCTGTGTAAATAAACATAGAAAAAGCACAGTAAGAAATATTATAATCTTATAGGTCCACCGTAGTATATGCAATCTGATCCATCTGTTGACCGAAATATTGTTGTGAGGTGCCTGGTTGTATTTGTCTTTTGTGTACTGGCTTATTTCACTTAGCATAATGTCCTCGAGGTTCATCTATGCAACTTCTTTTTAAAGTACACTTTCCTAGCCGGGCACGGTGGCTCACGCCTGTAATCCTAGCACTCTGGGAGGCTGAGGCGGGCGGATTGCTCGAGGTCAGGAGTTCGAAACCAGCCTGAGCAAGAGCAAGACCCTGTCTCTACTATTAATAGAAAGAAATTAATTGGCCAACTAATATATATAGAAAATTAGCCAGGCATGGTGGCGCATGCCTGTAGTCCCAGCTACTCGGGAGGCTGAGGCAGAAGGATTGCTTGGGGCCAGGAGTTTGAGGTTGCTGTGAGCTAGGCTGACGCCATGGCATTCACTCTAGCCTGGTCAACAAGCGAGACTCTGTCTCAAAAAAAAAAAAAAAAAAAAAAAAAAGTACACTTTCCTAAAATCAGGCAATGTTTATGTTAATCTATTTTCTACTCAACCTCTTCTAAGTTCAATTTTCATATTCCTGAAGGACATTGAGAACTTCTTTTAGCAAGGGTCAATGTGTTGTAAACTCAGTCTTTCTCAAAAACAAACAAACAAAAAAAAACCCTCTTTATTTTCTTTTATCTTGAATAATTTAACTGAGTAAAAAATTTTAAGTTAACAGCAATTTTCCCAACAGCACTTTGAAGATATTGTACTCACTTATACTTTTGGCATATGCTATGCCATCCAAAAGACCACCAGGATGGCTAACCAGTAGAAAGAAGAGCTTATTGGTGATATTAGTTTGCAAATCAAAAAGACACAATCTCCAGCACAAACCAAAGGCATTCTCTCTGCAAAGAGGGAAAGGGCTCATTGGTTTTCATGCCTCAGAGGGTCTGTACTACACAATAGAATCATACATATTCAGCAGGTTTAGGGGAAAAGTTACATATATTTATGAGAGAGGTCAAGCATATACATCCCATGTTCACTTTGGGGTGGATTTCTAACATTAAAATGAGGCAGAATTTGGCTCTTTACATCAAAAGGTAAACTATAGTACACAATGAGAGTTTGTGTGCAGTCTCTATACACTGGCTGAAACTGGCTTGAGGGCTACAGTGGCTTATTAGGAAAGAATGTTTTTGAGGCCGGTTCTCCATCCAGTCAGACTTGTAGTGATCTGGGTTGTAAATCAGAGTTAGGAAAGATCTGACAATTTGCCTGATAGCTCCTCTTTTTACAGAGTTTAGCAAGAGTCTGGTTTTTCTTGTAGCCATAGGAATTTAGAAAGTTGCCCTGCCACCCAAGCCCTGAACCCTTGACCTGTTAAGTAACTTTTTTTTCCTTAACCTTAAGGTCCATCTTTAGTTGATAAGGGGGCATCTATTTTGGCCTCTCAAATCACAACTATAACTGATGAAAAGTTTTCTTTTAAGTTTTCTATCTAAATGGCATTTTTAAAATAAGGAACCATATTTTCTCTTTATATTTAAGATTTTCTCTGAGGTTCCTATTTTTATGTTCATGAGAATGGGTCTAGATATTTATAGGTATGCATGCATATGTATGACTTGTTTTTAGTTTTATTATTTTTATCAAACTCTTTGTAATTTCTTGTACATACAAGGGAGTGTGTGTGTGTGTGTGTGTGTGTTGTTCTAATCAAATTCATTGTAATTTCTGAATCTAAAAACTAGGGTTTTTGCATTCTGGAAAAAAATTGTAGGCATTATCTCTTTGGATATTACTTGGTTATTATTCTTTTCTGAAGCTCCTATTATAATGAAACATATGTCAGGTTTTGTCCATTCTCTATATATCTTAACTGTTCTTTCATATTTTCATATTTTAGCTCTTTGGCAAAGTAGTAGATTAGAGGATTTTTCTAGCAAATTATCATTCCCCTTCCATCACCCACAGGAGAAATATTCTTCCCCGATATTAATATGGGTCTTACATAGTTGGACTTGTCTTTTGATCTCTTGCTTTTTGCTATGAAAACATAACTCAGTGAGCCTCCAGTTTAAGGAGGATAAGAGATATGTGAAGCAGACCAGGATCCAAACTAAAGCTTAGAAACCAGCTGAGTCCTGCTAAGATTAGCCAGACTTCAGCTCACCCACAAATGCATGAGTAAGAAATGCATGTATATTGCTGTATGTCATTAGGACTTTGGATATTTTAAAAGACAGAACATTTAACCAATACAGAATCTGGTATTTAAAATGGAGTGCCACCATAACAAAAACCTAAAATATGTGGCATTGGCCCTGTGAATGGGCAATAGGTAGTGATGTAATTGTTATAGGAGGGTGGAAAAATGGCAAGCAGTGTAAGGTAGTAGCAAAACATTTAGTAAAATTGTTACCTGCAATAACAAGAACATGTATCTAATAAACATGTGAAGTTGGGTAAGGTGATTTCAAAAAAGAATGTTAAAAAGCTAGCTGCTACCAGCTGCATTTGGAAAAGTACAAGAAAGGGGTGAATTCAAAAAGAACTGCCTGTATTACAGACAGAATTGAGAGGGAATATAGTCTAGAAATTCTGAAATTTATAGGGTTAAAAATGAAACTGTTCCTCACCAAATCCCAATCTCAATAAAAAAGCAAATCTAGGCCACTGTCAGTAAAACACAGCCTCAGTGCAAAGACCAGATCAAGGAGGTAGCTGCAACACTTTTTGTGAAAACCTTGGGAGAGATTAATGTGGTCCTACCATGCAGGACTCAGTGTCCTGATAGCAGACTCTAGATGAAAGGTAGCCCACAAAAGAAGTGCTTTCAGAATAAACACTTGTGGAAGAAAGGAAGCAAGCAAGATTGAGCATAGAAAGAGAGGTATTATATAAAAATAACCAACCTACTGAAGTTAGATTGCTCCTCAAAGTTGTTCCAAATTGAGGCAAATTGGGCCAGGTCTTTATAACTCTACATCAATTAGTTATTGCATACTGGCTGCCCTCGAAAGAGCATTACCTATGAATGGGGACTCTTTTCAGCTGAGACTTAATTCCCAAAGACTGACAGTTGAGGTCAGTAGAAATCCCAGCAGCTGGAAAAATAAATTCTGTAGCCTTGAAGGAAGATGTTAATGGCATAGTACAATTATCCAATTCAATTCACCTCATACACCACTCAGGGCTCCTTTGCATAATGTTTGGGAGCAGCTCTAAAATTTGGAAAGAAAGTTAGTGAGATAAACAACTTCCACCACGAAGCCCTCAAATGATACTCAACATATCCTTCCTTATCTACCCATTCTAGATTCTCCTTGCCTTGACTAGCTCTTCTGCTGGTCTTGGTGGCTTACCTGGTGGGATGACCCAGTTGCTCATCCTTAAGAGTCATCATACCTTTTTTAGGTCATGAATACATTTCTAGTCCACTTACTGTCAAAATTCAGCAAAAGTGTACCAAGAGATTACAAATACATTCCTCTCTGCCATCATTGTATAAAAGCAGCCCAACCTCCAGCTGGTATTTATAACAGGATGACAACTCTGCCAGGATGGTGACCCTTCTCCTTACCTGTTCCTTTAGCACTAGAAGTGAAATACTACTATGGCTACTCTATTCTTGTGACCATTGTTCCAGCTCTGAGGACAGTGATAGTAAACAGGGCCATTTCTACTTCCACCCCTTGATTTCCATACCCATGAATTCTACTTATTGGGAATACTGCAACATACATTGGTCATTGATTCAGAGTTTGTACTTCATAGGGTATCATCATGAAGCTGGTGCTTCAGCTGATCCTTCAATAGGCCATTCCATTGCTCTATTAGGCCAGCAGCTGTTTATAGCTGTGGTTGGTGTGATATGTGAAAGAACCAGTGAATCACATACATGGTCAGTTGCTTACTCACTACCACATCTCTTTTGCTATAAAATGAATCCCTTTGTTGATGTGTTGTATAAAAGATCCTGTGACATGAGATCAAACCCTCTGTAAGTACTTAGATGGTAGAAATGGTTGAGGAACTATTGGCAGGGGGAAAAAGCCATACTTGTAATATGTGTCAATTCCAATCAAGATGAATCATTGAACATTCTAGAAAAGAAGGGATTCAATGTAATTAACTTGTCATTTGGTTCTCCTCTAGGGATGATTCCATATCAAGGGCTCAAGATTGTTCTTTGTTCTTGATAGGTTGGACATTGGCAGCAGCAGTAGCTAAATCACCATTGGTAAACGGGAGCCCATGGTGTGGGGCTCTTGTATAGCTGCCATACTGGCCATTATAGCTACTCAATTCTTGTGCCCCCTGTTCAAGCTCTGGGGATGAAGGCTAGTTGATGTCAACTATTGGAGTCATTCAGTCTGTTTATTCAGTACCTCTTTTATGGTTTTTGCTTTATGGTTGGTGTTCATATGTAATACAAAAATCTCAACATTTTGTGCCCACTCCCACAGTTCTATTCACATACTTTTTCCTCAGACTTCCTAGTCTTCAATCTTCCAATATTTCTCCTTTAAGGCCCTTGACCAAACTTCTCTTTCTATACAAAGTAGATGAGCAGGTGTATCATCCAAAGCTCTGCCCATTGGGAAGATTTCTCCTGACTGCTGTCTTTCATGTCTACCCATAAATGAATTTATAGTGCAGAAACTATCATTTTTGGTTTGTATCCATATCCCAAGCTGAACCATTCATACATAAACCTTAGCTTTTTTCCTTTATTGCAAAATGGTCATAAGAGATCCACCATGAAGTCATGGCTATAGGTTTTTAGTAGAAAGTGTCTACTACAGGTGGTATCTACTAGATCATTTAACCTGGATAAAAAGGATATATGAAATATTAAGAACATAGATCAGCAGAAGCTAAATGTACCCAAAGTATCAGTAATTCATATTATAAAGTGAGATAACTGTATCTAACTATGTCAATCAGGGTTTTTCAGAGAAACAGAACCAATAGGAGATTGTTTATTTATGATAGGAATAGGCTGATGTGATTATGGAGGCCTAGAGTTCCCACAATCTGCCATCTACAAACTGGAGACCAAGGAAAGTCAGTAGTATAATTCACTCTGACTCCAAAGGCCTGAGAACCAGGGGAGCCAATGAGGTAAGTCTCAGAACAAGTTCAAAGGCCTGAAAATCAGGGAGCTGATGGTATAGGTCCCAATCTGGGTTTGCCTTATCTGAATATTGGTACCTTCCCTCAAATTAAGATGTTGGAACTCAATACCCAATATGATAGTATTAAGAGGTGGGGTCTTTTAGAAAATGATTAAATCATGAGGGCTCTGTCCTTATGTAATTTATGTGGTTCATAAATTACCCAGTCTGTTGTATTTTGTTGTAGCAGCCCAAACAGACTAAAACAGGGTCCAAGGATCCAAAAACCAGGAGCAGCAATATCCCTGGGCAGGAGAAGCACTGGAATGGCCTGTCTTCATAATCACTGAAGACTTAAGGTATGACTATTACTTTATGTATTGTGCTAGTTTTAGAACTTACTGCTAAAAATACCTTAGATACTTTTGTCAACTAGTAGTCCAGAAATTATATCTTATTGAGTCTAATTTCTTATCATTGTTATCCATGATATAATATGTATCTGTTGGGGCTGTAGTGGATGGACACAATGATCAGTTTTAGGTCTGAATGCATTTTGATTTGTCTTAATTTCCTTAAGGTAGACTGTTCTATCTATCTGTATTAGTTTTTTATTGCTGCTAGAACAAATGACCATATTTAGTGATTGGAGACAACGGAAGTGCATTATCCTACATTTCTATAGGTTAGAAGTCTTCCATAAATCTCATTTTGCTAAAATCAAGGTGTTGGCAAGGACCTTTCCTTTCTGGAGGCTTAAATAGAGTAGTCACATCACTCTCCAAATATAGCCAGGGAAATTTCCTCTACTTTTAAGGATTCATGTGATTAGACTGGAGCCAACTAGACAATCCAGGATAATCTCCCCATATCAAGGTCCTTAACCTTAATCACATCTGCAAAATCCCTTGAGCCATGCAAAGTAACACATTTACAGGTTCTGGGATTAAGACATCAACATCTTTGGGAGCCACTATTCTACCTTCCATGCCTGTCACTCCACAGGTAAGATGATTCTAAAACATATTTTTGATCTGTTATGTCTATAATTAGAAAACATCCATAAGTATATAAAAATATTTTTGTATTATATTCTCAGCTTCCAAGTACATTATTTTATCCCTAAGAATACCTTCACAGAAAAGACTGTGAATAAAGATAGACTTTTAATATTACTTTTAGTCTTATGCTTCTCAACTCTATTAGTAATCGGATTTCTTTGACATGGGCCACTACTAATTTTAACACAACTGTTTATACTATTGCATAGCACCTTTGTGACCTTAATGAATTTGTTTAGACATTAAAATTTAGTAGCTGACATAGTCTAAACTGGAAAAATATTTTGTAAATAATAATTGCTACCATATGTTGAGCTCTGAGTTTTGCATTTATTATTTCATTCATTTTTTAATGAATCACATAAAATAAGTCTATCGTCACCTTTTTACAGATGAGGAAACTAGTTTCCAGTATCACAGAACTAGTAATAGTAGAATGGGGTATTCAGATATATATCTTCTTGACTCAAAAATGTATAATCTTTCTACTATAGCCTAATAAATCTCCATTACCATTAAATAAATTATCTGTAAATGTATACTGTTATTTTCTGCATATCTCATAAATCTCCATGCTGTAGAAATCTACATGCTGTAGAAACATGTCCAATGTTTATGTCGCAACCCAGGCCATTAATAATTTTAGAAATGCATAATTGAAATAGTTAAAGAGAGCCTAGTCAAAAGCATACTGGCTAGCAACAACAATATGTTTCTAAAATCTCTAAACTTGTTTTTTCTTGTTTTTATTGTTGGTATCTTCTAATTTTACCTAAACAGACCATGTAGTCTGTAGCGTCCTGTTGCTTAGAGATACCTGGAAGACAACATCACAAAGAATGCCAAATTTAATGTTTCTATCAATTCTGGAACATAAGATCTGCTATTATATTGTTCTAAAACTCTTTGTAAGCAGTTTAAATCTTTTTTTCTATCTCAGCCAAAATGAAGAAAAGGATTTCCCAAACAGAAAATCATAATAATTCAGTCCTCTCTTGGGAGAAAACAAAGTTAATCCCTCTGGAATCTCTATAGCTGCAGAATCACATTGCACAACTCTCTACTTCACTTTGGTTGCGTAGATTTTCAAGATCCATGGGCATTAAGAAAAAAAAAATTCTTAAGCTTTTGGATGAAAATGATTTAAAATAAAAATTATCAAGTATAAAATGTTAAGATCAATATTTTATTTAAATTGTTCATTTAAAAGAAAAGATCAGCATATTTGAAATGATGTTTAGCTTTCTAAATTCCATCATGATGCTTGTGAAAAGACTCAAAGGCTGCTTACACATTTCATGTACTAGTTCTTTATCAACCTTGAAATCTGTAAATAAATGTAAATAACAAATAAAGAAAATATAAAACAGGCAGATTTTTTCCTCCTATTAACTTTGATCTATATCACTCTTGGTTGAATGGGACAAATCAACTCTGTCTTGGAAGTTTCTTACCATAGACGTACATTTAATTTTTAAATATATAAGACCCACATAACTATGCCTATTAAGGATTTCTTTTGCTATAATTCTAGACTTATTAGACTACTTATTTGTTTATTGATCCAAATCAATTTAGTTCTATCACCATTTAGTGAGAAGCTTCTATAGGACAGACTTATACAGGACAAACAACCTTCATGGTAGTGTCAGCTTTTATAGCATGTTATATGTGCTTCTCAAAAAGAGGATATAAATAGGAACCCATATTAATCAATTGGTAGACTTTATGCCCATGCTAAAATTAAACTTTCCAGATCCTATAGAGTAGGATATATAGCTTTGTTTTTTCTAATTTTTTAAAATTTAAATACGTTTGCTTGAGGCAGATAGTTCAATAGCATCCTCACAACTCCCTACTATCTTACAAAAGATTTGCTTCACCTGTTCATGTTAGCTTTATCTAACTCATGCAAGTATTTGAGTTTCCGCCCCTGAAGTCTAATCACCTTATTTTGTAATGAGAAAATGAATGTTCACAGAGATTAAATAATTTGGCCAAGGTTACCCAGCTAGTAGTGGCACTGAGCCAGAGTCAAAATCCAAGTACACTGGCTCTTCGTAAAAGGCATTATATTCACTTCACTACTTTTCATTCTCTTTATCAGAACCTAACATTTTTCTGAAATAAGGAGCCCCTGTGTTTTTTTTTTTAAGCTTTAAAAATTTCATCGTGGCACTTACAATTTTTATTCATATCCCAAGTTTCAAAATATCATTAACAGATTAAGCACTTTACTACATGCTATTTTGGTGTTTGCACTACTCCCCCGCCTTTCTACTGCCTTTTAGCTGTTCATAGAGCTGGTAAAGGGATAAGGGAATTATAAAATTACATAAGAGAAAACAATGAAGGGTTTAGAGAAATGAATAAGAACGAGGAGGTGGTAGAGTTATCAGAGGAAATAACTGTAGAGGAAGGGCAGGGGAGAAGAAAAACGGAGACAGTGGTTCCTGAAGATCAAAGATAGGAAGAGTTGAGAAATAAAGACAGCCAGGTCATCAAACATTGTTCTTTTAGGGGTTGTGCTGATTTTGTATATATATATGTGATTTGCAAAATCCACTTAGACTTTAGGCAGATTTTCCCTTGGGCTCATTTAGCTCATGTAGCCAGCCCCATACAAAATTGTGAAGTAGGCAAAGCTTATCTTGGAATTCTCTTTTGTACTTTCCTCCATTCACCTCTATTAAAAACTCAAATGATTTTTCTTCTTTCTCTGGTTCACCCCAGGCTGAAAATTGGCTGTCTTTGACACCTTTATTTTAAAGTCTTACTCTCTCCTGGAGTATTTACACTTCAATCCCATCTCTTAATTGTTGAGTAAAAGAACCTTAAAGGGATTGTTTAAACATCACTGAGCAGAGGGGGGAATTACTAGAAGGTCAAGGAATCTTTCCTAGAGTATCTCTAATTTCAAAACCAATTCTGACTTTACATGAGGTCCACATCGCTCATGTTAAGCCTAATTCCTAAAATACTCAGCATGCTCCTTTTCTGTACTCAAATTTCTAAATTAAGTTTTAAATGGACAAGAAAGGTATAGAAGTTCTGGAGGTAATAACAATCACTAAGCAAATAGTACATTCATAAACAGTTAACTAAGGAAAGCACTGGTGAAGACACTCATTCTAAATAAGCTGATGTAACCCCTGATTTATAGTCAGTTATCTGTGATTCAAGGTGAAATAGCTTTTTTCATCAATTTATTTACTTATTCTGTAGGCATGTGGCCCCTAACCTATTTAGTATTTATGAACAATATTTTATTTCTCTTCATAAGTGAGAGAAAAAGAACAGTAACATATGCAGAATTTCCATAAATTGACAAACTGAGGTCACTAAAAATTTGATTGCTATAAACAAAATCATAAAGATCAGTAAAAAATAGAAATTTGTCCAAACCTTCTAGATTTTGCAGCCAGACTTTCTGGTTTCAAATTTTGGTTCTGCTACTTACTTGCCTCAATTTCTCTTCTATAGATTCAGATAAAATACTGTAACAATTATTTCTTTCCTGACTCTGATGGCAACTAATTACAACTATAAAATGAACTCATAAATCTTATGTATAATTCAAATTGACATTGAATTTACACATATATATCCAGTTAACTTGCTGCTTTGAACATGGTAGAAGTGAAGAAAAGATTATTTTACTTTGCTGTATGGTTATAGACTTCAACACTTCAAAAATACATTCTTTGAAGGGAAACTGGACAACAAAGTATGAATGAAGTATTGAAGTACTGGTTATGTTATGTTTATAAAATGACAGAGGGCACAGTTTTGCCTTCAAAAACCCTAACACTTTTTTTCAACAGCTTTATTGAACTATAATTCACATACTGTGCAATTCACCCTGTCATCAGTAAACAACACTAGTGTTTATTGATTGGCTATTATGTTCTAGGCAATAAACACCTACTGTTTCATTTAATCTTCATAAAAAGTCTTTAAGGTAGATATTATTATACTCAATTTTATGATTAAAGTAAAGGTTAAGTCCTTTGCAGTTAGAGGTTGAAGTGAGGACTGAACTCATGTTCTTAAATATGTTCTCTAAGATATTTTTTCTATATCATGCTTGCCTCTCTTTGGAAAATTACTTTGTTCTCTTTCAGAGTGGGCGGAAAAGAGAAAAATCTGACCCTTTGAGGGTACCCATGGTTCGAGAAATTCTAATCTTTTAACCCATGGTTCGAGAAATTCTAATCTTCTAATCTTTTCCTGTAGGGGGAAAAAATCCAAGTATTACAAGAAATAGCAGCAACTGGAAGTTGTTTTAAAACTGTCAAATCAAGGTTGATGTGATAATGCAAAATACTATCATTACATAGAAACAAGCAATCATAATGCTGATATACACAAATCATGTCAATATATACTGCTTTCACTTGGAAGGAGTCAGCACTTCCTACTACCATAACTACACCCATCTTTACTGCACTCCCACCAAATGAGTTAGGGTAGGCATTAAAAATGGGGAAACAAGAGAAATTATGTGGGGATTCTTGTCCATCTTTTAGACTTTTTACAACATTATATTATCTTACAGTCAATCTCTGGGTATCTTCATGCTTGGAAATACTTAAGAAATTATGCCACAATTCATTCATTAAACAGATATTTAGGTGGCTTTTACTTGTCAGGCAGCACTGTGCTAGCCGCCAGGTGTACAGGGGTTTAAAAAGAAAAAAAAAGATGAATCCAGTTCCAGCTTTTATGGAGCTTATATTTTAGTTCAGGTTTTCCTAAGAAGAGGTAGTGAACGTGCTATAGTGTCTATTGAACCTGCCTCTCCACTTACTGACTGCGTGACCTTGGCATCTGATTTTTAAGAGACTCGATTTTCTCATTTGTAACGTAATTGTTGACCTCAAATAAAGGTGGTATTATCTGGTTTCATTTCAGGTGTACGGCACCACGGGAAGATGAGGTTAAGTCTCTTACACGGAGGACAAGCGTTTCCCGCACGTTTTCTTCCCCTTTAGTATCCAGCATTATTCAATACTGTCCACATTTTACTCCTTGTTCTCCGAGGAACTGGGACATGTTTTTCACTGCGGCTCAGTTGTCAGGGTGTGCCTGGGGAGGCGTCACAAAGAGACTATAAAAGGTCCCCACCTACAGCAGAAGTATGAGTGCTGGACGGAACCCAGGAAGGGCACTGGGGCCAAGCGTTCGGTTTCGGATTGTTCTTTGGGCCAACCGAGCTTGGGTTCTGCGACTCGTAACGAAAAGCCTAGAGTCACTGAGCCGCTGAATTTTCTGCCATAGCTTAGCCGTCCCCACGCCCCTCGCCACACCCCACCCTCAAGCGTGAGTGAATGCGCAAATAAGGGTTTTCGGCGTCTGTGGGAAAAAGGGAGGGAAAGGTAAAGTTGAGGAAGAACGCACTGGGCGGTGGCGTCGCTCAAGCGAGAGAGCGCCCGAGCCCGCGGCGAGGAGAGTTAAAGCCTGACGGTCCCGGGCCGGAGGCGGCCAAGGCGAGATGCTGGACGGGCGGGAACCGATTGGGGGCAGCAGACCATGGCCGCGCACCCAGTTCGCCCCTGGGGCCTCCTCTTGCCCGGAGACACCCCCCCCAACTTACGTCTCTTTTGGTTTCGACCTGCCGACTGGGAGGGGCCGTGGGACGCCATTCCCACAATGCTCTGGGGCGTGCCGCCGCCGTCGCTGCCGCCTCCGCTACCGCTAGTGGAAGAAGATGGCGGAAGGCGGAGCGGCGGATCTGGACACCCAGCGTTCTGACATCGCAGCGCTGCTCAAAACCTCGCTCCGGAAAGGGGACACCTGGTGAGGGAAGAGGGCTGAAGTGGCCGCGGTTGCTAGAGGATGGTGGAGGACTGGGCGGGAACAGCGGGCTGGTGTCTTTTCGCTAGTGACAGGTGCGAGCAGGTCCGGCGCCGGCCGCCCTGGCGGCAGCATTTTGGCCGCTCCCTAAACGTTAGGGCAAAGGTTGGACCCGAGATGAGGGCCAGGGTTCGTGGCTTGCCGAGGCATGCTGAGAGGTATGCGGGGAGCGGCGCCGGCGGCTCTGACTCGCGCGGTTCTCTTCGTCCTCCTTCCTCCCGTAGTGCCGCTCCCACCTCGGGCCTTCCTGAATGATAGGCTACGGTCGTTCGGCGTGAGTCTTAGACTGTTTTGACAGGTCCCTGTCCCGCAGCTTGTCGCGATCTCACCGGCTTTACTTCAGTCATTTCCTTTCCCGGAATTGTCGGCATCCAAGTTCCTTATTTATTCTGATTCTTGTGGTCTTCCGGGAGGCAGGCTGTAGAATGTTTGCGGTCTGTATTACACAGGTGGCATGTGTCAGGGCTCCACATAAGAGAAAGAAACCCTAGTTTCCAGTTCCTTGTCAAAAGGAGAGAGGAGAGTAGGGAATCTTAGGCTTATGAGAGATACCACGTGGTCTTATGCTTTAGTGGTGACTTGATAGAAGCCAACAGCGTTTCTGTTAAAAGTGCAGCCCTTCCCTTCTGTTTGAAGGATAACGTAGGCCTGCAAAAAGTAGATAAGTCCACTTGAGGCTTAAGTAACTTGCTAATATTCAAACTTGTAAAATGCCAAAGGGTATACACTTAAAATACTGAAGGAAGTGTGTGGATATTTTCATACTTGTCGGCCATATCAAGTGGCATCCAGAATAACTTAAATATGTGAAGATGTAATATGAAGAGAAAATGCTGTGTTTTTTGGGAAGAATAACGTGTCTGTTTATTATAATAAAACATTATTTTCACTTCCCACTGCTAGCATAACAGTGGTATATAATTTACAGAGTTTTTTTAAATGTACTCAAGTATGACTTAGTGGAAGGAGTATATGATTTAGCCCTGAGTTTTGTCACAGTTCTACCACTCAACTTGTAGTATGATTTTGAAGAAAGTTAATTTAAATCATTGCACTTCAGTATCCTAATCCATAAAGTGGACAATAATATTTTATTATAGGAGTTTTATCTTGATCCAATTAAATATTTCAGGGACGTTATATTTATGAGATATTATATTTGATATAAGATAAAAGGTAAATCCAGATTTCCATAAAATAGAAATCCATAAGTTAAAATATGGATATTATTTTCTCTTTAACGTTGTCATGTTTTTGGCATACTGAGTTTTGTTGACATTACAGGGTGATAGGAGCAATGTGTATTATGGGCATTGAGCTTTTTAAAGTTTGTTATTTTTCAAGTGAGTTTATTTTTGCTTTTTAATAAAGTTAGTGTAAATAATTTTATAGATATATTTTAAGCACCGAATACAGGAAGTTCATAAATTTGAATCATTACAATGGTTTTACTTTCTTATCTCCACCATTTATTCCTGACAAAATGCTGTGATAATTGTGATCATTTTCAAGTAAACTAATAGGTGGCAGACTTGGGATTTTATTTAAGTACTTTGATCTAAGTCTTAGTACTTTTTTCCTACTTTGTTAGGCTATGTACTGTGTTTCTATGGTAAAGATCCTTAAGGGTATAAATAAATATTTATGGCTTTACAGTAAAAATTGGACCTTAAAATAACTTAATCATAGTTGTTCATATTGGAATGTTTCTAAAATGTTTATTACTGTGGGGAAATTGGACATTTCCTAAGACACCTATGTTTAACTTGGCCTGTAGATTTTTAAAGGTGAAACCAATCTCTAGTCCCTATTGTAAGTTAAAGAACATTAAAATTTTTTTAATTTATCTGCCTATTACCACCTCATAAAAAGATAAATTCAGTTTTCCATAAAATAGAAATCCATAAGTTAAAGTATTGATATTATTGTTTCTCTTTAATGTTGTCATGTTTTTGGTATAGTGAGTTTTGACATTGCAAGATGATAGGCGCAATATGTGTATTATGGACATTAAACTTTTTTTAAGGTTTGGTGTTTTTCAAGTGAGTGTATTTTTGCTTTTTAACAAAGTTACTGGAGATAATTTTATAGACATATTTTAAAGACTAAATACAGGTGGTTCGTAAATTTGAGTCATTTCAATGGTTTCATTTTAAAGAAAAGGAAACTGAAGGCCAGATATTTAGATAACAGCAGAATGTACAAGTTTTATCCCCACATGCATTGTTTCTTTTATTTAAAGGAAAAAAATTACAGGAACAATATGCTACTGAGAGTTGCAGAAACCAGTCTGATTTACATGTGAACCAGTTTATTTGCAAATTAGCAGGTGAAACCTGTCAAAAAAGCAAAAAGAAATAGTACAAAGCAAAGTTTCATTCAGAGTTTTAAGAATAATTTGGTAAGTATAAATTTGATGATGAACTTGTGAGTACAGAACTGGTAGGAATATTTAATAATTTAGTTATTGGGCTTATTGTTTTGAAACTAACTAGAAAGTTTTCTTTTGTTAGTGTTACGTCATTTACAGGAAATGAAACCAAAAAGGAGAGCTTTTTTTAATGTTGGTAAATTGGTAAAAATAAGGACAGAAGTAGTGACATTACTGTGTATTTTTTTTTACATTTTAGTTGCTTAAAAATCTAAAAAAGCAAGTGTTCTTAAGTGTTTTTTGTAAATTTTTCAATCACTTCTAAATTGTTAGTTTTTAATCTTTAGGTTAGTCTCTTTAGGGTATTTGGGCAAATCCTGCTTGTTATTTTATAGCTGAAACCAGCCATACACAAATGGAACATTGTCTTGACATAAGTATGTAACCATCTCAGAAAGACTGTTTGGGCTACTGAGAAAAAAATAGTGGGTTTACCATAAGTTTATATAAAAGTTTAATAGAGATACTTGAAGTTGTAGTCAAAATGCATTAAATGAATAAATTTCACTAATTAGCTCTTGAGCACTTTGGGAATAAAGACTGTCTCATGGTATTAATAACTCAGGTAACTATAATGCTTAGAAGCAAGTATAAAGATTTATTGGATTCTCTGTTAAACAGTTTCCCTTTGTAAGCATTGAAAACATTTTATCTACAAACTGCTTTTTCAGAGATGAAAAGAAGTTATACAAGTCTTGAGATGATATACTTGGTACTAGACTTTATGCTGAGAAGTATAAGTTGATGCAGAAGAGTTAGTTATACCTTTTAAAAAGGTGAGACAGGAAAAGTACCACTGTTCTGCATAAGGCGTAAAGCAGTGGTCTCATAATGATACTTGTTGATCTGTGTTTCAATTCACATAAGATATTTAGAAAACTATGAACAAAATTAAGTTAGAATTTAGGAGTTATAGAAAAAGGATAAGTGAACTAGAATTGTTTAGGTTAGATGAATTAAAGACAACTTTTAGATACGTGGCGGTTTCTTCTGATGAAACAAAAAAAATTTGCTCAAAATACATTACGTGTATTTTAGGAACCTATTTAAGGAATGGTAATTAAATGAATGAGTTATAAAGAAAGTTTTGGGCTGTGGAATGTTCTCTTTGGGAATTTCTTTTAAAATAGACCTATTACAAGTAAATAAACAGATAACTACAAATCATCCAAATCACTGCTTCATTTTCTCCATTTTTATTAAGCGTTTTTATGTGCCAGTCATTTTCAGTAGTTTTTATGTATGATTATGTTTGGTGATAGTATCTAGCTAATTTTACAATTTAGCAAAATATTGTATTTCATTTTTGTACAAACTCTAATAACTCTGGTTGGTTTAAGGTAACTTCGGAGAGTAACTAGTTTGTGTTTAGAGTCATTTAAAATGTCTGTGATGACATTTTCATTTCAGTAAGTTGCTGAAGAATCTGATCAACAAGGTTTTAGGCAAGAGACATTGATTTCAACTTTCAGAGCTTTTCTTCCATTTTTACTTTTAGTTAGAAATCTTTGAGGTTTTATTTTGTTTGGTCCCTTATCTTTGTGCAACTTTGACACTAGCAGAAAATAACTTTCTTATAGTCACAAATCAATTAACAATGTCATAGTGATTAATCAACATGAATTCCAAATTGTTTAATATATACATACTAAAGAAAGTTTCACATCACTGTTACTGTTCAAATTAATTTTAGTTGTTCCAGGGTGTTCACTAACAGAATAGGGTATATGTTACATCATTTATAGGAAATGAAACCAAAAGGAAAAACTTTTTTAATGTTGGTAAATTGGTGACACGAAGGCATATTTTTTACATTTTAATTGCTTAAAAAGTAAGTTTTCTTAACTTACGTCTTTTTTGTAAATTTTTCAATCACTTCTAAATTGTTAATGAATCCAGGATTAATGTACACCAAGAAGATCCAGAGCTAGTTGATGATTTCATGTATCTATTTAGTGAAATTTAGGCTTTATTTTTTGTAAATTATACCATTAGCACATACAAGGTGTTAAGTAAGTGATCTTTCTATGAAATGGTTTTGTGACAGTTATTAATTTTGGTTACACATAGTATAATAAGAAAGTTTGTCACGCCATGACCTATAATATTACACTTAACCTGTAATCCTAGCTCTTGGGAGGCCGAGGCGGGCGGATTGCTCAAGGTCAGGAGTTCAAAACCAGCCTGAGCAAGAGCGAGACCCCGTCTCTACTATAAATAGAAAGAAATTAATTGGCCAACTGATATATATATAAAAAATTAGCTGGGCATGGTGGCGCATGCCTGTAGTCCCAGCTACCTGGGAGGCTGAGGCAGAAGGATCACTCAAGCCCAGGAGTTTGAGGTTGCTGTGAGCTAGGCTGACGCCACGGCACTCACTCTAGCCTGGGCAACAAAGTGAGACTCTGTCTCAAAAAAAAAAAAAAAAATTACACTTAAAAACACTATGTACCAGGTACTGTTTTAAGTGCATATTGACTTATTTACTCATCACCACAATTCAGGGTACTGGTGCTATTATTCACATTCGACAAAATGGGAATCCTAGGCTCAGAGAGGTGTTTACACAGTGGTGTATCTGGATTTTGAACCCAAGTAGTCTGGGTCTTTAATTAGTGCCCTTAAATCTTACCATGCTGCCTCTTTTTTAGATATTCATTTTAAAATGTGATTCCACTTTAAATGGGAGGGGGGGAGCTTTTTTTCATTTTAAGTGGAATCTATTTTATATTTAGTAGCAAAATTCTACCATTTTATCCCACACTTGTCTCTTGTGACTGTTCAGTTTAGATATGATATAATATGTAGAAAATCTTAACATCTTGCTTCCAGAAATTAAAACATGTTTAAAGATTGATAGGTGAATAACTGAATACACAGAACAAATGTCATTTTGATCCAAGAGTACAATCAAGCAAAAGAATCTGGGATCATTTGCTGTTGAGCTTTTGAATTTTAATTGTTTAATCATAAGCTTTTATTGGAGGCAACATGGCCCCTTTTCATATAGTTTTGCAGAAATAACACATCAAACAGGTAGTAAGATCTTATAGGATATTTTATTTAATACTTTGTACAGTATTTTAAAAGTTCAGTAATGGTTTATAGTAAGCCACAAACACATAAAGCTCTCTTTTTGGACTATTGATCTATAAGAATAATCCAGCGTAGAAAACACAAATATGAATGTTTGCTATTTTATATTCCATGTTTACCAACTTATTTTTTTCAGAAATAACTTTCAATGAATTTTTGAAGTCAATGAACATTTAAATTAAGACAGTGGAAGGTACAAGCATAATCATCTTGACATTTCTTTAGCGTTTTCTTCAAAAGTGATAGTTCCAATAGCATTACTGCTAATAGAACAATCAATTTTGCTATCGTTGTAATTAACTATATTCATTTTATTATGTGATTTTAGAGTGATTCTTTCCTCACTTTGAGAATCATTTCATTAATAAGCCATGATTATTGATGCAAGTGAATTGAAACTGTTGGGTATATTGGCAGAGAGATAAGGGGAAGGTTGAGAACAACTGATAAAGGTTGACTACATATCTTATCAGATTTGATCCTCAAAATAAGGACAAAATATTTATATTTATTTTTCATAGATGAAGAAGCTGAGAGAAATTAATTGGTTTGCCCATAGTCCACAGGTGATAGATAGTACCACTACCAGTGAACATTTATTGAATGTTTACTCAGTGGCAGCCACAATTTTAAATGCTTTACACTTACACAGCCTTTAAAGTATGTGCTCTTATTTACCTCATTTTATGTTTAATGATTCCAAAGCTGGTTTGCATACCTGGTTTATAATGGTTTAAAATACTATAATAAATATTATCTAATACCTAAAGATAAGTCCTTATTATTAAAGATGGTTTTATGCTGTCCCTACTCAAATATAATTCAAACAGTATTTCATTAAACCATGGGGATTTCTCTTCCTTTCTTAGTCCTCATATAGAATTGTCCAACAATTACTAGGTTTTTTTCCCTGAGTAATGTCAGTCCAGGTTGTACCTTTTATTTTCATTTCCTCAGTTATCATCATAATTCACACTATGAATCTCATGTTTATTTCCCTGAAGTCATTTCTCTAGACTCTTTCTCCCATCTATCCTTTAAAACAGGGAATATTTATTTTTATTATTTTAGTTCCTTTAAATTTTACCTTCCAGTTTACATAAAAGTCACTACTAAAGAAACCTAACATAAGACTGATCATAAGTGGCCTCAGTTTTGGATACAGATTAAAATTAAGTATTTGAGGGATGGATTAAAAATGGCTCCTCAAAAAGAAAGACATAAATTCCGGTTGTAATGTAAGGCAGAAAATTAACCTGCACTTGGTATGCCCTCCACTCTTTGCTTTTTTAAAATACAGATTATTGTGATGTAATTCTCATGCCATACTATTTGCCCGCTTAAAGTGGACAGTTCATTTGTTTCAACATATGCACAGAATTGTGCAGTCATCACCAACATCAATTTTAGAATTTTTTCATTATCCCAAAAAGGTATTAGTGCTTGCCTCCCATTTCTCCCCAAACACCCCTGCTATAGACAGCTACTAATCTACTTTCTTTTTTTATTTACCTATTCTGGATATTTTGTATAAATGGAATTTCATAATATGCATAATTTTTATTTCTGGGGTAACATTTTTGTGAGTTTATCCATATTGTAGCATGTATCAATATTTCATTTTTTTTAATTGCTGAATGATATAGTCATGTGTTACTTAACAATAGGGATACGTTCTGAGAAATGTGTCATTAGGCAGTTTTGTTGTGGGAACATTGTGGAGTGTACTTACATTAGGTGGGATAGCCTACTACACACCCAGGTTAAACTGGTATAGCATTTTGTTCCTAGGCTACAAACCTGTACAGCATGTTACTGCATTGAACACTGTAGGCATTTGTAACACAGTGATATTTTTATATGGAAATGCATGCAAACATATAAGAGGTACAGTAAAAATACAATATTGTGATACAAGAGACCACCATGGTTAAGTGTGGTCCATTGTTGACTGAAATGTCATTATGTGATGCATGACTACGGTATTCCATTTTATAGACATAACACATTTAATTTATCCACTTACCAATTAATGGACATTTAAGTTTCCTGTTTTTGTTTTTGAGACAGAGTCTCACTTTGTTGCCCAGGCTAGAGTGAGTGCCGTGGCGTCACCCTAGCTCACAGCAACCTCAAACTCCTGGGCTCAAGCTATCCTGCTGTCTCAGCCTCCCTAGTAGCTGGGACTACAGGCATGTGCCACCTGTATATAATTTTTTCTATATAAATTAGTTGGCCAATTAATTTCTTTGTATTTATAGTAGAGAAGGGGTTTCACTCTTGCTCAGGCTGGTCTTGAACTCCTGACCTCGAGAGATCAGCCCGCCTCGGCCTCCCAGAGTGCTAGGATTACAGGCGTGAGCAACCGTGCCCAGACAAGTTTCCAGTTTTTGACTATCATGAATAATCTAGCTATGAACATCCATGTGCAAGTTTTCATTTCTCTTCAGTATATATTAGAAGTAGAATTGCTAGGTCTCTATGATTAACTTTTTGAGGAACTCCTATCCTATTTTCCAAAGCTGTGACACCATTTTACATTGCCACTAGCGTATGAGGGCTCCATTTTATCCACATTCTTGTCATCACTTGTTATTGTCTTTTTCATTATAGCCATCTTATTGGGTATGAAGTGATATTACAGTTTTGATTTGCATTTCCCTGATAACTAATGATTTTGAGCCTCTTTTCATCTGTTTATTGCCCATTTGTATGTCTTCTGAATGTCCTGCATCTTTCTCCATTTTAAAAATTTGGTTGCTTTTTATTATTGAGTTGTAAGAGTTATTCATATATTCTAGATACAGGTCCCTCACCAAATAGGTGGTTTGCAAAATTTTTGCTCATTCCATGGTTTTTCTTTTCAGTTTCTTGCTGATGTCCATTAAAGCACAATTTTTTATTTTAATAAATTCAGTGTATCTGTTTTTGTGTATTGTCACTTGGCTTTTGGTATTATGTCTAAGAAGGCTTTTGTGTAACTGAATGTCAGAAAGATTTACTTCTATATTTTCTTCTGTAAGTTTTATAGGTTTAGCTATCTTATTTAGGTCTGTAATCCAACTGAGTTAATTTTTTATGTATTTGGTGTAAGAAAGCAGTCCAGTTTCATTCTTTTACATATGGATATCCAGTTGTCACAGCACAATTTATCAAAAAGACTATTCTTTCCCTGTGGGATTGTCTTGGCACCCTACTCGAAAATCAATTGACTGTAAACAGTGAAGTTTATTTCTAGACTCTCTTCCATTGATATAGATGTCTATCCTTATGTTAGTACCATACTGTCTTAATTAAATAGATGTACAGTAAATTTTGAAATCTAGAAGTTGTCTTCCAAGAGCTTTTTCAAGTTTGTTTTGGCCCTCTTCTTTCATTTATTAGTTTATGATATTTTGAAATGTTGTTTTCTAAATATTCTTAAGTATGTGTTCATATACCATTAGTCCTCATAAATGATACACTTTTTTGAGCAACATGTCTTGTCTTCTCTCATTGGAAATCTCCCCCATCCCTGTATTTCTTAGAGGTATGTGGTATAGTAGTATTTACACAATGAATGCTGTGTGTCAGGTAACCTGCAGATCTCTCTCCTACTCTTATCAGGCCCCTAAAGCACAGTGTACTAGCTTAAGAACATAGGTAAGTGTGTTAATTATCACAAATGACATTTACAATATCCATGGAAAAGGTAGAACAGCAACCGGAAATGACATGGCATTCTAAAAGGAGGCTAAACTCTCATTAATCATTCAAGTGAAAAAATAGTCACATCATACTATTTAAATAATGTTTAAAAACATTCAAAATAATTTTTTTATAAAAATACATTTATGTAGGAAAGTATAAAAACATTCATGCAATGCTAAATTCAAGATAAGGGTATGCAAAGAGAGGGGTCTACAGGAATACTACATTAGTATTTGTAATATTCTTTAGGTGCATGGTTTGATGGTATGTACGTAGATGCTTGTTATTCTCAGTATTTTAATGTATGCCTACATATGATACAAAAATTTTTTGAAAAGTAAAGTTGGTTGTGAGGACTTTTTGTTTTGAGGAAGTCCCAGCTTTTCTTAGTTTTGATTTATTTTTATTATTTTAATGCCAAACCAATTCTTCCAATGTAGAAAAGTTATAAAAAGTTAGTTCAGGAAATTTATACAGCGAAAGTCAAAGATTTTTAATTATTTGTTTCCTTCTTGCTTCATATATGATTATCCAAATTTACATGTCAGATATGGTTGCAGGATATCTTTAGTATAGAGAGGCATATGTATAAGATATTGATTGTGTGCATATATTCTGGATGAATAGTTTAAAAACCATATTACTTGGCCTCTTTCTTGAGTTCCTTATTTGTCTTAGTTTAGATCAAAAAGAGGTCATAAAAATTAGTTCTTGCTAACTGATGGACTTAATGTTATAGCAGAAAATAGGTTAGAAATGCTTGAAATCTAAAAATTAAGCCATAAAAAGAAGGTAAACCAGGCCATTGGTTTATTTGAAAGAACTTCCTAGTATTCTTTGGTTAAATTTTATCGTAACAATGAAATTCTGAGTTTTAGTTTGTGGTACTTAAAAAAGTCAGTGAAATGCCTCACTGATAATGGTTTAGAATAGTAGATACTGTGAGTATCTCAGTGTTAAAAATAGGTTTATACTATCACTACTCAAATGTAATTTAAACATTTCATTTAGTAAGGGAATTAATCATAAAAGAGAATTAGCATCCAAATTGTTTATGCCATTATTTTTGTACAAGATAGTTATAAATATTTTTCTGAGATAAAGCGTGCTACATTGGATTAGGCTAAAGAATTTTGTATATTTTCTTACTTGTAAAAGAATGAGTGTCTGTGCCTACTCTGCAGAGGAAGATAGGATTTTTAAAAAATAAACAAGATTATATTTATATCAATATTAGGCAATTAAGCAGGAACATTTATTTGAAATTTGTCATCATAAACATGTTACCGATCCAAAAAAAACAAACAGAACTACGCATTCACTGCCTCTCTGGTTTCCTAAATCCTGCTGTTGGGATTTTCCCATACTGCTTTTATTTTTTTTTTTTATTTTTTTTTTATTTTTTTTTAATTTTTTTTCAATAAAGCGCTGTCAGAAGACCCATACTGCTTTTAAACTCTGTTATATCTGGGACTATTTCTGAATCATCTACTGGTTCTCATATATCTTTCTTAGATTTGCTTCTAATGTGTATAAAAACATCAAACAACTATCAAAATTCTTCTATTCCTCCTGCTTCCCTCAAAATCTGGCCTTTTTAGTTCTGACAGTTAGTACTTTAGTACATTGGAAAACTATCTTAATATTGATTCAAAAGCTCATAGCTTCTCCAGAGCCATTGAAAATTATTCTGTCCCAACCATAATACAGATGTCTTTCTTGATGCCTTCAGAATATTTAACATCATACAATTTAGACCTTTTTGAAGTACTTGTAACATTATGTAAGTTTTTGATTTACTAAGCATTTCACACGTATTTGATCCCCCCAGTAATCTTGTGAGATATTCCCGGGGTGGGCTTCATGAAATGTAGACCAAATTCTCTTTCTCTTTTAAAAATCTTTCAGTGATTTCCAATGCATTTAGGATAAAATCCATATCATTGCCTAAAAGGCACTATTTGTCTGCGAATGGTAGATAAGACTGAAGTATGTCAGCCTACTCTCCTGTCTTACCTAGCATTTCTCCTCTCTTTACCTTAAACTCTAACTTCGTTTAGTCAGTTCCTCCAACACAAAATTCCCAAAGTCCTTCTGGCATTAGTATATGCTGTTCTTTCAGTTTAGATAGTTTTTCTTCTTACTCTTCCTAGAGTAACTCCTATTCAGAGTTACTTTTTCAGGAAGATTTTCATTTACTCTAAATATGGCCCTCATTGTATGCTTTCATAGCTCCCACCACAATATTTTGCTGTATTGATTACTTAGTCATTTTTCTCCACTGGACTATAAATTCCATGAACCTTGGCTATTTTGCTAACCACTTTATTCATGTAGAATAGTACATACATAGTAGATCTCCAGTATTTTTTTTAATGAGTGAATTCCCATTTCTAAGATGAACAATCTAAGGGTTTTATTGCTGAGCAACTTTTCTAAGACTTCACATCAAGTAATGTTGGAAATAGAATTTTGATGTCATACTTTTTCTGTGATAAATTTAGAATTCTTATCTACTGAAGTCTGACTTAGGAGACAAGAAAATATATAATGAAACATACAAACAAGTTGAGATTGGGTATGAAAAATTCATCCACAATTCAGTGTTTACCCATACATATTGTAGAAAACTTCATAAAAGAAAGGTGGTGTTTTATAAGTGTTTCAATTCTGGTAGCTTAGTAATAACATTATTTTATCCTCTGCTACCTCCCTTTTAAAAAGGAACCCTTACTATTTCATAAAGAGGGGATGTGGTATATGATTTTACTAAGTATCTGTTATATATTTAGGTCTTTGTTAAATAAATAGCATTTAAAATAAAGTTTAATGTAGTGAAAAGAACACCAAACTTTAGCATCTGAAAACTAGAGCGTGCTGGGCTCTGCATCCCCACTGAGAACTGTTGTGTGATCTTGTTAATCATATAATCTCTGAGTTTTGGTTTCCTCCCTTCAGTTAAATAAAAAAAGGAAGAAAAATAAAGGGTTGCTCTAACAATAAATTAATGTAAAAACACTTTGTACAGAAACCCAGTGTAAATCTAAAGCAGTTATATTCTGTTATGCAGATATTAAGATTTTAATGTAAAACAGGAGTGATACCATATTTATGTTTCTAAAATGTCTGGCAGCAGAATTGAGGTCAAATTGTAAGCAAGCAAAACTTAAAGCAGAGAGACAAGTCAGGCAGCTATTACAGTAACCAAATGCCACTAAAACATGGTGGAGAAGACGGGGTACAGAGAACTAAAGTACTTTTCTAAGAATGAAAAGGAGAGGGCAGACTTCAATATTCTGAAGGTACTTGGTTACTTGATGTTCTGGAGGGAAGAATATAGGATAATATTCTGGTTTCTGGCTTGGGAGATTAAATTACTGATAAAGTCATTTATTAAAGGAATACTAGAGAATAAATAAATGCAGAGGTGGCCGGGCACGGTGGCTCACACCTATAATCCTAGCACTCTGGGAGGCCGAGGCAGGCGGATTGCTCAAGCTCAGGAGTTCAAAACCAGCCTGAGGGAGACCCCATCTCTACTATAAAAACAGAAAGAAATTAATTGGCCAACTAATATGTATATAAAAAAAATTAGCCGGGCATGGTGGCGTATGCCTGTAGTCCCAGCTACTTGGGAGGCTGAGGCAGGAGGATTGCTTGAGCCCAGGAGTTTGAGGTTGCTGTGAGCTAGGCTGACACCACGGCACTCACTCTAGCCTGGGCAACGAAGTGAGACTCTGTCTCAAAAAAATAAATAAGTTAAAATAAATAAATGCAGAGGTGAAGATGATAAATGAGTCAAAGTTGACATATCTATGGAAAATCCAAGAAGACGTGGGTGGACTAGTTGAAACTGGAAATATGATTCAAGAAGTTGAGGATTGGCCCTAGGATGAAGATTTTAGAATCATTTGTATGAATTATATTATTAGAGAATACAAACAGTGAAAGAAGAAATCAGAGACTGGCCCTGTGTAATACTAACATATAAAAAGAGAGGATTGTAAAAAAAAAAAAATTAGGAAGAGCCCCCCCTTCCCCCTGCAAAAAAGTAGAATCACAGAGGCTATTTTTTTAAAGGATTAATAAGTACATAAAATTATGAATCTATTGGATTTGTTAAGGTGGTCATTGGTGACTTTGTGAGGGCCAGTTGGGGTAGGGAAGACCTATTATACTAGGTTGGAGAGTAAATGAGAGTTGAGGAAGTAGAAGCTTGACTATAAGGCCAAGTCAGAAAAATGGGAATAGAGGAGGAAATAAGTATGTGAGTTGAAAGGAGGGGATAAAAGGAGAGGAGGAAAAGACTTGTCTCTATTTATATGCTGAGTGGAAAAAGCCAGAAGAGAGAGAAATAAGGGGGGTTACTTCCTCCACTGATATATAAGAGAATCAGGTATGGTTAAGGTATGGTGCAATAGAGTTGTACAGAAAGTTGAGGCTTCTAACCTCCTTGTAAAATAAGTAGCAAGGTTGTCTTTTCAACCTAGTGGAGATGGTGCAATAGAGTTGAACAGAAAGTCGAGGCTTCTAACTTCCTTGTAAAGTAGGTAGCAAGGTTGTCTGTTCAACCTAAGGGGTTAGAAACTTGGTGAAACTGGAACAAAGTTTTGAAATAATTATTGGGAATAGAGAAAGCCATGTTGTAGACATGCTAGATGATTGCAGGTCATATTTGAAGGATTTGAGAGATTGAAGACCATAGATCTTTAATCTCCATGAAATTTTCTTTAGTAATTTTAACCCAAATAATATTAACATTATGATAAAAATATATTCATATTGATGTACTAGTGTGTCAACATAATGGGTAATGACCAAGTATGAGACACCTTCATAAAATCCCTTGTAACTCTCTGAAATGGGGAAATGATAGTGATTAAGCCACAGGCAGAAGCCTCAATCATAAAGTGATCTTCTAGATCATAAATCAGTACATTTAATAACTTTTCATATAGGCACACAGACATGTCTCAGTATTATTCAGAACTTTGTGTAAGAAATTTAAATTTGTTCATCATAAACCAGTTATTTACTATTTTAGATGTTTTCACATTAGTATTTAGATCAATTTTAGATGTTTGTAAGTCTATAGTTTAATATTTGGCACTAAAGTTTGATCATCTTCAAATTAGTAAATATGTCAATTTTAGGATTTTTTTATTGTTTTGCTTATATTATCTTCTAAAATATCAAGGGTAATAATCTGTACTTTATGTGCTTTTCCTTTTGTATAAGATATCATCCCATCATTTTCATTTTTCTGGCTTATTTACTAGTATTCTAGTTATGAGAGGAAATAATTTTTCAAGAATGATACTGCTTCAAAGAAAATTCTTAAAAGCTTATTAAAATCTAATGTAAGTTCATCTGTTTGGAGAAACTAGAAATATAAAAGATAATATAAAATAAATTTCTTTAAAAAGCAAATAGTAGTCAGCTAAAACTATATGCATCTTGTGCATTTTGGTGTATATATTTTCATCTCAGTTAAAAAAAACTAAACTGTATTTATAATTATTTTTGTTGACTGTTGTTTTAACACTCAGTTTTGGTCAGGCATGATGGCTCACGTCTGTAATTCTAGCACTCTGGGAGGCCGAAGCAGGAGGATTGCTGGAGGTCAGGAGTTTGAGACCAGCTGGAACAAGAGTGAGACTCTGTCTCTACTAAAAATGGAAAAAATTAGCTGGACGACTAAAAATAGAAACAAAAAATTAGCCAGGCATGGTGGTGGCAAGTGCCCGTAGTCTCAGCTACTCAGGAGGCTGAGGCAGTAGGATTGCTTGAGCCCAGAAGTTTGAGGTTTCCATGAGCTAAGCTGACACCATGGCACTCACTCTAGCCAGGACAACAAAGCGAGACTGTCTCAAAAAAAAAAAAAAAAAACACTCAGTTTTGCTGGCCTCCACATTACTCTTTGTCTATTCCTTTGACTATACTTCATTCTATGTGCATATATATGAAGAAGATGTATATATACATGAACCTATTATTTTATATTAACAGAAAACATATACTCATATTTAATGTAATATTTCAAGAAGACAGAAGAGTAAGTAAAAATAAAAGAAAGTTGTCCTCTCCTATGATAACAGTGCCTTCTGGAATAACTCCTGAAAGACCTGCCTAAGGCTCTTTTACAGTTAAATTTTTTTTTATTTAAGTAGAAGGAGTACACTCTAAAATAACAGTAAAAAGTATAGCAAATATATACATAGTCATTTATTATTATTATCAAGTACTGTATGGGCTGTACTACTGGTAGCACAGTAGGTTTGTTCACACCAGCATCACCATAGACAAATGAGTACTGCATTCTACAGTGTTTTGGTGTCACAATGGCTATGATGTCACTAGGCAATAGGAATTTTTCAGCTCCGTTTTTATCTTAAGGGACCACCAATGTATATATAGTCCATTGTTGACCAAAGTATTATTATGTGGTGCAAGAATGTATAATAGATGCTCTTCCACTTATAATGGGGTTACAGCCCAATAAACCCATCAAAAGTTGAAAATATCATAAATCAAAAACACGTTTAATACACCTAACTCCTCTTAGTTACAAAAATAAAGCATTACAGTTAAATCTCCCTGTATGTTTTCCTAATGTCATCCTCTTCCCTCCCTTGCTTAGGCAGCCACTATTCTGAAATTGAACTTTATAATTCTTTTTATACTTTTACTACATATGCATGTATCTGTAAATAATATATAGTATTTGTGGCATGTTTTAACATTTTCTGTAGTTACACTGTGTGTGCATATTCATGTTATCTTAATATACGTGTATTATATTGCATACATGCTTTTACACCTTCCTTTTTTCATTCAACGTTGTAATTTTGAGATTTATCCATGTTAATATATTTTTTATATATATATTTTTAATTGTCCAGCTAATTTCTTTCTATTTTTTTTAGTAGAGACGGGGTCTCGCTCTTGCTCAGACTGGTCTCAAACTACTGAGTTCAAACAATCCACCCGCCTCAGGAAGTACAAGGATTACAGGCATGAGCCACTGTGCCTGGCCCATGTTAATGTATTTTTAATTTCAATTTTTGCATAGTATTTCATTGTATGACTAATGCATATGAGATGTTTTTCAATTTTCGTTCTTCCAAATTATGCTGCAGTAAATATTCTTACAGTTTTATTCTTGTGAAAATGGGCAAGAGTTTCTGTAGGTTAGAACTTTACAATGCCAATACACAATTATATGGTTTGCACATCTTCATCTTTAATAGATATTGCCAAATTATTTGCCAAAGTAAGGATTCTTGTTTACCCTACCCCAGCCCTTTCAAAGCACAAGAATTGCTGTTACTACACATCTCCATATTTAATATTGCATGTGCGTGTGCTTGTGTGTTCACCATTTTTGTGGGAATGATATAATATCTCTTTGTGGTGTTTATTTGCATTTTCCTTGTTGCTAATGAGGTTAAGCCATCTCCTCATGCGTAGAGGCTATTCTGATTTCCTGTTCTGTAAATTGCCCATTATTCTTTTGTTTTTTAATTTAAGGGAGTTTTCATGTATTCTAATCCTTTGTTGATTATATGCAGTGTAAGTATCTTCCTCAGTCTGTATCTTGTGTCTTTACTTGGTGGTAGTTTTTGTTGAACAGGAGCTTTTAATTTTAATCTTGGCAAGTTTATCCACCTTTTTCTTTAAGATTTGTTGCTTTTTTTCTTAACTCTTCCTATATTTTAAGGTAACAAGGGTTTTCTTATGTATCTTTTAAAAATTTTGTACTTTTGCTTTTCACATTTACTTTTAAATTCATCTTTAATTTATTTTTATATAGTTAGGTCTGCCATAACACAGCATGTGTTCTTAAAAATCACCATGCTATGCAAAAATGGCACAGTAAAAACTACAGGGCATATGGGAAAAAATGGAATTGGGGTACAACATTCAAAAACTTTTCCAGTGACACATTTTTTAAAAAGATACCCCCAAAATGGTAGCACAGTTTTGCATGTGTTAAATGGTTAAGAAATATATAAGTGCCACAATAAATATGACATTTTATCTTGAAAAAGATGAAGTTTGCTTGTGGAAATGGGATTCAGGAGGGTTGCCGCTTGTGAGTTATTGCGAAATAGCGCGTGGAGATTATCTGAAATCTGCCAGGAGGTTTTAACAGCATATGTGGAGGCTGTGGCTCATAACACACCTGGTGAATTTAGGTAGATGTCTGAGTTATGTGTGTTTTGTGCATTCCTATGCTGGTCACTGTAGTTGGGTGGATAGTTTTCAGTGTTCACCTATTGTTTCTTTCAGAGTTGGAACTACCGTGTTTCCCCGACAATAAGACCTATCCATAAAATAAGTCTTAGCAGGATTTCTAAGCATTTGTGCAATATAAGCCCTACCCCGAAAATAAGACCTAGTGGTGGGCGTAGCTGCTCAACATATCTGCACAACCCGTGCATTTCATCGCAGAGCAGTAAAGAAGACGAGCAGCCCTTCTCATCTGCTCCATGAGAGCTCTATTGTTCAACATGAGAGATTAGGGCCAATGGTTCTAAAGGAAATAGAGTCGCAAGAAATTCAGGATGGAATTCCGGGTTTGGAGAGTTATGATGATGTTCCAGAAGAAGACAACTTAACTATATTTGAATAAATATAGATTGTTGTACGGTACTTTAAAAAAATAACACATCCCTTGAAAATAAGCCCTAGGGTGTCTTCTTGAGGAAAAATAAATATAAGACCCTGACTTATTTTCGGAGAAACACAGTAGGTAGGGTAAGGTACCTAAGGCTAAAATTTAAGCAAACATTGACTTTTAGGGTCCCCAAACATCTCATTTGTCTCACCTAGTTGTGGCCCTGCTTGTGGGTGAAATGGTGCTTAAATATACACTGTAATTTATGTTAGATTCAAATTGTTCCTTAATACCATCACTTGTCACTTAGTGACAGGGATATGATCTGAAAAATGCATCATTAGGCAATTTCATTTTGCAAGCACCATAGAGTGTATTTAAACCTAGATGGTAGAGCCTACTACACACGTAGGCTATATGATATAGCCTATTGCTCCTAGGCTGCAAACCTGTACAAGATATTACTGTATTGTATACTATAGGTGATTGTACCACAGTAGTAATTGTGTATCTAAACATGTCTAATCAGAAAAGGTACACTAAAAATAATGGTATAAAA
Organism: Microcebus murinus; assembly: GCF_040939455.1. Lineage (NCBI taxonomy): Eukaryota > Metazoa > Chordata > Mammalia > Primates > Cheirogaleidae > Microcebus > Microcebus murinus. The sequence goes on from NC_134113.1 coordinate 65,649,822, forward strand.
GATAAATAATGGTATATCTGTATGGGACACTTACTTACCATAAATGAAGCTTCCAAGACTGGGAGTTACTGCGTGTGGGTCAGTGAGTGAGTGGTGAGTGAAGGTGAGGGCTTAGGACATTACTATACTCTACTGTAGACTTTATAAATACTGTATACTTAGGCTACACTAAATTTATTAAAAAATATTTTTCTTTATAATAAATTATACCTTAGCTTACTGTAATGTTTTTACGTTAGAAACTTATTAATTTTTTAAAACTTTTTGACTCTTGTGGAAACACTTGGTTTAAAACACAAACACATTGTACAACCGTACAAAAATATTTTCTTTATATCCTTATTCTGTAAGCTTTTTTCTATTTTTAAAATTATTTATTTATTTATTTTTTGCTTTTAAAACTTTCTTGGTAAAAACTAAGATACAAACCCATATATTGGCCTAGGACTACACAGGGTTAGGATCATCAGTATCACTGTCTCACTTACCCCTTAGCATCTTCTCCCACTGGAAGGTCTTCAAGGGCAATAACATGCATGAAGCAGTCATCTTCCATGATAACAATGCCTTCTGGAAAACCTCCTGAAGGACCTGCCTGAGGCTCTTTTACAGTAAACTTTTTTATACATAAGTAGAAAGGGTACACTCTAAAATAATGATAAAAAGTATAGTATAAGGCCGGGCGTGGTGGCTCACGCCTGTAATCCTAGCACTTTGGGAGGCCGAGGCGGGCGGATTGCTCAAGGCCAGGAGTTCGAAACCAGCCTGAGCGAGACCCCGTCTCTACCAAAAATAGAAATAAATTAATTGACCAACTAAAAATATATATACAAAAAATTAGCCGGGCATGGTGGCGCATGCCTGTAGTCCCAGCTACTCGGGAGGCTGAGGCAGTAGGATCGCTGAGCCCCGGGAGATTGAGGTTGCTGTGAGCCAGGCTGATGCCACGGCACTCACTCTAACCTGGGCAACAAAGTGAGACTCTGTCTCAAAAAAAAAAAGTATAGTATAGCAAATATGTATAGTCATTATTATCAAGTATCATATATACTGTATATAATTGTGTGTGCTATGCTACTGGCAGCTATGTAGGTTGTTTTACACCATCACCATAAACAGATAAATATTGTGTTATGCTATAATGTTACAGTGGGTACAATGTCACTAGGCAATAAGAATTTTTCAGCTCTATTATAATCTTATGGGACCACTATTTTATATATATTTTATATATATATTCATTGTTGACCAAAATATTGTTATGTGGCGTAAGAATGTATACAGAAGCTCCTCCACTTAAAATGGGGTTACAGCCTGATAAACCCATCAAAAGTTGAAAATATCATAAATCAAAAATGCGTTTAATGCACCTAACCTACCAAACATCATAGCTTAGCCTAGCCTACATTAAACATGCTCAGAACACTTACATTAGTCTACAGTTGGGCAAAATCATCTAACACAAAGCCTATTATATAATAAACTGTTGAATATCTCATATAATTTATGAATACTGTGCTGAAAGTGAAAAACAGAATCATTGTTGGGTACTTGAAGTACAGTTTCTACCTAATGTGTATCATTTTGCCACCATCATAATGTCCAGAAATTGTAAGCCACACCCTCCTAAGTTGGGACTGTTTGTATCAATTTTTTTTATTGTGGTAAGACCATTTAACACTTGATCTGCCCTCTTAGATTCTTAAGTGCACAATACAATATTGTTAACTATAGGCACAGTGTTGTACAACATATCTCTAGAACTTACTCATTTTGCATAACTGAAACTTATCATGCAGTATTTGTCTTTCTGTGACTGGTTTATTTCATTTAGCATAATGTCCTCTAGGTTCATCTATGTTGTTGTGTGTGACAGGATTTCCTCTTTTTTTTCAGGCCGAATAGTATTTTTTTTTTGTATGTATACCACATTTTTTTAAATCAGTGTTCATCAGTCAATGTACATTTAGTTTGTTTCCCCATCTTGGCTGTTGTGAATATTGTTAAAGTGATCATGGGAGTGCATGTACCTCTTCAAGATATTGATTTCAAATCTTTTGGATATATACCCAGAGGTGGGACTGCTGGATCATATGGGAGTTTTTTTTAATTTTTTGAGGAACCTCTATACTGTTTTCCATAGCTGATGTACCATTTTACATTCCTACCCAATAATGTTGGGTTCTAATACAAGGGTTCCAGTTTCTCCACAAACTCACCAACACTTGGTATCTTTTGGTTTTTTTTTTTAGTAATAGCCATCCTAACAGGTGTGAAGTGATATCTCATTGTGGCTTTGATTTGCCTTATGTATCAGTTGTGTTGTAACACACATTCAAGTTTTAAAAACAAGCATTAGAGCAGAACTGACTGCATATGTTAGGTAGAGCTGTAATTAATTTTTTCCCGCATTCTTGGTCAATTGTCCCAGTACTTTTATATAATAATCCATTTTTCCCACTAGTTTGTGATGATGCTGTTGAACACATACCATATCTCTACATATATGTGAGCCTGGTTCTTATTTCTTTTCTGTTTTCTTTCTTTCTTTTCTTCCCTTTCTCTCTTTCCCCTCCCTCCCTCCCCCCTCCCTCCCTCCCTCCCTCCCTCCCTTCTTTCCTTCCTCCCTCTTCCTCCTCCTCCTTCTCTTCTCCCAAGAACCCTAGTGGATTCCTGAAACTACAGATAGTACCAAACCTTATATAGTTTTTCCTATACATACACACCTATGATAAAGCTTAACTTATAAATAAGGCACAGAAAGCAATAACTAATAATAAAATATAACAGTTATAAAAACATACTATAATAAAAGTTATACAAATGTGGTGTCAATATTGTGCTGTACTCACACTTCATTTGGTAATGATATAAAATCATAAAATGCCTATGTGATGAGATGAAGTGAGGTAAATGATATAGGCATTGGGATGTAAATGGAAGATTTCAGAAATAAACAATTCGTCAGTATTAAATTGCATGCTGTTCTGAGTAGCGTAATGAAATTTTGTGCTGTCTCATCCAGAATGCCTTTAGTCACTTAGTAGGCATTTTGGTTATCTGATCAACTGTCAAGGTATCACAATGCTTAGGTTCTAATAACCTTTATTTTACTTAATGAAACTTTTCGAAAGAATATAGACTAATGGCCAGCAAACATATGAAAAAATGCTCAACATCTCTATTCATCAGGTAAATGCAAATCAAAACTGCAATGAGATATCACTTAACTCCAATGAGAAGGGCTTTTGGCAAAAAGTCTCAAAACAGTAAATATTGGCATGGATGTAGAGAGATAGGAACACTCATACACTGCTGGTGGGACTGCCAAGGAGTACAACCTCTGTGGAAAGTAATATGGAGATAACTCAAAGAACTAAAAGTAGAACTACCATTTAGTCCACCAATCTCACTACTGAATATTTACCCAGAGTGAAAAAGACATTCTATAATAAAGATATCTGCACTCGAATGTTTATAGCGGCATAATTACAAAGATGTGGAAACAGCCAACCCAAGTGCCCATCAATACACATGTGGATTAATAAAATATGGTATATGTATACCATGGAGTACTAGTAATAGCCACAAAAAAAGGTGAACTACCTCTTGTATTATCCTGGACAGAGCTGGAGCCCATTCTTCGAAGTGAAGTGTCATAAGAATGGAAAAACAAACACTACATGTACTCACCATTAAATTGGTACTAATCGATCAACACATACTCACATATGGAAATAACATTCATCAGTGTCAAGCAGGTGGGGCGGGGAGGGACGGGATGGGTAAATTCATACCTAGTGAGTATGGCACGTGCTTTCTGGGGGATGGGCATGTTTGTAGCTCTGACTTGGGGGGTATAAGGTCAATTTATGTAACCAAAGTGTTTGTACCCCTGTAATATTCTGAAATAAAAAATAAAATATCCCCAAAGCACAAGAGTAATGATATAATATTTTGGGGCCACAGTTGACCATGGGTAACTGAACCCACAGATGACTGAACCCATCAAGAGCGAAACCATGAATAAACCACGAACATGGGGATTACTGTGTAACTGTAAAGGAATTATTAAGCACTTTGGAAGATAAAATTCTATGTTTTAAAAATATCTCTTAAGTAAATAAAAATAGAATTTTGATACTATTTCACAAATAGTTTTGAATGTAAGTTTTAGAAATAACATATGTAATCACAGTGTTAATTTTATCTCAAGTCCATATTTTTATTTTTAATGCATATGCCATTACTACTTAAGAAAACTAATTGAGAATTCTGCAGTTTCATTTTAAAGGCAAAAGCCAGTGACTATTTAAGAAAATTAACTAGAGATGAAAATCTACCCTTCCAAGTGATATTAGACTCCACAATAGCTTTTTATACAGGTATTACCAAATCATTAAGGAACAGATAATCCCCGTTCCTATAAACTATTTTCTTGGAAAGTAGTAGAAGAAAAACTACCTAGTTTTGTTCAGCATAGTACTGGAGAAACATTTTGTAATACTTAGTCATGATAATCTAAAGAAATGTTGAATAAAAGGAAACCTCTGTAATCAATATTTATCAAAAACCTATAACAAATTCATAAGCAATATTTATCAAAAATCTACCTAATGGTGAAACTTCAGCTATCCCCATTAAAATCGAGACAAAAATGTTTGCTATCTCTTTACCTACATAATTTTAGAAGTCTGAGCAAGTGATGAGACAAGTAAAAATAGGAATAGAATTATAAAGGAAAGGATAAAACACATTATTTGCAGCAACAATATGATTTTTTACATATAAAAATCCAAGGGAAACTACAACCAAATAGAACTGTTAAGAATCCAGGGGACTGGTGAATATAAGATTAATCACTTTAAAAAATCATTTCTATGCATCAACTTCGAACAGTTATAAAGTGTAATTGATTGGAAAAGATATAAAATTTCACATAGAAAAACTATGAAGTTCCTAGGAATGAATCTAACAAAATAAGTTCGATCTTTATCAGAAAAAAATGATAAAATTTATCGAAAGACATTAACCTGAATAATTGAGACATATACCATGGCTGTGGATGAGAAGACTTAGTTTTGTAAAGACAGCTATTTTCCCCAAATTAATTTGTAAGTTTAATGCAATTCTAGTCAAAATCTTAAAAGGCTTTTTTTTGTGGAACATGATAAACCTTTTATAAAATTTATATGAAAAAGCAAATGGCCAAGGGTAGCTAAGGCAATTTGTAAGGAACTGGCCCTAAAAATATCAAGAATAAGGTAATCAAAACACTCTGAAATTAGGACAATAATAGACACTTAGATGAATGAGAATAAAACTGTATCTTAGTATGGCATTTGTTTGCAAAGAAAGCAGTCTATTTTAGAAAACAAGGTTTTCTTAAGACTTAGTCCCTCAATTCTTCTTTTCTCACAAATCTTTGAACTCCACAGAGTGGAGGCTTTTAAGTTGCATAACCCTGACAGTGGGTTTGGAGTACTGGTACATAGATAATTCTGCATACCCATTTTTAGAGAATTAAACTGCTCATGAATATTCTTTAAGAATTATGAGGTTTTGTTAGGTTGGTGCCTTTCCTTTGCTATTTTCAGGCATAACCATGAGTTTTTATTCTTATAGTGCTATATGTGGTATGCCCAGACACATCAGAATGATGATTTCCTAAGAAAACTTTGTTTCCCGTATCATTACATACATGAGCTTTAAACATCTCATTAACCTTTACTTTTCATTTTGTTTGTGATCAAACCTGGTTAAATGTGTAAGAAATGTCTCTGGAAAAGAATTTAAAATAATTGTGACCCAGTGGCAAAGCATTATTTTGTACTAGGTATATTATAGTCAGAATAAATTTGTAAAGTTGTTTGCATTTATTTTTTTTTAATGCTTTCTTTGCTAGTGACACTTATTTTACGTTTTCTGTTACTAATCATCTGATCAGAATCTAATTATAGGTAGTTGAAGATAAGATGAATAGAGTTTCAGTAATGCTTATAGTGTATCACACTTTTGAAATCATTCAAAAACCAATCCTGCTTGCCCCAGCAGATTTCACTACTGTATGAGGAACAGAGACAGTATTGTTGTTATTGACTTCTGTTGGTAAAGAAGCTTAATTATTTTTAAGGTTTTTTTTTAAGTTTCATTATAATTATTATAATTAACCTTGCAAACCATTAATAACCAACTTCTCTTCCCTCCAAAAAAAAAAAAGCACACAGTAAAGTACATACAATTAATGTACTGTTTTTGCAAGTTTCTTGAAAAAAATAATTAAAAAAAATTTTTTTTTATTCCTTTATTTTTTTTTTCCATTTTCAGTTGGCCAATTAACTTATTTTAATTTTATTTTTAGTAGAGACGGGGTCTCGCTCTTGCTCAGGCTGGTCTTGAACTTCTGAGCTCAAACGATCCACCCGCCTCGGCCTCCCAGAGAGCTAGGATTACAGGCGTGAGCCACCGCGCCCGGCCAATTTTTTAAATTTTTTTCTATTTTACCACCTTGCATTTTAAAATTTGTTTTGATTGATCCTTATAATTATTTGAATTTTTGTTCAGTTGAAAAGTATTTTCTTGGCCAGGCACAGTGGCTGACATCTGTAATCCTAACACTTGAGAGGCCAAGGTGGGAGGATTGCTTGAGGCCAAGAGTTCAAAACCAGCAGAAGCAAGAGTGAGACTCCATCTCTACAAAAAAAATAGAACAGTTAGCCGGGTATAGTGACTTGCACTTGTAGTCCCAGCTGCTCCGGAGGCTGAGCAGGAAGATTGCTTGAGCCCCCAGGAATTTGAGGTTGCAGTGTGCTGTGATGACGCCAATGCACTCTAGCCAGGGCGACAGAACAAAACTGTATCTCAAAAAAAAAAAGAAAAGAAAAGTATTTTCTTGAATACTCATCACCTGCATGTTTTTTAAATTGTTGTTATGCATTTTTTTTAAATTACGTCAATACTTGTCCTCAAGTAGTAGATATTTATAGAACCGTAGAAAGAATACTTTATACAAATGAAGTATTTTTCTTCCAAATACTAAATGGCATGATAGTTATTCTCTGTAATCCTTTGAAGTAGATATGTACTTTAATATACAATGAAATATCAAAAATAGATAGCTCTCCTGCTGTTCCTGTATTTCCAGATATTTTAACTGATTTCTTTTCTTTTCTAGGTACTTAGTTGATAGTCGCTGGTTCAAACAGTGGAAAAAATATGTTGGCTTTGACAGTTGGGACAAATACCAGATGGGAGATCAAAATGTATATCCTGGACCCATTGATAACTCTGGACTCCTCAAAGGTCATTATTTTCTTCCTTCAGTCAAATTATAAATGTGTTAAATTTCAATATGTAAATGTCAATGGATTGAATGTGGAAAATGTTAATGTAAATAAATTGATAAATTAGAAATGTCTTTGCATTATTAGATTTGACCTAATGAACTTAGGTTATCCTATTATAACTAGTTATTCTGTATCATGACAAATTTTGTTCTTCATTTATAATGTAATAAGGGTTTATTAAACCAGGGTTTATTAAACATATTTAAATGAAGATTGTAAATTAGAAAGCACTCTCTTATTATTTTGAGGAAATGCTGTTACCACATTGTTTTTCCTAATGGACACATCCTTTTTTTAAAGTTAAGGAGCACTGATGTATATTTACATTATTGGATTTTTGCATTAACTTTCTATAACTTTGACTACTTGCCAGTCCTTCTATATATACCTCTTACTACATTTAAAGGGAATAAAATGTAAGTACCAGAACTTCCATTTCTGGCCAAGATAGAGTAACAGGGACTGGATTTACCCTCCCATCTGAACTAAATAAAACCCTGACAAAATATATGAAACAGCAATTCTCAAAACACTAAATATCAGCCAACAAAAAACAGTGATCCTTGAGAGATGGGAAACAAATGAGGTAAGCCCTCTGATTGCCTTCAGCTTACTACCCGGTACATTGAAAGAATTTCCAAGATACAGCACAGGAAGGAGAAATTCGTGCAGTTCCTTACAGTCTCCCTTAGTTGAGAAGAAAGGATTTGAACTCCAGAGAGACCAAGGCTGCTATAGTTTTCAGGAGGGTATCAGAGAGGAGCATGCAGCTCAGAGAGAGCAACCTAAAGACCTCCAAGAGCATCTGTCTTAAGTTTTCAATTGATAAGCACGTTTCATGTGAAGAAGCTACCCAAAGCCAGGGAAAGAACCATCCAAAAAATTATAGGGAACAATCAGCGAGGCTGATATAAAACTGGGAATAATTTGTGTTCCCAGCAGCTAGAGTGGAAAACCTCATAATTCACTAAGAACATGTTTTATCTCTGTAATAGGTTGAAATTAATTTGTGACCTGTTAATCTGAAAACATAAAACTATCTCCAAGTAGTTTAACTGCATTTCAGAACAAAACTCAAGTATTTTTAAGAATATAAAAATATCCAGAATCTAGCAACATAAATTGATAACATTTTAGATCTGACCAAGTAATACCTGTCCTGCAAAGAAGCAGGAAAATATGACCCATAATGAGAAGACATACTAATCTTCAAAAAAAAGGTATCTCCCTCAAAAGAGTGGAAAAAAGTTAATAAAAAAAGATGAGACAAATACAAAATAAATAATAAGATGGTAGATTTAAACCCAGCACTGTGAATAATCACATTATAAATATATACACCCCAATTAAAACTGTAGATTGGGTAAAAGAATTAAAACCCAACTATTAACTGTCTATAAGAAACTCATTTTAAATGTAAAGACACAGATAGATTAAAAGTAAGAGATGGAAAAAAGATAATACCATGCTCTGGTAAGCAAAATTCTAAGACTGACCCCCAGTGACTCTCACTCTTTATAATCCTCTCCCCTTTGAGTATGGGTGGAACCTGTAAATAGGATGAGCTATCATTCTGATGGCTACATGGTAAAAAGAGTTTATCCTGGTGAGCTTAATCTAATCACACCTGTCCTTTAAAAGCAAAGAGTCTTCTCTGACTACTGGCGGGAGAAGGCACAGAACTCAAGCATTCTTTATAGGGAGGAGAGAGAGGAGTGAAGCATGCCTCCAATGTTTAGAATCTCTAGCCAGCTTGATTTATGAAGGTATTTTCCTGTCAAAGCCAGTTCATAAAGACTGGGAGAGGTGGTGGTTTATTTAGTTTCACAGACACCAATGCAAAGCTACAGGAGCTTGAAGAATCAGGGAAATACAACACAAAGAAACAAAATAGATTTTAAAAAACTGACCCTAAAGACATGAAGATGAATTGCCTGACAGAGAATTCAAAATAATAATAATTATCTTTAAGAAGTAGTACATTGAGTTTCAAGAAAACATAGCTAAATAAAAATCAGGAAAATGAAAATCAACAAAATGAAAACATCAGCAAGGAGGTAGAAATTTAAAAAAAAAGCAAACACATTTTGGGGCTGATAAATACAATGACTAAAAAATTCACTAGGGGTTTTCAACAGTAGACTTAGTCAAGGAGAATTGGCATATTCAAAAGACAGACCATTTGAAATTATCCAGTCAGGAATAAAAAGAATGAAAAAGTCTAAGGAACTTATGGGACACCATCAAATGAACTAATGTACACATTATGGAAGTTCCAGAAGGAGGAAAGAAAGAGGTGCAGAAAGCTTATTTAGAGAAATAATGACCAAAGCTTTCCAAATGGGAATAGAAGTGGACGTCCAGATTCATGAAACCCAAGAAAAATTTGTACAACACTATTAATCACATGACCTAATTGACATTTATAGAACATTCTGCTGAAAAGTGTACGCATAGAACATTTACCAAGGTAGACTATATTCTGGCCCATAAAACCTGTCTCAATAAAATTAAAAGGATTCAAATCATAGAAAATATGTTATCTTACCACAATGGAATAAATTAGTAGTTAATAGCACAAAGATAGCTGGAAAATCTTCAAATATGTGGAAACTAAAGAACACATTTCTTCATAACCTATGGGTCAATGAAGAATTCACAAAGGAAATTAGAAACTTAAATGAAAATGAAAACAGAAACATCAAAGTTTGTGGAAGGCAGCCAAATACTATGTGGATAGGGATTTATAGCACTAAACACAAAAGGAAGGTCTCAAATCAATAACTTTGGTTGCCAATTTAAGTATAAAACTAATAACAAATTAAAGCTAAAGTAAGCAGAAGAAACAAAATAATAAATATCAGAAATTAAATAGAAAACAGAAAAATTGATAAAAAATCAATGAAACCAAAAAGCTGTGTGCTTTTAAAGACCAATAAAAGTGGTAAATATCTGGGTTGACTCATCACAAGAAAAAGACAGTTACCAAAATCAGGAACACATAAATGTAACATCAATACAGAATCTGCAAATACTGAAAGGACAGTGAAGAAATATGAACTTGATGCCAATAAATTCAGAAAATTATTAATATATGAAAAAGATATATTTCTTGATAGGCACAATCAAAGCTCATTCCAAAAGTATAGATTGCCTGATAGTCCTATATCAGATTTAAAAAATGGATTTGTAGTTTAAAACTTTCCACTAGGAAAACTCCATACACAGATGGTACCACTGGTAAGTCCTATCAAACATTTAAGGGAGAAATAATACCAATTTTATAAAAACTCTTCAAAAATTGAGAGGGGCTACTTTCCAAATTATACTATGAAGCTTTCATTAACTTGATACCATAATCTGACAGAGACATTTCAAGAGAAGAAAACTACACCAATATCCCTCATGAACATAAATGTAAAAAGTAACAGAATTTTAGCAAACCAAAATTCTGATTATCTTATATATAATATAGAAATAAATATAAAAGGATACTAAAGACAAAACAGAAAAATAGAAGAAAACTTTCTAAAACAGTAATGGGCAGCTATGAGAAACCTACAGGTGACATACTCAATGGTAAAAGACAATGTTGTGAACATTAGGAAAAAAATATCACTTTCAGCTCTTAGATCAACATTGTACTTGAGGTTCTAGCCAGTGCAATAAGGCAAGAAGAGCAAAAGGCATACAGATTGTACAGAAAGAAATAATAAAACTGTCTTTATTCATAGACAACTATCTGTATATATAGAAAACTCAGTGAAGTCCAAAAAAACTAGTAGAAGTAAAATGAGTTTAGATTACAGGATACAAGATCATCAATAGAAAATTTATTGTATGTTATACACTAAAAATGAGCTATCAAACTCAAATTTTAAAAATATATTGTATAATGGCATCAGATACATAAGAATAAATCTGACAAAATCAGTACACGATTGGTACACTGAAAACTATAAATATCACTGAGAGAAATTAAAACCTCAATAAAGAGAGAAATTGTATTGGTAGATCAGAAGACTCAATATTGTTAAATTGCCCTTTTCTCCCTAATTAATCTGTAGATTCAACACAATTCCAATTCACCTTCCTAGTAGTCTTTCTAAATGTTGAGATTGAATTTATAATGCCATAAATTCATCTTTTAAATTATACAACTCAGTGATTTTTAGTATATTCACAAAGTTGTGCAACCATCTAATTCCACATTTTCATCACTCAAGAAAGAAACTTATTTGCAATCATACCTTATTTTCTTCCTCCCCCCAACACCTCTAGCCCTAGACAATAATAATCTGCTTTCTGGCCGGGCGCGGTGGCTCACGCCTGTAATCCTAGCACTCTGGGAGGCCGAGGCGGGCGGATTGCTCAAGGTCAGGAGTTCAAAACCAGCCTGAGCGAGACCCCGTCTCTACCATAAAAATAGAAAGAAATTAATTGGCCAACTAATATATATAATATAAAAATCAGCCGGGCATGGTGGCTTGTGCCTGTAGTCCCAGCTACTCAGGAGGCTGAGGCAGGAGGATCACTTGAGCCCAGGAGTTTGAGGTTGCTGTGAGCTAGGCTGATGCCACGGCACTCACTCTAGCCTAGGCAAGAAAGCGAGACTCTGTCTCAAAAAAAAAAAAAAAAAAAAAATCTGCTTTCTGTCTCTATGGGTTTGCTTATTATTCTGGACATTTCATATAAATGGAGTCACACAATATATTTGGCTTCTTCCACTTAAGACAGAACAATGTGTTCAGATTTCATCCATGTTTAGCATGAATCAGTACTTCATTTCTTTTTATGGATGAATGATTTTCTACTGTATGAATATTGTGCGTTTATCCACTCATCAGTTGATGGAGTTCTTTTCACATTTTGGCTGTTATGAATATTGCTGCTATGAACATTCATGTACAAGTTTTTGTGTGGATGTATATTTTCTTTTCTCATGGGTATACACCTAGCTGTGGTTGTTGGGTCATACAGTAACTCCATTGTTTAACTATTTGAGGATATGTGAGATTGTTTTCCAAAGTAGTTGCATCATTTTACATTGCTGCTAGCTGTTATGAGGGTTTCAGTTTCTCCACATGCTTGCCATTACTCGTTATTATGTCCTTTTTATTATTGCCATCTTAGTGGGTGTGAAGTGGTATCTCATTCTGATTATGACTCTCATTTCTCTGGTGATTAGTGATAAATATCTTTTTCTGTGCTTTTATATATATTTTTGGAGAAATGTCTATTCAGATCCTGGACCCGTTTTTTTAGTTGGGTTATTTGTCCTTTTATTGTTATGTTTTAAGAGTTCTCTATGTATTCTGGATACTGGACCCTTATCAGATATATAATTTGTGAAAATTGTCTCCCACCCTGTGGGTTGTCTTTTTTACTTTCTTGATGGTATCCTTTGAAGCACAAAAGTTTTTAATTTTGATGAAGTCCAATGTACCCATTTTTTTCTTATGCTTTTGGTATCAGAAAGCACTGCTGAAACACAGGTCACAGAGATTTACACCTGTGTTTCCTTCTAAGAGTTTTACAATTTTGGTTGTTATATTTATGTCTTTGATCAATTTTAAATTGATTTTTGTATATGATGTGTGGTAGCAGTCTAATTTCATTCTTCTGTGTGTGGATGCATATTCAGTGGTCCTGTAGGTTTTTTAAAATAGAAATTGACAAGCTGATTCAAAAATTCATATGGAAATGCAGATGATGTGGAAAGCCAAAACAACTTCGAATGTTTTGAAAAAAAATTACAGAACTTAACACTATCTAATTTCAAAACTTATTTTAAATCTATAATAATCAATCAGTATAGTCTAATATTGGCATAAAGACAAATAGATCAATTGCCCAGATTAGAGAGTGCAGAAATAGATCTATATATTGGCACAAAGACAAATAGATCAGTTGACCAGATTAGAGAGTGTAGAAATAGATTTATATATATATATATATGTTAATTTGATTTTAGACAAAGATACAATAGGCATTCAGTAGCAAAAGGATAGTTAAACAAATGCTGCTTGAGCATTTGGGTATTTATTTGCAGAAAAACTGAACTTTGATCCACATATGGCACCGTATACAATGGATTATAGACCTAATTATAAAAACTAAAACTTACAGGAAATAAAAGGAAAAATCTTCGTGATATTGTATTAGGCAAAGATTTCTTGACTATGATACAAAAAGCACAATTAATAAAAGCAAAAAATTGATAAGTTGTATTTCTTTTTTTGTTTTGGGTTTTTTTCCCCCAGCAACTGTGGCCTGATGATTTTTATTTATTTGTTTTGTTTTGATAAATTGTATTTTATCAGTAATAAAAGCTTCTTCAAATGACACTGTTAAGAAAATGAAAAGACAGGCTGGGCACGGTGGCTCACACCTGTAATCCTAGCTCTCTGGGAGGCTGAGGCGGGCGGATTGCTCGAGGTCAGGAGTTCAAAACCAGCCTGAGCAAGAGCAAGATCCCGTCTCTACTATAAATAGAAAGAAATTAATTGGCAACTGATATATATGTAAAAAATTAGCCGGGCATGGTGGCACATGCCTGTAGTCCCAGCTACTCGGGAGGCTGAGGCAGTAGGATCGCTTGAGCCCAGGAATTTGAGGTTGCTGTGAGCTAGGCTGACGCCACGGCACTCACTCTAGCCTGGACAACAAAGTGAAACTCTGTCTCCAAAAAAAAAAGAAAATGAAAAGACAATCCACAGTGTGGGAGAAAATATTTACAAATCACATAATTAATAAAAAAAATTGTATGCAGAATATGTGGAGTTCCTAAAACTTATTTTGAGGAAACCATAAAACCTGATGGAAAAAATAGGCAAAAGATTTGAATAGATGTTTCACCAAAAAAGACAGTTTTCATGAAGCATATACAAAGATGCTCAACATGATTATTAGTATTAGAGAAATGAAGATTATAAAACCACAATGAGGTACCATTATATATGTATTACAAGGGTTAAAATTTAAAAGACTGATCTATGCCAAACTCTCCTACAGTTTCTGCATATGTAATGTAGTATATCCACTTCAGAAAATGGTCTGGTGGTTTCTTAAAAAGTTGAACATACATTTACTATAGGACCCACTCATTCCACACCTAGGTATTTACTCAAGAAAAATGAAAACACTTATCCATGTGAAAAGGTGTGCACAAATGTTCATACACTGTTATTTGTAATAGAAGAAACTGTGAACAACCCATATGCCCATCAACACCCAAATGGATAAAAAAATTTTAATATATCCATGTAATGAAATCGTGCTCCACAATTAAAAGGAACTATTGTTATGTAAAAACGTAGATGGATCTCAAAATAATTATGCGGCATGAATGAAAACGAACAGAAAACAGGACGTACTATTTTTATATAAGATTCTAGAAATGCAAATTTGTCTATAGTAACAGAAACCAGGTATCTTCATATAGAATTCTAGAAAATGCAAAATATGATAGTTACAAAACCAGAATAAGTGACATTCTTCAAAAGCTTTCTTGCTTCTTGATTTACATTGTTAAATCTTAATAGGAATAGTATGTTCTCATTATCGAAATGCTACCAAAAATAATTTTGTTTCCCCTGTTAAGACTAACTCAGAACAAGAAAAATCTCCTGTAAGTTGAATATAACTCAGTGAGCTGTTTCTGCACTTTGGAAATTCAAATAGCCAGATAACAAATAAGTCTCAGATTAGGTTTAGGTGTGAATCCAGAAATTTCTTCTAAATCTTGGGCCTTCCCTGCACTAAATTTTTGAGTTTAACCAAAAATTTGAAAGTGGATCATAGAATTAGAACCACATCTGAACAATTACCTTCATTTTAGATCTTGAGAGGAATCCAGATTGTGGGCCTTCTGGAATAATGAGATAGGTCACAGGATTCCCTTTTATGATTTCTATCATGGTTTCCCAGCCTATGTATCTTGGATTTGTTGTAAAAGGTTATTGATTTTCTTCCAAATTTTCTATATCAGCTGACACTAGAATGTTACTGCTGTAACCACTGCTGTTACCATGTGAGGGATCTCTGATAATCAAAATATTTTTGAAACACTCTTCTGTCAGGTCTGTTGGGAAATAATTACTCTTTAGTATTCTTTTTTTAGAGCCTAAGAAAGAAAAATTATGTTTGCAAGCACTGCTTTTTGACTAATGGTACAAATTAAGTTTTTAAAGCAACAGGTTCTTTTGAGATATGTGGGGGATTTGATCTTCTTCAGAACTGTTTTCAAAACTCATCATTTTAAATACTTAAAGTAGTCTTCATGAGTTTAATTTGTAATGTATAAAACCAAAGTGTTTATTGGTATCTATTATTGTTTCTTTTTATGTATTGAGTTTATTTTTCCTTTTGCAGATGGTGATGCCCAGTCACTTAAGGAACATCTTATTGATGAATTGGATTATATACTATTGCCAACTGAGGGCTGGAATAAACTTGTCAGCTGGTACACATTGATGGAAGGTCAGGAACCAATAGCACGAAAGGTACATTTTAATAATAACTTAATATAAATATATTTTTCTTGAATAGTTCACATTTTATTCTTAGTTCAGTAGATTGTGAAGACTTGTCATGTATCTTGGAGAAAAAAGCCAGCAAAATGTCACTGTATACTGTATTATTATAATGATAATAATAACAGCTAACACATAAAGTGGGTTTACTTATGCTAGTCACTGTTCTAAGGTTATTACATATTATTAGCTATTTTAATCCTCTCTGTAGAGAGAAAACTCTATTAAAGTAAGTATATTTATCCCCATTTCACAGATGAGGAAATGAGAATAAAAAAAGAAGATCATGGTCTTCTAAAAGTCATATCAGGATACAAAGTTAGGCAACCTGACCCTGTTTTCTGTGTTGCACAGCTTTTTTGATACAACAGTTAGAAAATAATAAAGAAACTAAAAGTTGATGAAATATTTTTTGCAGCATAAACATTTTTAAACTCTAATGTGTGGTTTTTCTTTATATTCCTTATTTTAAAGTTTTAAAATTATAGTCTAGAGACATTAAAAAATAACCAATTTTCCTTATTTGGGGGGACTAAAAAGTGATAAGTGAGGGTATTGCTATAGTAGAATACCAAATACTCAAGGTGAATCAGCCAACCTTACACAAATATTTGATTATTTATTCAGGGTGGGGTGGGGGGGAGAGGATAGAGAGGGGCCAAAATTTCTTGGCATAATTATTTATCTGGTTTGGGTTTTTTTTTTTACACAGAAACAATTAAAAAGTTGAATTAGATAATACAAGGGTAAAAACCTAGTAGACCAAACCTTATTTGGAGTTATTGGGAACTGATGCTATAGATTTGCCATATTAACAATTTGTATTTGTATATCTATGGTTTAGGTATACAAGAAGCTAACCTTGGATCTTGTATTCTAAATAGCACTTGAATATACCTTTTATTTAGTTTAGTTTTGTTCCTTAATTTCACTCAGCCACTTCAAAATTAGAATTCCTGTCTTGTAGGAATGCTAGCCTTAAAATATATATTAAATGATCTAGGTGTTTTATCTATAGTTGCTGGAGAAGCATGTTGGCCAATTGAAGGATAGCCTGTTTAGTTGTAAAACTATCTAGAAGGATTTCATTTCTCAGATAAAAGAAAATCTGTGTCCAGAATACCTTAAAATGTCTTAAACTGTATTACTTTAATCTTATATACTTTTTTCTTATAAATGTAGCACATTATATACTACAAGTGTATAATATATGACATTATACATTAATCTGTACACAAACAGATCAACCAATAATTTCATTGCCATTGCTACTCTTTGAAAGACTCTTGCAATTTTTTGAAACCTGTGTCTGATAAAGTGAAAAAGAAAAAGAATCATGAAAACTTCACACAAATAGAAAAAAAGTTTGAGAAGTCTATTAGGAGACTACACACTTATTTTTAATAAGGTGTATAGAATTTATTCAGCTTGTAAAATAGTTTTCATACTTTAATATGCATAAAATTGCCTGGAGTCCCTATTAAAGATACACCTTCTTCCAACATTAAATGAGTGGGTCTGGGAATTTGCATTTTCATTTTAACTATGCTGTACGAGACTGATGCAGGTGGAATTCAAAGAAGTAAATTGATCAGCCTAACTTTGAATTTCACCAATCTCTGATTGCATTAAAGAATCTAAGATTGGTGATGCCCCTAGATATCATGTAGAAAGAAAGTTAAACATCATCTTGGGCCTCAAGACATCTCTAAAATGTTTCATTTATAGTGTGCATATTTAACTTAAAAAACTAACAAAAAGAAAACGGAAATATAAGGAAACCAAAATCCAAGAGAAACAACAGACAACCGAAACAGACTCATAAGAAATCCAGATAATGGAATTGTTAGACTTAAAGTGTGCTTATTATGCTAAAATAAAAAATACAAAATTGAAAAGTAGGGCAAAGCTATTAAACAAGAATCAAATATAATTCTAAAACTTATGATAAGAAAAATTCATGGACTTATTGTTTGGGAATAATACTAGACTAAACAGAATTGAAATGAGAATTTGTAAACTAAATGATTTTTCAACAGAAAAATATATTCTCAAACTTAGACAAAAGAATGGAAAATACAGAAAAAATCAAAGGCATATATTGAATGTGGTGAATAAGTTTAAATTATATACATATTATTGGAATCTTAGAGAAGAATGAAAGAATAGGATAGAACTAATTCTTGAGGCAGTGGTAGCTGAGAATTTTCCTGAGCTGAGAACAGTATTAAGATTCAAGAAATACTATGCATCACAAGCTGAAAAATATAAACAAAACCATACTGAATAAAAATATTGAAAAACAAAGGCAAAAAGATATTTCTAATAGTAGCCAGAGAAAATGATATATTATTTTCAAAGTAAGGATAAGACAAAGAAATGATTTCTCAAGAGAAATGATGGAAGCCAGAAAACAATGTGTTATCTTTAACATGCCAAAAGAAAACAACTACCAATATAGAATTCTTTGACCAAGGAAAGAATCCTTCAGAAATGAAGGTGAAAAAAGCCATTTTCAGACAACTAAAAACTATAGAATTTGTTATCAGCAGACCTGCACAAGGAAATACAAAATAGTCTTCAGAAAAGAAGGGAAATTATTACAGATGAAAGCTTGAAGACACAGGGAAAAATGTAGACAGACAAAATATAAATATTATGAGTAAATTTCAATATAGATTATTTAAAACAGAGATATAATTTCTTATGGAATTGAAAATATATATAAAATTAAACTACACAACAATATTAGCATATAAATGAAGATCTAGCCCTACAAGATATCATTCAATAATACCCAACTCCTCATATCCACATTCTTCAGTAGTCCCCTTCCATGTTGTACCAGGGTTAGTATATGTGGCCAGGAGCATATAGCAGAACTCATGGTACATCTTTTTCAAGATTAGGTTATAAGACACACAGCAGCTTACACGTTGGGTGCGCACGCACTCTAGCTCTCTCTCTTTCTCATTTCTCACTCGGGGGAATTCAACTGCACATGGCGAGGATACTCAGTCAGCCTATGGAGAGGCCCACATGGTGAGGAACTGAGATCTCTGGCCAATAGAGAGGAACGGAGGCCTGCCAACAACCATGTGAGTGACCTTGGAAGTGAATCCTTTAGTTCTAGTTTAGTTTTCAGATGATTGAAGCCCCAGCCTATGCCTTGACAGCAATGAGAGACTCTAAGCCAGATCAATGCAGCTCAGCTGCTCCCAGATTCTTTACCCTCAGAAATGCTGTGAGATAATGTTTCTGTGTTAACCTAATAAGATGGAGGGTAATTTATCAGGCAGCTGTAGATAACTAATAGTCATCTTAGTACCTGGAAGTAGGGTGCTGACATAACAATTACTTGAAATGTGGTAGTGGCTTTGGAGCTGGGCAATGTGTAGAAGCTGTAAGAACTTTTAAGAGTATAAGTGAAAGTCTAGAGGGCTTTGAACAAACCGGTAATAGAATAGTACACTTTGAGAAGGCTTCCAGTGAGGACTTAAAGGAAAGTGAGGAAAATGTTATTGGAAAGTGGTCTTTGTTAGGTAGTGGCAGAAAATTTAGCAACATGCTGCCTACAGTAAACTGGAAGATAAAAAAAAAATTATCTAATGAAATTGGGATCCGTCAAAGTGTTGAAAGTACTGCCTAGTTTCTTCTTGTGCTGCTTTTAGTCAGATATGAGATAAGAAAAAAACTAAAGAAAGGGCTGTTAAATAAAACAGCCAAGATTTACTAGTTTTGCAGATTCGAAGCCCTTCCAGATGGCAAACGGTGCTAAAACTAAGAAATGTTTCTGAGCAAAGATCAAACTCAGGACACTTTCAGAAAGGCATGGCCTAAATTTGAAGCCAAGGATGTAACTAAAATTATGTCAGAAAAGTCAAAGTTGGTGCCTCAGAATACTTTTCAGATAAAAGGTCCTTTATAGAATATAAGTGTATGCTTAAAAATTGTTCTCTCAATAATATTGAGGGTGTTTTCTCAGTGTGTGGCTTCTAAGAACAATAAGGCTTCTAAGAAGCTTAAGGGTAATCCCTCAGCCTTCTCAGTATAAAGCCAAGGTAAAGAGGACTTATTCTAGAAGACATTTGAGGGTATGACTTTTGTCTAATGGAATGAATCCCAGTAAGAGTCAGTGGAGATCTACATTGTTTTTTAGAGAATTACATCACAAAACCACTGTCATCTTTGACTACAGAGACAGTATAAAATGAAAGAAACCTTTGATATCCCAGACGTCTATAAGCAAGAATCAGGCTGAAAATTTACTCAGCTGCAAACATGTGCTAACTTGTGAAAAAAGGATGACTCAGAGAGCAGAGCCAAACGTTATGAAAAGTTCTCCTCAGGCAAAGGTAGAACTGCATCCTAGTCAAGGCACTTCTAGTATTTGCCCAGGTAGATTTCATAATTGCTATGCCCTATTGACTACTTTGTACCTCCTATTTTCTCCCCTTTTAAAACAGGAGTATTAAAAACGTTATGTTCTACATGCATCACTGTTTTATTTTGGATGTATGTGGAGCATAAAACTTGTCTCTTAGTTCAGGACTATAGATCAAGAGGAACTACAGTAGTCCCATCCCCCTGATCTTCAGTTTTGCTTTCCGTGATTTCAGTTACCTGCAGTCAACTACAGTCTGAAAATACTAAATGGGAAATTCTGGAAATAAACAATTTATAAGTTTTCAATTATGTATCATTTTGAGTAGCATGATGAAATCTTGTGCCATCCCACTCTATCCCCTCCAGCACATGAATCATCCCTTTGTCCAGTGTATGCTCACTATACTCTACCCAACCTTTAGTCATTTAGTAGCCATCTAGGTCATTAGATCAACTGTCGTAGTGCTTGTCTCAAAGGTCAGTAGTAGCCTAATGCTGCATCACAGTGCCTATATCATTCACCTCAGTTTATCTCATCACCTGAAAATTTTATCATCTCATATAATTACAAGAAGAAGTGTGAGTACGGTACAATAGGATACTTTGAGAGAGAAGGAGAGGCCACATTCAAGTAACCTTTAGTATAGTCTATTGTTATAATTGTTCTATTTTTTTTAATGTTCTTCAATCCTCTGAAAATTATTTTATTATTAGTTATTATTAATCTCTTTCTGTGCCTGATTTATAAATTAAAATGTATATATAGTTATGTATACATGTGTGGAAAAAACATAGTGTATATAGGGTTTGGCGTTATCCAAGGTTTCAGGCATCCACTGTGGGTCTTGGAATGTATTTCTCTCAGATAAGGGGGGACTGCTGTACAATCCAGATGCTTAGGAAACTATACCGAAGTTCATCTGTACCTGAATCAGATATAGATGACAAATTTCTGAACTCTGAGTTGATGCTAAATGGGTTGAGACTAGTGGGTTCCTTTGAAGTACATGAGTCTAATTTGTATGTTGGGGGAAGCAGCTGTGAATCATCAAGGGCCAAAGAGTATACTGGGGTAACCAGCCTCAAAGATGCTCCCCAGTGAACACAACCTCCTAGTATTCACACTCTTGTGTAATTTTCTCCCACATTGTACCAGAATTGGTCTGTGTGACCAGTAGAATATGGCAGAAATGATGGAATGTCACTTCTGAGATTAGTTCACAAAAGATACTGGTACTTGTATATTAGGGTTCTCCCTCCCTCTCAGATCACTCACTCTGGGTGAAGCCATATATGTGCACTGCAGGTAGCCCATGGAGAGACTCACATAATGAGGAATGGAGGCCTGCCAACAGTCACGAGTGAGCTTATAATCAAAAGATTTGAACATGATTAACCACTATGACCTAATTGACATGTACATTGCACTTAGTCATTAGAAAGTACAAATACCTCCTAAGTAGAAATTTTTAGCAAAATTGACCATATGCTGGGCCATCAAAATCTCAGTAAACTTCTAGCGATAGAAATTATTTGGTATATTCTGTCTCTCGTGGGATTAAGCTAGGAATCAGTAACAAAAAGATACTTGATTATCCTTCAACTACATTGAAATGGAATAATATACTTCTATGTAATCCTTGAATCAAAGAGAAATAAAAATGAAAATTAGACATTTTAAATTGAATGATAATGAAACTATAACTTAAAAGAATGGCTTAAGTAATTATTAGAAGGAACTTTATAGCTTAAATGCAAATATTGGAAAAGAAGAAAGTCTGAAAATCTGTTGTTTCAAAAAATTAAGAAAAGGAAATTAAACTTACTGAAGATGATGTATTATAAAGTAAACATTTATAAAAGAGAAAGTAAACCTACGCTAAATGAACAAAGTTCATTTACTATACTATAAAGAACAGTGGAATTAGATCAGTAAAATAAAGATTTGAGTCCTGGCAAGATTGACCAAGAATAAAAAGAGAGAGTAGACATAAATAACTTGTATTAGGAATGAAAAAGGGGACATAGCAGAGCCTAAAGAATTGTTTAAAAGACTATTTTTTGAAGAACCTTATGTAATAAATTGAAAATTTAGATAAAATAGAAAATTGCTAGCAAAATACAACTTTTAAAAATTGATGCAGTAAGGCTGGGTGCAGTGGCTCACAGCTGTAATCCTAGCAATTTGGGAGGTCGAACCAGGAGGATCACTTGAGGGCAGGAGTTTGAGAGTAGCCTGAGCAATATAGCAAGACCCTGTCTCTACAAAAATTACAAAAGTTAGCTAGGTGTGTTGGCATGTGCCTGTAGCCCCAGCTACTTGGGGGAGACTAAGGCAGGAGGATCGCTTGAGCCCTGAAGTTTGGGTTTGCAGTGAGCCATGATGATGCCACGGCACTCTCCCCCAGGCAATAGAGTGAGACCCTGTCTCCAAAAAAAAAACTTAAAAAATTGATGCAATAAGAAATCCGAATTGACCTATGTGATTGAAGAAATTGAATCATTAATTGAAAACTTTTCCACAAAGAAAGCTCCAGGCCCAGAAAGCTTCACCAGTATATTCTACCAAATATTTAAAGAAGAAATATGCCCCAGTGCTATACTAACTCTTCCAGACAATAGAAGAAGGAATATTTTCCAACTTATTTTATAAGACTAGCATAAACATGACACCAAAACTGGAGAACAGTATAAGAAAGAGAAATTATAGCCTAGTCTCATTCATGATCCTAGATGATTAATTCCTAAATACAATATTATTAGCAAGACAAATCCAGCAGTATGTAAAAAGGACAAAAATGACCAAGTTGAGTTCTTTTCAAAGAGTACAATTTTGATTTAAATTAGAAAGTCACTCATCATAATTTTGGTATTAGCAGAATGAAGAAGAAAAATCATCTCAATAGACGAAGAGAGAACACTTGATAAAGCTCAACATCCATGTATGATTTTTTTAAAAAAAAAAAAAAAAGAACTCTTAAAAATAGAAAACTAGGAATAGAAACCTACTGCAAACATTGTACTCATTGGTAAAATATTAAAAGCTCTCCTTCCCAGATCACAGGGACAAGATAAGGATAACTGTATTGGAGATATTAGCCAGTGTGGTAATACAGTGAACAAGAGTAAAGGTTGTAAAATAAAACTGTCAGTGTTCTTGTAAGACATGATTCTAGAGGTTTAAAATTCTAAAAATATGTCCTGATAATTAGAATTAATAAGTGTAGCAAGGTAGTCTGATAGAAGGTTAACATAGAGAAACTGATTGTTTATCAGCAGTACATAAAGTTGAATCTAAAAATAATGTTTACAATAGGCCAGAATACTTACGAATAAATCTAACAAGAATGTGCTTTTCTACACTGAAAATTACAAAGCATCAATGAGCAAAATTAAAGACCCAGTGGATTTTGAATCTAGGCTGGGGGCAGAACCTAAATCCACAGTCACCAAACTTTTTGGTCACCAAACTTTTTCTATAAGGGATCAAATACTAAATATTTTCAGCTTTATGGGCCATTTGGTGTCTTTTGAAATTACTTAATTTTGCTGCTTTAGACTTAAAAGTATCCATAGTCATGAAAGCAGCTATAGATATAAATGAATGGACCTGGCTATGTTTACAAAAAAGCATTATATATAAAAATAGATGGTAGGTAGAATTTAGCCTGTGGATCATAGTTTGCCCATCACTGATCTGGGTGTTGGTTTTAATGTCTGCCAACATCACAAAAAGAGGAGCAACTGAAAATTATTTGTCTCTTACTTAGAGTGAACATATGTCAGTCACCGTCTATGAAGTAGTCTTTCATTGCAAGACTATGAAAGCTAAGTGGGAAATCTTTAGGTTAAAAGATACATAAGAGAAATATCAGACTATTGCAATATGTGGGCTTTATTTGGATCTTGATTCAAAATAATATAAATGAGATAGGAAAAATTTAAATACTGACTGGATATTTGGTATTAATGGATGAGTTTTAGTTTTTTAGGTGTGATAATGGTATTGTGGTTATGTTCGTGTTTTTGTTTCTGAATAAGTATATCCTTTCTATTTGTGGATGATATGTCACATGTAGGATTAATTTCTTATACATTAAGAACTGTGGATATAGTTATTTACCTGTCTTTACCATTAACTGTTTTCACCCTTACTCCAGGAAGTGGGTCAGATTTTCTGCACTAAATGTAGGTGCTCAGTAAGTGCTTCTAAAATGAATGTAGCTAGCTCCTCCAAAATATTAAGTCTATTAGGCCCAGTGTTAGTAAATTGTTTGGTACCAAATTTCTTTAGAAATTACTTTTGTTTCTCTTTCCATTGCAGGGCGGGGAGGCACTTGGAATGAAGTAAATTTTCTGTGAAACTTCCACACACAGATGTAAAGAGTAGACTACATTAGGTTTATCAAATTTATTTATGGCTTTGTAAAAAATGCCCTATATTCACAACAAAAAATAAACAAATAGAAATTATATTTAATTCTGCATAAACTTGTATTTCCCTCACACACTCAGTAAAGAGACTTCACCTTCACTGTGGCCATGAATTCGTGACAATATTTTTATATATCTATAAGTCTTAATATTTACATATCCATAATTCTTAAATTTTAGACAAGGAGTTAGATTTCATTGTATGCTCACTATTTATGGTAATGTAACAGCATTATAAATCACTTAGAATAAACATTATAACTGTCATCAATAATTCTGAAACATAACTATCATTTCTGAATATTCCCATTCTAATCTTATTTGAAATATATATTTTAATGGTTATAATAATTAAGTAAATATAACTTTGTACCTTGTTTTTCATAACCTTATTTCTTTCTGTTACAGTCTTCATAACCATCATTTCCGATGTTTCTTTTTTTTTTTTTTTTTTTAATCCAAAATGTCTTTAGTTTATTGGGATGATTTCCCATTCATTCAAGCAGGATACTTAGTGCTGCTTCCTTCTGAAGGAACATCCTTCTGTAAGCCTTGCTTTTCCTCCTATAGGCTGGCAGAGGACAGTAGAGCAACCAACACACAAAACTACTGTTTGTGCGTGGCTAAACACAGTGGTGATTTTGTAGCATCCTGGGCATTTCACATCCATGAAGTAGGAATTTGGGCTCTGCACCAGACGCTTCTTCTTGTGTTTCCTCTTCTCTTCTGGTGAGGGAAGAAGGAGATCCTTTGCAAGAGACATGTTCTCGTGGGAAGGCCGTCACTGTTGGAAAGTCCAATGTTTATTTTCAATGCCAACATTTTTAATGAATATAGACTTTATGTGAACAAATATAGAGAAGACTATGTAAATAATCTACATATGAACATAATAACACTGACTTATAAATATGCTAATTATTTTTCTGTTATGGTGTTATTGTTTTCAAGCTTTAATAATATAGTATAGTCCTTTCAAATAAAAATAGTTGAGGAACAAACTCAAAATTTTTTTTAAAAAGAACAACTTGTTAATATACCACTTTATATTAGGTAGTAAGATGAATATCTTACAAATATAGGAGTATTCTGAGTAGTGATGATTTTAGCAATAAAAGATGTTGTTGGAGAGAAGAAAAAAAGGAGAAAAATTCTGAATCCCAATAGTGTGGATTTTGAAATAATCTTGATGTTTTGTTTTCATAGGTCTTACAGTGACTTTCTGACAAATCAACAGATTCTTTCCTAATACTATTAGTATTAGAAAAATTGTCATTTTAAGACTATATTATTTAGAAAATATTTACTTTAATATTAATCATAATGAGGGATTTTCTTATTTTTTATTTGTTATTTTATCCTTTCCCTGTTCTGTTGTTGGTCATTCCATTTCCTTTTTTTTCCCCTGTGAAAATGAGGCCTACAGGTTACCTCAGTTTTAGCAAACCTACTAGTGATTAATAGCTACCTTAATATAGTATTGTTTCAGGATTTTACTCAGATATTGAGTCCTAAAACAAAAATTTCTAATTGATAAGAATATTCAATTCCTTGTGTTTCTGCTTAAATATAACTGCAAGTTACAAGTTATCAAATTAAATATTGCTACATTATTAACCTCAAGGTAAATCAGCATAAGAGGTTTAAAACAAACCTTTATAGTTAAGAGTTATAATTTATATATTCATTTTATAAAATAAATTAAGTTTGTTAGCAGAAGGAGAGGTGTAGGGTGTTACTTGTTTTAGAAATTTGTAGCAAGCATAATTAAGAGAATATATATGACAGAGTATCATAAAAATTCATGTTCGATTAGATGCTAAATATTAGATAAACTGCATTAGAATTTTTCAAGCTGAAATAATTTTCCATGCAAGTGAAAGACAAGCTTGTAAGTCCCTTACTGAATTGATAAAAACTTGTGAGTACATCCAGCAGTCATTTGGAGCCTCCCTTTTGCCATATTTGTCTAATGTATCACATATCAGCCCTATTACTATTTTCAGAAACAGTATTCATGACTGAAATCCTACAGTTAACCTTTAGAAGATCAAAAGGAAATATACTTGCTTAAAAGGTGACCCTAATATATACATATTTTCTCTTTTTATGCTTTATTGCTTGCATGTTTAAGAGCTTCTTTTTTTTTTCATTTGTTTCATAGGATTACTAAGTTTGGATTTAAATGTCAAAGTCATTTTGGGATGAAACTAACATATCGGTTACAAGGCCATAGCTGAATAGATTGGCAGCAGTAATTTGGAGTTATCATTTTAAAAGATTTATTTTAACATACAGAGTGATAGCCATTGTTAGATGAAATTGTATGAAACTTAACTTTTTAAAGGTTTTCTACTTGGGGTCACTACTAAAAGCTAGAAGTATGTCTATCTTTAATCAGAGCTGTGTTTATATTAATATAGAGAGGGGGAGAAAGAAAAAACAGATATACATAGTTATTTTGGGTAAACTTTTTCATCATAAAAACAGAATGTATTCATTATCTATAGTGTACTGAAGTATCTTCATAGATCAAGAGAATGTTTTTCCAACCTCTCAGCTTAATGTTTTTAAATCATGATTATTCCTCTTTTAAATATTAAAATTTCTAAAAATGTTTCTTGGTTTTGAATTTTCTGCTATCCAGTATCTTCTGTTTTATATTAGCAGTTTTAATTATTACTGTTTTTCATTGGATCTGCAGGTTTTTCCTAAAGCCTCTGAGAAATATATTGCTGCTAGAGTGAAATATATTCGGATAACTAACACTGCTTTACTTTGTTTCATTTTTTAGGTGGTTGAACAGGGTATGTTTGTAAAGCACTGCAAAGTAGAGGTATATCTCACAGAATTGAAGCTCTGTGAAAATGGAAACATGAACAATGTTGTAACTCGAAGATTTAGCAAAGCTGACACAATAGGTAATACAAGATCCTATCTCTTTTTTAAACCATAGTTATTAGATATTTAGTTATAATTCTCTTTGTTATATGCCACTAGAATGGTACCATTTAAAAAATTTATACATAAATGTTACAGATTCCCAGCCTTAATGCAGTATGTCTTAGAGTTAAAAAATTACTTATTGTTTCTGGCTGTTTTTTATTTATTATGTGAGTTTAATGTTTGTGCTATTTGGGTTTTTTTTAATCAAATATTTACTGTTTTAAATTAGCATTTGAAAAATGTGTATCAGTTTGTAACATAATATAAAATAGAGCTTTAAATAAAAACTTAATTAAAACTAGGCAAGATAGCACAGAAGATGGCAATTAGTTATTTCCTTTTTTCTCTATTTATTCTTGTATACTCTAAATACAGTTAAGTAGCTAAGGCAACAGTCTTAGCATTGATACATTGACTTTTTCTGTAATAAATAGGTTAGGAAGCCATAGCACCAAACATAAGTGTACCTAATTCTCTCTGTATATTTATATCCCTATAGATATTAAAATATATATGATCTTTTTATTTAAAAGCCACATTTTATGATCAAGACTGTATTGAAAGAAGTGTTTTTAAAATGAATGATTATAAAACTTAGTAAAAATTGCAGTATTTTTTGTTTCATAACAAAACTCAACATAATTATAAAAGATAGTTATATTTCATTTCAAATAACATTGTTGTAAATCAAGATTAATGGTAATAACACTGATCTCATTGGAAAATCCAAATGGACATTGGAGGACCATGTAGAATTCGGGATGGATGAGAAATTTACACATTTATGTATTATGGAACTGTGTAAGATTTCCTTGTTGAAACCAGTAATTCAGTACACTTTAATTAAAAGTAAATGAAAGTTTTTTGTAAGTGCATTTAGCTTTCACCACTTACCAATTCACAGCAAGAAAATACTATTAACTCACATTTTTAATGAAATAGTTTTCTTCAAGTACCCAATGCTGAACTAATACTAATGTTTTCAACAAATAAAATATATTCCCCTTTCTTTATTTAGATCATTTATAAGCTTGAGATTCAATTTTAGTAAATACATATAGTCATCTTTCTAAAATGAATGCTTAAAATATAAAGATTTTCATATATAAATATTATTTCAATATAATTATCATTATGGATAAATTTTTTAACATTTGAATTTCCAGTTTTGTGGAATATATTCAGGAAAATAAAACATTTCTACATACTAAAAACTGAACGTTTTCAATATATAAAAATTATATTAATCATATGAATATGTACATAATAAGAATCAATGTCTAAGAAGTATAGTCCTACTTGGGCAGTGCAAAGGCCATGTATATAACCTAAGCATTTGTACTCCTGCAATACTCTGAAATAAATAAATATATATGTATATGAAGCATAGTCTGTTAGAATTAATTCAGATTAATCTCTGAAATATATATTCCAGCCAATTGGAATATAAATGAGAAGCTACCTCTGAAAATAGTTGATATAGATGTTTTCTAGTTGTTTTAAAAATTTGGCATTTTCTTCTCTCCTTACCTCATTTTATCTTCTTTTTTTTTTTTTTTGAGACAGAGTCTCGCTTTGTTGCCCGGGCTAGAGTGAGTGCCATGGAGTCAGCCTAGGTCACGGCAACCTCAGACTCCTGGGCTCAAGCAATCCTACTTACTGCCTCAGCCTCCCAAGTAGCTGGGACTACAGGCATGCGCCACCATGCCCGGCTAATTTTTTCAATATATATTAGTTGGCAAATTAATTTCTTTGTATTTATAGTAGAGACGGGGTCTTGCTCTTGCTCAGGCTGGTTTCGAATTCCTGACCTCGAGCAATCCGCCCACCTCAGCCTCCCAGATGCTGGGATTACAGGCATGAGCCACCATGCCCGGCCTCCTTACCTCATTTTAATAGGAAAATTACATATAAATACAAGGTTATCAGTAGTAGTATTTTAGAACATTATTTTACTGAATATTTTAAAACTCATATATGAAAATCAGCAACTGGTTTAATTCAAAACAAGCATTATTGAGTTCTCATGATAAGTACAATGTAGGAATTTGTCAAGGTGATACATAATTTATAAAGGATCTCTGCTTAAAAAGTTTATGATCTTGCATAGATTTTAACCAACATGCTTTAAATATACTAATACTTTAAAATACTAGATACATTAGATATATACCTTAGACTTATATATGAACTGAATTTTTATATAACTGCAGTTTCTTGTAATATAAGATCACTGTTTTTCAAACTGGTTTGTTGATACTTTAGTAGTTCATTAAATAGTTTGGGGAGTAAAGAGAATTGAATGGCAAATATTAGAATACAAAATGTCAACAGATATGTTTGTGTCCTGGATCGCAGTTTATTAACATAGCTGCGAGATAACTAAGCTGCAAGATCTAAATGATTTACCATGTCAGGACTAAAATACTTTGCCTTTGAATATATTTCTCTCTAAATTGATATATTTGGGCATTAGACATGTTCTAGTCCATGTTGGACATGTTGTAGGACATTATCTAGATAGATAATTTTTATTTTCCTTTAAGGATAACCACTAAAAACATAATTTTTTAATTAAACTTTTTGAAAAATGCTTTATGTTTATAAAATTATTAATAGAATTGGTTGAAATTCTTATTAAATATTTCTACTAGAAATGTTTTTCACAACAGTTTTATTTCTATTATGTGTGTTAATATTTTTCTACCTCTGTATGCTTCTCATTAAATGATTAATACAGTTGGATTAACACGTGCTCTCAGTCCTTTGACATTCTTGACTCCTGTGATCTTGACCTACACCCAGCCTCAACCATCAGTTTCCATAGTTATTCGTCAGACTATTGTTATCTCTAAGTACACTAGCCAAGTCTCAAGTTTAGCATTCTACTTTCTGGCCACCACTTTCTCTGCTATCATTTTCTCTTGAGCCTACTACATTAGACATTCAAATCTACCACTTGTTTGGCATTGCTTCTGTCATAGTATCTCTAACCTCCCATTGCCAAATCCAGTGGTAATTTAGAAATTTCCCATTTTCTTAACTTGCCAGCAAAATTTAACATAGTAAACTACTTTTCCATCTAGAAACACTCTCTTCAAATGGCTTCCAGTACCCAGGTTCTCACTGGTTTCATCTTCTCAGAGTCCTTTGTAAGACCCTCTTCATACTCCTGATCTCAAAACATTAGTAAGTCTCCACGTTCTCTCTTCTTTTCCTTTGTGATTTCATCTGGTCTCTTGGCTTTAAATATTTTCTGCATGTTGTTATCTTTTAAATTTATATGTCCTGCCCAAAACTCTCCCATAATTCCAGTTTCAGCCATTCCATATCTTCACTTGTGTATCTGATAAGCATCTCAAGATGATTATCATGTATAAAACTAAACTCCCTTCTTTCCCTTCAAAACCTACTATCCTGTCATTTTTCCTCATCTCAGTAATTGCCACTTGTGTTCTATTATTGTAGCTCAGGCCAAAAACTTTGGTATGATTCTGATCCCTTTTTCACCCTACATGTAATCTAAAACATATCTTTTTAGCAATTTCTTCAGAATTTATTCTCAATCTGACCACTTAACACTACCACCTTCATTTGGATTGCAGCGGTAGCCTAATCTCCCACCCTCAACTCCCTGTAGTCTCTTCTTCACTAGCAGCAAAATTAAACATTTGAAGTGTTAGTCAAGTCGTCCCACTTTTCTTCTTCAAACTCCTCAATGGCTTCCCGTATCACTCAGAATAAAATAGAAGTACTTTCATAGCTCACAAAGTTCTATATAATCCTATAGAAATACCTTTATGGTTTGATTTACATCTTGCTCATTCTACTTCAGCCACACTGGTGTGCCAAGCTATTATAAAACATGCCAAGGACATTCACACCTCAGGGCCTTTGCATTACTCTTTTTTCTGCCTATAATGCTCTTCCCCCACGTATAAGTAGATTGCAAAATGTAATGAAGAGGAAACTTCCATATATGCTATGCTTCCATATAATATGCCATATGTTTGTATATAGCATATTATGTTCATAAATACCTATATCTGTATTAACAGAAAAATGTCTGGAAGAAGAAATATCAAAAGCTAACAGTGGTCATCTCTAGGTAGACATTTTATTTATATTTGTCAGTATTTTTGACATTAGGAAAAATTTATTCATTTTTATAGAAAGACTAACCCAGCTCCCTTTCTTGGCTTCTTCCTCTACTTTCCTTCCTAGGTAATGTTCTGTTTCTTGATCTGAGTGCTGTTTACGTGGATGTGTCTACTTTGGAAATTTGCCACATTATATGGATGATTGCATTTTTCTGTATGCATGTTCTACTTTAATAAAGGAACAAAAAAAATGCAATCTCACCAAAATAGAAGGCAGTATTGACAGTACATTTATTTTATGTGTTTATGTAATTATTTAAATATTCTGGGTGATTTGCTTTAAGTTTTGAGATATGCTGTAAAATTTGCTCCTGATTTAATGCCCTAATCAAAATCTCATTGACTATAAGACTTTTACAGAACATTGGCTGCCAAGTAGAATATCAACAGTGTTATTGGCCAAACTTAATTATGTAGGATAGGTATAGGTTTTTCTGTTTCTTCAGAGAACACATATCATTAAGTTTAATATTTTATAAATAATGCTTTTTCCAAAACTAAACAACTATTCTGAAATTTAAATAATGTATTCTATATTATACCATAAAATATTTTAATTACAGTTTTCTTGAGGTAAGTTATTGACCAGAATTAGATATAGTGGTATTATCTAATATTTCCTTCTAATACTTAAAAATTGTAAAGACTTAACTGTAGGCACTGAAACTAAATTACATCTGTACTCTCAAATATGTAGATAATCCTGTGTCTTATTTTATACAGGTTAAGCTGCTGATGTTTGCAAAAAAAAGTCACCTACTCATTAAGATAATTGATTTAGAAAGGAGGAAAATACATAGTTTTACCTTGAAAATACGAAATTTTGAGTAATACAGACATCTCTTCAAACAAGGCACTTTCCTTTTTATTGTGTCCATATATTCTAGTTAGTGATTCAAAATGTAAATTATATTCTATTTAATATAAACTATTCTTAAGTTTGTTATGTTATAATTAAAAACATGTTCCGTTTGTTAAATCACTTAATCATACTTTCATTTTAACTTCTAATTATCTTCAGAAAATATATTGAAATGTAATGTGTCAAAAGTTAAAGTTCACCCTGTATAGCATAAATTATATTTTTGTGTTAATTGATTGAACTCTTTTACCTTTTGAGGTTTTCTTGTTTGTGTTTTTAAAATTTTTTTCTTTATTCCTTTTAATTATTATGGGTACATAATAGTTGTATCTAGGGTACACGTGATGTTTTGATACAGGCATTCAGTGTGAATGAATCAAATCAGAGTAATCGGGGTATCCATCACCTTAGGCATTTATCATTTCTTTCTGTTAGGAACATTCCAGTTCCATTCTTTTAGTTATTTTAAAGTATACTCTAAAATTTTTTGTTGATTATAATTACTTTGTTATCAAATATCATTCATTCTATCTATATTTTTGCACCCATTAACCATCCCTACTTTATCCACTCCCCATCCCTGCTACCCATCCCTGCCTCTGACAGCCATCATTCTACTTCTCTGTCTCCATAAGATCAATTGTTTTTAATATTTAGCTCCTGCATATGAGTGAGAACATGTGAATTTGTCTTCCTGTGTTTGACACAAAATGCTCTCCAGTTTTATCCATGTTTTTGCCAGTGGCAAGATTTTATTCTTTTCTGTGGCTATCTAATATTCCATTATGTATATATACCATAATTTCTTTATCCATCCATTTATGGGCACTTAAGTTGATTCCAAATCTTGGCTATTATAAATAGTGCTGCAGTAAACATGGGAATGTAGATATCTTTTTGATATTTTAAATTCCTTTCTTTTGGATGTATACCAGCAATGGAATTGCTGGGTCATAGGTTGTTCTAGTTTCAGTTTTTTGAGGAACCTCCATACTGTTCTTCATAGTGGTTGCACTAATTTACATTCCGACCAATAGTGTACAAGGGTTCCCCTTTCTCCACATGCTCACCAGTATTTGTTACTGCCTTTTTAATAAAAGCCACTTTAACTGAGAAGTTAGATGATATCTCATTGTAGTTTTGAGTTGCATTTCTCTGATGACTAATGATGTTGAATATTTTTTTTCATACACCTGTTGGCCATTTGTATGTCTTATTTTGGGAAATGTGTATTCATATCCTTTGTCCATTTTTAATCAGATTATCGGACTTTTTCCTGTTGAGTTGTTGGAGCTCCTTATATATTCTACTTATCAATCATTTGTCAGATGAGTAGTTTGCAAATATATTCTCTATTTTGTGGGTTGTCTCTTCACTTTTTTGATTGTTTTCTTTGCTGTTCAGAAGCTTTTGAATTGATGTGATACCATTTTTCCAGTTTTGCTTTTGTTACCTGTATTTTGGGGATATTAATCTAGAAGTCCTTGCGCAGACCAATGTCCTGAAGTGTTTCCCCAATGTTTTCCTTTAGTAGTTTCATAGTTTCAGATCTTAGATTTAAGTCTTTAATCCATTTGATTTTATTTTTGCATATGGCAAGAGATAAGTGTCTATTTTCATTCTTATGCATATGGATATCCAATATTCCCAGCACCATTTATTGAAGAGACTGCATTCCTCCCCCCACCCCCAGTATGTTCTTAGCACCTTTGTTGAAGATAAGTTCATTGTAGATATGTGGATTTATTTTTGGATTTTCTAATCTGTTCCATTGGTGTATGTGTCTGTTTTTATGCCGGTACCATGCTGTTTTGGTTACTACAGCTCTATAGAATAATTTGAAGTCAGATAATATGATTCTTCTAGTTTTGTTCATTTTGCTCAGGATGGTTTTGTCTATTTTGGGTCTTTTGTGGTGGTTCCATGTAAATTTTATTTACATGGATTATTTTTCCTATTTCTGTGAAGAATGTCATTGGCATTTTGATGGGGATTGTGTTGAATCTGTAGATTGCTTTTGGCAGTATGGACATTTAAATAATATTGATTCTTCTAATACACGAGCATGGAATATCTTTCCTTTTTGTGTGTGTCCTCTTCAATTTCTTTCATCAATGTTTTATAGTTTCCATTATAGAAATCTTTCACTTTGGTTAAGTTTATTCCTACGTATTTTATTTTATTTGTAGCTATTAAAAATGGGATTACTCTCTTGGTTTGTTTTTCAGATTGCTTAATGTTGGCATAATTTGACTTCTTCCTTTCCAATATGGATGCCATTTATTTCTTTCTTTTATCTGATTGCTCTAGCTAGAACTTCCAGTACTGTCTTGAATAATAAATGGTGAAAGTGGGCATCCTTGTCTTGTTCCAGATCTTAGAGGAAAGTCTTTCAGTTTTTCCCTATTCAGTATGATACTAGCCATGAGTCTGTCATACATGGCTTTTATCATGTTGAGGTAAGTTCCTTCTATACCCAGTTTTTTGGGAGTTCTTATCATGAAGGGATGTTGAATTTTATCAACTGCTTTTTTAGCATCAATTGAAATGATCATGTGGTTTTTGTCCTTCGTTCTGGTGATATGATGTATCACATTGATTGATTTGCATATGTTGAGCCATCTTTGCATCCCTGGGATGAATCTCACTTGATCATGATGAGTAAATTTTTCATGTGTTGTTGTATTCGGTTTGCTAGAATTTTGTTGAGGATTTTTGCATTTGTGTTCATCAGAGATATTGGCTTATAGTTTTATTTTTTTGTTGTGTCTTTTGTCTGGTTTTGGTATCAGGGTGATACAGGCCTCATAGAATGAGTTTAAAAGTATTCCCTCCTCCTCGAGTTTTTGGAATAATTTAAGTAGGATTGGTATTCTTCTTTGGATGCTTGGTAGAATTCAGCAGTGAAGCCGTTGGGTCCTAGGCTTTTCTTTGTTGGGAAACTTTTTATTACTGTTCTGTCTCAGGTTTTAAATTTCTTCCTGGTTCAATCTTGATATATTGTATATGTCTAGGAATTTATCCATTTCTTTTAGGTTTTCCAATTTATTGACATATAGTTGCTCATAGTAGTCTCTAATAATCCTTTGGATTTCTGCAGGATCAATTATAATGTCTCCTTTTTCATATCTGATTTTATTTATTTGGGTCTTCTCTTTTTTTCTTAGTCTGGCTAAAGGTTTATTAGTTTTGTTTATCTTTTCAAAAAACCAACTTTTTGTTGTGTTGATCTTTTGCATTTTTTTATTTTAATTTCATTTATTTCTGCTCTGATCTTTATTATGTTTCTTCTATTTGGGGTTTGGTTTGCTCTTGTTTTTCTGGTTCTTCGAGATGCATCATTAGGTTGTTCATTTGAAGCTTTCGTACTTTTTTGATGTAGGCACTTGCTGCTATAAACTTTCCTCATATTATTGCTTTTGCTATGTCTCATAGGTTTTAATATGTTGTGTCTTTATTTTTCTTTGTTTCAAGAAATTTCTACATTTTCTTTTTGATCTCCTATTGGCCTACTGGCCATTCAGGAACATATTGTTTAATTTGCATGTGTTTGTGTATTTTTCAATGTTCCTGTTGTTATCGATTTCTAGTTTTATTCCATTGTGGTCAGAGAAAATGCTTGGTATGATTTCAGTTTTTTTTATTTTTTAAAGACTTGTTTTGTGACCTAACATATGATCTATCCTTCATAATGATCCATGAGCTCAGGATATGAACATATATTCTGTAGTTGTTGGATGAAACATTCTGTAAATATTAATATCTATTAGTTTCATAGTACAGATTAAGTCCGATGTTTCTTTGTTGATTTTCTGTCTGGCTGATCTGTCCATTGCTGAAAGTGGAGTGTTGAGGTCTCCAACAATTATTATGTTAGAGTCTCTCTCTCTCTCTCTCTCTTTAGCTCTGGTAATATTTGCTTTATATGTCCGGGTCTTCTAGTGTTGAGTGCATATATATTTAGAATTGTTATATCCTTTTGTTGAATTGACCCCTTTATCATTATATAATGATCTTGTTGGTCTCCTTTCACAGTTTTTGTCTTGAAATCTGTTTTATCTGATAGAAGTATAACTACTTCTGTCCTTTTTGAGTTTCCATTTGCATGGAATATCTTTTTCCATCCTTTATTCTCAGGCCGTATGTGTCTTTATAGGTAAAGTGTATCTCTTTGGAGACAACATATGATTATCTGTTTTTTTTAAAAAAATCCATTTAGCCACTCTGTGTCTTTAATTGGAGAGTTTAGTTGGTTCACATATAATGTTACTATTGATAGGTAAGGACTTACTATTGCCATGTTATTATTTGATTTCTGGTGGTTTTATATTCTTCTTTTTCTGTCTTCATTCCTGTCTCCCTTTGTTAAAAGTCATTTTCTCTGGTAGTGTGTTTTATAATTTCCTGCTTTTTTTTGGTATCTGTTGTAGGATTTTTAATTTGAGATTACCATGAGGTTTTAAATTCCACAAGTAATCATTTGTCAGAATTACAAATACCATTTTTTTTCTTAAAAACATACCTGGTCTTAAAAACCTTTTTTTTTAATATGTATTTTTTACATATTTGTTCATCTATTCTAACAGTATTTTAAATTTAGAATTTTATGCTGATAAGCATTTAACTATATGTGGCATATTTTAAAATATTTATTATATTTATTTATCTTTCTTCCTTAAATCTAGATACAATTGAAAAAGAAATAAGGAAAATCTTCAATATTCCAGATGAAAAGGAGACCAGATTGTGGAACAAATACATGAGTAATACATTTGAACCACTGAATAAACCAGACAGCACCATTCAGGATGCTGGTTTATACCAAGGACAGGTATTATTTAGTAATAATGTTTATTTTAACCATACTGTACATGAAGCTTTTTAGAGTCTCAAACTTTAATTAATATCCTGACTATATATAATGGATTCTACTATTTCTGGCTTCCTCTTTCTAAATTCATCTCTTCTCTATCTCTGCTGGTCACTAACTATAACTTTGATTCCCTCCTAGAGCTTGGGAATAATCTACTTGTTAAAAAGAAATGATTTTTGTCTTTGTTTTTTTTTTTTAAAAAAATAGTTAATATGTAAGAAGGGTCAGCAAACTATCTGTAAAGGCCCAAATAGTAAATATTTTCATTTCTGCAGGCCATATAGTCACTGTTGAAACTATTACTCGGCCATTGTAGTAGCACGAAAGCAGCCATAGACGATACATAAACAAATGAGTATGGCTGTGTTGTAATAAAACTATTTATAAAAGTGGGCAGCAGGATAAATGGACCATAGTTTG
The DNA here is from genome assembly GCF_040939455.1 of Microcebus murinus. Taxonomy (NCBI): domain Eukaryota; kingdom Metazoa; phylum Chordata; class Mammalia; order Primates; family Cheirogaleidae; genus Microcebus; species Microcebus murinus. The sequence goes on from NC_134113.1 coordinate 65,687,783, forward strand.
CCAATTTTATTAGATGTTATCAGGTCCTAATTTGATTTTTCTATGATGTATAATCCAAAGAAATTAATGTATTGAGAAATGAAGATGTTTAGTCACAATCAGTAAGTCCTACTTTTTTTCTAAACATTTCTTGATTAATCTCTCTATTCAATTTTCTCAGCACTTATCTTTCATACTCTACCTCCAGGCTCTTATGTGTCCACTTGATCTTATTTGTGCTAGAATACTCATTTTAAATGTAAACCTTACTATTTTCCTATCATAAATCTTTCCTGGCTCTGTAACAAGTGTAAAGTCCAGGCACTTGAACCCAACACACAAGTCATGGTTTAACCTATTGCCTAGTCTTCTAGCCTCTTTATGTTATCCTTGTTTTGTGGCTTATACTCTAGGAATACCAAAACGAACTGCTCATAGTTCTCTAACACACAGTACTATTCCATACTCTTATGCTTTCCAATATGTTCTTCCATCTGTGTGATGTATGCTTCTTTCCCTCTCTATGTCTACCCAGTAAAAAGTCCTTTTAACTTTCCAGATTCAAATTAACCATCGCATCATGCAGAGTAACCATATCCGATTATTCATCCTTCATATTCCAACTAAAATGTCATATCCTCTTTAGCCTTCCCTGTTTTTCTCAATATCTTTTGAGGTATGGGATATTTCTACTTTGGAGAAAAAATTGCTCCCTTGACTTCCATGATTTACGCATATGTGTTTTGTATCATTTATTATATTTGTATATTAAGTTTCCCAGTTACACTATGAGGTCCTTGCTTTGGTTTGTGTCCTATTTATTTTTATTTTTAATATCTAACAGTGCTTGGTGCTACAATATTGGGAAATTTGGGGTTCTATTTTATTTAAAAATTCCAGTTCTTCATTGACATCAGTGATACTGAGTTGTGAAAAAAATTCAGAGAAACTAAGGAAAATTAATTTTTAGTAAATGCCTACTATATGTCAAGTATTTTACTAGGCTATAAAAATATAGTGATTTTCAAATTTATTTTAGCCATTATATTCTTAAGTGAAATCTTACAAAATCCAATGTATTACAATTTAAAATTATCTGACTGAAGCTAAAGTGAAGACCTTGAACTCCACTGATTAGCTAACACTCCCTCCCTAGCTGACTTCCTCTTTCTACCAGTAGACATACACCTTTGTCCTTGGTTATCATCCATCAGGCCTTGAGTTAGCTCCAGGAGTACAATTTGAAATATGTAGAATTATTTCTTTAAATCTTAACAATGATCCTATGAAATGTTATAGATGTTATTTTTTCTATCATACACATTGGAAAACTGAGGCTTAGAAAAGTTAAATAATTTGATGTTCTTGATAGGTATGCATTTACCATATTGCATGTGAAAGTATATATTAGTTTAATAAGATTAAATGTCCTTAAGGACTTTTAATCTTTGGGAATAGGAATGTTTCAACGAATGTGTATTAAATATCAGTTCTTTTCTGACTGATGATAAATGAACTAAACACTATCTTGGACTTTTTTTTTCTTTTCTTACTCAATTGAAAATGTCCTTATCAGAAAGTGAAACTAAGATGTATTATGGAAGAGTATGCCTTCCAGAATGAGTAGTCTTTCCTCTTCTCCCTTCTGTGTTTAATTAAATTTTTTAATATTTCTAAAAACATTTTCATCCTGAGTTAATGTTTCAACTATAAGCAAAATTGTATTTACAAAATTATGCATTAGCAAATTTTAATATTTCTGATGACCTTGAATATTACTATCTGTGATTGTAAAAACATGGAATTTTAAGTATAAATACTGTTAGGAATTAAGGTATTATAGTTAAACAATGATATTAAATGCTATTTTGAATATTATATAGCTAAAATCTCTTATAACTGATTAAAATCTTTCAAATGATTATAAGGTTTGTATATATTTTTTAATAATTAGTTTATATGTGAGTGATGCTATAGTTAAGAATTACCATAAAGGAAAACATTCTTCAGAAGTTAAAAATCATTCAGTAAATTCTGCTTTATAAATCATTTAAAAATATAAAACTATATCAAATGATAATTAGAAAATTAAGATAATGATTGTCTCTATAAGTAGGGAGAGGAAAGTGATCAGGAAAGGATCAGGATGTTAGGTACATGGTGTACTTATTCTTCATGTGGTACAAATACATCATATGAATTTTTTAATGTATGAAATATTATAAAGATAAATTTAATGTTTTAATTAGCATGCTCTTTCAACAGGTTTCATAAAATTTTAAATCAATATTTTGTTATATGATATATATTCTGAAACATTTTATGTTGTTAGGATCCAAGTGCCAGTTTATAAATGTCCTAGAAACACACACTCCATAAAAATACATTACCAAGAGTATGTAGAATAGGTTAAAAAATTGCAAATTTAAGAAAAAGAGTTAATGAAACAATATATTGAATGTATTCAAATTTGTAATGCCCTGGATTTACTTCAAGTGATATTTTCTATGTTATAGTTTTCCATGGAAATTTAGATTAACTTCTTATTGGTATTATCACATATTTCTTTTGTGAATTTAATTATTTTGAAAGGTTTTTCTTCTTTGCACAGACTCATCACATAGAAAAAAACAGATGAAAGACTTATTTTTTAGTCAAGAAGATATGAGGAAGGATTTGGGGATGTTTTAGAATAAAGTATAGCTCCGCCTAAGCATGTTCTTTTCAGTTATGAGAGGTGATTTTTATTTACCTCAGCCGTGCTGCAACATAGAACTTCAGTCTGATTCTCAGATCTGACACTGTCATTTGTATATTATTGTAAGAGATTCTATAATTTACATAGTGATAATATAAATACGTACTAATTTCAAGGCCCCAAATAAAGTTGTGGGTTTTTTTTGTTTGTTTGTTTTTTGAGACAGTCTTACTCTGTTGCCCGGGCTAGAGTGTCATGGCATCAGCCTAGCTCACAGCAACCTCAAATTCCTAGGCTCAGGCAATCCTCCTGCCTCAGTCTCAGTAGATGGGACTACAGGCATGTGCCACCAGGCCCGGCTAATTTTTTCTATATATTTTTAGTTGTCCAGCTAATTTCTTTCTGTTTTTAGTAGAGACAGGGTCTCCTTCTTGCTTAGGCTGGTCTCAAACTCCTAAGCTCAAACAATCTACCCATCTCGGCCTCCCAGAGTGCTAGGATTACAGGCATGAACTATCACACCGGACTGGCCCCAAATACATTTTATAAAATCTGTAATTTGGAATTATCTGTGTCACTGTTCCTCAATATTTGCATAATAATTATAGTTAGCTAAGATCCTATGTCAGTATGTTTAACAACTACAACCATTTATTGAGCATCTGTTATTTGCACAGTTCTATGTTACAAATATGAATAGAAAACACACTCCCTAAACTCAGTGAATTTATATTCTATTTACTTGATTTAAACTCTCTTACAGTTTAGTTTCTTTCCTTCACACGCTCATTGCTGCTTCCTTATATTGGAGATCTTTTTGTCTCCCTTGCCTAGCTTTGGAATCAAAGTGCAAATACCACTTCACCCTGTCTGCTGTGTCTTTTAAATAATCAGAGTTCCTTTGGTTTCTCAGTGTATTCAGCTAATCTTCTAAAGCTTTTTTAACTTCAGAATTATGGAAAAACACTTTTTTATTGTGTCATATTTACAGGTATTAGTAATAGAGCAGAAAAATGAAGATGGAACATGGCCAAGGGGTCCTTCTACTCCTAAGTAAGTGCTCCCACTTCTGTGGCTTATTACATGATTTAGAATGCTTTGATTTCAGGTAATGAAATCCAGAATGATAGAAGAACATAATTGTATATTACAAAAATTCATACCTTCTTTATATTTTAATATTTTATTGTTAGTATAGAAGTTATCTAAATTTGCACTTAAATTAATGTTGCTATTTAGAAAGCTTCCAATTCAAATATTTTAAAATAAGGTATAGTATATTTTATAAATGAGAACGTTGCATTATTTAATACAGCCACATCACTAAACATTTGTTTAATATTTTTTGAAGCTTCTTTTGTGATTTTTTTCAAAAGTATCTATTAAGAAAATGATTCTTTATCAAAATGAATCTGATCTATGAAAGTAATATTTTTATTTAAGTAAATATAATAAGAAAGAACAAGTGGAAATAGAGAGTACCTGAGATGCTTTTGAGGGTAAATGAGAGAAGAATTAGGAATCTAAACTGTTGTTTATTTGCTCAAACAACTGTAGTACTTACTTTGTGTGAAAGAAAACACAACTTCTTATATAATACCTAACATACTATACACATGCAATAAAGATTGGTGAATGAAGGTAGTCCCAGTCTTCACTGGAACCACCAGTTTAATAGGGATGGCAAATATTAAGGCACAGAAAAGTTAAGTATCCATTCACTGTGAAATGTAAGAAATGCTATATAGCAGTATGTCATAAATTACCAAATTATAGTCTGTCAGAATACAAAAAAATGTTTTTGGTGATGTTTGTACCTGTATTTGGAAAGATTCTTAGGAAACTAAAAATAAAAGAGAACTCTCCTGACTTGATAAAGTCTGTATACCCAAAGTCTGTAGCACAAGTCATATTTCACTAAGAAGTTTTGAGCACAATCCAAATAAGACTAAAAGATAAGAAAAAGATAAAATTCACTGTTTGCATATGATACAATCATCTACATAAAATCCAAAACAATCAGCAGACTACTAGAACTGAGAAAGATCCACCAAGATTTTCTAAAACAAGATTAATTTATAAAAACCAGTAAGTCTTTTCCTACATCCAGTGGTCAGCAATCTTTTTTATACAGAACCAGATAAATATTTTCATTTGGGGCAGCCATATGGTCTCTGTCACAACCATATCTCTGCTGGTGTAGCACGAAAAGAATCCTTAGATGTTGTGTCAACAAATGGGCATGGCTGTGTTCTAATACAACTTTATAAGCAGGTGGCAAGCTTGGATTTGGCCTGTGAGCCATGCATTTCCAACCCCTGCTGAATACCATGAATAACCCACTTAGGAAATAGTATAACAACAGTTAACCTAGTTAATGAATAAAACCTTCCTGGGAAAAAATTCTAGATTTGTTAGAAGACAAAGATTGTCATGTCCTACATGGCTTAACCTAGTAATGCCTGTTTTCTCCTAAGTCTGTCATGTCAGTGCCTCCTATTCAAAATTCTTTTCTGCCTTTTTTTTAAGAAACTTGACAGCTCATTTTTAAATTAGCATAGAACAGTACAGGTTCAGGATTAGTTAAGTCAATTTTGACAAGAGGAAAAAGGAGCACTAGACTTACTAGATATTGAGAATTACTACACAGATTTGTTTTATTATTAATAAAAACAATATGATGCTAGCAAAAGCAAGGCAAATACCCTGGAATAAACTAGTAAGCTCAGAAAGATTCATGTATGTGTAAGAACTCCATCTATGATGTGGCACAACTAGGCAATGAGGTTGCTTAAAGCAGATATATACTTAGATTTTATTAGAACTAGCTATTTGGAAAGAAAACTAGATCCCTACTTGACACTTTATGTACAAATGCTGACTCCAGAAAAATTAAAGACCCAAGTAAGAAATGTAAATCTTTGAAGCTAATAGAAGAAATTTTAGAGAATATCTATATTGTAGGATCACAGAACATAATGTGAAAAATTAATGGGTTTGATTACATCCAAATTCTATTAAAGGAGCCATACACAGTTAAAAGTCAAATGTCAGTTTTGGAACATCTAAAACCTACAAGAAATAATACCTGTATAAAGAACTGCTACAAATTAACAAAAAGGGAAATAGCTTTTAAAAAATAGACAAAAGATATGAACAGATAGTTTAAATAAGGGGAAGCTCAAGTGCTGACAGGTACTTGATCGATAAACATTGGTAATCAGAAAAAATGAAAATAATGCATGAGATACAACCTTTGACTCATTAGAGTGACAGATAATTTAAAACTGATGCAAAGTTTTGGGTAGAATGTAGAAGTCTTTATGTACTGATGATGGGAGTGTAAACTAGTACTGCCATTCCATAAATCAGCCAGTATTTAATTAAATCAGTAGCGCTTAATTCCTCTGATCCAACACTTTTATGCGGGTCTTTGAGGATATGTATCTTTGTAGCTATGTTGTTTGTGGTAATAAGGAGTTGGAGACAACCTAGTTAATAAATCCATCACTGGTATAGAGAATTAAAATAATGAGATGGTAGTAACAATGATGAGATCTTGAAAACTAGATGAAGCTTTAAAACATACAGTTGACAGAAAGAAATAGAATAAGATTTATAATTCAATATCATTTATGAACAGAAAAAGCACTTACAGTAGAGGGAAATAGGGATAGAGATTAGAAGAAGAAAAAACTTTGACCAAGTATCACTTGCTTTTATTTATATTTGTATATTGAAGCAAGGATATAGATTCTTTTGTACTGGATAAATGCCCTCTTAAAACACACACACACACACACACACACACAAATAGGAATTTATGTATTCATTTAAAGCACATTATAAGAACATGATGTAACTGAGGCAAATGCAACTCCAGGAGAAGATGTGATTTTAGATCCTCAGAAAAAATACTTCAAGATATTAAGATACATAGAATAGCTTGTTTATACTCTTCAAATTTGTCATCATGTCTCTCAGAAGATGACTCCTAGCCTTCAAGATAGCATGAAAATGCTAGTTCTAATAAATATCACTAACGTGGGAATCTGTCCAGCACTCATGCTGGGTAGCACGTAACTAGTTCCTACGTAGGATATCAAAAGCCAAGGGAAAATAAAGTTGTAATACAATGATACAAAGAAGAATCACCTGTACAACTTATTAAAACATAGTTCCTAGACCCTATCCCCAGAATTTTTGATTCAGTAGATCTGGACGTGACTTATTTCTAATAAGCTCAGAGGTAATGCCAGTGCTGTTGGTCTATAGACCGCACTTTGAGAAATTCTGTAAGTAATATTTCTTGACATATGTATTATGTGGACCAGCATAGGCAGCAGTTTCTAGAGTTCTTACCCCCGACCAGCAAAATATAAATCTTTATGGTAAGCCCCGGAATTTGCATTTTAACTGCTTCTTATGATAAACATATGTGAAAGCATGTTAGTGTTCTACTTATCTGACTATTCTGTACCACTGGAAATAGGAAATTGAGTGCTCTGAAGGTCCTAAAGCTGTATTAGGCCCATTTTGATCAGAATTAAAACTATATATCCTCAGCTAAGGTATAAATATTTGGGCTACATAGGAAGAAATGCTAAGTGTTCAAAAATTTTAAGGGTAAAACACATTATTTAAAACGTGTAGTTCTGTAGTTACAAAAAAATGTATATGTGTACTTTTAATCAGCACCTAAAACAACTCAAACTCTGTATTAGAAATCTAAGAACTTACCTAAAAAATGCCCACTCACAAGTTTTCTAACTGGATTTTTCTGTTAGATATCAGCATATAACTTAAAATTATCATCTTTACATTCATGTTACATTTTTTAAGTACTTATTAGTATTTTCAGAATTTGCATTTCTAATCTAGTTTTTAAGAATCTGATTTCTTAATAGTTCTCAAAAACATGATCTTTTCTAATGGTACTTTAGAAATAAAGTTTTGTCCCCTCTAAGTTTTTTTTTTTTTCTTGAGACAAAGTCTCGATTTGTTGGCCAGGCTAGAGTAAGTGCTGTCGTGTCAGCCTAGCTCACAGCAACCTCAAACTCCTGGGCTCAAGCGATCCTACTGCCTCAGCCTCCTGAGTAGCTGGGACTACAGACATGCACCACCATGCCCAACTGATTTTTTCTATATATACATTAGTTGGCCAATTAATTTCTTTGTATTTATAGTAGAGACGGGTCTCGCTCTTGCTCAGGCTGGTTTCAAACTCCTGACCTTGAGCAATCCGCCTGCCTCAGCCTCCCAGAGTGCTAGGATTATAGGCGTGAGCCACCGCGCCCAGCCTTAAGTTTTTTTATTCTGTTAAATTTGACTGTTTATTTTCCAAGAATGTTAACATTGAGTAGGATAGTCTAATTATTCTATTGGAGATGTGTGGCCAGTTAAATCTTGTATTTCTAAACAATGATTTTATAGTAGAATAATTGTAGAAGCCTGAGGTTTCAAAGAGAGGAGAAACTTACATCAATTGGTCAACCCTTACTTTACCAGAAAATTTAATGTTAACACCTTATTACTTTGCCATGGCTTCTGAGGTACAACTTTACTCCATTTTGACTAAATTGTATATTAATTTTTCTCCATACCGTTTCACTTAGGTACAGTTATTTCACCAAAAGCCTTTGAAATTATTAAGAAAGAGATGAATTTTGCTGTTTTTCTGAAATAAGTAAAAATTCTCTCTTGTGAGGGTAGAATTAGAATTTGATTTAATTTATTCATTTTCATTAATTACTTAAAAATATTGACAAAAGACATGTGATTAGATGTTTGATGAAAAAAAGTTAAGAGTCATTGATAATTCTGAAGAAGCAATTTCATGGAATAGAAAACATCTAGAGAAGAATTTACCATCAACCAGATAAGGCATGAGTGGCTGAAAAATATCAAATGGAAAACCATGCTACTAGCTCATACTCATACATTGTCCCTCTACCATTCATGGTGTTATGATTAACAGAATTCCAAATTGATGACTGAAACTCTAAGTATAAATTTAAGCTAGCACCGTAACAGTATTTTTTTATAGCACCCTCTCCCTGCGTGCTTTGCTTGGAGAGAGGAAACACTTTATAAGTAAAGTCATTGCATGCTACTTTTTGGTTGGAACAGATAATAAGCATGTAGATAACTCTGTAATATTCTATTTTTGTTTTCATTTTTTACACCATCTGTATCGATATTGCACACGTAACACTTCTTTAGAATTTTTTAGATACTAAGTTCAATTTGTATATATAATTGCAAAACTAAATGAATTCAGAATTGGTGCGCAGACCTATTAGGTTAAAAATTATTAAAATAAATGTTAGGAAACTTATCCCATAAAGCAGTGGTCCCCAACCTTTTTGCACCAGACACCAGTCATGGAAGACAATTTTTCCACAGACTAGGGTGGGAGTTGGGGTGGGAGGAGGTTTGTGGGCAGAGTCCAGTGATGCGCAAACTGGAAACAGCTGTGACCTGAGGGTTGGGCACCACAGCCATAAAGTGTTGATTTCATTGTGACAATTAATAAATTGTACTGAGAGTTTTTAAGTATTTATAAGCATAATAGGCTCTGATTATTTGAAACATTAGAAGATTTTGTTATAAACTGTTTTGTTTTTATACGAAAAGTAATATGGTTATTAAAGGTCACAGAAAATAAACTTAAATTTTCTGTGAAAGTTTATAAATTTGTTACCAATTTTAACCCTGTTCAAATACAGGAAGGTGGAGAGTTGAGTGATTTTAGTTTGTGGGAGTCAAGAGGATAGCCGAAGAGCCATTCTTTCATTTCTTGTCATTCATTGAATTTGTACTTTTTAGATTAATAACACCAGTCTTCAATTTGAAATGCAAGTATATGAGTGTAAAAGGAGATTTAGAAAGATTCAAAATGTCTGTAAAAAGACAACATATTGCAGATTTTGGAATGTAGAATATTCACAAATTGGCTTTTTTTTCCAGACATTTTGAATCTTTCTAAATCTCCTTTCATGCTTTATTTCATTTCATCTTGTTATTGTTCTCATTAAGAAACAAACATGGAATGGTTTTTTCTGAGATTTTAAAGTTTGAAATAATGGAACAGCCAAACAAAAATGCCTAAGATACAATTAAAGATAGGGAACCGAAGCTTGGAGAATAATGAGAGTTATATTCCTAGAAATGGGAAATAAAAGTATATATGAATTATCTAAATCAAACATGTAGAGAACAACACAAATACAATACAAAACTAAAACTTTAAATGATGTCCCAAGGTAATGTTATAGGAAGAAAGGATCAAATAAAATGATCATGAAGGGTCAGGAAAATTTGGATCCTGTTTTGTCACGGAGGCCAAGGGAAAAGAGCTTCTAGAACTAAGGGATGATCAGCAATGCTAAATGTTGCAGAGGTGGGAGAGAGAGAGAACAGAAAGGGTTAATGTACTTGATAAGTCGAGACCATTGTTTAAACTAGCCTGTAGTATTCAGGCAGCATGATGGGAAGGAGAAATAGTTAACAGGGAAAGAGGGGATAAATGTTCTAGTCAGAAAAGGGAATTGATGTAGAGAACTCATTAAGAAATGGAAGAGGAGGAAGAGGAGACCATAAGCCACAAGGAAAGAAGACAAAGTTTGAATAGCTTCTGTCCCTATGTCTTTCCCTCTTCCATTTGAAAGAAAAGACTCTGGGGTTTTTACTGTGTTAAGTGATCAATGACAGAGCCTTCTGAGGACATTCCAAGACAGTATACAGTCCTGTGGTCTACTTGGAAATCCGTATAGATAACATTTCAAGAGCGATACCCTGTTGGTTTTGACTGGATATTCATATAAACTTTTTAAAGAGATGAGTAATAGAGCTAACCCTTATCTGTAAGTTTTGAGTTTATATTGTTTCATCCCATGTACAAAACCATTTTTTCCTACAAAAAAAAAAAAAGAAAAAAATGTACTGAAAGAAGAAAGATAAATAAGGTGAGACTTGCTTGGGCAGACAGGATTCCTGGAGAGGGAGAGAAACTACTTTATAAATCCATTATTTAAATATACACTTTCTAGGTATTTGTCACCTAAAGAGAAAGGCATTATAATAATGTTAGAATAAAGTTCCTATGTACTACTGTTAGGTTTGTTCCAGGTGGCAACCCAAAAAATGTATATAGGAAGAAATGCAGTTAATGGAAAACTAAGGCTTGTAAAACAATAGCTGCAGGAGTCTGAAAAGACCCCAGACATTCTGAATCTAACAGACAGCTGCAGTCAAGCATTCCTATTCCCCCCTGATAAGGACCTCCCTCTCTTATCTCTACAGGATGAAACTGAGGCAGGGTTCCCAGAAATTGGTTGTTTAAAATAATTTATTGCAGCAGCTGTTCTGGCCCAGGTACTCACTCTCCCCTGAGAAACCTTCTGTAAAACCCAAGGGTTTCCCCTCCCTCAGTGTAGACACTCTTTGGCCTCCACCCATCTGCACCCAGATGCTCAAAATAAATGGCATTTTGCTACACATGAGGCTTTGTGTGTGTGTCTCCGGGCTCCAGACCTAACACTGCTATTTACCAGTAGATTGCTTTTATATTGTTATTTTGTTTAACACATTGACTACTACACTAGAAAAAAGAAAATTTTCCCTGGGACCATGGTGTTTTATTATGAAAATAGAATAAAACCTTCGAAAATGAAACGATCCTTTCTAATTTAATGAAAATTTTTTATTGTTTATTGTTTTCTGTGGGTGAATTATATGCAGTTAAGTTGTTGATATTAGTTGTAATAATAAGAACATCAACAAGTAAAATTTTCACAAACCAGCTGACGGCCCCAGGCTCAAAACTAGCATAAATTAAATACAACTCACATGGCAGTTAATGTGTTAAGTTGTCTAAACTCCACATCCTTTTTGGAAATGTTTGTGTGTATACATAAACACACTACCCTATAATTCTGTACTTACAAATTACTCAATTTAATATTCATTAAGATCTTAAATATGCATGCTAATTTTTCTTTGAATGTGTACATAGATTAAACAGATCTTTTCTACATTTAAAACTTCTACCTACTTGTCTGTTGTGTAACAATAATGTGTAACCTCGTACCATGTCTCCAAATTTTATCAAACAGAGCGTGATTATAGTCAAGATAAACTAGTGTTAGATTCAATATTTAAAAGCCATATCTAAATTTAATTGAATTTAGAAAAATTTAGACAATATATTACATGTCTAAATGAATGTAAGTGTAGAGTTCTCATACAGATACTTGATATTCACAGGTGCTCACAAATAATTATTGGATGCATTCTTCCTTTTCACCTGGTTTGTGCCAAAAGGGATTTGAGCAGTTTACAGTAACACATATAAATCAAGGTTAACTGTATAAATAGATGCAGAAATGAGGACAAATGGAAAATAAATGTAGTCACAGTAAGATGAAATCAGAGGTGAAGTTCGCTGATAGGAGCAGTTAAGAGCCTTTGCAGTTGTTAAACTTGATCTACAAATATATGGGCCTTTTTTGTATCCTGATTCAAACTAACCAACTAGGAGGAAAAAAAATTTGAAATAGTTGGACAAAAATTGAACAGGAACTGGGTATTAGATTGGAACTGATAATGGTATGTGTTCCATAAGATCCCTTATCTGTTAGGGATGCGTGCTGTAGTATTTACAGGTGAGATTATGAGTGTCTAGAATTTGCTTTAAACTAGTCGAACAAAAGGAGTGGGACGGTTGTGGGGATTATAGATAAAATAAGGATAGAATGTTAATTTTTTTGGTTTTTTTTAATCTAAAATTCTGACTTGGCTAGAAGAATGTTAATTTTTGAAGCTGAGTGACTGATACTGAGTACATGAGTATTTGTATGTTTCAAAATTTCTAAGTTTAAAATTAAAATGGGTTGCAAGTTTGGTACTGAGATACATAGTAGCTAAAGAAAAGTGATTGTAATTTCATTTTTAAAAAGTGGAATGTTTTATATTATAAATACTATACATAAAATTGAGCAGTCAAAATAAGAAACAAAAATGAAGCTCCAAAATGCAATTTATGTATAAATTCCTTAAACTCTCTTTTGTGTATTTTTAAGTACCTAACTTAAGCAGCCTCGCATATAGAAGGCAGACAGCAACTGCTATTGAATTGAACTAATCTGTATCTTACAACAGTAAAAGTGTTTAATTTTCACAGGATTTAAAATTTTCCTTTTCTAACAACTTGTCTTAGGATGATGGCTAGAAATGGAGTTTATTGTTGGTCTTGTTTTTGTTAGTAAGATAATTTTTGTTTTATAAAGTTAGCTTGTTATATAATGTTAGGTTTGAAAACAAATATAAAAGTCTTTAATTGTTTTGCTGTGTTAGCATTCAGACTTCTCTATATTTTGGTTGCTTAATATGGTATTAGATTTCCATGTATGTTAAATATTCAGTTAACTTACTAAGAGCAAGATGTGTTTTTCTTTTGAAGAAGCTCAACTTAGCGTTGAAACATACTGGGTATAGGGACATACTAAAACCATTTATTTGTCAGAGGTAAGGCTGAATTTTCTCTGTTCATGAAACCACTTCAGCTATAATAAATGGATGTCTTACCGTTTTCTGTCTTGTTTAAGAGACAATACATTATACCTTGTATTACACCTACCCTAAACTGGCCAAAATTAGTTTAACCGTAGATAAGTGTTATCTAGTCATTGTATAATATTCTAAGCATTTCTTCTCGCCTCTTTCTAGAAAGCCACTAAAGCAGAGTTATTGGTGAACAGTGTAATTTCCAAATTATATCACAGAAAGAGAGCGAAAGGGCTCTGGTTATCATCTGCACACCTACTAGTCAACCCCTAAATAATCAGACGTTAACTCCACAAATATTAGCTAGATTGGAGCTGTGTGAAGAATCAGAATAGATACATGATGTGTTATCATTCATCAGTAATGTCTATAACAGCATTTAAAAATTATTATAGTTCAACTTTACTGTGGACCACATCCATTCTTCTCTCTCTGCTCTCTTTGCTATTTAAGGTTAGTCTATCTATAGTATTTATTCTAATACTTCCTAGTCCTTACTTTTCCATTATTTCCTTCTCCTATGCATATAAATACCTAGCATACTGCCACACATATGGTATACACTAGTTCATTTTTTTTGTTTCCAGTGTCATCTTTCCCCCTCACCCTATGAATATAAACAAGTCTATCTCATCTTTAAAAACAAAAACCATACACTTTCTCTAAATACCATTCTTTAGCTTTTTTTTTCTTTGACATCTGACCCCTTTAAAAAGGCTATATTTAACTGTTTTTTATCACTCATTCAGGATTTAACAGAGTTCTTGTTTTTTTTAACCTAGTTTATTGGACTTTTCTTTAGTACTTCATTTAGATAACCATCTCCTAAAGAAATTCTCTGAATTTGAATGCATGATACCACCCCTTTTTCAAGGACTATTCTCACCTCTCTGACCAATCCTCTATCTGTCTAGCTCCCTTCTTTATGGTTGCCACATTTGGTTATGTGGGTGGTGTACAGCTCTAGAGGGCATCACTTACATTGTAATCTACATTAAAGGCCCTCCCTGGCATGGTACTGTGCACAGCTTCACTGACTGTATGCAGCAATCGTGCTCAGACCTTAAATGCATTGATTAAGGAAGATTTCTGGCAGAAGACCTCTTTTTTCATATCATAGTAGGTGTCAAGGATTAGGCGACACATTCTATGCTCATGCTCTCCCACAGCTCAAACTGACACCAATATGCCATTCTATATTTCTAGCCTCGACCTCTGTTCTGAATTCCAGATTTTTCCTAAATTTCATGTAGGATTCCCAACATCATATTGAACAAAATCTTTTTTACCCCACCTACTCCCATCCCTTCAACCTAAACTATATTCATTTTCTATATTCCCTATTTTACATACCATCTCAGAGCTAGCTTGAGTTCCTCCTTCAACCTCTTGCTAGTCTTGCTCAACAAGTCTTGTACTCTACCTCGTAAACCTGAAATTTTCAAACATTTTAATCTCAGTACGCCAGTGCAGTCTTAAAAATCATTAAAGACCCAAATAATTTCTGTTCATGTGGGTTGTATCTATTAATGATTTTCATATTAGAAAGTGAAATAAAATTTTAAGATATTTATTTTTAAATAACAATACTAAACTATATTTTGACATTTTTATGAAAAAATAACAACTTTCCAAAAATTTACCAAGAAGAGTATTGTTTTATGTTTTTGCAAATTTCTTTAATATCTGACTGAATAGAAGACAGCTAAATTCTCATATGTGCTTCTATGTTTAATTTACTATGATATATTGTTTGAGTTGAAGTACATAAAAAATTCAACCTCACACAAATATGGTTGAAAAAAGGAGGAGTATTTTCAGTTAATTAATGCCACATCAAAAATTGACCAGTGGTGGTTTCAGTCTTACAGGTTAATTGCAATGTGGAATGTGAAACCATATCAGTGAACTTTTTATACTATTACATCAAAATCTTTAATATGTAACCTCACACATTTTGTTCATTTGTAAAAATTGATTCACTGAGTTATGCAGATCTCCCAAATGTTGACACATTTTATTATATGACAATATTTTTCCATCACATATGTTAAAACATCACCAGTCTTAAGAGCCTAAGTATTGGGAAGCACATGGTGGCAGAGTCATTTTCCAAGATGCTAATTTTTGTTTGAAAGCTTGAATTTTCTCATTAACAGCACTTAGAGTTGTTTTCCTTAAAGTAACAGGCTCCCTTCATTCATTTTGAGAAAATATCTGCTAGATAGCCAAGTCTGAATAGTCACAGGCAATTATTTTTAACTGGAAAAGAGTGGTGTCATGAAGAGTGACTAGTACCACTTGCAATTCAAGTAATTATACAAGTTTTTCTTCGTAGCAGATATGCTTTATCCAAACTTTCCAGTTTCTCAAAAAATACTTTAAAAAGAGCAATTAAGGATTAAGATTTAATAAAGTCAGTGATTTTTATTTTTCCAACGTGGCTGTTCTTAATTAGAACATTGTTTTCTACGGTGGGATGGTGAAGTAGTTTAGTACTACTGCTTTGATGCACACAAGTGCCAGCTGTTTTACCCACTGTTGCTTTTTCACTATCAGTGTAAATCTCCATTCAGTGAAAGAGTTCATATGACATTTAAATAACACCTTATTATTGTTATGAAAATAGTTTTACCTCACAATGGACACCTTGAAAGGATCTCGTACACCCCCGGGGTCCACACACTATGAGAACTGCTTCCTAAATATCCAAGATATGTTGCTCTTGCCTACTTTACTTTCTTAACTCCAACCCTTATTAATTCTCACCTTTGTTATTTTTTTTCCTAACTGATCTCCCAGTCTTGAAGAATCATCTTTCTAGAATATGAATCTGATTTTATTGATATTCTATTAAAATCTTTCAACATGCCTCAGCACAATTGGATGAAATCCAAACTCCTTCATAGAACATAAGAGATATTTTATTATTATCATATGTACCTTGCTAACTTCTATTTCTGTCACTACTTTCTACTCTTTTCAGTCTAGCTGAGTTTACCCTGAGCATGAGCACATCATAGTTTTTTCTGTTCCGTATATTTGTATATGCTATTCTTTCCACCTGGAATACTCTCACTGCTAGTTCCCACCTATCCCTCTAACTACACATCATTTTAAAATCACTTCATGTTACTATTCACAAAATTTTATATTAAAATTTGTTGTAGCAGTTATATTGTTCTATAGTTATTTTGCTCATATACCATTTTTTAAATTAGATTGTGAGCTGTTTGAGGTCAGGAACTGTGTTTGTCATTGTATTCCTAGTACTTATCAATGGTGAGGCATATAGTAATCACTTAATAAATGTATCAGTGTTTGAATGAATTCCATAGAAACTGTGAAAATACAAATTAACTCAAGATATTTCACTTTCTTTTCCTTTTAATACAATCTTTAGGTAGAGTTGCTAATAAACAATCAAAAAGGCCACAGAAAAAGAGCAGAAAAAGAAATATATAAAATATATACTATATGCGTATATAATATATGCTGTATATAATATATGCAGCTACTTTATTGGATAAAGTCATGAATATTTTGTAACTTTTACTCTAAGTAAGATTCAAGGGAATGTTTCGCATTATTAGTGTGCTTCTGAAGAGTTATAATGGATTATATTTTGAAAAATTATATTTTGAAAAAGTTATAATTGATTATAACTCAGTCTCTAACCAATTTAGATTTTTTTTACCCTAATTTAGAATTCTTAATATGGAGGCAAAAATGCCAGGGTATTTCTATATTTTTCAAATATATTTTCTATTATTTCAAAACTAGTACTGAGAAATATTAGGATTATTAAAATTACTTTTTAAATGTGTTTCCTACATTATTTTGTATTAAAATTTGGGTGATTGTATTTTGTGTTTTAAGCTTAATATAGTAAAATAAAATCTTTTTAAAGAGAATTCTGTGAGAAAGGCATCTAACTAGGAGTCCCAACTTAATGTAATTCATCCCTTCATCAGCAAAAAGAACCTCTTTCAAGGGCCAGGCTTAGTGGCTCATGCCTGTAATCCTAGCACTTTGAGACCTGAAGTGGGAGGATTGCTTGAGCCCAGGAGTTCAAGAATAGCCTGGGCAAGAGCAAGACCCCTTTCTCTACAAAAAATAAAAAAATTAGCTAGGCATGTTAGCCCCAGCTACCAGGGAGGCTGAGTCAGGAGAAACACTTGAGCCCAGGAGTTTGAGGTTGCAGTGAGATGATGACACCACTGTACTTTAGCCTGGGCAATAGAGCAAGACCCTGTCTCCAAAAAAAAAAAAAAAAAAAAAAAAAAGAACTTCCTTCAAAAGAAAGAAAATTTGTTCCAAGATTTCATAATGTATAAAACTTTGAAAGTTCAATTTTTCTTATATTTAAGAACTTTTGTTAACCACCATTTATTCTTCATAATACATTCTAAATATATATATATATATATTTAGATACATCCAAATTACCTAAAAGCAGATCTTGTAAATTATACTTTCCTACCTATAGACCATTTCATTGTTTAGTAGCACCTGGGTAGAAGAAAAAATTAATTTTTAAAAACTAATCACTTTGGGCCTCACTAATTTAGAATTTACTATGACTGAGTATTAGACTAAAACTTAGCTTTGTACAGCCCATGACCTAGATGTTGCCTAATAAAATAAAATTGCTTACAGAATTACAAGGGTAATTAAATCTTTCAGAGATCTTTAAGTCCTTTAATCATTTCTATTTAACAGATTTATTCTTTATAAATCGTGCCTTTAAAGCATACTTGTTGATTAAAAGCCAATAGTAATTGAGATTTCTTCAAAAAGATTCTGGGCCGTGTACTGTGGCTCATGCCTATAATCCCAGCACTTTGGGAGGCCGAGGCAGGAGGATTGCTTGAGCTCAGGAGTTTGAGACGAGCCTGAGCAAGAGCAAGATGCCATCTCTACCAAAAATAGAAAGAAATTAATTGGCCAACTAAAAATATACAGAAAAAATTAGCCGGGCATGGTGACGCATGCCTGTAGTCCCAGCTACTCAGGAGGCTGAGGCAGGAGGATCAGTTGAGCCCAGGAGTTTGAGGTTGCTGTGAGCTAGGCTGATGCCACAGCACTCTAGCACGGGCAACAAACTGAGACTGTCTCAAAAAAAAAAAAAAAAAAGATTCTCAATTAGCAATGTGTGTATAATATAATCAGACTTATGTCTTTCCCATTTTTCCAGAGAAAACTGCCCAAATATTACTTCTTGGGATTATATTTGAGATTCTCTTATGCTATTCTATCCCCATTGCCTTAAATTTTTAAGAACTGAAAACATTCTCTGATCTCTGTGTCAGTGTTGTATTACTTAGAATGCCATAGTACCGACTAAGAAACAAAGTAAAATATTTTAATTCCATTGATTTATGGAAATTGATTATAACATGTTAGTAATGGTTACCTGGACTCAGAAGTGGGTGTATTGGGTTAGTAGATTTATAGGAATAATAGCAAGTTGCATTAAATTTGATAAATTTTATTATAAAAGAGTTCCCTTCTGTATCATTATATTTTATAAGGAAAAATACATTGGAAATTGAAAACCAAAGGATATATAGTGATTTTGCTCATATATCTGTTTTCCAGCATTCATTTACTACAAACATTGCCATCTGTTAGTTCTTTTCTTTATTTCATAATTAATTTCAAAATTCTTCATTTTTTTATCTAATTTAACATTTTCATATTTTTAAAGGTCCCCAGGTGCATCCAATTTTTCAACTTTACCAAAGATCTCTCCTTCATCTCTATCAAATAATTATAACAACATCAACAACAGAAAGTAAGCACTGAATCTTAAAAACTCTTTGTTTAATTGATCGCCCTATTGTGGTTGCAAAAAGTCTCTTGTATCTAAAATTTAGGATAAACGTCTTAATGCATTAAAATTGGTTTTCTTTCAAATTACTAATCAGTTCCTCCATGAGTAACATGAAAGAAAGCAGTTATAAACTACTTCTTGATTTAATACATATACTACAATAGTTTACTGAAGAAAATAAAGTACTTTCAGAATTTTACATACAAAACACTATTGAAATATAGAAATTTGTTAGAACTCAATTTTTTAGGAAGAATGTAAAGTTCAGATGTCATTTTAGGACTAGACATGTAGTCACCCATAATAAAATCTTTGTTTTGTTTTTGTTTTGTTTAATTTAGAGACAGGATTTTGCTCTTTTACCCAGCTGAAGTGCAGTGGTACAGTCATAGCTCACTGCAGCCTCAAACTCCTGGGCTCAAGCAGATCCTCCCTCTTCAGCCTCCTGCGTAGCTAGGACTATAGGTGTGCACCACCACACCCAACTAATTTTTTTTGTTTTTGTAGAACCAGGGTCTCGCTATGTTGCCTAGGCTGGTTTCAAACTCCTGCTCTCAAAGAATCCTCCTGTCTCAGCCTCCCAGAGTGCTGGGATTACAGGCATGAGCCACCATGCTCCACCAATAAAGTATTTTTTTTAGGTATATATAGTAGTGATTCTCAACTGGGAAGCACACACAAATTTTTATGTTTATTAAAAAGGCAATCACTTTTTCTTAAGTTCAGAGAAACAGTTCACTTGCACTATGATAAATAAAATTCAGAATCTTGGATATTATAGAAATTTTATGGTAGTGTGTGCTATATTGCTGTAAGAGAAAAGGTTGAAAGCCATTTGGGCTTTACTATAACATCTGACTCTGGGTATATTACCTTGAAAATTGCCATATTTATTTATTGAAAAAGGTACATGGTGGCTCAAGCCTGTAATCTCAACACTTTGGGAAGCCAAAGTGGGAGGATCACTGGAGGCCAGGAGTTCCAGACCAGCCTGGGCAACATAGCAAGACCCCCATCTCTACAAAAAAAAATTAAAAATTAACTAAGTATTGTAGCTTGTGCCTGTAGTCCAAGCTACTTGGGAGGCTGAGGCAGGAGGCTCCCTGGAGCCCAGGAGTTTGAGAAGTTTCAGTAAGCTGTGATGCTATGATGACACCACTGCACTCTAGCCTGGGTAATAGAATGAAACCCTGTCTCAAAAAACAAGGTAAAAAGAAAGCCTTCATTATTTTTAATTAGCCCAATCAAATTATGAGAAGAATTTTGATCTAGAAATGATTATCCTCCTTTTATTTTTTGAATATATGCTGTATGGTTTATGTATTAGGTTAACAGTGTTTAGATAAATATTTGCACTATTTGTTCAGTTCATAAATGGCATCTGATTATCCCAATGAGTAATTCAAAAAGACTGAAGCTATTTGTGAAATAATCTTTAAAATAACCCCAGTAATTGAATTTATAGGTTTAATTCATTTTCCCTTAAAATTCATATTTTTGGAGGAAATTTTGATAAAATGATTCTAACATACATCTGAATTACAAATGAAAATAGTTAAATAATTTGGGGAAAAATAATCTAAAATAATTTGTCTTACTAAATCTCACAATATATTATAAATAAAGGAAGATAGGAAAATTCAAACAGCATACCACTGACCCAAGAATACACCTATAGATCAATGGAATCAAAAGACACCCCAGAAACAGACCTTTGTATATGAAAGATTTAATGTGATTAGAAAGCATTCTAGACTGATGGAATATGAGCAGATTATGCCGATATATTGTTGAGAAAATTGGCTCACTCTTGAGAATTTCTCTTTAGAATTTTAAATCCAAGATAATTGTTAGGCATATTAAAAAAGAGGCAAATAAATGAAAAAAGTACTTACTACAAGTGATAAATAAAAGGTAAATATTCTTAATATATTAAGCACATAAAAAATGAGTGGGAAATTTTGTGAGACAATGAGAAAAATGGGCAAATAACACACTGGGCAATGAAAATAAAGGAATTAAATGAAGCATAAACATTTTAAATATTCAGATTTACCACTAATTAGGGATATGTAAATTAAAACCATAAAAATTCACATCTACTTTCCCACACCTCAATCACATTTGGAAAAATTAGATAACAATATGTATTCTTAAAAGGATTTTCTTTGAGAGGTCAGAGTATTAGTACATTTCTAAAAAAGAGTTTGCCAGTAGGAATCAAGATTTAAAACAATCACAACCTTATTTCACTAATTTGTAAAAAGATATATGTACTATCTGTAATGTCTTTACATTGTAGTGTATTAGTAAAATATTGAAGACACTATGAATATCCAAAATATCCCCTATAATTCAGTTTGTATTTTATATGATATCTTTAAATTAAATTTATCAAAATTAATTTCTTATAGATAAAATATTATTTATATTTCTACCAAGTGTACATGGTGTCTCACATTTATAATAAGAGAACTCATATACCAGGTATAAAATGTATTTATAGTCATTACGTGGAGAGATTTTCAACATTGTGTATAGACTGTACTGAATATAGACTGCTTTGACCAGAGTCACAATATTAGTATATGTGGTCTGGTATGTTTCTATTTTTGTCTTATTTCCCCTCCTATCATAAAAATATGACAGTAAAACTAATCTCAAAACCTCTGTCTGCAGAAACTAGTGACAAGAATTGGGTCTTAAATTTTAAAACATATTTAATGGTTCTACTCCTATGGTTAGATTATATTTTTAACTAATTTATATTGGTCTAATTTAGACATTAAAATAGTCTTTTCATATTAAGGAATTTTAATACCAAATAACTACTGAGGTACCTCCATGCTGTGATCATTTTGAGCTTAAAAGTAAATTTTATGTATGGATTTACCTTTTTTAGTAAGATACAGAACTTAAGCCTTCATAAAATGGAAAGTTTTTGTTTAACCTTAAAAAACTTGAATTAACACCATCTAATTTAAACAATTATTTTATATAAAATGTATTGCTTGAATTTCAATTCAACTGATGAAGTAGCAGTTTAAGACTTCAAATAGAAATAGCATAGTTTCTTTAATTAAAAATTTATAAAAGAGATAATGACCATTTCAGATTAAGTGTATTTTTGAAACTTCATGTATGTAGAAGTATTCTACAAATATAAATTATATATTAAAATCAATAGTTATGATATAGAAGCTTATAAGAAATTTATTTACAACTTTAAGACTTCAGTAATCTTATACTGATACATTGCAAAGTTATACATTTTTTATTTCTAGAAATAAAAATATTGTTATAAAGGTAATAAAGTATACTTGGAATGATTTCATTTACAATTTAACAAAATTTTTGTTAAAAATAATATTACAAAGAGTCCATTACTGGAATATACTGTATTTACCCTGTGTTGTAATTTCACCTGTTAGTCCATAGAGTATTTGTTTTTGCCTCAATTATAATTTAAGTATGTTTTTTAATGTCTGCCATATTCTCTCTCTGGTAATAGTTATATTACCTGCATTTTTCTGCCCTGCTATATTTACTTTGATATGTTACTAACGCTGCCTTTAGAAAAATATTTTTAATGTACCTACTGTCTTAATTTGACATTTCATCTCAGAACACATTTCTGTTTTTCTGTTTATTCATATAAATCTTTTTTATTTGAAATGGAAATGATTTGTATGTGATTAAGCCAAGAGCAGAAACTATAAATTTTGGAGACCGTTAGAGCTAGCCATTTAGCTCTTGATAAGTTAATTAGCTGAAAGCATCATTTCATTAACTGCAAAGTGGGCATAATTAGAGTTATGAGGATTAGATTACATATTTATAATGTTTATTTATAATGTTGAATGTCAGTGCTAATTGAAAAGTCAGTCTGAAAGTTTTAAAGAAAGATAAGATTCAATTTTATCCCCCCAAAATTGTTGCATTTTTAATTTATCTTTATTAAAGAAGATAGGTTTATAATCCAGAATTAATCTAGTATAATATTAAAATTTCCATTACTATTACTATAAATGTGTTTATTTTGGCAAAGTAGCATAACCTTAAAAGATGATGACTAGCTTAAGATCTTCAGGAAAAAGTTAGTATAAATAGTCATGAAAGATAATAGAGGCTATCTTTAGGACTTAGACTTCCATGTACTTTGTTGAATTGTGTAAACAGCTGTGGTGTTGGTATTTTCCATGATAAATTTTAATATTTGATTTAGAGTGGATATAACGTGGGTTATAAATGACCAATCAAAATAAAATTAAAGTATTTTTAATTCATTGGTTTTCTTTATCATCTTTGAGCATCTAGACTATCTCAATATTTGGGTGGTGTACATACTACCCTATCATTTAAACTAAAATGTAGATAGCATTTAAGGATTCAGATTTTTAAAAACAAAACCAAAAAACTGCTTTGTAAATAAGTTTTCTGTTCATTTCTCAGTAAATAGGAATTCCTATCCCATCAAATTACATCATGTTGCCGCAAAGAAGAGTAGAACTTCCAGCATCCATTTGTGTTACGTGTGGGGAGAGACAGATATCTGAATATATACTTATGGAATGAGCATGTAAATGTGCTTGTTAGTCTTTTCACTTGCGTGTGTGTGTAGGCATGAGCATGCATTTGGGCATACTTTCCCTGTGTGCTCTGGCTGCTTAAATTTTGCTATAATTTTACAGCCAGAATATATGTTTTTTCTTCTATAACATGTAGAATGTGTAGAAAATGCAGGCCTTGCATTTTTAATATGTATACACAAGACCTTGATTTTTAACGCCACTTACAATAATAAAAGAAAAACAAGATTTTTTTGTATTTGAGCTTTTTTTGTGTTAACCCAAAATTAGATTTAATAATCCAATTATGGGTGAACATATATAGAATTGCTAGTAGATGCTTTGCATTTTATTAGTTACTAGGGATATAAAAGAAAATATGAATCATAAGGATAATGATCTGCAAAAAAAACTATTTGAATTCTAATTTTAGCTTTTTGTTGTTGTTGTTTATTTAAAACAAGTAAATAACTACAAGTCTAGCAATTCTGAATTTGAATTGATTAAGGTTACATTTCTTTGGGTCCTGCTATTTTTTGTTTTATGTCAGGGCAGATTGTTTTTTGAGAGTCAGGGAGTTGACCAT
The DNA here is from genome assembly GCF_040939455.1 of Microcebus murinus. Lineage (NCBI taxonomy): Eukaryota > Metazoa > Chordata > Mammalia > Primates > Cheirogaleidae > Microcebus > Microcebus murinus. Next base: position 65,712,016 of record NC_134113.1, read on the forward strand.
TTTTGTTTGTGGGAGAGGGGGCATTTTTTTAGTGCAGAAATATTAGTAGGCTAGCACTGTGTGTGTAATTTTTTGATGTGGTTTTATGTGTTTTACCTATTTGGTTTTACCTATTTGGGTGGGTGGTGGTGTCTATGTGTGTGTTGTGTATTTACTAAACGCTTTGTTAAGACAGGTTGTAGTATAGTTCACTTAAACTGTTATAATAATAAAGTTGAGAATATAGTATATAACATAATCAAATGAAGTATTTAAAATTATAAGAAAAGGCTATTTTTAAAAAATAATACCAGAAATAAATTGTAGCCAGTTGAAATTGTTAAAGTTACTGATTCGTCATGTTTATTTGTAAAACTGTATTCTTTTATTTACATCATCTAACAAATAGTCTTGATTTTTGTTCAGGTTTTTGCTAGTGAATAAAAAAATGATTGAAAATGTGCTTTTGAATTATATCCAAAGTGCCTACCATAAATATTTTATAAGATAACCTATTAAAAATAAGGACAAATCCATCCTTTTCCACAAAATTATTTTTTATTATATGTGAATAAAAGAGGAATCATTTAATTATTTATTGACTTCTTAGTTCTTTCTAAAATTACCCCGATTTTCTAAATTTCAGAAGATTATATAGAGAGTTTTTTAAAGATTGACATGTATTATAGTAAAAGTTACCTTGAGGTTATATTTATCTAAATAAATAAGCTGTATTATTCTGACAAACTAGAAGAAATAAGAAGCGAATAATATTGGGATTTATTTGCTTAGAAATCATTTTTGCACCTCTAATCACCTAGGATTTTTTCCACATTTGAACACAAGATTTTGGCTGACCTAGCATAGAAACTATAAATAGAATCTTCAGTACATTAGAACAGTGATGTGTCACAGTGGCCTTGGAAATCTCTGCTCTCACCTGTAACTAAAGCACAACTCTTCGTGTTTCTACTCTTCTTACTGTATTACAGTAGCAGGATGCAAAAGGGACATAAATGAGATGATTTATTGCTGCGGGTGGTGTTTAAAATCTGAATGTTTTAAATTTGATGGAGCAATGAAGAACGGAGTAGGCTATGAAGCTGCTCCAGTTAATCAAGGGTAGAAAGATATAATAGTGGTTTGTATTGGTTGGTGTGGTATTTGATGGAGTGATTTTGTTGATTGGATGAGAAGTATTTTAATTGAGGGGGAGTTATATTGTTTGAGGTTCGTGTCTTAAAAAGTACCTGAGTTGAGTGCTTTATAAAAAAAAATTAACAATTGATCACCTATCTTCATAAATAGACTTAAAGTACTCTGTTTATTGTAACTATATTATAAAATAATTGGCTACATTGTGAAAAATACTTTTTTTCTTCCAGTGTGAAAAATTCAAATTATTGTCTCCCGTCATATACTGCTTATAAGAACTATGATTATTCAGAACCTGGAAGAAACAATGAACAACCAGGCCTCTGTGGCCTAAGTAACTTGGGAAATACGTGTTTCATGAATTCAGCTATTCAGGTAGGTCTTTCTAAACAAAATGAAACTCATGTTTCGTGGAAATCTGTAATATAAGAAAAATAGAATTGGGTTTTTCATGTCAGAGTATGAGTATTTTATGTGTCTTGAGAGTTTATATTTTCATGGAAGATGTAAGCTTATACATTTGACTCATTAATTCTACCACTGGTAGTAGAATATTAAGTTCCTCAATTAGTTGACATGTGATTGATTACCATAATGTAGAAGATTAAATGTTACCTTCTTGCAAAAACATATTCCAAACAGAAAACTTAAGCTCGCTAAGAAAAAGAAAAAAAGCTAGTGAATTCCATCCTTTATTCAGTAGAAGTCTATTGTTCTTTTTTTTTTTTTTTTTTTTTTTTTTGCTTTAACGGGAAACTAAAATTTTATAAAAGAAAATTTTGTGAACCTCCTTTTGTATACTTATTTTAACAAATCACTGTCCCTTAAAGGTCTTTTAGTTTAGGGATGTAAGAGATCACTTTCTCCCCCACCCCTCACTTTTTTCTTTCCATGGAGCTTCCCCTTCCTTTCTACTCTTTATATACTATTTCAACTTAACTTATTAAATATTTATGTCTTTGATTGATTCTGAAGGTAATAAGAGTTATAGATTTTTAATATCACTGTTAGTATGTATAAAATTAAGGTGGTCATTTTATTCCAGTCTTAATTTTTACAGATAAAATTTCTTTGTTTATAAAAGCCTAGAATAATTATAGACCATTTTTGATATTTGAATTTTAACCTTTTTTTGGTAAGTCTTTTTTGTGAATTCTGAATTTTTAATTTTAAGTCTTGAATTTTTTGTTCTCTGTTAATATTTTAATAATAAATCTTCTCTGCCCAGGAGGCAGCTTCCAAAGATACAGCTTAAATACAGAGTATAGATTGATAAGGATATTATTACACATCTTTCTGACTATCTGAAAAAAGAATGACTCTTCACCATCTGGTTTTCTAAGTGAATCTTTTTGTACACTGCCCTTAATCTGGCTGTCTCCTAAATTAACTATTGTCTTTATAGCATTCTTAGAAGTTAGAATTTAACTGTCATACTCTATTGGCCAGAAATTAGCAGTCTTTTAGACATAGGGATAGAGGGTATAATTAGTCATTTTCTGATTTCTTGGTTTATAATTAACCACTTGAGAAATAGCCTGTTAAAACAGAGACTATATAGGTTAATATAGTCCTTCCTTTAAATCTTCTTTGAATGAGTAATACTGTTCGTACTTTAATGTGAATTACTTCATTCAGAATTGGTTTTCAAGGATCCTAGCCCTAGTTAAACATAAAAAAATTTAAAAGATCCAGTGACACTCTACAAAAAAGACACTTGCACTCGAATGTTTATAGCAGCACAATTCATAATGGCAAGGCTGTGGAAACAGCCCAAGTGCCCATCAATCCAAGAATGGATTAATAAAATGTGGTATATGTATACCATGGAGTACTATTCAGCTCTAAGGAGCAATGGTGATATAGCACATCTTATATTTTCCTGGTTAGAGCTGGAACCCATACTACTAAGTGAAGTATCCCAAGAATGGAAAAACAAGCACCACATATACTCACCAGCAAATTGGTATTAACTGAGCAGCACCTAAGTGGACACATAGGTACTACAGTAATAGGGTATTGGGCAGGGGGGAGAGGGGAGGGGAGTGGGTATATATATACATAATGAGTGAGAAGTGCACCATCTGGGGGGGATGGTCATGCTGGAAACTCAGACTTGTGGGGGGAGGGGGAAAGGGCATTTATTGAAACCTTAAAATCTGTACCCCCATAATATGCCGAAATAAAAAAAAATTTAAATTTTTATTTTTCTAGAAAGGGGAGAAAGGAAATATATATGATAAAAACAACTCAAAATGTATTATTATCCTTAGTTCTTTGATAACCAAGTAAAGTACATGGGTGCTAAGCTTAACTCTTCATCTTTGCACTGCCAAAACTTCTTTGGTTTCAGAAGCGTGATATTAGCTTGAGGGGTGTTTTTAATTTTCTAATATAGAACACCTGTCTTGGTGCTTAACTGGTTCAGCCTCTGTGGAAAACAATATGGAGATACCTTAAAGCGATACAAGTAGATCTACCATTTGATCCAGCAATCCCATTACTGGGCATCTACCCAAAAGAACAAAAGTCACTCTATGAAAAAGACACCTGCACTCGAATGTTTATAGCAGCACAATTCACAATTGCAAAGATGTGGAAACAACCCAAGTGCCCATCAATGCATGAGTGGATTAATAAAATGTGGTATATGTATACCATGGAATACTATTAAGCTATATGAAACAACGGTGATATAGCACCTCTTGTATATTCCTGGATAGAGCTGGAACCCATTCTATTAATTGAAGTATCCCAAGAATGGAAAAATAAGCACCACATGTACTCACTAGCAAATTGGTATTAACTGATCAACACATAAGTGGACATATAGGAATAACATCTGTTGCGTGTCGGGCAGGTTGGGGGGAGGGGGTGGATATATACATGCATAATGAGTGTGATGCACACCGACTGGGGGATGGACACGCTTGAAGCTTTGACTTGAGAGGGGGGCGGGGCGGCAAGGGAAATATACGTAACTTTAACATTTGTACCCCCATAATATGCTGGAAAATAAAAAAAAAAGATTTAGAAAATATTTTAACAGTATAGGCATTAGAAATTTGAATCTATCAGAAAAGAACAAAAATTCGTATTCATGCTAATCATTCATGGGAGGCTCTGGCCAATATTCAGACTAAATTCTTTCTAAGGTGGTACTACATTCTAGTTTTCTGTGCCTTCGATATGTCTGTTTGGCATTGTTTCCTTATGGTTAACTGTATTTTCCTAAAAATGGATATTAAAATTAAATCTTATAACCAGCTATGTTGAGCTAGATTTGGCATTGTTTAGCTTTCTCATATGTTATGTTTACAGCATGAGAAACTTCATCTTACTCATTTTTGCTTCTTTTTAAAGCTATTCTATTACAATAAATTGGTAGCTCTATTGCCGACCTTCTCTTAAAATATATTTTTTACCATTTCATCTGAGACATAGCTATGAGGATGTTGGTTTATACTTTTTTGGTAATAATTATAAACTTTTTAATCAAAATTTCGGCAATGAGTATTTAAAGCAGTGGATATTATTTCATGTCTGTATATTAATATAGTTGGAAACCATACTTTCAGGCAAGTTAGAGAAGAAAAGTGAGTTTTTATTTTTGCTGCTTTTAACTTTTAATCCATATCCAGATTTAGAAAATCTAGGATTTTAATTGGTTTACATGTCAGCTCTCAAGCTAAAAATTTACCTTGAGAGGGAATACAAAATAGTGGCAGTAGCCTTTCCTCCTGTTTCACAAACACTCATGTAATTTCGTAGGTCCACAGATAAAAAGGGTAATAGATAACTAATAGAATAGATTCTTTAAAATTTTTTTTCAGACCTTTTTCTTTAGTTGTGCCTCCTTTTCAAGTTCTCTTATAACGTTTTTGAAATTGAAGACTATTCATGAACTTGAAAAAAATATTATAAAAATAACATTTCTACTGATAATTTGAATTTTAACGTATCTCCTAAATTAATAATCCTAAAAAATGAGTGATCATTTTAGTGCATCAGATAGTAATAATTATTGACATATCTACAAAAATGAATGTGAAAAGTATACCTATTTTCTTATGTGAGAGGGTTATGCTTAGCCCATCAGTAACCTTGAGATAGTGAAATCTTTTGATCACCCATGATGGAAAACTAAGCAGCACCAATGTGAGTGTGATTCAACATTATTATTGTTATTTAATTTAATTATATTGATGCTCAAGATTTTCTCTGATGTAGTGGTATGCATAATAGACTTTTCTGGTGAATATAATGCTGCAGTATAGTTTTAATTTATTAAGCTAATATTTATCGAATGCCAAACATAGGTGAGATTTTTTTTGGATATTTTTTGGCTCTCCATATCCACATGTTCTACATTCAAGTATTCAATTAACTGCGTATGGAAAATATTTTTTTAAAAATTTTAAATAACAATTTAAAAAACAAAAAAATACAGCATGACATTTATGTAGCATTTATATTGTATTAGATATTATGAGTAATCTAGAGATGACTTCAAGAATATAGAATGATATATATATATATATATATAGGTTATATGAAAATACTACATCATTTTATATCAGGGACTTGTACATCCATGGATTTTTGGATGTACAGGGTGGGGGGCTTCTATAATCCCCCACAGATACAGAGGATGACTGTATATCCTGATCTTAGAAAGATTATAGCCTAGGTGTTGTGAGTTTTAAACATTTTGCTTTTTAGCATTGAAACTTTGTTTAAGTTATTATGGAAAGTTTAATTGTATCGCAATATTTAAACCAATGTTATAAAACTGCTTTGGTTGGGTGGAGTTCCCAGAACTCAGTCTACTTTCCTTAATGCCCCAAAAGCATTCTCCCATGGAATTTCAGGACTCTGAAGAATAGTTTGAAAACCAAAGTTGGGCTTTAAAAACAAAACAAAACAAAAAACATAAAAAACTAATAATATAGGTTAAGAGCACAGTCTATGGAGGTACACAACCAGGTCTGAAAACATAGCTCTCCTGCTTATTAACTGTGTCACCCTAGACAAGTTAATTCCACAACTCCTTTTTCTCATCAGAAGACAAGAAAATAATAGTACCCATATCTTAGGAGCTTTGTGAGCATTGAGTTGATGAATATAACACTCTTAGAATAGTGACTGGCACATTGTAACTACTGAATAGGTATTAGGTAGAAATTATTATTTTGTTTTTTTTTTTTAATTCAAAGAGTTAAATAGAATGACTCTGGAAAGATTCTATCTTCCATAACCCTTAGATTTGTTCTCCTTTCCTGTGAATCTTATTCTACTTTCACTGGACCTAGTGGACAAAAAAGAAAGAATTCTTCACATGGTATTATTGCAGTAATGGTATTTATCATCTGTTCCATTTCTGAACTGTGCTACTTTAGCTATCCCTAGGCAAACTGGTAGGCAGAGATATAATAATGTAGAAGTGTTTATGAATATTCAACCTACAGAGCATTCTGAAACTTAAAATTCTTGAGTTCAAGTTACCCCTGGCCTCAGTCTCCTGATTAGGCATACACTACCATGTCCTGATGGTACACATAATATAACAAAATAATTTTCTTGTGCCCTAAATCCTTTTCACTCCATCTAGAGAATGTCCAGGTTTTTAAACTTGCATTATTGAAAGTATTTTTAGTTAGTGTTAGTTCAGTAGATTTACAACAACCTTTGTCTTTTTCATTGTCCAGGCCTACCTAGGAAGCTCATGATTGGCTTCCTGGATAAAGCAACTCTTCAGATAGATTTGAAGCAGGGAATAACGTGGTCTTTTCCACTGTAAAGTAGCATGGCGTAAAATTGTTGTTTTCAGTCTCTTGGACATAATAGGGCTCCTTAAATAGATTCTAGGAAGTCATTGAAAAAAAATGATACTAATCAAGGACTTGTCATAAAATTATATAAAATTAGTTGGGATTTCAAGCATTATTAAAGTGAGCTTTTTTTTCTATGATCTGTTGAGTTAGAAAAAAAATTAGTAAATTTAGAAGAATGTTAATAGAGAAAGTTTAAAGGTTTTTTTGAAGACTTAAGAGATTGAGTAATACAAGGAAATAACATTCTTTTAAGAAACTAGGTCTCCATTACATTGTAAAACAGTGAAAAAGTCATTACTAAAGCTGTTATTCTATGTTACATTATTTCCTAGCTTTGAATATGATTAAATATTAATAGTAGCCTGCTCTCACTTTGAGACTTTCTTTTTTTTTTTTTTTTTTTTTTTTTTTTGAGACAGAGTCTCGCTTTGTTGCCCAGGCTAGAGTGAGTGCCGTGGCGTCAGCCTAGCTCACAGCAACCTCAAACTCCTGGGCTCGAGCGATCCTTCTGCCTCAGCCTCCCTGGTAGCTGGGACTACAGGCATGTGCCACCATGCCCGGCTAATTTTTTATATATATATCAGTTGGCCAATTGATTTCTTTCTATTTATAGTAGAGACGGGGTCTCGCTCTTGCTCAGGCTGGTTTTGAACTCCTGACCTTGAGCAATCCGCCCGCCTCGGCCTCCCAAGAGCTAGGATTACAGGCGTGAGCCACAGCGCCCGGCCTGAGACTTTCTTTTTTTGCATTTATTGGAACACAGTTTCTCAGAAGCCCAGTTTAACATGCAATTTTCTAATTTTACTCAAATTACCAACTTTATATTTAAACAAATATAGTTTCCATCAAAAAAGAAAAACCTCACCCCTGAGACGTAATTTAAAAAAAATAGTTTAAGATCTTGAAAAAAATGACTTGTTCTGATATACTGAGCATGTGGCTAGCTAAAAATTCAAACTAATATTTTCTAGGGTAGGTTTTCATTCCAATCTAGAATATTAAGGTCAGTTATTTGAGTTCCTTTCACATTATTTGCCAAAAATTATGTAGCAAACTATCCAAAAATACATTTAATTTTCTATCAAATGACAATTGAGGTCTTCTTCCCATTTCAACAAAAGCAAAAGTAATGGAAACACCCTTATTTCATTAGAACCACTTGTTTTCTCAACATGGATACCAACATTTTCACTTTTTCTCTTGTTTGGACTAGAGTAAGGGAGAAGCGTCCCTTCCTTTTAGAAAGAGTGATGAGGGTGGGAATGAAGGACCTACATTCTCAGGCACATTATTTTAGGAAAGAGCATATATAGTATAGTTCTCTAAGAATTTAATATTCACTGTTATATAGCCACCAAAAAAGAATGAAATCCTGCCACTTACAACAACATGAATAGAACTGGAGAACATTATGTTAAGTGAAATAAGCCAAGCACAGAAAGACAAATCTCACATGTTCTCACTCGTATGGGAGCTAAATATTAAAAACAAATGATCTCATGGAGACAGAGAGTTAGAATGTTGGTTACCAGAGGTTGAAGAGTCGGCAGGAGGTGGGTATAAAGAGGGGATGGTTAATGGGTGCAAAATATAATTAGATAAGATGAACAATATTTGATAATACAACAAACTGACTATAATCAGCAATAAGTTAGGGCACACTTTAAAATAACTACAGGAGTGGAATTGAAATGTTCCTAACACAAAGAAATGATAAATGCTTAAGGTGATAGATACCCAATTACCCTGATTTGATTAGTTCACATTGTATGCCTATATCAAAATATCATATGTACCCTATAAAGATATATAATTATTATATACCCATAATAATGAAAATTTTTTATAAAGAATATAGTATTCACAACTAGGGGAGAAATGTTATCTCTAAAAGAATGCCTTGCACTTGTATAACTTGGCTGGTAGTGATTTCTTGTCATGAAAATATGTGCTTCTTAATCTCAGATAAGGGGTATCTTATTTGTCTGTTTTTTATATTCTCAGTTATAAGTAAATTTCTCTAGTATTAATGCTTCTATTTCTGAATTAATATAGACTTTTAAGTGTTTTGTCTGTCACTCTCATAGGAAACTGACATGTATAGATCACAGAGAAATAAAGAGGTTCTTTTACGGAATTATACTTTATTATGTCTGATTCTAAAATACAAAATGGTTTTACACTACTCTGGCTAGAAAAAGATCAACATCAATTTAATAATATACTTATTAGATACTATTGCAGTGATTACATCTTAAAACAGATGTGATTAATATAATTAGGCTGAAGGTATCTTGTGTTGATTTTATAATTTTTCTAACGATCTTTTTTTGTAATTGAAAGGAATATATAGGAAAAGTCAATCTGTGGTCTATAATGGTAACTATGGTTTGCCTCCCTCCCCAAAAAAACCAAAAGATATGAAAACTGGCTCCAAATTTACTTTTACTAACAGCTCATTTTCTTGATCTCATAATCTTTCTAAAATATATTTTCCTCTTTTGCTAAATGTATACTAATATCACTGAACACTTTTTTGATTGGATGATCCTAAAGTGTTTCAGGCTTATATTTTAAATGATAAATTAGTAATATTGAATAGTCTCTAGAAAATACAGGATATTGTACTGATAGATCTTTAAAACGATGAAAGCCACACTAAATCCTCTTAGGGTTGTGCTTTGTTGTCTTTTGTCTATTACTTTTAAATGTATACGTGTAAATTCTAGTCGGTTAAGGTTACGCTTACTAAAAGGCTCTCACCTATTGGATTTTTTTTTCTTTAATGTCACTATCTTTTTACCATCTTCTGTTTTATTTTATAAATAGAAATAGTTTGTGATGGTGCATATTACACATAACTTTGTTAGTGTCATTGTCACTTAGACAATAATTGATGTTTTGGTTCAATATTCTTTTACTACTATATGTAAGGAAACCAGTTGCTAAATATTATCAATCACTTCTTGTTTTTTAATTTCCATATTGGTATTAAAATCAATCACTTCTTTACGGTTATTTATAAACTATACTATTCTGGGGAGGAAGAGGGTCAGTGAGTTGGTTAGTGAAACCATTATTAATTGTTAATAGTAATATCTAAAATAAATTACTAGTTCTCATATAAATCAATATTCAAACATTAATTGAACCTGCAACCTCTAATAATAACAGTACCCTTCTTTGCATAATGCAGGTTGTTTTTTTAATTTTGTTTTCACTTTCTTAATTTCCTCTTCACAGAAGTCTATGAGTTAGAGCATTAGTATCCCTATTTCACTGATAAGGAAATTGGGGCAAGGAGAGTTTAAGTGATTTTCCAGTCACTAAGACAAGTTAATAAGTTAGTTAAAACTGGGTTGTTATTCAGAGCATTCTGAGATAATATATTTTTTCAAAATTATTCTACTCAACTTAGAAGATATGCTTTAAATATATTTTATGTGATAAAATAAAACAAAATTTACCATTTTAACCATTTTTTAGTTCAGTGGCATTAAGTATATTCACATTGTTGTACAACCATTAAAGATATTTTTATATTTACGCCAAGTGAATGGCCCCTATAATACAAGATGCTCCCATAAAGTAGCATTGTTGTTTTGCCATTCAAAACAGTCTCCCTAGGAGACTATACACACACTCATTTGGTCAGAATGTTGAAAACAGTTCAAGTATTCTTTTTGGAATTGCTTTCATTCTTCTAAATATCACTGATGGATATTTTTCCTCCTTTGATGATGTTGATTTTCAAAAACCATAAGTTACTCCAAACATTATCTTAAGAATATTGTAGTAAATGATCAAGCTAAGTAAGATATACTTATGAGGTCATTCATTTGTTTACTCAGCAAATGTTTATTGAGGGCCTACTAAGTCTCTTTAACTCTGATAGGCAGTAAATCTACCATGATAAACAAAACAGATTTTGTTTCCATGGAATTTACACCCCAGCAGGGGAGATAAACTTTAAATCAATCATGACTTATGATAAATATCATAAAGAAAAAAAGTGCTGTGAGTAAATAACAGGGGCCTGGAGAGCACCTAGTTTAAGCGGGGTGTTATACTCAACTGAAGTAACATCTGAGCTATGACCAAAGAATAGATGAAAGGTAGATAGGTGAGAGTGGAAGTGAGATAGGGCAAAAACTGTGCAAAGCCCCTAAGATGGACAAGTTTGAGGAACCAAAAGAAGTAGCCTGTGGAATAATGTATGAAGGGGAGTGGGACAAAATGAGTTAGACAGAAGCCACATCACATAGGGAGAATTTGGATTTTAATGTGTTACAAAGGTTATTGGAGGTTCCAGGCTACCCTTACTCGTCTGGTTTATTGCATTTATCTCTTAGCTGGTTTCTTTGCTTCTATCCTTAACCTCTATAGTCTGTCCTTGAAAGAACAGCCAGAGAGATCTTTTTCAAATGTTTAAGGCATTTCCTGGTACTCTTTCTGTGTAACACTAATTGCTTTCCCATTTCACTCAACAGAAGCCAGAGTCCATAAAACAGACTGTAAGGCCCTATGTTATCTGGACCCCTGCTAGTTTATTTCCTATCCCATTTCTCCATGGTCACTTCCCTTGTTCGGCTCAGTCCTTACTGGACCCCTTGCACATGCCAAGAGTGTTTCTATAGTAGGGTCTCTGGACTTGCAGTTTCCTATACCTATAATGTTCTTCCTCTAAATATGTGTACTTTTGTTCTCTCACCTCCTTTAGATCCCTGTTATCAGTCAGATCCTTCCTTCCCCAATCACCCTATATAAAATAGTAATGGCCCCACATTTTGTACAGTACTCATGACCATCTGGCATGCTTAGGTCTTAACCTCCCCACACTCTCAACATATATAAACAGACACACACAAATATAAGATTCATATGTACAGGGATTTTTTTTTCAGTCTCTGCTGTGGACACATTAATGACCTGAAATAGTGACTAGCATATAGAAGGCATTCAAATTAATGAAAGATAAAGGAAATCACAAGTGTTTCTCTCATTTCTGACTTGTTCATCATAATGATGGATATAACCATTTAATGAAATCAGAGTGGTTGGAGGAAGGATAGTATGAAAAGTAGATTTGTGGTAGGGAGAAGATTTATGAGTTAATTTTAGGCATGTTCAATTTGTGATGCCCATGAAATGCCCAAGCAGACAGATAGTAGGCAATTGCATATTCTTGTATGGAATATAGAATCAGAGACCTAGGCTGGAAATAGAAATATGGCTGTTGTAGATGGTATTTAAAGTCATGGAAATGATTGCGGCTGAATAAAGGCATCTATGAAAAAAGATGTCCCAGGACTAAGCCCTACAATTCAACATATGAATGGAGAAAAGACACTTCTGTTGCAGTACGAGAAAAGAAAAGGATTTTTGTGATGGCTTCCATTATCTCAAAATACAAGACCAGATCATTAACTAAGAATAAAAGGGTAACTTCCTTGGCAATATTGAGTTCTCATTTGAGGTTGGAGATCATCAATTTAGAATGATACAAATGTATTCACTTGAGATTTTTTCTAGCAGTGTTCAGGTACATTATGCATAAAATAAATGATTAGATTCATCTAGGGTTGGAGAGAGAATGAGGCAAAGGAGTTAAGAGCAACTCAACTAGTTTTCTTATTTTTATTAGTTAATTTATTTAGCAGAGTCAACAAACATCAATTGAGTCTCTACTATGTGCCAAGTATTGTTCTAGACATTGGTAATACAGAGTTTAGAAAGACAGTGCCTATCCTCTAGAAGTTCATGATCTAGTGAAGATAGACATTTTAAATAAATAAGATATAATATGAAATATAGGCCATGCATGGTGGCTCATACCTGTAATTCCAACACTTTGGGAGGCCAGAGAGGGAGGATTGTTTGAGGCCAGAAGTCAGAGACCAGCCTGGGCAATGTAGCAAAACCTTGTATCTAAAGGAAAATTTTTTTTAATTAGCCATGTATGGTGAGGTTATTCACTATAACCTCCAACTCCTGGGGAGTCCTGCATGCACAGGAGGCTGGGGCAAAGTTGTTACTTGAGCCTAGGAGTTGGAGGTTACGGTGAATTGTGGTCGTGCCACTATACACCACCCTGGGTGACAGAGTGTGACCCTGGCACTAAAAAAAAACATGTGATACAATGGAAAGCATGATGAGCAAAATGTCATGGAAGCAAAGAAAAGAGAGTCATTGGGAAATAAGTGAGGCTTCACCAAGAAGGTGACGTTTGGGTTTTGACTTCCTTTGGTAGAGTATGTCAACAGTCCCCAACCTTTTTGGCCCCAGAGACTGGTTTCATTGAAGACAATTTTTCCATGGGGTGGGAAGCGGGGATGGTTTCAGGATAACTCAAGCACATTACATTTATTGTGCACCCAGACCTCTCTGCCAATGATACTCTGTATTTGCAGCCACTCCCCAGCACTAGCATCACCACCTAAGCTCCACCTCAAATCATCAGGCATTAGATTCTCATACGAAGCACACAATCTAGACCCCTCACGTGTGCAATTTACAGTAGAGTTTGCTCTCCTATGAGATTCTGATGCCCCCACTGATCTGACAGGAGGCGGAGCTTGGGTGATGCAAGTGATGAGGAGTGGCTGTAAATACAGATGAAGCTTCTCTGGCACACACACTCACCTCCTGCTGTGCTGCTCAGCTTCTAGAAGGCCACAGTTTGGCACAGGGATGGGACACCGCAGAAGTATATGACTTATACTTTGTTCATCTGGTCATAAAATAGCAGAGACTTACTAGAGGTACAAACTGTTACATTATAGCTCATGCTTGTTCCTATATTTTTCTACAACAGAAATCCCTGAATCAAAAGTCTGTTTTGCCACAGCAAAAAACACATTGTTGATACACTCAATAAACACATATTGAAATCCTAGGTATGCTAACTATTGATGCTTTTTCACATGTGTGCCAGTTCTAAAAAAAGGAGTACTTAAAATATTTTGAGCAATATATAATGCTTATTCTTAATGCCTCAATTATATACTAGATTTGGTATATTCTAGATAATACTGTCTAGACATTATGAATAATTCCTAGGGTGATTCTAAGTACTGTGTTTTATACTTTGCCAGAAGGCTTTCAATAATGTTTTCAAAATGAAGCAAAGTTATAACAAAAATGTTACTGATTGTTTATAAGCAAATTCTTAATAGTATAATAAAACGTAGTTTGAGATTCCTCTTATACTTACAGTAGTTTCATTAAACACCATACCAAAAATGTATCTGTCATCATGATGATACCACCATCTTCCTGGAACCTGTGTTACCTTCCCTGAGACTTGTTGCATTGTTTTCTCTTTTCTATACTTTTAAACTTCATCTCTTCACTGTCTTTCTTCCTTTCAGCATATACTGAGTCAAGTGTTTTTTGTTTGTTTTTTTTTTTTTAGTGGGGAGTAGAGTAACAGGGACCCATGACCTTGAAAAGGATGGTCTGTGCTTTCTCCCTAGTTTCTCATCTCCCATTCAGTCCTCATCTCACTGCAGTCTGTCATTTGCATAGCATGGTAGGTAAAAGCATGGATTTTGGAACTGGACTGCCTGGATTCAAATCCTAGTTCTGCCACTTATAAGTTGTGTGACCTTAGATAAGAAACTTCTTAGTTCCTTCATCTGCAAAATGAAGATAAAAGTGCTTAGGAAATGCTTGGCGCATACTAGACCGATAGAAGTACTGAATGCTCTTATCACTGTGACCATCATACTACCCCGTAGGAACTGCTTTTGATAAGGTCACTTTTGACTGCCTGTTTTCTAGGTTTGTAGTAGCCCTTTTACCTTTGAGAATTTGACATCCAGTTATCATACTGCCAAATCCCAAATTGTCTCAACCATAATTCTGAATTTCCTTACAATATGTGACTGTTAAATGGACATTCCTGCCAAGATAGACTACATATAATTCAAACTCATCATGTCTGCTAACACTAATCTTGATTATTTTATTTCTTATACTTACTTATAAGTATAACCATCCATCCAGTAACCCAAGTCAAAAAACATATCCCAGTCTATTTCTTAAATATCACTTATATCTGTCCCATCCTTCCTGCTAGTACATTATTTCAATACTTCATCATTTTTGTGAACTGTCAAAATATCTCTCTTCCATCGTTTGTCCTCTTCCAGTCCACTTAGTACACTACTTTTAAATTTATTGTTTTAAAAAGCAAATATGATTATTTGTGCAAATATGATTATGGTAGGCCTAAAACATGTTTCCCATCACCTAAAAGATAAAATTCAAACTGGACCCTGCCTACCTCTTTAGCCACAACTACTTTTAATTCTTAGAATCATTATGTTTCAAACCTCTTTTGTATACTATTACCTCTTCTCTAGTTGTCTTTCCCATACTTTGCTTCTTTCCATTTCTCCTGGACAAATAACATATTATGTGGTGAAAATCATGAAAGTGAAGGCTGTCTTTGGTTTTCTTTTATATCCCCAATATTGAGTATAATACTAGATAATAGCATATTAGAACAGTGTTTCTCATGATGTGTCTATGGACAAGACAGTTCTGGTCAACAGTGAAATAAGTACCGAAATTGTAAAGTGATCAAAAATCTCTAGAACAGTTTGATAGGATAATTTTTATATCTATTAAATCTAACAAAAAAATAGGGCTTTTTTTGTATGTTTTAAATTTCATTTATCTAGTGGTTCATTTTATATCTTCTGTACCAGCCTGTAGCCATTTGGAAATTTTTTAAAAAATCATTTGTTCCATACAGGTGGTTTGAGAAACACTGTATTAGAAAAATTATTTACCAAAACATTTGGAACTTGACCTGTACTAGATTAATGATATTTCCAGAGCCATTTAAACTCCAAAAGAGCACAATAATTTTTAAAAGAATTATAGTACATAATATTATACTTATTTCTTGCAACTGAAGAGTCAGATAGCTACCAGTATATGTAAGGTCCAAGAAATATTATAGCTTATGTCCTGCAAATGTAAACTATTTGATAGCACTTGGATTGGGCTGCCATGTTAGTCACAGCTTGACAGATCATACCAGCACTACTATGGAAATAGTTCTTTGAATAATTTCACAGCCAAAGATACGAAAAAATTGTTTTAGAACATTATTTGCATATTTACAGAGACTCTTGAAATAATAACTGTCTCTTAATAAATATTTGTTGAATGATTAAATATTTAGATAAATTCAAAATTTTTGATTATGTAAATAATCAGAAATCTTTATAGTTCACACTATCACATGGTGTTTAAATTTCAGTTTAGCTTAATATTTGTTGCCAGTTGTGTGCCTAGTGTAATGAAACGATAGAAGTATATGGCTTGGTTGTTTCTCTTAATGTAATAAATTAGTTAAATTTTTTATAAAAATTGCTTTTGTCTCTTCCTGTATACCTTTTCAAGAGAACTAAAAGTTCAACAAATCACAAAATTCTTAATACTCATTTATTCAAAATTGGTTTTTGACTGAATATTATGTGCAAGGTACTGAATGCAAAAGAAATTATTTAAAAAATTGTTTTTTTCATAAATCTTTTGACTATCTTGCTTGCCTAAACAGTTAGTATTTACTTTCCTTTCAGTGTGAGCTAGTTTTAAATTATTAATGGGGTAGGAGATAAAATAACTCAATTAAAATTGGATTCATAAGCTTTAGTTCCTTAAAATAAATACAACTTACACTAACATTTCTTAATGGTATCATAACCATTTGGTTTTAGCATGCTTCCCATAAAGTGAATACCTCAACGTAAAATCACTCATGAGTAGCCTGTTATTAAAAATAAAAAATAAAAATCAAACAACTGCCATCATAGTCTAGTAGTTTTTAAACTTTATTTCAAAACACCTTACCTGAAGCCTATAGCCTTATTGGTGGTGTAATAATCATTGTCACAAAGACTTTTACAGTTATCTATATCATAAGTGAATCTTCTATGCAGTTTCTTTTAGCTTACAATATGAAAATCATTGGTTTTTACATAATCATAGATTTTTTAACATTGACATTTCTAGTTATAGAATTTACTCACTACAAAGTAACAGGGCAGTCTTTTTGACAAACATAGAATTCTCAGAACTTCCATAATCCTATAGATGAGGAAAAAAAGTGTTGTCATTTCTTTGCTAGCCAACAAAATATTTTCCATTAGTTTTCATATGTCCCAGAACTTTGATGATAATTCTTCATTGAGTTGAAGTAGTATGTGAAGAAGAAATACCATACAATTTGAAGGAAAGGGTAAAGGGGCAATAGCAGGGACTTTAAGTGAAATTTAATTTTATTCATACCTTCAGCATAAGGACCAGATTAATGAAATATATTAAAGTGTTAGAACATCTTTGTCCAATTCAAAAACCTTGCCTTTAAAACTACATTTACTTTATGTAAAATTCCAATATTTTAAGTAGAGTATTCTAGTTCTCTCTTCACTACTTAGTTGGGGCAGGGGGAACCATAGTTAAAATAAAAGTTGTAAAAAATAAATAAGAGGAAAGTTATGTCTATTTATAGTTTGCTTACCTATATCTGTTCCTTTTTTTTTCCTTTTGGGAGACAGAGTCTCACTCTGTTGCCCGAAATAGAGTACAGTGTTGTGCCATCATAGTTCACTGCAACTTCAAACTTCTGAGCTTAAGTAATCCTCTAGCCTCAGCCTCCCAAGTAGCTGGGACTACAGGTACATGCTACCATGCTAGGCTAATTTTTTATAGGGATGGGGTCTTGCTATATTGCCCAGGTGTCTCAAATTACTGGCATGAGCCACCATACCCAGCCAATTTCTTTTTTTAAAAAAGCCTGAAGAAAGAATGAAAATGTAAAGCAAAACAGGTCTATAGTTGTATTTGCTCCCACAGAATATGTGGCGATCTTCAGAATTGATCAAATTTAATAAGATTTGCTTTTCTAGAAAAAAAAGTAACAAAAAAATAAAAACATTAAGTGGCTTAAAATATCTCATTTTTTAAATCTACTTGATAAAGGGACAGGCTTGTATTTATAGTTGTTCATTGTAAAATTTATAGCAACTTTCCTGTATAATCTACAATGTCATTACAGAACAAGAGCCAATATCCCAGTATTACAAAATGCTTTGGAATTTTACAATACTGTACCTTTTCAAAATGCTTATGTTCTTATCATGATGAATTAGAAAACGAATGACATGGCAAATCTGAAAATGTAACCTTAAAATCCAGGAAAAACAACCTGAGGGTATTCTATGACGACTTTAACCATGGATTACTTCAGGCATTTTTTTAAAAATCATAAGAAAATAAGAATGAATCCCTTAGTCTAGGTTGGGTTTTTACTTTTAGTATTGGTCAGTTAGAAGGTATAGCTATTTTTTTAAAGGGTTGTGAGTGGCATTACATTTTGATCAGTTACAAAATGAGTTACACAATTCAAAAGCTTTAGGTAATCAAAAATTAAGTTTGTTTTCTTTCCTGTTCTAGTTACCGGTTTACTAAAATAGTGAGCATACATGATCACTTGAGAATTGGGCTTCTGGAGCACCTGAACAGAGAGGGAGTGGTTCATATTCAGCATTACAAAAGACAACTTTCTCTTTTTGAAGGGGATTACTTTGGCTATTTTCCAGGTACTGGGGAAATTCCAGATTCATTACAAGTTATTGGGATGGCTATTAATTATTCATTTCCTAAAAATATGTTGATTACAGACTTGAGATTTGGTTATACAGTAGTTTATTTGACTTCATCAATTTAAAAAAACCTATGTAGAACTTTATAGCAAAATACAAAATTGAGACTCTTACATGCATCACTTATATTTTGTCAGAGAACTCTGGAAACATCAGTCTTATTGATCAGAACCTACTTAGTGGAAGAACTTTCTAAAAGTAATGTAAGAGCAATAAGATTTGTGCATGTGTATATAAAAAAATTTATGTGCAATACATTGCATCTAAGTAATTAAATTATGAAAAAATCATATTTCACATAATATTTAAGTTTTAAGATGTTAGATTCAGGGAAGATGTTTATAACTAGAGAGTTTTTCATAGAGAATAAACACTATAGATTGACTCATATTGCAGAATGTCCATTGGATGAGACATTTGATTATCTAGAAGAATTCTCTTTAGAATTTTTATGTCTACTTCCAAGTTGAAGATTTAGGGGAAACAGTCTTCCTAAAAATATATTTCCAAATAAATTTCCTTCATATATCTTTTATTTATGGATTTATCTATTGATAGTTATTGGACATTCACAGTGGTTATATTTCTTCATTAGGAAAACCTCTTTAAGGTGTTATTTGGACTTTTATTTTTGAACTTGTAGAACTTTTGGATGGGTTAGAGATACAATTGAGTGCAATTCAGAACTCCTTTTTAATCAAGTGCTTTCCCACTGCTCTAAGTCTTTGTAAGGACTGCTTCTAGTCTTTCTACTATATAAGTTTTCATTCATTCAGTGTATCTATTGAGCTGTGTGCCAGGCATAGTGCTAGAACCTGAGGAACAAAGGTGAACAAGACATGGACTCTGTTCACAAGGGTAGTATAAGTGAAGTCAAGAAGTGGAGTTAACACATAGGAAGGAATATTAGTTCTTCCTTGCGGTACTGAAGAAGATGTAACATTTAGAAGAAATGTTAGAGTGTATGTTAATGAAAAAGTAGGAGTTTCTTATAGGGAAAGAATATTCTAAGAAGGGAAAGAATGCATGCAAAGATTCAATCTTAATACTTAAACTAAGGAATATGTCTTAAGACTCCTAATTCAAATTCAAGAATATTCTTATTACTTGCAGTTTCCCATATAAAATGCACATGCAAGCACAAGTAGAGAACCACAAACTACTTACAGGAACAGATACTCTCTTAGCAGTCACTTCTGCTCACTAAATGATTGGCTTGCACATACACCAGCCATTCTTACCATTCTTCGTGGATCAACAACTTTTCATAACAGCTTATGTCCTGAACTTTCCAACCAGTCATTATATCATTAAGACTAAATTAGTGAATGCCAAAAGTCTGCCATATACTAAATATGAAGTTAAGTTTTTTAATCCTTAAATCTTCAAGTGCTCTTGTCAATTTTGTATACTACTAAACTTGTATAGGGATTATAAAAAGATTTAAATATGAAAATATTTAACCTAGTTAACCAGTACATTTACCTGTTCCTTAATGCAAATTTTTTACCTTTTTTATATTAAAAAATGGAAGTTTTAATGTAGAATCTTTCACTTTAGTCTGATTATTGCTTTATTTTTAACATAACATTTGACAAAATTCTACCCAATTTCAGTATCAACTCTAGATACAATTATGATATTTTTTAAGATGTGGTTTAAGGTCTGTGTCACATTTCATCATATTTGGACCCTATTTATTGGTGATCAATCATTAGACCTAGTTCTCCTGAAACACTAAGGTTTTGACTTTTGTCACTGTCCAGCAGTTGAACTCCAATAAATTAACAGAGACATAGCTCCAAATGGCATGAGACTGGTAAACATGACACAAAACTTATAAGCAGCCACAAAAATAACATACTTACTATGTATATAATTCCTTTTGTTTTTTGTGATACATTCATCTGTATTCTCAGATTTTGCTAAGAACAACCATGTATGTTAAGAAAGGATGAGTTTTGTTCTGTTTTAGTTCAGGAGGCATTGAGAGTAAAAGATGTTTCCACATAGGCATAACACATGTTATATGATTTTTAGTCCATATTATATCACTCAGTAAGGCATCTTACAGGTTAAAAGGGAAATCTTCTACTGCTACATATGTCAATCTTTTAAAATATATATGTATTTAAGAAAGGAATTGCTTTGGGACAGTCTCATCTGATAGGAAAAAGATATTTTATAATAGAACACTCTTTGAGATAGATACTTCAGAACTGTGGTTATGATACCTATTAAAATAATGAAAATTATCTTTATTCTTTAAAACATTGTATTCAATGGCAGCCAATCTAAGTATTCAATATTCTTATAATTGCCAAAGATGTTCATGTTTTTAAGATAGCCTATTGTGAAAAGGTTAAATAATGAATTGTATAAAGTCATCCTGAATCAGCCTGCATTATGACCAACTTTAAGAAATTGTCTTCTTTCTTCTGCCAGAATGATGGCA
The DNA here is from genome assembly GCF_040939455.1 of Microcebus murinus. Lineage (NCBI taxonomy): Eukaryota > Metazoa > Chordata > Mammalia > Primates > Cheirogaleidae > Microcebus > Microcebus murinus. The sequence continues at coordinate 65,733,120 of NC_134113.1, forward strand.
TTGGATATTAATATAATATCACCTGGGGCATTGAAGTATTTTAGTTGTTTGACCTTTATTACAATTATGTCTTGAAATTTATACCAAAAATTAAAAGAGAACTTTTAATATTTTGAACTGGTCTTAATACTGTTTTAAGAACATACTGTCTCCTAATACAATGGTATTTTCAAGATGAGGGAGAAAAGTATGTGTGGTATTTGCAAGATGAAGGAGAAATGTCTTTTAACTACTATGATTTGTGTATTAGAACAATTATACCTAGCTGTTGAATTTCTGTATTTATCTGTGTTTGTAGAAGTTATTAGCAAAGTATAGCTTGTGAGTTTCTTAAAACATGTTCAACAGATAGAATGCTTGTTATGGCCCATTTAGGACTAAATACCTTAAATTTAAATATCAGTTATGATACCTTCACAGATAATACAGGCAATTACTTACTATTAAAACTATTTGTGTTTTGTTGTTATTAAGTTTGTTAATACTGAACTATAATCTTTTTCAAATCAACATGTGTCACTGGGAAAATAAGTGCTGTTCTCTGTTTCAAGGAGTTTTGAAAAATCAAAGCAGAGGATCACTACAAAGCAGATAGTAGATTGAATGAAAAATCAATCAGAACTGCACAAAATTTCTTAAAGGATACTGTCCTTCTTTTGGTTTAGTATTTAGGTAGAAGTACTTGAAAGATACTTTTTAAATTATTCATTACAATCAAATATATTTTTCCCTAATGTAGTAAATATTTCATTCAACAAAAATTTATGGAGCACATATCAAACATTGAAGGAAAGAAGTAAAAACCAAGAAAATAAATACGTTAGTAAATATAGGCAAAAACATGTTTATTAATCATACATTTATTGTACACATGCTCGGTGCCAGGTGACATAGTACTCAGTGGTAGAGATGTAAATATAAAGGATATCACGGTACATGCTCTTGTGGAGGTTTGGCAAAACAAACAAAGAATTAAAGTTTGAGTATAAAATAATGAAAGTGAGCAGTAAGCATTATGGAAACATACAGGAGAAAACCCTATAAGGGGATATAGGGAGGCTTCCCAGACAGGATGATAGAAGTTAGTAAAGCAAAAAGGGTACTTTTTCAAGTAGATAGAGTAATGTAAACTTACAGAGTGAGGGAATGCTTGGAGGTCAAGGAATGGCAAGTAATCAGATAAGGCTGGAACAGGATGGGGAAAAAAACAGTATTGGCAAAGGATGAGGCTACATAGATGAGCAAAAAATAGACCCTTCTAAGGCTCTGGGATTCTAAACTCTAAGTAGGGAGAGGCATTAAAAGATTTATAGCAAAGAAGTGACATGATTAGATATACATTTTCAAATATCACACTGGATGCTATTGGAAAGCTAAAATTTTTTCAATTTTACTTGTAAGCTTTTTCCAAGATAAAGATACTTTTGAATAATTGAGTAAAAGCAAAATTCAAGAATTATTTATGTTTGCACAACTTGGTTCTTTGAGATATTTGGTAAAGCCATAAGTTACGTCTTTTATATAATTGTGTTAACAAACAGTAATGGAATGTTATATTCTTAGCATAATCCTGAGCTGATCAAATATAAGGATTTGAAAATAATTGATAATTGTTAGAAATTGGTATTTGACCTCCCTGTTGCCTAATTGACTAGTTAATGTTGGTCCTATGTGCACTAAATCAGATGATACTAAGTGATGGCATTTATATACTCTGTATAGCCATGATGTATTCTGTATTGCCTGGCCCTCCCTCCAAAGCTGGGCTTATAATTAAAAGAACATGTAATACAAAAGAAGAAGAGAAAAGGAAAGTCAAAAGGAGTATAAGATTGTCAGATGTTGAGATATAAAAGGAGTTAGAAAAGGTAGGGAAGTATCCTTTCCCTTATTTGCCGTCTACACTGTAGCCTGTCTCTATCATTCTCTTGGTCACATAAATAAGTTTTTTTTACTGCTAAAAATGACATGTATTTTACTCTAAAGGCCTCTATAGCCCACCCCAAACATTTTAACTGATTATATTATTTCCATTTCCTAAGAATTATATAATAACAAATTCTGTGTTATTATAAACAGTTTTGCCTTTGAGGGAGACAATTTAGACAATATTATTTTTATTATATAGAAAGTTCCTAAATATTATTATTTGAGTAAAAGTAAGTTGATTTGTAATTGAAAGCACAAAATTGAGCACCATAATCTATTTCAAAAAATTAAAAGTCGAATATTCTTATTTTGGAGTTTTAGCTAAATAATACATGATATGTAATTATAGTTTATAGCATGTGAGTTATCTGTATGAATCCAACAGGCTGAACCTTTATGGCTATCAAACCTATCTAACTTAATACAAATGAGTAGAAGCAAGCTTTGAAAAATTTTTATTTCCATTAATATAAATCCAGGCTCTCAAAAAAGTGAGTTTCCACTATTTTACATGCTAACAACTGGCTTCTCTTAAGCACTTTGCTACGTGACTTCAAGACAAATATCTTCCTGCAACAAAAAATATTACTTATATGACCATATGTCTGTTTTAGCCATTGCATAGTCTAGCCATCTACTTGATAAAGTAATATTGGGTTCATATTGAGGTCAAATTACATGGTATTATTAACTTAAAATTATTCTATTTTGAGGTAAAATATTGTGGCAAAACTGTATTTCTCCCATCATTTTATTTTAAATAATAAATTCTTTGATTGAAAATGGGAAAGACTTAGAGACTTATTCATAGTTTTTATTTTGCCATAGAGAAAAATTGGATTATTATGATATTAAAGAAGAGATGGAAATAGTGAGAACACACCCAGAGTTCACGTAACTAAAGTTTGTTTTCTAAGGCTCAGCTAATCTATACTGTCCCTTCTAAAAATGGTTGACCAAACGAAAAATTTAAAGCCTGCTCTTTCACAATAAAGAGTTGACAATGGAAGCAGTAAATACTTCTATTAAGTTAATTTGTTGCTTGCACTCTATCTCAGTTTTTACCTACTCAGGCTAATTTGCAGGTGCCTGGGATGAGTAGACAATCCATAATTTCTACCAATCAAGTAAAAGAAGGAAAGAAAACTCTGAGCTTCTCTCCCAGTTAACAGGTAGTTTGCTGTGGTTAAAATGAATTCAGATTTTACAGCAACAAATATTAGAAATTTTATTTATTCTAAGTAATTGATTTGAAATTTGGGAAATGAATAGTTGAGTGCATCATTTGAGTGTTTATTTGACCAGTCATTAGTGCAAAAGACGATCAGTTAAATGTTTCTCTATATGTTATGGCGAATAAATTTGTTTCTCTCTTTATTTTAACATTTTTTAAGGAAAATGTATATATGGTTACTTATACTTGAAAATGTATTTTATTCTTTGCAGTGTTTGAGCAATACACCTCCACTTACTGAATATTTCCTCAATGATAAGTATCAAGAAGAACTGAATTTTGACAATCCCTTAGGAATGAGAGGTGAAATAGCTAAATCTTATGCTGAACTGATCAAGCAAATGTGGTCTGGAAAGTTTAGCTACGTCACCCCAAGAGCCTTTAAGGTTAGTGTGGTAAATGCACTCTTACCAAGGGCTGTGTTACCCCCAACGGGCGAAAGTTGGTTTTTAGGAGGGGTTATAAAAAATAGTACCTATTACAATGGTTTGTGAGCCCTCCAAGGGAACACAATACATGAATAGATATATAGTATATCCATGGTATAAAATGTCAAGGTGGAGTTTGGGACAGTTAATTAATTTTTTAAAAGGTATAAAAAGGATCTGGGACTAGAAGGGAGGGAATAATGAAAAAAAAAAGATTGAGAAACACTGTATGGTATAAGAATGACTATAACAGCAGTGAGCTGTTGGTTGTTTTAGAATGCAGTATATCTCTGGAAAATTGACATTAATAGTTTATATGAATATAAAGGACTAAATTTGGGTGTGTCATTGAACTCTAAGAACTCAATTTATTTTGAAAATCACTATAAGTTGAAAAATTATTAAAATGAAACTACTCTGCAAAACAATCACTAAGCATTAATTAAATGTATTTTCAATATAATTCTTAGGCTTTTAAGTTTGTTCATATTTGTGAATTGGTTACTTAGAATCAATAAAATCTCAGTTTATCATTCAAATGAGAGCTGAAATTTAGCTTTATAATGTTAAAAAAATTTCTAATTATATAGGGTAGACTTCTCAAAAATTTTAAACTTCTATAAAGAATAAGCAAAGTTGAGCCATTATTTATACAAGTAACTTAAATGGCATTCATATAAAACATCTACTAGGCAACATTTTGTTAGCTATATAACAAAAAATGTTTTTAGAAAATGTTTTTAAAACAGCAAATCAAAATACCCTTGTGTTTATATTTTTAACATTCTAAACTTTGGACAAACTAGTGTGGACAATCTCTAAACCCTTACCCATCATTCCAATCAGTTTCATTTTGTTAGATTTTCTCTCTTAAAATTATGTGTAAATACATTTTTGGTATCTGACTTTTTTTTCATATTGTTACATTTCTTTTTAGTCTCATCGATAAAATACTTAGTACTATAAGGACTAGGAAAGTTGCATGTGAACACAAATATTTTTGTTATCTCTATGATATTAACCCTCTTTTTATACATAGAAGCTGGGAACTTTGTAGTTATTTTCTAGTGACCCAGAACAAAATATTAAAACACTGAATTTTAAGTCTTAAGCATTTCACAATTTTTTGTACAAAACTTTACCATACTCACTCCTGTTCTCAAATCAACACTTCTTTTATGTTTTATAGTGTAGTTATTTTCTAAATGCTTTTAGATAAGTAATTGTTTATATGTGGTAATATAGCAAAGATGAGAACCTTTCTTTTACTGTCTGCCTACCAAACATTTTCAGGAGGAGGCACTTAGGAAGACCTAGAGCTAAAAATTAAGAACATCTGGAAAATCCTTTGACAAATAGTAAAACAACAATTAATGACAATGCATTCTAAGACCAGAGATTAATACATGTGTTGGTCTATTTTGTCTTAGATAAACTTCATTGAGTGCCTACTGGGAATGCAAAATAAAATATAACTCATATATTTCCTATTATCTATATATACAGTCAGTTCTCTTTATTCACAGTAGTTATGTTCCATGAAGTTGCCACAAAGTAGTTATGTTCCAAAAGTAACAAATAACAAACCATTGCTCCCAGGGAAAATACAGGGCTGGATTCCTCCAAGCTTCTGGTCACAACATTTTCATCAACCTCAGTGCATAACTTTGTTTTATGTGTGTTTCTGTTTAAAGACACCTGTTTAATATATATTGTTGAGTCTTTAACATTGAACTCAAGGCCAGTAGCACTATAACTCATGCCTTAATGAAACTTATCTAACCACATATATTTTTTCTCTGTAAGGTACATCACAACCTTCCTGTATTTAGAAACACTACCTAGCACTTCAGCACTGTGCTTGAGGGCCATTTTAAATACTGAAATTACCATGAAACAGTACAAAATGTGAAAAACATAGCATTAAATAAACCACAAAAGGACACTTGTTATAGTTAGAATGAGAGCTGAAACAAGAAGGCAGAGCATTACCTTGTTCAACTCAAGCTGGGAACATGTATAGCAGATGACTCAAATTTTTTCACCACTCTGAACATATCCACAAATGACAAGTAGGCAAATTCACAAATGTGGAATCCATAAATAGTGAAGATCAACTACATTTTTTAAAAAAATCAATGCTGTTCCTAGTACTGATTTTATAGTTTTTGCTTTTCTTACAGACACAGGTAGGACGTTTTGCACCTCAGTTCTCTGGATATCAGCAGCAAGACTGTCAGGAACTGTTAGCTTTCCTATTAGATGGACTACATGAGGATTTGAATAGAATTAGGAAAAAACCATATATACAACTAAAAGATGCTGATGGAAGACCAGATAAGGTAAATTTCATGATATTATTGTCACCATTGCTATAAGTTTGTAAAACCTCTTTGTAATTTGTGCCTGTTATCCTTGTAGGTGGTTGCAGAAGAAGCCTGGGAAAACCATTTAAAACGAAATGATTCTATCATAGTAGATATATTTCATGGCCTTTTCAAATCAACTTTAGTTTGTCCCGAGTGTGCTAAGATTTCAGTAACATTTGATCCTTTTTGTTACTTGACACTTCCATTGCCCATGAAAAAAGAACGTACCTTGGAAGTTTATTTAGTTAGAATGGATCCACTTACCAAACCTATGCAGGTAAGTAATTATTGTTTTCCTCACATTGGTTATTTTTATAAGAAATTAGTATTGAATCCTTATTATAAAAAATTAGTTTTGAATCCTTATTATGAAAATTAGTATTAAATCCTCAGTCAAAATTTGATGATAGTTCTTATTTGTATAAGATATTTTATAGGCTAAATACTTTAGAAATTAGTATAACTTTTTAGAATCTTGAAACAGTAAGGGAGAGGTATATCATTATGTTATACAAAAACAAAATTCTCAAAAGGCTTTTTTCTTATCAAAGAAAAATGAGAGATTATTTGCTTTTACAATGTCAGATTGAATATTAGCTTTCAAAGATTAATAACAATATTATTTTTTATATTTTCTAAATCTAATGTTAATTATAATTTTTTTTCATAGTGGCTGTTACAAGTTAATACTATACATTTTAATTCATTATGTGATAAAATAGTATATTTAAATACCTGTAATGTTTAGGCATTTTAAGAACTTAGACTAAATTTAGTGAAAGTAAAAATACTTGGTTCAGTAATGTTCTCTAATTTTTAATATTTTGAACTATCACATATTGCTTATTCTATGCAAAAGTTCTGTGGCAGGCCTTAATGTTGATTGTCTGCCTGATTCCATGGCCTAATGGATAATTAATTGGATAATTTCACATTGTGTGGGCAAAACAGTATATTTTCTTCCTTCTTTTTAAATTAGATAATCCTTTTATGACACCTGACCCATCCCAGCAAAAGTAGTTGCTGCTTCTACTTTCCATTCCCCTAAATTTTAACACTTATCGAATTTTATTTGATCTTTGATTTAATCTTTTCTTCCTAGACCATGAGTTCTTTGATGATAGGAGACCTTATAAATCTTTATGTTTCCAACCTTTGTGGCTCATAGATGCAAAAGAAATATTCAAAAATTTTATTTACTAAAATATTTACAGGGCACCTACTAAGGATAAAGTTTTGTTCACAGAACAATGCTGATACAGTTCCTGCTTTAGAAGATTGTTTTCTATAAGTCTTAGCCAAATAGCTCAGTTTGTTAGTGCATAATAATCATGAAATCTGTATGATAGTTGTTCTCAGAACAAAATTAGGATCATGCCATTCATTCAGGGAAGTGTTTAGGTCTACTGTCAACAAGAGCAAGCTATGTACAGTGTTTATAAAGTCCTTTCATTCAAAGTAATTAAAGTCTAATAGAGACTAGTCATGTACAAAGTTATGCAAATTGCAGCCATTTCTTGTGCTTTTTCTTTGTGTTTCCTTCATGAACTCATTGAACACAATGCCCTCATTAGTATTTATTTCATCGGGTAGTTGCTGAATAACTAGCCCTTATGTGAGCAAGGCCAATAAAGACCTGCTTTTACTTTTGGCCAGGGGAATATGTGCTCACATTTCTAAAACTATATCCTTTAGATACTCAGTTATTCACTTGTGTATAAGTATAGAATTGCCAACATTCCTTTCAATGGAGAGAAACTACAGCAGTTCTAAACTATACCTTTACCTCTCTAGTTTGTAACTTTGCAAATATATGCCAATGAGTATAATGGAGCCAACAAGAGTATACAAGCACAATGATTAAAAATTTACTGCAACAAAAAATAAATGCAGATGCTGTATTTCTCTACAACACATTTGTTAAAGAAAATACTTTACCATGCCAATAATATAAGGTAACTGTATTATATATTGACAGATTGCATTAAGTTATACATTAGTCCATAAGGTAGGTGGTGAATGTTCTGTAAATTGGGCTTTAAATTATTTTTCCAGCAATGTGAATTTTATTGATATACTACTTTTCTCACTTGGTGACCAAGAATATAAATTTGTGGAGTTTAGAGCCATGATCAGCACAAAGAAATTGTGTTGTTTTTGTGGGTTTCCCGTACCCCCCACTTAGAGGCAGTAATAACTCAAGTACAAAATGATAACCTCATAAATACTATGCTTTTAACCAACAGGGAAGGAAAGTGAAATTAGCTGAGTTAGCCTATTTGATGAGTTTTCTCATCATTTAAGTTGGTTTAGGTCATAGAAGTTTATTAGTAATTATTGAACATATAAAATGCATTGAGTTCTCCTACTGTGTAAGGTACTAGAAATACAATGGTGTTTCTAGTCCTTATTCTCAAGAAGTTTGTGATACAGTGTGAAAAAGTGCTTTTACAGAGTGCTATAGGAGAATATAGAAAGAATAGAAAGAGTGATCTACCCATAGTGGCTATGAAGCCTTTGATGAATCCTGAATGATGATTAGGTTATAACCAGGTGAAAAGTGGAAATAAAAACATAGGCTAAGAGAATGGCACATACAAAGGGCTGAAAGCAACAGAGAACATAGACCACTTTTGGAATCTATAAGTAGCTAATATGGTAAGGAGCTAGATCCCAAAGAACTTTGATGCCATGATGGGAAATTTGAACTTCCTAAAGATTAGGGGAGTCATTAAAGGCTATTAAATATAGAGATTATTGTGTTTGAGAAAAAAGATTCTGGCTAGTGCATAGATTGAAAAGGAAAGGCTTAGATCGTAAGTACTAAGACAAGGTAAAAGGCTTTTACAGTGATCAGATGATAGACAAATGACAAGGGCTTGTTGAACTGTTAAGATTAGTGTCAGAATTGCAGTTTGAAGAACCAGTTGAATTAGGAAGTAAAAATGTATAAGCCTATTCAAAGATGATGCTAAGGTTTTTGGACTGGAGAACAGAGGAGATAGTGTTGCTATTTGTTTTTATGTAATATATAGGAAGAACAGATTTAAGAAGAAACACATTTTAGTATTGAGTATGATGGCCTAACATAAGTTTTAGTGTTGGACATGTTGACTTTGAGAGATGTATGAGAAACATTTAGGTGGAGATATCCAATGTGCTTTGAGTTTATGTTTCTAGTCTATCTAGTTTATGTATCTAGAGGAAAGAAGCTGTGCTTGAGATGTAAATTGGGCAGTGAGCTCCATAAAGATAATAATCAGTGTTTTAGAAGGATAAGATCACTTAAGACTAGGGTAACCCTGTGATTTACCATCCTAACAAGAACCCTTTTGAAAATAAAAGGGGCTGTTATTAATAATTATACTAGGACAGCAGGCTGATCCAGGACAGGCCAAAGGAAATCAGGAGATATTGTCACCTTGTCTCAGGAGAGCATATAGAATCAAGAAGGACAGAACTCTAAAGAGCACTGTAGAAGAGCTTTAAAAAGAGAGTGTGATCACAACAATAGAAAAGAATTAAGAAGTAGTAATGTTATAAGGAAAAGAAAATTTTAAAGGGGAGAGTAGTCAGCAGTCATGCTACAAGAGAGGTCAATAAAATAAGGACTGATAAAGATTAAGTTGTTTAACAGAATTGGTAATCTTGGAAACAGGTTAAATTTAAAGAGGCGAAGATAAAATCCAGGAAGTAGGTTGAGAAGTAAATGGGAGGCGAGGAAGTTATGATAGTATAGGTAACTGTTAACAAAGTTATTTGTGAAGCAGAGTAGGAAGGAGATCATTGGAGGGGGATTATTAGAGGAATGAGGGACTATTTTGTTTCTATTTTGGTTTGTTTTTTGAGAGACTTGTATATAGTCTAATGCTTATGCAAAAGAGTCAAGATAAAATAGAAGAAAATAATTGCTGGGTTAAGGCCCCAGAGAAAGCATAATAAGATGGGATTCAGAACATAGATGCTAGGATTACCCTTGAAGGGGAAGAGAAACACCTGTCTTTCCATGTGTTACAAGAGACAGAGAAGAGGACCTGTATGGATTCAAGTAAGTTTGTAGGGGTTTAGGAAGCTGGAGATTTTTTCTCCAGATAGCTTCTGTTTTCTTGGTGAAATAGGTGTTCTGCTGACATAAAGGGAGAAGTAGTGAAATAGGAAGCCTTAAAAATGTAGAGATTTTTTAAATAGTTATTGAGAGAAATGAGAGAATAAGCAAATATGTGATACACAAAGTTCTTTTTGGGGGTAGTGTTGAAGGATCAATTGTGACTGGGCACTGTGAATTTGTGGCACACCATCCTCTAAAGTTGAGAAATTTTCTCCAGCATATCTGAACAACTCTGAGAAAGTTTAGCAAGATTAAATAGACGTTAAAGGTTTTACAATGGAGTAGTTGAAGTGATAAAACACATGGAGCCTAGACAGAAGGGCTAGAAGATAGTAGGGAGCTAGAAATGAGAAAGCTGAGTTAAAAGGACTGGAAATCTCAATGCAAGCAAAGAATAGGTAAGAATGAATTTCCAGGAGAAGTAGGAAGGTCTTCCTGGGAAGGTCCAGGAAGTTAACTACAGTTGAATGCAAATACAGATCTTTGAATTGAGGAGCCAAAAAACAGTAAGGCCTGGATAAGTCATCCACGTGGACATTGTCACCCAGGATGATGGCAAGAATGCAGACTCTGTGAGCCGAAAGCCAAATGAATGTGAGAAAGCCAACATAAAGTCATTCTCATCTATCTACTGAATATTTTTCAAAAGTAATACATTTATTACCATTTTTTTGTTGTTTTTTAGTACAAAGTGGTTGTCCCTAAAATTGGAAACATACTAGATCTTTGTACAGCATTGTCTACTTTGTCAGGAGTACCTGCAGATAAGGTAAGATGTTTTGGGAGTTGAATTATATACATTGGTATTTAGTTTTTCAGTATTGTAAAACCAGCTTAATAGAAATTTATTTCCTTTTAGATGATAGTTACTGATATATACAATCATAGATTTCACAGAATATTCGCTATGGATGAAAACCTTAGTAGTATTATGGAACGGGATGATATTTATGTGTAAGTATAAAATTCATTGTGTAAAACATTACATGAGAAAAAAATCAAAAGAAATAACATGAAATTTTGAGAGTTTATGTTCAGTTTTGTTCTTGTAGGTTTGAAATTAACATCAATAGGACAGAAGATACAGAGCATGTGATTATTCCTGTTTGCCTAAGAGAAAAATTCAGGCATTCAAGTTACACCCACCATACTGGTTCTTCACTTTTTGGTCAGCCTTTTCTTATGGCTGTACCACGAAACAATACTGAAGATAAACTTTATAATCTCCTGCTTTTGAGAATGTGGTAAGTGCCGGACAATTCTACATTGACAAAAGAAATATGGGAATAAAATATAAAATAGCTAATAAAAGTACCATGCAGGTTAGTAGTATATTCTGCTAAACAGGTCTGTATTATCTCAACTTTGCTTAGATAAATAGCAATTTTAAAAATCAGATCATACTCTAATCCACTTTCTTATTCAGGTAAAAAACACATACAGAATAATTTCAAACCCAGGAAGCATGAAGTCTTTAGCTATTTTATACCAAAAGTTTACAGTTGGAAGAAAATAAGAATTTATCAGTAATTAATATATGTTCGAACTCTGAAATCATAACAAATGCTTCATTTCTTTACATACTACTTGTTCATGATTGTTTGCCATTGTAAGGCAGCCCAATTTTTGCCTTCCTGCACACATTTGTTTGAAGTATAACATAATCAGGAATACTATTTAATCCTTTTATTGTTTATAGCTGACATATTTAGTATTCTTTCTTACATACCTAATTATTATAATTCCTTAACCCATACATAAAAATCCCATACAAATGTAAGTGTTCTTAGCAATAATATATATCATCTAAATGATCTTTTTATATGATAATTTTTAAGTTAAGAAATTATTTGCCACATTTTTTAACATATAAGAGAAAGACATAAACCCTAAAAATAACAAATTAATTATTTTTGTAAACAGAAGCAAAACAATTTACAGTTGCAAAGATGTGGAATCGACCTAAATGCCCATCAGTCCATTAGTGAATAAAGAAAATGTGGTGTATACACACACACACACACACACACACACACACACTATGGAGTACTATTCAACTGTAAAAAGAAATGAAATAATGTCTTTTGCAGCATCTTGGGTGGAACTAGAAACCATTATCCTAAGAAAGTATCTCAGGCATGGAAAACCACCACATGTTCTCACTATTAATTGAGAGCTAAACAGTGGGCACACATGGCCATAAAGTGATATAAAAGACATTGGAAACCAAGAAGCAGGGAGGTTGGGAAGGGGGGTGACAGATAAAAACTTACCTGTCAGGCACAGTGAACGCTATTCTGGTGATGGGCACACTAAAAGCCACAACTTAAGTATTTTACAAGTTATCCATGTAACAAAAGTATTTGTACTCCCTTAATGTTTGGAAATAAAAAATAGATAAACAAGCAAAACAAATTACTAGTTACACTTACAGTAATATATCTTGAGTTTGAACTTATCCTTGAATCTACTGAATGACCATTGTTATTGCATTAAAAAGTTTTGTTTTACTGATAGAATGGAAGACTTGTCTTTACCTTTGTAGAACTGAACTTGTTTGATTTCTGATTTTGTTTAAGCCGATATGTTAAAATATCTACTGGAACTGAAGAAACTGAAGGATCCCTACACTGCTGTAAGGACCAAAATATTAATGGGAATGGCCCAAATGGCATACATGAAGAAGGCTCACCAAGTAAGACTTTCTTTTTAAATTGTAAAAAACTTTTCACTTAGATTATTGCCTCAGAGAAAAAATTTAGAAGATGAGGATTAAAGAACTAAAGAATAATCTGCAAACCTAAGAAAAATAATATTAATGATTTAAAAATGTAACATTTGGGCCGGGCGCGGTGGCTCACGCCTGTAATCCTAGCTCTCTGGGAGGCCGAGGCGGACGGATTGCTCGAGGTCAGGAGTTCGAAACCAGCCTGAGCAAGAGCGAGACCCCGTCTCTACTATAAAATAGAAGGAAATTAATTGGCCAACTAATATATATACAAAAAATTAGCCGGGCATGGTGGCGCATGCCTGTAGTCCCAGCTACTTGGGAGGCTGAGGCAGGAGGATTGCTCGAGCCAGGAGTTTGAGGTTGCTGTGAGCTAGGCTGACGCCACGGCACTCACTCTAGCCTGGGCAACAAAGCGAGACTCTGTCTCAAAAAAAAAAAAAAAAAAATGTAACATTTGGGTTTATTTAAGAATCTCTAATATCTAAAATTAGGTGAAATGGAAACAGATGAGCCAGATGATGAATCCAGCCAGGATCAAGAACTTCCCTCAGAGAATGAGAACAGTCAGTCTGAAGATTCAGTTGGAGGAGATAATGATTCTGAAAATGGATTATGTACTGAGGAAACTTGCAAAGGTCAACTCACAGGACACAAAAAACGACTGTTTACATTCCAATTCAACAACTTAGGCAATACTGATATCAACTACATCAAAGATGATACCAGGCATATAAGATTTGATGATAGGCAGCTTAGGCTAGATGGTAAGTATTTGTGAAAAATGGCTTGAACACTAAATGTGCCAAGCATGTTATTTTTTTAGGTGAAAACCATGATATTCAGCCCAGTCATGAAAAATGACATTTACTTTTCTATTTCAAATCATACATGAAAGGCCTTAATATCTAAGTGGACTAAGATGCATGTCAGCACTTATTAAAAGGAGATTGAACTCTTGCTTAAGTTTTATATCTTTTTTTTCTTAACTCAAATTATTTCATTGGCTTGGAAACAGCTATTTACCCTGATCACCTAGTGCAAGTAGAAAAAATTGCTATTTGTTTATTCTGGTATATACCCTAATATTAAAATATATTAATTTTAACATGAAAGCATATTAAATTTTAAAGAAAAAATATGTTTTTCACCTTAGAAAGATCTTTTCTTGCTTTGGATTGGGATCCTGATTTGAAAAAAAGATATTTTGATGAAAATGCTGCTGAGGTAAGTCATCACTCACTCCTTTACCATTTCTTGATTTACTTTATTCCATTACCAGAGTTAATTATATTATTTTGTTACACTCTTTGCTTCTATCAAATATGTTTATTTTGCCAGTAAAAAAATTGGTCATGAACTAGAAAAGAAAGTCTTTGCAAAAATACTCCCCTCTTTTTTTTTTAAAGGTTCAGAGTTCGTTTTAAACATGCTTTATGTTTACATGTTATCCATATAGGTATATATAGGAGTTATTTAGAAGTATGGTATAAATCTCAACTGAAATAAGCTTTATGATACTTTTGAGAAAGTTTAGGAGTTTTCATTATTATTCATAGTAAGATGGTATCACTAAAATGAGTTTTGTTTCATTTGTTTTCTTAACTCAAGAAATACTTCTCTTTAGGATTTTGAAAAACATGAAAGTGTGGAATATAAACCTCCTAAAAAACCCTTTGTGAAATTAAAAGATTGCATTGAGCTTTTTACAACAAAAGAAAAGCTAGGTGCTGAAGATCCTTGGTAAGAGACAAAGTTAAATAATTGTTTCTAATTATTTTCTATAAGGCTTTAGTCTGAGGTATGTGCTATGTCAAGTTGAAAAATTAATTACTAAATTCTCTTTGATATTTTAAATAATCATTAGCATTCTTTATATAATAAGTTATAAAATGGGAAATATCTTTAATATCTTTTAATATCTTTAAAAGTATTACTACAGTGTTAAGCTTTAATCTCATTGCTATATTTTCCATAATAGCTATTTTACTACTGATAATTAATTTCAGTTACTTTTCCCCCCAAATTTTTAGCTATGCAACCATTTTGAGAGAAACTTTCTTGGAAAATTATAGTGATATATTTTGTGGTGTTATTTTATTAGAGCCCAGAAGTTTTGAGGTTTTTTTAATACCTATCTTTCAGCACATATTTGTGATCCATGTCTTTTTGAGCATACTAAAATATAAATAGTAATCCAGCCCTCATCATTTCTTTCAATATTTATTTTCATATTAATTTATAATGGGAACCTATTGGGAAAATGTGTTGAAGATAAAAATAATAAGAGGAGTTGGTTTCAGCCTGGTACATACTAGGCATACAATAACTATTCACTGAATATATGTAGAACTTCACAAATGTGTTTTTTTCCTTTTTATCTGTTACTTTCATTAATGAAGGTTGTTTGTACCTCTATCAAGCTTTAAATATTTTCTTTTTTATTTTTAGGTATTGTCCAAATTGTAAAGAACATCAGCAAGCCACAAAGAAATTAGATTTATGGTCCCTGCCTCCAGTACTTGTGGTACATCTCAAGCGATTTTCTTACAGTCGATACATGAGAGACAAGTTGGATACCTTAGTTGATTTTCCAATCAAGTAAGTTTTAATTGTGCTTCGTAAGCATTGGGCAACTCTAACTTTTTTCAAACTTATTTGATGCTTTTTGTTATTATCTTTTAGTAAATAAATGTCAGGTGCCATTGGACCCAATTTCAGATTTTGAGTTTATTTTTAGGTAGTTGTAGCAGTTGACAAGAATTGGTATGTTGTAGTTTTTATTCTTTCTTAGATATTTTCCAAAGATCAAAGAGAAAATACACTTAAAAAAAAATACAGTAAAAGTCATTCTGTGTTAAATTACTTTATGGATTCATTGGTCCTGTTTATAAATCTAAGATACTTTATAGGACTTGGTGATTTTGTGTTTTCTAGAAATTACTTATTCCTAAATATGCTCTTTTTAGAAAGACTAAAAACAGAATAATGGAATTGCTTTGAAGGATGACACTGTAGTGAAATAAATTATCCTTTAGTTTTCTTATTGCCATTGAGTGACATCATATTTGTAAAAAAGTATAAGGAAGTCTGGAGAAAATATCTTTGGAGGTTTTTTTTATTAGCTTTCACTACACACAGTTCAGAAATCAGAAGGACAAAAAGGGAACATTGTATTCTCATTCATTTAGCCATTCAACAGGAAGGACTTCATCACACTATTATTTTGCAACAAGAACTTGGTATTATCCAATTTGGCAAAAAGAACATGTAACAATATTCTTTCATACTGTTTATGATATTGCAATTTTATGATATTTGTGCACCAGAATTTACTTGATACAGTTGGTAAGTGAAGAAATGCTAAAAGCAAGTATATATCTGTAGAGGTGACTAAAAGGAAATAAATGTTATAAAATTGAAAATATTCATTGGATTGGTCATTCTAATTGGTGTTTATAAATTTAAAATTGAAAAGGATTTGCAATAATTGAGCAAAAATAAAAAGGTCATTTTATCTTTAACAAAATTGTGAGCCATTATAAGTTTTCAAGAATATAACATTTGGCCAGGCACGGTGGCTCACGCCTGTAATCCTAGCACTCTGGGAGGCCGAGGCGGGTGGATTGCTCGAGGTCAGGAGTTCGAAACCAGCCTGAGCAAGAGCGAGACCCCGTCTCTACTATAAATAGAAAGAAATTAATTGACCAACTAATACATATAGAAAAAATTAGCCGGGCATGGTGGCACATGCCTGTAGTCCCAGCTACTCGGGAGGCTGAGGCAGGAGGACTGCTTGAGCCCAGGAGTTTGAGGTTGCTGTGAGCTAGGCAGATGCCACGGCACTCACTCTAGCCTGGGCGACAAAGCGAGACTCTGTCTCAAAAAAAAAAAAAAAAAGAATATAACATTTGATGATATAATGCAAGAAAAAGAATCAGAAATAATGACAAGGTAGAATACAGTAGAGATGTATTTGAAATTTAGAATCATTATTGCTTTTTAATAATGCAAGTACAAGAAGAACAACCAGAAATAGTAATAAGCTGTTTATAAGATAGTCATTTTCCAGTTTCATGCATAACAGGTTATGTACAGTTTCATTCAAAAGATGTTGCCCAAACGTATATAGGTCATCAAAACCAGGAAAATGTAGAATAAAAATTGGATTTTGATACATTTAAATATTTTAAAATTTCTGAGAAAGTTGATGTCACGATCCCTTCATTTTTCTTTATATAAATGATTCCTTAAAATGACTTAAAAATAAAATGGAAACATTGGACCCAGATGGTAAGTAGTGATGACTGTTTTTCCTGATATACTGAGAGTTAAATGTATTAGCATAAAAACATTAATCTGAATAACAATATTCAATTGAGCATTTTAAAATTCTTAGCCCCTGAGCAAATTTTTGCCAAAACATTCAAATCACAGGGGCACATATATGATTTGTTTTTAAAGACTTATTTGGTTCTTAACTATTATGTACCCATAATAATTAAAAACTAAACATTTTTTAAAAACTATTTGGCTCTTGATAATTTTCTTTCATGAAATATAGATATCAAACAACAACGGCAGATAGGAATAGAATTCATTGCCTTTAGGGACAACATAAAATTAACTTGATTTCTTTTTTAAACAGTGATTTGGATATGTCGGAATTCTTAATTAATCCAAATGCAGGTCCTTGCCGCTATAATTTGATTGCTGTTTCCAACCACTATGGAGGGATGGGAGGAGGACATTGTAAGTTGACAATTTACCTTTAACCCAAATCATGATGTTTGAATAACTCAAGACTTTTTTTCTTAAAACAGTTATTACTACTTAAAGGTAAAATGTTAGATGTGTCTTGCATATAGTAGTTCAATATGGATTAATGAATGAATCAGCTTTTGAACCTTTTTTAACATCAGGTATAGAAGATTGAAGTAATCATACTCCTTAGTCCATAGCACATGAAGGAACATAATTGGTCCTTGGGTTGCCTCTCCTTTCCCTTCTAATATGTTTGAGACATACACTCTTATAAATCATGCATATTTGTTCATTTATATAATTTGTACTGTGCTATAGGTCTCAATAGATCCTACTTTTTTCTCTTGACATTTTCCTTAAGACTTATCCATGCTACTTTGTGTCCATTTAGTCTGTTGCTTCTCACCACTCATGATGGACATCCAAATTGCCTTTAACTTTCTACTACCATGAGACTGATAAAAGTCATTCTTTATGATCTCCTGTGTATTTCTTTGAGCTGTGTACCCAGAAGTGAGGTTGCTGAGTTTGAGTGTTTATGTGTTACCAGATTGCTCTCCAAGATGGTTCTAAGGGTCTACACTCTCCAAGTGATAGATTTTTCATCAAACCATCTTAGCATTCCTGGGATATATCCTACTTATCTTCATGTATTTTTTGATACACAGTGGATTTGGTTAAATTAATTTTATTTCAATAAGTTATAATTAAGTTAAATTAATTTTAACTTAATTTAAATTAATTTTATTTAGGATTGTTATAGTTTCATTCACTTTGAAATCAAGATTTAAGCTATAATTAAAGTCTATAAATTTCCTGCTAAGTACAACTTTAGCTCTATCCCATGAATTTTGAAATTTATCATTTTCATTATCTTTCCATTCTATTTTTTTTTTTTTTTTTGAGACAGAGTCTCGCTTTGTTGCCTAGGCTAGAGTGAGTGCCATGGCGTCAGCCTAGCTCACAGCAACCTCAAACTCCTGGGCTCAAGCGATCCTACTGCCTCAGCCTCCCAAGTAGCTGGGACTACAGGCATTCGCCACCATGCCCGGCTAATTTTTGTTATATATATTAGTTGGCCAATTAGTTTCTTTCTATTTATAGTAGAGACGGGGTCTCGCTCTTGCTCAGGCTGGTTTCGAACTCCCGACCTCGAGCAATCCACCCGCCTCAGCCTCCCAGAGAGCTAGGATTACAGGCGTGAGCCACCGCGCCCGGCTTCCATTCTATTTTTTAATTTCCTGTATGATTTCCTAATTACCCCAAAGTTATTTAATCATATACTTAATTTCTAAGTATATGGAGTTTTTTGTTATTGTTGTTGTTTTTGAGACAGAGTCTCACTATGTTGTCCAGGTAGAGTGCCACAGTGTCAGCGCAGCTCACAGCAACCTCAAACTCTTTGGCTCAAACAATCCTTCTGCCTCAGCCTCCCAAGTAGCTGGGACTACAGGCATGCGCCACCATACCCAGTTAATTTTTTCTATAGATTTTTAGTTGGCCAATTAATTTATTTCTTTTTTTGGTAGAGACTGGGTCTCACTCTTGCTCAGGCTGGTTTCGAACTCTGGACCTTGAGTGATCCTTACGCCTCGGCCTCCCAGAGTGCTAGGATTATAGGCATGAGCCACTGCACCCAGCTATATGGAGTTTTTTTAAGCTAGCATTTTTTTTAATTGTATTACATAACAGCTGGAGACATTGTCTATATTATATTTATCTTTAGAAGTTTGAAGCTTCGAAAGTGGCTTGATACATGCATGATCTGTTTCTTAAATATTTGTATGCTTGGGAAAAATATATATTCCCCATTCAGATACAGAGTTTTATTTATCTCTAATAGTTTATCAATTCTATTCAAACCATTACAATCCCTGGCTATTTTTTATGTTCATTCTGGTCCTGAAAGTAATTTGTCAGGATTCCTACTTAAGTGTTGATTTA
Source organism: Microcebus murinus (assembly GCF_040939455.1). Lineage (NCBI taxonomy): Eukaryota > Metazoa > Chordata > Mammalia > Primates > Cheirogaleidae > Microcebus > Microcebus murinus. The sequence goes on from NC_134113.1 coordinate 65,752,624, forward strand.
TCCATTTCTCCCAACATTTTTATTAGTTGTTATTTTGTATTATTAGTTATGTTTATAATAGGTAGGTCTTCTTAACTGTATTGTCCCTTTTACCCTTTTACCTTTTACCTTTTGACACTCTTCTTTGTCTCTTTTGTCTTTTTCAGATATTGCAAGTGTTAATCTAACTTTCTTTTGATAATTTACAAACCCTCTGTGCTGTTTTGTAGGATTCATCTCTTATAGATCACATAGATCTGATCTTTTTATTCAGTCTGAGAATATGTTTCTTTTACTTTCTAAGTACAGTGTCTACTCCACAGTAACAGACTCACAATACAAAAGGTTTCACCCAGCACCAAGTTTACTCATATTTAAGAAAGGATGCAAAGTAAGAAACAGCACAGCATGCACGGCAACAGCGTAGCAGAGGTACTAGGTAGCTGGAAGGGGAGCAACACTGAAGGACATGCTCGAAGGAAGCTGTTCAGCCCGTGCCATGGCGTCAGCCTAGCTCACAGCAACCTCAAACTCCTGGGCTCAAGCCATCCTACTGCCTCAGCCTCCCGAGTAGCTGGGACTACAGGCATGTGCCTCCATGCCCAGCTGATTTTTTGTATGCATATTAGTTGGCCAATTAATTTCTTTCTATTTATAGTAGAGACGGGGTCTCGCTCTTGCTCAGGCTGGTTTCGAACTCCTGACCTCGAGCGATCCGTCCGCCTCGGCCTCTGAGAGTGCTAGGATTACAGGCGTGAGCCACCACGCCCGGCTGAAACAGGACTTTTAAACAAGTATTTGACTTTAACTCAGGTAAGCCAAGTATTGCCTGTGAGAAAAAACCAGACAATGATAGTCCCAGGAGTGAAATTTAGAAGCTTTCTTCTAACCTGTCTTCTCATTGCTGCCTCCAGCCACACTGTCACAATCCTCAGCCATTTAACATGCACACACACAGATATCCACATGAGTTCACACTGAATGTGCCTTTAGTCTTCTCAACAGGGTTTTCAATTTTTTTGTTAGTTCCTTCAACTCTAGCTTTCCTCTGCTTCTGTCGTTTTTCTCCATGGTTGATTTTTGGGGAGAGGGAACCAACACCAGGCAGAATATGAGACATTTCTTCCACCATAGTAGGTGCCAAGTAAAATTGTTAACTAAACAACCTAGAATTTAAACCATTGTTTTCTGTTGGTTGGCTGGTTAGTTTGTCTGTCTTTTAAATTATTTTCTGGCCACCAGTGGAGCTTCACCAAAGATAGGAGGGCTAACTCTTAAATACACATTTACGTTTCAAAGTAATTTCATTTCCAAACAGGTAACTTAGTAGAGAATGTTGCCCATTTATTTCAACCATATCAAGGACAGTATCCTAATCACTTATTTATATCTGAAAGAGAAGAAGAAGAATTTTAGTTTTGTAATGGGAGGAAAATTATTTAGAATCCATAACCTATAAAGGATCACTTTTTAGAAGGTATGACCACAGATAATTATATTGGGAACATTTTACAACTTTGTTTCTTCAGTTACTGGGTAGTTTATACAAAGCATCATATGGGAAAGGGGACATTTTTTTAAACTTAATCTGCAGATTAATTAATCGCTTTTTACGTTTTTCTTGCTGTGTACATTCATTCCTTGGTATCAGTGGGGGGTTGATTCCAAGACCCCTCGCCTCCACAGTGGATACCAAAATCTACAGATGCTCAAGTCCCTTGTATAAAATGCTATGGTATTTGCATAAAACCCACTCATATCCTCCTATATACTTTAAATCAGTATAGATTACTTATAATATCTAATACAATGCCTGCACATCACTTCCTTTACAATGTAGTATTCAGAGCATGGCAAATTCAAGTTTTGCTTTTTGGAACTTTGTGGAAATTTTTTTGTGAATATTTTTGATCCCCAGTTGGTAGAATCCAGGGATGTGGAATGCACAGATATGGAGGGCTGACTTTACTTTTGCTAAAGACTGGGGCAGGGTAGTAGCTCACATCCTAGCACGTTGGGAGGCCAAGGCAGGAGGATCACTTGAGGCCAGGAGTTTGAGACCAGCCTGGATATCATAGTAAGACTTCTTGTCTACACAAAATTTAAAAATTAGCTGAGTGTGGTGCCATGAGCCTATTGTCCCAGCTACTTGGGAGGCTGAGGTTAGAAGATCACTTGAGCCTCAAGAGTTCAAGGTTACAGTGAGCTATCATCAGGCCACTGCACTCTATCCTGGGTAACAGGGTAATACTCTTTCTCAAAAATAACTAAATAAAATAAAGACCAAAAGAGATTCTGAAGTAAAAAACACTACAAATTAATGCATAGTATTTTTAGAAAATCAGTTGTCATAGAAAATTTAAGTAGTTGAATAAATTGAAAATAGAAATAGAAATTAAATAATTGAAATAGAAAATAAATTGTCATAGAAAATTTAAATAGTTGAAATTTCAAACTTTGGAGTCAGAGACAGACCTGAGTTTAAATCCTAACTCTGCTACCTAACAGCTGTACTACTTTGAGCAAATTAAGTTTCTTTTGATGCCTTAAGTTCTCATCTCTAAAGTGGGAAGAATAATAATGATAATATCTTTTTATGAGATAATAAAGTACATAGCACTATGCCTGGCATACAGTAAGCACTACATTAATGTGAATTACCATTTACTGTCACAGTGCCATTACTCTGTGAATTAAAAAATAATAAATCTGTTTTTCCTGGGAGTAAAAAAGAATGTTTCAACTTACATGAAAAATATTTTAGCCATCTAGATTGTAGGAAGTTATTCTAAAAACTTTAAATTAATTGAATCACTTGAATCGATAAATGGCTGTCATGTAATTTTAATAGATATTCTTTATATAGATGAGAATAGAGTTTTGAGGGTTCCCCAGAAAACAAATATCATTTTAGTCATAGGAGTTGTTTTTTTCATTAGATACTGCTTTCGCAAAAAATAAAGATGATGGAAAATGGTACTATTTTGATGACAGTAGTGTCTCCACTGCATCTGAAGACCAAATTGTGGTGAGTGTGTCTTATATTTCCTAAAAAAATCACGGTTTTAAGGACTGAATATAAATTAGTAAAAAAGGGCTCATCGAACACTATAAGTCTATATTCCAACAATTCTAGTAGCTAATAGAGACTTGCTGTGATTTAAAAACATGTAAAATTGTCTCCTAAATGGCAATTTGTCTTCTAAATTTTCCCACCATCAAAAGCATAAATTGTAAGATGAAAATGTTTTTGGTAGTTTTCAGTATGAATGGAGTCTCTAATAAAAATAAAGTTTTCTTCTAGAAAGTAAGTTCAGCTCTTACCTTTCTAGGCATTGACTACTTAACATCAGAATGATAAAATGGGGAAAAAAATCCTCTAAGTGCCTGACCATACTTATTAGGTTGGTGTGAAAATAATTGCAGTTTCGAACTTTGAATTTTAAATCATTATAACTAGGCTCAAACACATCTTTATTAATCAAAATAGGAACCGTTACAATCAACACATTTTTGCCAGCAAGAATTAAGTTTGTTTATTCCTGTAGCATAAAAATACATACTTCAGGATTCCACGAACTCTCGGAAAGCATTTCCTGCATCCTGCTGGTTGTGGAAGCATTTTCCATGCAAAAAGTTGTCAAGATGCTTGAAGAAGTGGTAGTACGTTGGCAAGAGGTCAGGTGAATATGGTGGATGAGGCAAAACTTCGTAGCCCAATTTATTCAACTTTTGAAGTGTTGGCTGTGCAACGTATGGTCAGGCGTTATTGTGGAGAAGAATTGAGTCCTTTTTCTTGACCAAGGCCAACTGCAGGTATTGCAGTTTTCAGTGCATCTCATCGACTTGCTGAGCATACTTCGCAGATATAATGATTTCGCCGGGATTCAGAAAGCTGTAGTGGATCAGACTGGCAGCAGACCACCAAACAGTAACTATAACATTTTTTTGGTGCAAATTTGTCTTTGGGAAGTGCTCTGGAGCTTCTTGGTCCAACTACTGAGCTGGATGTCACCAGTTGTCATGTAAAATCCACATTTTGTCAGATGTCACAATCTCATCAAGAAATGATTTTTCGTTGTTGCGTACAAGAAGAGAAGACGACACTTCGAAACGATTTTTTATTTTCAGTTAGCTCATGAGGCATCCACTTATCAAGCTCTTTCACCTTTCCAGTTTTCTTCAAATGCCAAACGACCATAGAATGGTCAATGTTGAGTTATTCAGCAACTTCTCACGTAGTTGTAAGAGGATCAGCTTCAGTGATTATTCTCAGTTGGTCATTGTCAACTTCCGATGACCACTGCACTCCTTATCTTCAAGGCTCTCATCTCCTTTGCAAAACTTCTTGAACCACGACGGCACTGTTCGTGAGCAGTTCCTGGGTCAAATGTTTTGTTGATGTTGCAAGTTGTCTCCACTGCTTTACGATTATTTTGAACTCAAATAAGAAAATCGCTCAAATTTGCTTTTTGGCTAACATCATTTCCATAGTCTAAAATAAATATAAATAGCAAATAATAAGTCATTAGCAAAAAAAATAAGTTCAGAAATGCATATTAAAATGATGTATAACATAATCACGTTTAAGGATGTATTCCAATATCAAACAGAAAATTTCAACAATGCTAAAACCACAATTACTTTTGCACCAACCTATATAATTCTTAAAGTCTTATCCTGCCTTATGACAATTAAGCATTTAAGCTCAAAATTATGTAATTAGATAAAAAGAATTATAGATTTTTATAAGATTAATGCTTATGTACTTAATACTCTGATATTTTCTGAATAGTAAAAAAATGAGGAAGTTACATCTGTTAACACTTCTATCAGTTTATCATCCACAGCTTGAGCCAAAATATTGGCCTTAGTTGTGCTTCACATCAGAGATTTTTATTTTATTTTCATTTTTATTTTATTTTCAGTGGTTGATGGAGAATAACTATAGTGTGTTCTAAGAAGAAAACTGAGAATTGCTTGATAAGAGTTTAATTTTTATAAATTTTTTCATATCTATAAATTTTACTTACTGATTACAATATTACAAAGAGTACAACATATAGTATTTGCACATATAATATTTCCTATACAGAAGGTTTTCTGTTGATGTAAGGCACACTGAATGCTTTACTTTGTTTCCCAGATTAAATTATATATTCCTTGAGGGCAGAGACTAGCTTTTTAGTTTATAATGCTTTAATATTTTCAACTTATTTAAGCAAATTAATAAACTTCTAAGCCCAATTATTGGCATAGCTTTGTTCACTCATTACATGATTAGGTCTGAAATAATTTTGTATTCTCTCTCTCTCTCTCTCTCTTTCTCTGTACATACTGTTGCTTGTCTCCTTGAGTCTCTAACAAAAAGACTTAAACACTATAAATATTTTTAAATTGTATATATGCCTAAGTTAACTACAGTTTCCATTTATATTTAAACTCCTAATTTGTACTGCACTTTCTAATTCTGTTCTCCTCTTTAATCTCTCACACCAAACATCCTAAAATTGCCCACATCCTACTTCAAAGTCTCTTTAACAATACTGCCCTAATCAAGCCTTCAAATAAACAATTTTTCTTGTTCATATACAATATATGAATTTGATGTTACTGTGCATTCTAACAATGATGATTCTTCATTTAGTCAACAAGAATTTGAGTACCCTATATATAGGGGTGTGTATATATGTCATATATATATATATATAGGACTCCATTCTAAATAAGGTTAAAAAGACAGCTATCTCTGATTTCAAGAGGTTTACAATCTAAAAAAGACAGACAAGTAACTTAACAATTATAGTATGATAAGTACTATTAACTATCTTGGTATGGCTACATACAAAGTGAACTGCTGCCTCGACTCAGATTTGGGGGTCTGAGGGGACAAGACCACTGCAGGGAAGTTCATATAGTAAAGGTGGTGTTTGGCCTGAGTCTGCTAGTACAATTAAGAGTAAATTAGACAAAAGAAGCAAACGTGTTTTAAGCAAAGAGAACAGTACCTACAAAAGCAAGGATGCATGACATAGCATGACATTTTAAAGGAATAGCAAATAATTGGGTATGCCTGAAAGGAAAAGCTCTTATAGGAATAGAAGAAAAAATTAGGCTGAAGATAAATTTAGCTCTTAGAAAAAGAAAAATGACATCCTGGTTGTTTAGACATTTTATTAAAGACTGAGAAGCCATAAGATAATTGTCAAGCAATAGAATAACACTATTAAATTTGTATCTTAACATCTCTCTGAGAATACTGTAGAAGATAGATTTGAAGGCACTGAGTAAAGAAACAAAAAGACCATGCAGGAGACTGTCACCGTAATTAAGCAATTAAAGTAGTAACAGTATAAACATGGGGAGAATGGATTTATGAGATATTTACTGGCTAGAATTAATAGAACTTGATTAAAGTTAGGTATAAATAAAGATGTAGATGTAGAATTGTAAAGATCAGGATTTATTGAGTCTGAGGAGTAACTGAACAGATAGTATTAATAGAAGATAAGGAATAGTATTGTCACAGAAGCCAGAAATTTTGTTGAAAGAAAAAAGGAGTAGGGAAGCCTTAAATGCTACAAAGAGATTAAACAAAAGTCCACCCATTTAGGTTTTTTATTAGGAGGTTATTGACCCTAGCAAAAGTTATTTCTTTAGAATGCTTTGGGCACAAGTTAGATTACTTTGAATTGAGGAGTGTGCATGAGTGTGAATGATGAGTATAGACTACTGTTTATCAGCCTAGGCTGTGAGGAAGAGGAAAAGAAGGGTATATGGCAGCTAGAAGGGGAAAGGTAGAATGGAGAGGGATTATCATGGGAAAAGTCTTAAGTATTTTTTAATGCCAAAGAGAATAGTCCAGTAGGTACTCATTATTGATGGAACAATATCCTTAAGATAGTAGGAAAAGTTGGACTCCACAGCAAACATGAGATGAAGTGACTAGTACTAGATAGAAAGTAGTTCACCTTTTCCTTAGAGATGATAGGAAAAAAGGCATAGAATTCTGTCTCATGTTAGCATAACTAGGTTAATCTGATATAATTACATTTATTTCTTGTTCCAAATAATAAATAATAAAATAAAAAATAATAATTTTAATTCTAGTGACCATTCTTCCTTTATACTTAGAAATCATCTTAAATTTAATCAATTTTAGTAACTTCCTTTTAGTAACTTTTGGCCATGTCTGGTTTTTCTATTTGATTTTATGTCCTCACAGCAAAATTGGTTAGCTAAAAATTCATGCTATATTAAATGTGATCTTTGAGAATCATGACCATTTTAATAACATCCTTTGTTTGTTTTAACAGTCCAAAGCAGCGTATGTACTTTTCTACCAGAGACAAGATACTTTCAGTGGAACTGGCTTTTTTCCTCTTGACCGGGAAACTAAAGGTGCTTCAGCTGCCACTGGCATCCCATTAGAAAGTGATGAAGATAGCAATGATAATGACAATGATATAGAAAATGAAAACTGTATGCACACTAACTAATGAAAGTCCTAGAAGCCATAAGAGAGACTTTCCTGCTGGTGGTATCTATGAAAATGATGAAGTTACCCACCACATTAAAACAAAAGTCTGAGATGGGGAGTTTCAGATAACCGAATGTAAATCCTTTATCAGATTTTAACTTGTGCAGTACTTGAAGTGAAACACAATGAAAACTTTAACAGAAATTGTCTCTTAATACATTTACAGTCTTGTATTTACAAGCTAAATATATATAGGAAATCACAAATAAATCCCTTTTAAGTTTGCTGCTGTTTTGATGAATTATGTTTTCTTTAATTTTTTGGATGTGAGTTAATTGATGACAAATGTTAAATTTGTGGATGTTGGTCATTTATTTTGCTCTAATAATACTGCAAGAAAACTATGGCTGAACTTAGTTTTTGGATAATCTAGTTCATGTGCATTAGGCTGCCATATATACTACTATGATATTTAGCTGCAGTATCAATGTGGCATAAATACTGCAGCAGTATTCTTGGAAAACCACATTTTCAAATATATCCCTGGTAATCAATATGGGCCTATTAAAAAACCAAATCATGATACAAGAAACAATCTTGAAAAGGTTATTTCCTTTTGTAGTATCATTAAAAATCCGGAAATTATATTCATTTTACTACCACTGTGGAAACAGTTTATAGATTTCACACTCCATCTAAAGTCATTTTTTAGTTATATGTAAGTATTACTGCTATTGGGATCTATTCTTTAGACATTCAAAATTTGTTTTACTTGCTTTAAAATGCATATCTTTAATCTGGTGTTGGTCCAAAATTAAAATTTTTGCTGTCTGTTTTCTCTACCCCATTTTTTGGTAATTTGGCAACTTTAGCTCTCCCAATTATTGTAATATAAGGACAGACTTAATAGTATTCTGTATCCATAGTAATAATTGCATCAAGCTTAGATGAGAGATTTTTTTTCATGTACTGGCCTTTAAATCATTAATGGACAATTGGCTATAAAGGTAGGTCTGTTAACTTTCTTTGTGTGTTCCTGATGGAATTCACCATAGCCTTACAGCTTTTCTCAGAAGGTAACTTGTTATAAGAGAAATGGCATTTGCATGTTCCAGAGTCAGAACCTGTACAGTATATAAAGCATACACACCTTGAATTTGATTTTAGTTCACCACATTCAAGGATCCAGGATGCCAAAAATATGTGTGAACATTTGAAACATTTTTATTTGCTGCTTTTTCCCTTTGATCTAGTTGAAAGAATGTATTGTCAATTGGCATACAATACTGCCTTTAATAGAAAATCTAAATGCTGGGGCACATTTCACATATCGACTACCTGAGAAATTGCTTTGTGTCCCACTGTTACTAAAGCAAAAAGTATAATGTTCTTCACTTGAACTAATTAAATACAATAGATTATAAATTGTGTATTGTAAATAAAAGTTCACTCTGTGAGTGCACATTTTGGTAAATTATTTATTTATGTTAGCATTTAAAAGTAAAAAGAAAAAAAATGCATATGACCAGGATAAATGAGGTATGTTGATCATGGCTTTGCTTTATATCTTGACATTAAAAGCTGGTTTTTCATCCTGGTATTTTAAAAGCTGCTTTGGGTTTTTTCTTTTTTTTTTTCTTCCTTTTTTTTTTTTAATGTAAACTAACCTCCTGCATGACAGAGGTTAAAATTTTGTCTGCACTTGAGTTCACTTGAGTTTACATTTGAAATGTGCATGTTTATTTATACAGATTTCAATAAAGCTATTCAAGGCCTTATTTAGTCTTTTATTTCTTACTCTGAATCTTCTGATAAAAATCCCATAGTTTATGGGTAGATGACTGTATGTTAGACTTTTTAATTATAATAGTTAACACTAGAAACGCTTGACAGAGCAAAGTGAATCCTGTTAAAGATACATTTTAAATTTAATTTTTTTAACTTTAATATTCATTCATTAAATGTTTGTGCACAAATCACTGTTCTAGAGTCTGGAGATACAGCAGTAAACAAATATCCCTACCTTCACAGAGCTTACATTCTTTCTGCCATCTACCAACTAGTAGACTATAGTTCCATTTTCTGGTTTAAAGAAAAGTCACAACTAACTCACTCTAAACCTAGATTGTAGTCTCCATTCTAATTCTCCATACAGACCACTTCCTTTTTATGCCTGTAAATAACTTCTTTTTCCACTAAAAGAAATGATGTTAATAATGCCATTGAATCTGTCAAACTCAAATGTCATTTTCAGCTGCAAAAAATAAAAATGGTGCAAAAGGATAATACCTACTCTAATTAAAAGTAGATATTTATAGGTAATACAGGGTAGTAAGAATATATCCAAACTAGAATTTCTACTTCTAGCTTTGCCACTTAGTAATTGTATATGACTTTGAACATAATCTTTCTTAGTCTGTTTCTTCACCTATAAAGTAATAATATAATAGCTAGCATTTATTGAGCACTTACTATGGACCAGGTACTATATTAAAGTGTTTGTATGCATTATCATTTAATCCCACAACAGCTATGAGGTAGAGACAGTCATCATCCCCATTTTTTGTATGGAGAAACCAAGAAACAAAACATTTAAGTAATAATATCTCCAAGTTCACAGAATTGCTATGTGGTAGAGCCAGTATTCTATCCTCAGGTATATACTACCTCTCTCTGTGTTACAGTGTCTGCCTCACAGGATTGTTGAGAGCTCAAATGAGAAACTATTTTATGGGAAAGGGCTTTGTAATCTCTGTGATATACTCATTACTGATTTATTCAGTCTAAATAGAAAGCCATCTTGAAGTCCAATGACTTTGTTTCCCAAAGTATCTTTAGCTCAGTATTTAAGTTTTGAATAAGAAAAATAACCAGCTAGAATATTGACTAAGTTTTCCCTTTTAAAAATTAACTTCATTCAATTCATATACATTTATTACTATTTTAATTGTAAATATAAAGTGTTGTTTTTTTTTAATTTTGTTCATCTAACTTAAGTGTACCCTTTTTCCATTTCCCCAAATGCAACCCTGAATTTCAGGACTGTTTTTTTTAGCTATAATTTAGTTTGATTTAATCTCCATGAAAAAGTTGTAGCCTGATGCTTTACTTAAATATCTTGCTTTCTCTCATAATCTGTGTTCTTTTAATAGTCCTATATTTATCCTTGCTTTCCCGAAAACTGGATATAAAACCACACAAAACATTGGGCATGAAGAAAATTAGTAAGTACCAAAATAGATAACAGCATAAGAGCAGTGCTTTTGTATGAACTAATTTCACTGAGGTGAGGACATCTTATAAAAAATAAGCCGGGAGACTATGAGAGAAAATGAAGGGAGTCTCCTTCATTTGGTATACCAAAGGAGGGGTAAAGGCTAGTAGGAGCCTTCTACCCCAGAATGGAGGAATATATTATTATCACTGACATTGTTTAATACTGGTGCATGGTGATAAGAAAAAGCAGGCCAGTTTTTAGTTTTATTTAAGTTCTTTACAGACAATGCATTTCGTTACTGTCTGTTTCCAACTTCTAGCCCTCCCTACTTAGTGTGCTTTTGATCTCCTATGCTTGTGCAGTGTAGCTGAGCACATTCTTGCCAATTTACCCTCTAAGGTAGAAATGTGGAGAATTTTTGTATACTAGGGGAAGAAACCACAGATCCTCTAAAATCTCAGAGGAGTCAGAAGGAAAGGAAAATAAATCTCATTTCTGGAGCTAGAGAATAAGAGTCAAAAATCTTTGCATTTTTTATAACAAAATTTTTCTTCTTTGAATAACAACTTGAGCAATTTTGCAACAACTTCTCTTGAAAATATATTGGTATTCCCAAATAATTCTATTAAGTGCTACTTGACCAGAGGATAGGTAAAGAAAGAGAAAAGGAGTGTATTTATATCCTTGCTAATTTTTCTTATATATTCAGTTGCAGATCTGTATTATATATTGTTTTGTTATCAGATTTTTCTAGTGAAAATTAATGTATGATAATTTTTTTAATAAGCATTCTAGATTTGGGGGCATTTCAAGTTAATAAGTATGTGCTTTAAGTGTTTGATTCATATTTACTATATATTAAGCAAAAGAATTTCCAGTAGGTCAGATAGCAAAACTCTTGTTTAAAACTGAGTTAAGTAGTATATTCAAATTTGTATAAGTCACATAGAATAGATTTTAAAATATCAGATTGAGAAAACAAAGTGTAAATGGTAAAATTCAAATACTGATCAAGCCTTATTTTCACTAATCATGGGGTAAAGAATTTTTAAATGAATAATATAAAACAGACAGTTCAAAAATTATTTTTGGAAAATATATGCATCAGGAAACATACTCACCCCACATCATACCACAGTCTAATTATTCCCCAGCTCTGCTTTTGGAAACCTGTAACTTGCCAGGGTGGTGAAAGCAAAAGACCTTAGACTATTAAAGGGAATCCAAAATGTGGATAAACCATTCAAGGAAGACTAAGAGTTGACATATTTCAGACTAGAGTCTCAAAAGACAGGAAAAAATCAGTCAAATGAGTTTTGGTGGGTTTTTTCCTAGAAATGTGTAGCAAATGTGATTCTACAAAGCAGCTAAAAATACAGCTATCTCTTTGGAAATTGTTCTTTTAAATGGAATTGCTGTAAAATAATAATACAGACTCAACATGCACAAAATCAAATACTTTATTGTTTAAATTGTTTTGGTAATTGCCTATGTTCTGCTGTAGAAAATTATAGTTAAAGTTGGTGCTCATTTTGCTAAAACTTTTTCCCTCATGTCAGGAACTTGTAGCTTGTTCTTTATAGTTTGGTGAAAGAAAAAAAGTTTCATTTGCTGTGACCTTCAGATTTGTTGCTAGCTGGAGTTAAATCTACATACATAAAAGTTAAACAATAAATATGGAAACATCCCAACAATCTTTCCCACAATGTGTATTCTTACATTCTTCTCAGTAATGACAAATTCTTAACATTTCCCAAGCTGTTGTTTTAAACCTTAAATATCACTGCATTTTTAATTCTTATTTAAAATCTGTCAGAATTCTTAAACTTTGTAACATCTCAAACACAAGTCTCTCATTAAAATGGTTTTTTTAAACAGTATTTGCTTTTCTTTTAAATTCTATAAGGGAACATTCTACATTAACAGACATAACTCTTTATTCTTCTTATGTTCATTGATTCTTAGATATGCTAGGTTTTAAATAATTTAGACTCGGGTATTAAAATGTTCTTGTCCCTCTAGCCTTATATTTGTACCTACTCATCTTCTGACCTTGAGTCATTTCTATAAGTGAAGTATTTAATTTTCTTTCTAGTCAGAATGATCTTTCCATTATATCAAGTGGATAATTTTAAAGTTCTCTAATAAGTTCATCCAAATCATGCCTATTTAATTCATTTCCCCTCCTTCAGCTCCCCTATAGAAATGCCACGGGTTATCTTTTTCTAATCACATTGTAGTGAATTATCAGTGTCCCAAAAATTATGTAAAGCAAATACGAATTATTTTAGAATTGCCCTCATTTAAGAAAACAAAATAATTTGTAAAGATGGGAAAATTATAGTTACAATTTTTTTTAATTTGAGAAAATTCTCTTAGGAGAGTGACTATAGTAAAGCTATTTAGTTTATAAAATTCAGAATTATATTCACTTTTGAGCCATGTGCCTATTGTATGAGTTGAAGTAATACTGCAGATTTGAACAATAGCCGTCATTAATCACAGATATTTGGGTAGTTAATAGCTATAGTGAGATATGATAGGAAACAGTCTACAATATTTAGAACCATTTCACCACAGCTAGCTTCAAATAAGTCATTAACCTCTGAGATGTAGTTTTCACAATTAAAAAGTTATTACAGTCTCCTGTGAGGATTGAGTTCATGGATGTGAAGGCGTAAAATGCCAGGTTTTGTAAAATCAAGCAGTATTTCCTATGGACATCTAGAGTCTCTATCATCACTCATTAAAGACTTCTTTGGTAATGGAAGGCTCAAATTCCATTTTTGAAGCCCTCATTAAAGTATATGTTTATGTTTTTAGCAAAATAACCAATAGGATGAGTCAATATAATATTTGTGGTGTTTTTTATTTTGATCCTAGCTCTTATAAAAGACTTGGAATAAAAGTCTTAATGTGGTGGTAAACCTGAAAATTAACATTTCATCAGGGACATTAGAATCCAGTTATATACTAACAAATATGATTTTTAATGTTATTTATGAGCATAACTTCACAACTTGTAAATTTAGAGCTTTTGCCTGCAGCGGACATGAATTATGTTGTCTTCTTTTCCCCAGCTTCATTAATCACTATCTAAAGTCATTTGAATTAAAGGTGATAATTTAAACACCAAAGTGTATGGCTTTTGTTTTATTTGGCTCCTGTCTTAGTCTGCTCAGCTACCATAACAAAATACCATAGACTGGTGGGTTAACCAACAGAAATATATATTCTCACAGTTCTGGAGGCTGGAAATCTGGTATCAGGATGCCAGCATGGTTGGTCTCTATTGAGGATGCTCTTCTGGCTTAGAAATGGTTGCCTTCTCGCTATGTTCTCACATGGTGGGGGAGGAAAGCAAGCTCTCTGATGTCTCTTTTTATAAGGGCATAGTTCAGGCAGAGTGGCTCATTGCTGTAATCCCAACACTTTGGGAGGCCAAGATGGGAGGATCACTTGAGGCCAGGGGTGGGAGACCAGCCTGAGCAACAGAATGAGACTCCTGTATTTACAAAAAAAAATTTTTTTAATTAGCCAGGTATGGTAGCATGTGCTTGTAGTCCTGGCTACTCAAGAGGCTGAGGCAAGAGGATCGCTTGAGCCCAGGAGTTTGAGGTTACAGTGACCTATGATCAGGCCACTGCCCTCCAGCCTGGACAACAGAGCAAGACCCTGTCTCTAAAAAATAATAATAAAATAAATAAAGACATTAATCCCATCTCTAAAAAATAATAATAAAATAAATAAAGACATTAATCCCATCATGAAACCCCCACCCTCCTTATCTCATCTAAACATAATAGGTTTCTTCTAGAAACCCATCTCCAAATACTATCACACTGGAGTTAGGGCTTCAACATGATTTGGGGTGACACTGTTCAGTACATGGCAGATGGATTTAGTAATTATGGGTAGAGGCATGCCTCAAATATTGTGGGTTTAGTTCCAGATAAAATAGTGCAATAAAAGTCACACATTTTTTGGTTTTCCGGTACATATAATTTATGTTTACACTATAGTGCAAACATGCTATTGGACACTATTAAGTGTCCAATAGCATGCCAAAAAAATGTACATACCTTAATCTAAGAATATTTTATTGTCAAAAAAAAGTTTGATTTTCTGCCCAGACCACTCAAACTTTATCCACATCAGCAATAAAGCTGTCTTGCTTTCTTACCATTTGTGTGTTCATTAGAGTAGCATTGTTTCCTTCAAGAACTTTTCCTTTGCATTCACAACTTGGCTAACTGGAAGAAGAGGTCTATGTTCATCTGAACAGTGAGTTGTAATCATTTTGCTAGTGGACAGTCTTGCCTCAATGTTAATGGCTGTTGACTAATCAAGATAGTGATGGCTGAAGGTTTTGGTACTTTTTTTTTTATTTCGGCATATTATGGGGGTACAGATTTTAAGGTTTCAGTAAATGCCCATTCCCTCCCTCCCCCCACAAGTCTGAGTCTCCAACATGACCATCCCCCAGATGGTGCACATCTCACTCATTATGTATGTATATACTCACCTCCTTCCCCCCTCCCACCTGCCCAATACCCTATTACTGTAGTACCTATGTGTCCACTTAGGTGCCGCTCAGTTAATACCAATTTGCTGGTGAGTATATGTGGTGCTTGTTTTTCCATTCTTGGGAAATTTCACTTAATAGTATGATTCCAGCTCTAACCAGGAAAATATAAGATGTGCTATATCACTGTTGTTTCTTAGAGCTGAATAGTACTCCATGGTATACATATACCACATTTTATTAATCCATTCTTGGATTGATGGGCACTTGGGCTGTTTCCATAGCCTTGCAATTATGAATTGTGCTGCTATAAACATTCGAGTTGGCACTTTCTTAAAATAAGACAAGGAAGTTTGCTGAATCAGTTGACTCTACCTTTCACAAAATATTTCTCTGTAACAAGCAGTGCTGTTTGATAGCATTTTACCCACAGTATAACTTCTTTCAAAATTGGAGTCAGTTCTCTGAAACCCTGTCACTGCTTTATCAACTAAGTTTATGGAATATTCTAAATCTTTTGTTGTCATTTCAACAACGTTCACAGCATCCTCACCAAGAGAAGATCCCATCTCAAGAAACCACTTTCTGTGCTCTTCCATAAGCAAAGCAACTCCTCATCCATTTAAGTTTTCTCATGAGATTGCAGCAATTCAGTCACATCTGCAGGCTCCACTTCTAATTCAGGTTCTCTTGCTATTTCCACCACATCTGCAGTCACTTCCTCCACTGAAGTCTTGAACTTCTCAAAGTCATCCATGAGGGTTAGAATCAACTTCTTCCAATCTCTTGTTAATGTTGATATTTTGACCTCCTCCCATGAACCATGAATCATAATGGTGTTTAGAATGTTGACTCCAGAACAGACGTCTTCAAACTACAGCCTGAGCCCGCCAGGGACATTTATCCGGCCCACCGGGTGTTTTTGCCTCTGCTGCCTGTCCTGCTTAGCAGCCAACTCATCCCAGGCCCACAGTGCGCATGTGTGCAATGTGCGCCGCACTCTCCAACAGCCCCCAACGGTCTGAGGGACAGTGAACTGCCCCCCCCCTCCGTTTAAAAAGTTTGAGGACCCCTGCCCCAGAAGGTTTTCAATTTACTTTGCCCAGATACATCAGAAGAATCACTATGGCATCTATAGTCCTACAAAACATATTTCTTAATAAGACTTAGAAGTTAGAATTACTCTTTGATCCGTGGGCTGCAGAATAGATATTGTGTTAGCAGGCATGAAAACAACATTAATTTTACAGATTCCCATCAGAGCTCTTGGGTGTCCCGGTGCATTTTTAAATGTACAGTAATATTTTGAAAGGAATATTTTTCTGAGCAGTAGGTCTCAACAGTGGGCTTAACAATTTTCAATAAACCATGCTGTGAACAGATGGGTTTTCATCCAGGCTTTGTTTTTCCATTTTAGAGCACACACAGCAGATTTAGCATTTTAAGGGCCCTGGAATTTTTAGAATGGTAAGTGAATATTGGCTTCATCTTAAAGTCACAAATTGCATTAGCCCCCTACCAAGAGTCAGCCTCTTCTTTAAAGTTTTGAAGTCATACATTGACTTCTCTCTCACTATGAAAGTCCTAGATGGCATCTTCCAATATAAGGCTATTTCATCTACATTGAAAATATGTTGTTTAACGTAGCCACTTTCATCAATTATCTTAGCTAGATCTTCTGGATAACTTGCTGCAGCTTCTCCATCAGCATTTGCTGCTTTGTCTTGCAGCTGGATATTATGGAGATGGCTTCTTTCCTTAAGCCTCATGAAGCAACCTCTGCCTCACAGAATTGAAAAGATTGGGGGCCTTGCTCTGGATTAGGCTTTGGCTAAAGTGGAATATTGTGGCCAGTTTGATTTTCTGTCCAGACCACTCAAACTTTATCCACATCAGCAATAAAACTGTCTTGCTTTCTTACCATTCACGTGTTCATTAGAGTAGCATTGTTTCCTTCAAGAACTTTTCCTTAGCATTCACAACTTGGCTAACTGGAATAAGAGGTCTAGCTTTCGACCTATCTCAGCTTTCAATGTGCCACTTCACTAAGATTAATCATTTCTAGTTATTGATTTAAAATGAGAGATGTGTGACCTTTCCTTTTACTTGAACACTTAGAGGCCCTGGAAGGGTTATTAATGGGCCTCATTTCAATATTGCTGTGTCTCAGGAAATAGGGAGGCCCAAGGAGAGAGAAATGGGGAACAGCTGGTCGATGGATCGGTCATAACATTCATTTATCAGTTGTTCACTGTCTTATGTGGGTACCTTTCATGGTGCCCCAAAACAATTATAACAGTAACATGAAAGATTGCTGGTCACAGATCACCATAACAGATAAAATAATAATAAAAAGTTTGAAATATTGCCATAATTACCAAACGTGACATAGCTGCAAAGCACATGCTGCTAGGGAAATGGCATCTATGGACTTGGTTAACACAGGGTTGCCACAAACCTTCAATTTGTAAAAAATGCAATATCTGAGAAGCATAGTACAGTGACACAGAATAAAACAATGTATGCTTGTATTTTAATTTAACCACTATTAAATAACTGCATACCTTCGGCAGCCCATTTTTGAAAATATAAATGTGCCTTCAAAGCCACTCCCCATGATTATATCTTCTGGCCACCAGTTCCTTCCTATTCCAGTATATTCTCTATTCTGCTACCAGAATGATCTCCATGTTTTAAAAAAATCAGATCCTATTTCTCTATGTATCTTAAAGTTCTCTTCTAAGCCCTTGTGTTGATCAGAATTCTCCAGACAACCAAAAATAATAGGACGTGTGTGTGGAGAGGGAAAGAGAGAGGGAGAGTGTGTGCTAGATTTATAAGGAATTGGTTCTTGCAATTATGGAGGCTGAGAAGTCTCAAGATCTGCAGTCAGCATGGTAGAGATGCAGGAATGCCAATGGTATAGTTCCAGTCCAAATCCAAAGGCATGAACCCAGGAAAACTGATTGTATAAATTCAAGTCCATCATTTGGAATATAAAAAAAAAAAAAAATTCCAGTTCACAAGCCAACAGACTTGAAATCCAAGAATAACCAATGTTTCAGTTCTGGTCCAAATGCAGGAAAAGACAAGAGAAATTTTCCTTACTCAAGAGAGGGTTACCCTTTTTGTTCTATTCAGGCCTTTCAATTGATTAAATGAGAACCACTAATGTTAGGGAGAGCAATCTGCTCTACTTAGTCTACTGCTTTAAATGTTAGTGTCATGAAAAACACCCTCACAGGCATACCCAAAATAATATTTGACACATATCTAGGCACCCTGTGGCCCAGTCAAGTTGACACATAAAATTAACCATCAAGACCCCTCCTCCATGTAGAAAAGAGTAGTTTGGACCATAGGCTCAGGAGTTAAACCCCCTGAGTACTAAGCCTGCCACTTTTCTTCAAGTTATTCCGCCTCTCTGACTTTCACTTCCCTCATTTGTAAATGAGAGTGGCTCCAGAATGTCCATTTAGTAACGCTTGGGGCAAACAGTCTGATTAGAAGGGAACAATGAGACTATATTAAAACCAGATATTTGCTTAACAAGCATATGACTTTTCTCAGAATGTACAGTTTACTTGTGATGGAGGGCTATTAATATTTATAAGGAAACCAAATTCCCCATTCACCTAAGCCATCCGCTCCTGTCACTCTTACTATTACCTACCTTGCAGAATAATTACAAAGTTTCAATTATGTCTTGATCATTATGGAAAACGCAACAGACACTATTACTAATAAAGAAGTACTCAAGTAGGCCAGGCATGGTGGTGCACACCTATAGCCATAGCTACTTCAGAGGCTAAGGCAGAAGGATTGCTTGAGCCCAGGAGTTCGAGGCTGCAGTGAGCTATGATTGCACCACTGACCTCCAGCCTAGACCACAGACCTTGTCTCTTAAAAAAAAAGAAGGGAAAAAAAAGAAGAAAAGAAGTACCTAAGTTAAAGAATGATTTTTTTCTTTCCTTACAAATGGGAGCAATTATTACTGTTCAATATCATTCATGCTCAAATTCCAATAAGCTTTCTTGAGTGGAAGAGCAAAGAGTACAATTTGTCTACCCAGATTGCCTGTTAACCTGGTGCTTGAAGGAAAAAATTAAGAATTGGCCCTCATCCAATTCCTAAATTTGACAACTGGGGGCCTTCCCACAAACTATTCTATTTGTGGTCTGTCTTATTGCCTACGTGGCAAACACCTGTACTCCTTCTTAAAGACCTATCCCAAAATACACTTACTTGGTTTTCTCTAACACATCAATTGCCACCTTGGGTTTTAACCACTTCGGTACAAGCATCGACTATAGTCAATAAGACACAGATGAACTCGCACAGACGAGCGTTGGCTGTAGCCCACAGCCGTGATACGAAGGCGCACAGCCGAGCGTCGACTTTAGTCTATAATTTTGAATTGACTTTTCTAATTTTTCATTTATCAAAATAAAATTATGAACATTTAAAAATAATGTAATGAAAACATATATGTATATGCTACCTATTCTGATTTACATTACGAGTAAAGCTGCCTGTAAAGTAAAACAAGCTTTCAGTGCTTTCAAGCTTTCCTCATCACACAAGAGCAAAATGGATTCACGGTCAATGCACAGCACAAACTATCATGCGGACTATGAGTGCCAGCTGTGGGCAAGGTTTCGCGGCCAGTGAGCGCCATACCGAAGTGGTTAAGTTACATATCTCCCTTCTCCCACTAGATTGAATTGCCTGATGGAATAATCTTGTTCTTAAGGTTTTGAGGTGGTGTATGGAGAGTTTACTATGTGTTCCTAAATGTAATAATTATCAAATGAAGAAATTTTCTCAACACCTGCACATAAATGTGCATCAAAACTAAATATACATTTTAGATACAGTAACATATTTTTAATTCAGTATTTATAAGTTTGGAATGCTCAAATATAGAGAATTTATATTTCATTTATATTTTTCTAAGGAAAATTTAATTGTAAGGAATCTTTTCTCCAATGAGGAAGATAATGCTGCTATCTCTTGCTCCAGGTAGAGAGCATCTGAATTCCCACTTGTTCAGAGGCCTTTCACAACTGGAAGCTTCTGGCATTTCCATAAAAATAATAGATACTCTTTGACTACACAAGGCCAAGAGTATCTTTTTGAGTTGGAGATACCCCAAACATCTGTCTGCTCAATACAGTTGTCCAAAGATCAGGAATGTTCTCTTGATATGGGCTGTTTACTTTGTCACCTGAAAGATCTATATAATACCTTAGAAGGCTTTTGGGTGAGGGAAGAAAATTGTCATTAGAAGTCCCTTCTAATTTGCAAATTCAGAAATCCTGCTTCTCTGTCAAATTCAGACACAAAGACACTATCATTAACCACTCAATAGTCACCTTCCCTTTCTAGTGGGTATAGCAAGGTATCTACCTCTCTCCAAGTGACTAGGCAGAGGTGTGCATTTTTTTTTTTTTTTTTTGCTGTTTTGGTTAGTTTTATTGTTTACATTAGTTTTTTATTAAATTCTTACCAACTCTTTGTTTCATTAATCTTCTGTATAGTTCTTTTGTTACCATTTAGTTCTGCTCTGATCTTGGTTATTTCTTCTTTTCTGCTGAATTTGGGATTGGCTTGCTTATCTTTTTTCCAGTTCCTTAAGATGATTCATTAGATTGTGGATTTGCAATCTTTCTGTCTTTTGGCTGTAGGTATTTATGGCTATGAATTTTCCTATCAGAACTGATTTAGTTGTATCCTAAAGATTTTGATAAGTTGAGTCCCCTTTATCATTTAGTTCAAAATGTCTTTTGATTGGCCATCTTAATTTCCTTCGTGACCCGACTATTGTTCAGCAGTAGGTTGTTTAGTTTCCACAATGTTGTGTAGAGATGAGTGTTACCATTGGAATTGATTTCTAATTTTATTCCACTGTGGTCTGAGAAAATGCATGATATAATTGCTACATTTTTAAAATTTGTTGAGACATGTTTTGGGGCCTAGGAATGTTCCATGAGCTGATGAGAAGAATGTATATTCAGTGGTTTGGGGATAGAATGTTCTGTAAATGTCTGTTGGGCTCATTTGTTATAGAGTTCTGTTTAGTCCATTGTTTCTTGTTTACTTTCTGTTTGGAGGATCTGTCCTGTTCTGTCAGAGGGTGTTGAAGTCCCCAGCAAGTACAGTGCTACTGTTTATCATTTTGTTTCGAACACATAGGATTTGCCTTATGAATCTGGGTGTACCTGTGTTAGGTGTGTAAATATTTAGAATTTTTTTGTTATGTCTTCTTGTTGAATTGTTCCTTTTACCATTATATAAGTGAAATTTCTAACAAAAGAACTATACAGAATATTAATGAAACAAAAACGTGTTTTTTTGAAAAGATAAACAAAATTGACAGGCTTCTCATTAGATTAACCAGAAGCAGAAAAGAAAGGACTCTAATAAGTTCAATCAGGAATTAAAAAGGAGAAATTACAACTGAAACCATGGAAATACAAAATATCATCTTTGAATACTATTAAAATCTCCATGCACATAAACTTGAAATGTGGAAGAAATGGACAAATTCTTAGAAACACACAGTCTCCCAGGAAGAAATAAAATTCCTGAATAGACCAATATCAAGTAATGAAAGCAAAGCAGCAATAAAAAATTTTCCAACAACAAAAAAGTCATGGACCACATGGTTTCATATCCGAATTTTACCAGCCCTAAGAAGAAGAACTGGTGCCTATCATGCAGAAATTATTCCATAACATTGAGAAAGGAAAGGAATTCTCCCCAACATGTTTTACAAAGCCAACATCACCTTGACACCAAAGCCAGGAAGAGACACAACAAAAAAAGGAAACAACAGGTCGATATTCGTTATGAATATAGATGCGAAAATTCTCAATAAAATCCTAGCACACTGAATTCAGCTGCTCACCAAAAAAATAATCCATCATGACCCAGTGGGCTTTATCCAAGAGATGCAGGGATGGTTCAACATATGCAAATCTATAAATGTAATTTACCACATAAATAGAAATAAAAACAAAGACCATCTGATCCTCTCAATAAATAAGAAAAAGCACCCTTTTGTGATAAAAACACTTAACAAAATAGGTGTAGACAGGACTTACTTCAAAATGATAACATCCATATACAATAAATCCAACATCATACCGAATGGGGAGAAATTGAAAGCACTCCCACTTAGAACTGTAACCACTTCTATTCAACATAGTGCTGGAAGTCCTAGCCAGAGAAATCAGAGAAGAGAAGGAAATCAAGTGTATCCAAATGGAAGCAGAAGATATCAAACTATTGCTCTTTGCTGACAGTATGATCTTATGTCTAGAAAACCCCAAAGATTCTGCTAAGACACTACTAGAATTGATAAATAAATTCAGCAGTGTCTCAGGTTACAAAATCCATGTATAAAAATCAGTAACATTCATATATGCCAACAACAGTCAAGCTCAGAACCAAATCAAAGACTCAATAACTTTCACAATAGCAACAAAGAAAATAAAATACCTAGGAATATATTTAACTAAGGAGGTAAAAGACCTTTTTAGGGAGGACTATGAAACACTGAGGAAGAAATTGCAAAGGATGTAAATAGATGGAAAAACATATCATGATCATGGATCAGCAGATCAACATTGTTAAAATGTCTATACTGCCCAAAATGATCTACAGATTCAATGAAAGCCCCATTAAAATAGCAATGACATTTTTCACAGATATAGAAAAAATAGTTCTATGCTTCATATGGAACCAGAAATGACCCTGAATAGCCAAAGCAATCTTAAGCAAAAAGAACAAATCAGAAAGTATCACGTTACCACACTTCAAGCTGTACTACAAGGCTGTAATAACCCAAACAGCATGGTCCTGGCACAAAAAACAGAGACATAGACCTGTGGATCAGAGAACCCAAATATGAAAACATCCTCATATTGCCATCTCATCTTTGACAAAGTAGAGAAAACATACACTGGGGAAAAGAATCTCTATTCAATAAATGATGCTGGGAAAATTGGATAGCCACATGTAAAAGACTAAAAACAGCATACGCACCTCTCACTATTCACAAAAATTATTTCATATCAAGGTAAGGACACTGGAAGCATGAAAAAGCAAGGAAATATGACATCATCAAAGGAATACAATAATTCCCCAGCAACAGATCTGAATCAGAAAGAAAATCATGAAATCCTAGAAAAATAATTCAACATTATGATAATAACGAAGCTCAGTAAGATACAAGAGAATTCAAAAAAAATACAAAGAAACCAGAAAAACAATTTTGGATATGAATGAGAAATTTACCAAACAGATAGATATCATAAAAAAGAACCATTCAAAAATTCTAGAACTGAAGAACTCCTTGAATGAAATGCAGACTATACTTGAAATCTTCAACATTACACTAGACCAAGCAGAAGGGAGAATATCACAACTTGAAGGAAGACTTATCTTTTGAAATAACTCAGTCATACAATGTCCCAGGAGGCAAGTGACTTACATAGAAAGATTGGTATAATTCTTCTGCAAGTATATATTTCCTCTATTTCTGATGTCCCCTCTTCTTCACATCTCTTGGAGAGGTAGCATGCTGCTGGTTGAAAGTGTAAACTGTGGAACCACACTTCCTGGGTTCAAATCCCAGCCCCACCACTTACTAGCAATTTAGCATTGGAGAATTTAATTTAACCTCTTCCTGCTTGTCTCCTCATTTTTTTTTTTTTATTTTTTATTTTTTTTGAGACAGAGTCTCGCTTTGTTGCCCAGGCCAGAGTGAGTGCCATGGCGTCAGCCTAGCTCACAGCAACCTCAAACTCCTGGGCTCAAGCAATCCTGCTGCCTCAGCCTCCCGAGTAGCTGGGACTACAGGCATGAGCCACCATGCCCGGCTAATTTTTTCTATATATATTAGTTGGCCAATTAATTTCTTTCTATTTATAGTAGAGACGGGGTCTCGCTCTTGCTCAGGCTGGTTTCGAACTCCTGACCTCGAGCAATCCTCAAACTCCTGGGCTCAAACTCCTGGGCTCAAGCAATCCTGCTGCCTCGGCCTCCCAAAGAGCTAGGATTACAGGCGTGAGCCACTGGGGCCGGCCTGTCTCCTCATTTTTGAAATAGATATAATAGTGTTCATTTTATAGGATTATTATAAGGACTACATAAGAATATTTGTAAAATGCTTAGGACAATGCCTGGGCTTATGCCAACTTAACTGGGTTCCTATTTCCTATTCCTGGCACATACTTAGGGTGATATTAGTATTCTTTAAATAAATCTACCTCCCGAATAGACGGAAGAGTCCTCAAAAGAGTAAGTCCTCTCTCTTTTCCTCTTCTCTCTCAATCTTTCTCTCCAGCTTTCTCTCTGTCTGCCTCTTATTCACTCAATAAACATTTACTGAGCACCTTCTATGTACTAGGCATTATTTTAGACTGGTGATTATATTTGAATAATAAACACATTGTCCCTATCTTCTTACACCATAGTAAAACAAACCAGTATCTGAGCAGGCTATTACAATGCAATAAGGTGGAGGGAGGGAAGGGGAATGCAGAAATACAAGTTCTCTCTCTCTCTCTCTCTCTCTCCCTCTCTCTCTCTCTCTCTCTCTCTCTCTCTCTCTCTCTCTCTCTCTCTCTCTGACAATACACTAAGACATTTACCAAAGTATAGGAAGAACTTGCTATCCTTTATTTTAAAAGCTGAGAGGTTTCAAGTGTTGTTACTGCAGGTCTAGTTGTAACTAATTCTAGTCAGCAGGGGGCAGGAGTGTCCAGCTGTATAAAACCTGGCAGTTACCCTGATCTTTCTAAGACTTCATTAAAGGAAAGTGTTTCTAACTTGATGTGTGGGAGCTTCAGATTCTTAAACTGTACAATTGGTGTGTAGAATAATGATTAGCAGACATTAGCAGGTTAAAACTGGTAAATTGGAATACATTTCTACTGATTTTGACTGTCCATTTTGCTTTTCCATGACAATTTGGTCTTTCTTCAGACCTCTTGGTAACAAAAACTTCTGCCTTTATATTCAGCAGATAATCTCAATCTCAGGGATGGAGGGAAAACATGTATTCTCAAGACATCAAGCCTGCCAGCTGGGCAACCTTGGCTTGTTAAAAGGGGCTGAAGGGGAAAAGTACATCAGGTACCCATGTACTCAGATAAATGAATGGACTGTGATTACAATATGTGTTATCGCTGAGAACAGATAGATCTTGTACTGAATGTGCTGAAGTGTAGGAGATCCAGGTAGAGACACCAGCAGGTATGAGACATACTGATGAAGATAATCAGGGTCACATACAGTTGACCTCCTGGTATTTATCTGTTCAGGGCTTGGGCAGTGGTAGGGAAGAAGTTCATAGAAAGAAAAATACAGACTGCATAATTGACCAGTGTGTGGTTACCAGTGAATGGTGTATGTGCTAGATATTTTCCTATATGCTCTTCCAAATCCACTTTCTACCCTTATCCTCCCTTCTCTGTTCTCTGGGAAACTGAACCTAATCAGGTACCAACAGGCTCCCTTCTCCTTGGGCTTCCTATTGAGTTTGGCCAATGGAAGACACTGGTGAGAGGGCAGAGGGAGAGAAGGAAGTGAGGGCAAGGCAGAACTTCCCCAGCTCCTTGAATGCAGGTTTGCTGCGGCTTAGCTTTGTTTATAAGAAAAGCCACAACAGCTATAATTACAACTTCTTTCCCAAGATTCCAGCATCTGGGTCCTCTCCCTGTCCTTTCAGGGGAGGTAGGAGTGATAACTCCTCAGGACTTTTAGTCCAGAATGTTTCACCTTTCCTAAGAATTCTTTTAAGCTTTCCCAAACCTTTGTAAATGGCCCCTTTATTAAGCTTTCCTCAAATACTCCCTTTTAGAGTTAGGAACTGAATTCCATGTTCAATTCATATAGTGAAGCCCTAATTCCTGCCCCGCCCCCAGTGTGGCTATATTTAAGCTATAACGAGGTAAATAAGGTTAAATGAGGTCATAAAGGTGGGGCCTTAATCCAATAGGCCTGGTGTTCTTATAAGAAGAGGAAGAGATACCAGAGATCTCTCTCTCCACATTAACAAAGAGAAAAGAGGCCACGTGAGACCACGGTGAGAAGTCGGCTTTCTACAAGAAGAGTGGCTTTAACAGAAACCAACCCCCCTGGCGCCCTGATTTTAAACTTCCAGTCTCCAGACTTGTAAGAAAATAAATTTCTATTGTGTGAGCCTCCCAGACTATGGTATTCTGTTATAACAGCCTGAACTAAGGAATATATCCCTCAATGATGCAGTATTCAAACTGTACAACAGACCCTCCACCAAAGGAATTTCTTCTTAGCCTGGGGAGTTCAGGGGTAGTTTGGGGCATTGGGAAGTGCTTCTGAATAATACAATTTAGTTTTTGACTTATAGGAATGTAGCAACCCTTGACATAGGGAGATGTCTGTGTAACACCTTGGAATTCATTTGTTCAATAAATATTTATTGAGCATATGCTAATGTGCAGTCACTGGAGATATAGCAGTGAAGAAAACAGTTCAACACTGCAGTACTAGTGGATCTATGTTCCAGTGAAGGAGAAGAGGAAATGTGCCTATGCCTGGCATCTTTAACGTTAGGCTACAAAATCATCTTCTCCCTTTCCAAACCTCAGAGATAATTTATCATAGTGTAAGGAATTTGTCTTCTTCCCACGATGCTTCTTTTAAAGACGTGAAAAGAATCTCTAAAGAGTTGCTTACAAGAGTGGCAAGAAAAGGGTGTGGACAACAGCCTGGGACCTTCTGCCGTGGGGGCTCATCCCTTTCCCTCCCCACCTCCCCAGCCTAAACTCACTGGGAAGAACAAAAACTAAAGTGCAATATACTGCATCAGACCAGGTAACCGATATCTCACAGGAATATGAGCTCATAGACTTGAATAACAGGATACCTGGATCAGTTACAAATTGTGTTCAGTTGCTGCTGGTATTGGAGACCCATCCACAGAGATATATAAGGGCTAATTTTCTCATTTAACAGAAATCCAGAGAAATAGGTAATCCAGGGCTAATAAAGCAGCTCCACAAAATCATCAAGGAAACAGGCTTCCTTCTCCACCATTCTTAGCTCGACGCTTCCAGCCTTAAGATTACAAGATGGCCGCTGAGAGGTTCAGCAGTCATACCCTTCCATCTTTGAATAACATTTTAAAAAAAGTTTTCCTGCAGAGGATCCTCAATTGATTTTTCCTCTGTTGAAAAGGCACAGGATCTCATTCCTACAGGTTCATGTATGCTCCATCTGACTGGGTGCTGTTCCCTGAGGACAAAGTTGGACTAGAGGCTCAGCGTTGCTCTCCATATCAGCCTAACACAAAGGAAAGGCTTGTCCCAGAGATACATGTTTAGTCTGAGAAACAGTAGTGCTCCATGGGAAAGGGGCTAGTGAACAAGTGTTGAGGGACTCTCTTTTCTGTGGGCCCCCTGAATCCCTAAATATCATAATCCATCCATAGCCACTAAATTACTGTGTTTGAGAGTTTGTTCTGCAGCCCCTTGCCATACCCAGACGGATGGTCTGCGAGTTTGGATTGAAACAGTAGTCTCTACTCTAATATCTTTGCTGCCTAACCTGTTCCCCTAGATGCAAGTCTCTTCTTTCTTGAGAGTGCTGTTCTAAGGTGTCCCTCTGGGCCAGCAGAATTGAGTTAGAAAAGTGGGAAGTGGAACAGGAGAACAAAGAGTGAATCTCTACTTGTGAGCTGGTCCTAGGGGTCCTTTACCTCACTGATGTCTTGATGTTTCACTGATATGTGAAGAATTTGATCCCTCTGTTGGTAGCGAATCCACTACCAGAACAAAGATCCCCACCACACACAAGAGGAAACAAAGAAGGAAACAGAGCCCTATGCAGAAAAGCTTGAGCTCAGCCAAGGGGCACTAATGTTTCTCAGACTAAAGCGATAGTTTCCATCAGTGGAGGCAGAGTGCTGCCTCAGGCCACCGAGCACTGGGACAGCACACTCCAGCCACCCGCAACAAACTTCCTGCCAGCCCTGCTTACCCTTCCCTATAAAAGAAAAACCGTTTCCTGTTTGATTTTTAGATGCTTTTAGATTTTATGTTCAGAGCATTCTCCTGTTGCCATAGTCTGTCTGAAAAAAGTCTCTCCTTATTCGAGCCCAGATGTGTTGTTTATTTGACAGTTTATGGTGCCATGACTTGACTGAGTGCTGCCTGCCCTCCGAACCCACTGTCTTCTCCCAGGTACTCATGCTGGCTTCTCAGATCTTTTGTGTCCTCCTTTCTGGCTGGGGAAATCAAGATCCATTGTGTATTAGTTTGTCAGCTGCCATAACAAAACACCACCACAGACTGGGTGGCTTAAACAACAGAAATTTATTTTCTCACAAGTCTGGAGGCTGGGAAGGCCAAGATCAAGGTATCAGCAGGTTTGGTGTCTTCTGAGGCCTCTCTCCTAGGCTTGCAGATCGCCATCGTCTTGCTGTGTCTCCCACGGTAGGCCCTCTGTCGCGTCAGTGTCCGAATCTCTTCTTCTAAGATCACTACTCATGTCAGATTAGGGCTCACCCATATGACTTCGTTTTACCTTAATCACATCTCTTTAAAGGCCCTGTCTCCAAATGCAGTCACATTCTGAGATACTAGGGGTTAGGACATCAACTATGAATTTAGGGGGACAGAAGTGAGCCTATGGAACACCATAATGAGTCACAACTCCTAATCCAGTGATTTAGAAATCTGTCTGTTGTAACATAGTAAGGAATTACATTGATTCTGTTGACTGGGGCTCCTGTTCTTTTCTATTTTTTAATTTTATTTTATTTTTATTTTTTGAGACAGAGTCTCGCTTTGTTGCCCAGGCTAGAGTGAATGCCGTGGCATCAGCCTAGCTCACAGCAACCTCAAACTCCTGGGCTCAAGCAATCCTCCTGCCTCAGCCTCTAGAGTAGCTGGGACAACAGGCATGTGCCACCATGCCCGGCTAATTTTATATATATATATTTTTTTTTTTAGTTGGTCAATTAATTTCTTTCAATTTTTTTTTTTTTTTAATTGAGACAGCCTCTCGAGTAGCTGGGACTACAGGCATGCGCCACCATGCCCGGCTGATTTTTTCTATATATATTAGTTGGCCAATTAATTTCTTTCTATTTATAGTACAGACGGGGATCTCACTCTTGCTTAGGCTGGTTCTGAACTCCTGACCTCGAGCAATCCGCCTGCCTCAGCCTCCCAGAGTGCTAGGATTACAGGCGTGAGCCACCGCACCCGGCCTCTTTTCTATTTCAATAAGAATCTTCCTGGACCAAGAGCCACCTTGGCTTATTTTTTTTTTAATTGTAGTAAAAGACACATAACAAAATTTATCTTAGCCATTTTAAGCGTTACAGTTCAGTAGTGTTAAATATATACACATTGTTGTGTAACCAATCTCCAGAACTCACTCACCTTGAAAAATGGAAATTCTAGAACCATTAAATAACAACTCCCCATTTACCCTCCTCCCTAGCCCCTGGCTACTACCATTCAACTTTCTGTTTCTATGAGCTTTAACTACTATGGATACCTCATATAAGTGAAATCATTCAGTATTTGTCTTTTTGTGACTGGTTTATTTTTCTTAACTTAATGTCCTTAAGATTCATCCATGTGTCAGCATGCATCAGCATTTCCTTCCTTTTTAAGGCTGAAAAATATTCTATCATATGTATATGTCATATTTTGTTTATCCATTTATCCATCAATGAACATCTAGATTGCTTCCACCTTTTAGGCTCTCATGAATAATACTGCTATAAACATGGGTGTGCGATTATCTCTTTGAGACCATGTTTTCAATTCTTCTGGATATATGCCCAGAAGTGAAATTGTTAGATCATATATAATTCTATTTTTAACATTTTGAACAACTACCATACTATTTTCCATAGTAGCATCTTGGCTCTTTTTGAGTGGGTACTTAATCTTTGACTCTTTCTATTGAAAGAGACTCTTCCTGGCTCTTTTCTGTTTGAGTGAGAATTTTCTTGGATGGAAGTCTTCTTGGCTCTTTTTGAGTGATGACTGAATCCCTCACTCTTTCTGTTGAGTGGAGTTCTTCCTAGCTCTTTTCTGTTGAATGAGAATCCTCTTGGATCTTTTGTGAGATCTCTTTTATTTATTTGAATACTAGCCTTATGCTATTAATAATTATAATTCCACCAGGCACCATCCTCCTTCTCCCTTCCTGACTCCACCACTATGGCACTATTTCAGTCCAGTATCTCCAAAAGTGGCAAAATTTTATAAAGAATAATTTGAAACTACAATGGCCTCTCTCTCTGAGGTTCCTGAGATCTCACCCAGGTTGGTTCACCTATGGGAGGCCATTACACCCTGGAGATGTTTATCCCCTCTAAACAATGGCCTGCTTACTTCTCTTGTTGTGAAGAAGCTGAAAAATGGTTTTCTCAATCTAACCTTAATCAGGCCACTAAGTAATCACAATCTACTTTATCTGAAGCTATTCGATTTCTCAAGGACCACTTGTCCTCCTCAACTACTCCGACCTCTCATCCACTCCAACCTCAAAGACACTCACTCCGGTCTCCTTTTCCTCTCCTTATCTGTCTGCTCCTCCAAACTTCTTCCTGTCTCCCTCTCCACTATGGACTGGCCCTACTTATATGTACTTGCCCCTCTTCAAACTTTCCCCTACTTTTCTGATCCCCAGTTTCCTGTAGTTGTTTGAGACCTTGGCCCTACTTTCCCTGTTCTTGGTCCTCAAGACCTCAAGGAAGGAAAGCTGAAGGGCTTCAATTGCCCATCCTCAAAAAGTCATTTTTAACCATTAGTCTCTATCTCCCTTATATGAAATAATAAAGGACTTACCTGGCACATAAGAAAACAATAGTTTTCCACACAACTCTGATTAGTTTAGAAGCATATCCTCTAGGACTTCCATACCTTTACCAATTAGTAAAACTTCTTGTGGATCCTCGAGATGCTTCCTCAAGGTTTGAAAAGGCTAAATGGTCACACCTGTTCTGTTAGGCTAAGAAAGAGGGAAAAAAAAAGAAAAGGAAAAAAAAAGGCTAAATAGGCCAGAATCAATGAAGACTTACAATTAAATCAAAATACACCCAACATCTATCAGAAAGCTAAGGAGAATGGAGATTCTATCTCTATGGCCTTCCTATCTAAAACAGACTGGTCAAAGATTCAAGAGTGCAGATAACAAAGAGACAAATCAGTCTCTAATTATAGGCACTGCTTAGAAAACATATGGAAGGATTATTCAGGCCTAACCCCGGTGACTTCATGGTGTCTGATTTAGTTACCGGATTTGGGTAACTAATGGGCTCTGTTTAAAACTGAGAGAGGCTACCCCAAAACATCATATAAATTGGTAAGATGCCCAACTCTCTGAAATCCATGAACAAGCTTATAAAATTAAATCCACATAATGCAAGCTCATGGCTCTTCAACTTAAACAATTTGAGGACAATTGAAAACTAGAGAGGATTAACAGAAAGCACAAACCCTAAGATAAAGAAATGGTAAGGAAAAACAATGAAGACTTCTGTCCCAGGACCTGGATAAAGTTTGACTTTATAAAATTGAGAATTTCTTTTCAATAAAGGACAATAGGAACAAACTTAACAAGCACATGGCAAATTAGGAGAAATCATGTATACCATGATGTATGGATGTGTAGAATATATGAGAAATGCCTCCAAGTTGACAACAAAGAAACCCAACAGAAATATGAGCAAATGATATTAATAGGCAATTCACATAAGAGGAAACCCAAATGTCTAACACACACATGAAGACAGGCACAAAATCATTAGTAATTAGATTAATACAAATTAAAATAGTGAGATTTTACACCCATGAGATTGGCAAAAAGTAGAAAGTCTATGAATTCCCACACGTTGGTGGGAATAAACAGATAGAGTTACCCTCCTGTGCTGCTGGTTCCCCCATTCTGCAAAGCAATCTAACAGTTCATTGTTTAAATATGTGTAGTATATACACTGCAGAGAGGGATCCCTAACCTTGTTTATTTGTCTTTTAATGTTTTCAAAAAATGTCCTCCCATAGTCACTTTCTGCCCTGAAAGGGCTCTGAGTTAGGTGACATAAAGGCAATTCTGTTATGCCAATCTTTCAGGGAACCCCCAGACAGATTATAGCAGACAAACACAATTCTTTGGGAACAAGGTCCACTCCACTCCCTCCAGAACCATGTGCCCACAGCAGGAACACGGACTGAGGTCTAGAAGACCCCCCGCCTCACTAGCAAGGTGAGTGGGGCAAGGCTAAGTTAGTTAAAACACCGCAAAGCTCTCCTACTGGTTTAAGTCACTTTTTTTCTTGATTCAGTGTTCACTTGGTTGCTGTAAACCTTCAACTATTTTCCAGAGTTCTGACAAAGTTGATTCTGACTTTTTTTTTCCTTCGTGTTTCTGCGAAGGTTAATGGGCCCTAGGAGCTCCCTACACCACAATTTTGACTGAGGTCTGGCCTCGCAAATAATTTTTTTAAATGAAACCAGCTTCTTACAATAGAAATATACAGTATTCAGTACATAAATGTAGTGAGAGAAAGCAGTCAGTGTTAAGAGGAGAAGGAGTTAATACTGACACTTTCTGAGTGCCAGTCATGTTCCAGCCACTGTTCTAGGACTTTTACATTGATTTCACTGATCTCAAGAAGAAGTCTTAGTTGTGGCTCAAGCTTTATTCCAAAAATTTGAGACGTACTTCTGGCACACACCTTATGACACACACAGCTGTTTTCACAATGACTTGGCATTTTTGCAGTTAAGGTCTTAAAACCTAAAGACAGAAATCTCATCTTACATGTGGCAGTCACTCACTCAACAAATATTTCTTGAGGGAAGGAAGCAGCTAATTGGGAAAACATGTATGGCAGATATATGGTGGCCCTCACTTCTATAAGATTTATCCCAGTGCTCTCTGCAGGAGCAAATTGCCCAATGGGTATACCCCAGTCCCTTATTTTGTTTTCCTTTGCTTAAATTCTTGACTGATAACCTTCTCAGTACCTTTGATCCTCTTTGATAGAGGACAAAAATCCATGTAACTAAAACAAATGTTTATTGAAGCCTCAATATATACACACGCCCACCCCAGCTGCCAGGAGTACAACTACGAATAATGTGGGAAGACAAACAGCATTACAATTAAATGAAATATGTGTTTTATAGGCAAATGTACTGAGTGCTATGACAAACCTAAAGTTCTCTCTTTCTAGATAAATAACCAATCTGAAAGGAAGGTTCTAAAAGATAACATGTTCAGGAAATTGCTTAAGAGAGGAGACAGACCTCAAGCTTTACCAGATTTTTTTCATGGGACAACTTTTTTTTATTTTTCCTTCCTTCCTTCCTTCCTTCCTTCCTTCCTTCCTTCCTTCCTTCCTTCCTTCCTTCCTTCCTTCCTTCCTTCCTTCCTTCCTTCCTTCCTTCCTTCCTTCCTTCCTTCCTTCCTTCCTTCCTTCTTTCTTTCTTTCTTTCTTTCTTTCTTTCTTTCTTTCTTTCTACCGAGTCTCACTCTGTCGCCCTGGGTAGAGTGCCGTGGTATCATCATAGCTCACTGTAACCTCAATCTCTTGGGCTCAAGCAATCCTCCTCCTGCCTCAGGATCCCAAGTAGCCGAGACTACAGGCATGCACCATGAACCCATTGCTGATTTTTCTATTTTTAGTAGAGACAGAGTCTCGCTCTTGCTGAGGCTCGTCTCAAAGTCCTGAGCTCTAGCGATCCTCCCACCTCAGCCTCCCAGAGTGCTAGGATTACAGGTGTGAGCCACCACGGCCAGCCCATGAGACAACATTCATTTCTGAAATACAAATGAGGCAGGAGTACAAGTTTTGGAGTCAAAAAACCTGACTTGGAATCCTGATTTACCACTTGCCACCTAGAGGACATTTCGCAAATGAATTAATCTCTTTGAGCCCCAGTTTCCTCATCTCTAAAACAGAAATAGTAATTCTTAATTCATAGGATTTTTTGGTGAAGATTAAGGTAAATGATGGTAAACATGTTTTGTACAGAGCTTCCCACGCAGTTGCCTCATAAATGGTAACTCTTATCTCTCTTCAGATTTACAGGAGGGATTATAAAATAAAACCTGGTCTAGATGCTGCTTTGAATGGACCACCTCTCTGATTTTTTTCAGTTGGGAAATATTAAGCTAACCCACTGTGATTTCCTACCTCTATGACTGGCTTTATGGGACATGTCTAATGGTGCTAAAGCACATGTTGAAGTATCTCGTCAAGGAGCTGGACATAGACATGTTAATTCAATGAGATAGGGCCAACTAGGAAGGATAAGAGTATGCAACCATGTGTGTCCATCTGGTGAAAGAGCAGTAGGTTGAGAAGTGGAAAGAAAAGGCCAGAAGAGAACAGCTTATACTGAGGCCATAGGAAGAAGTCTAGACATGAAGGCGGCACTTGATATTCAAAAACAGATTAACAAGCAACAAATGATATTAATATTCAGAGTAGATAACTGATTTCAAGAATATCCAGGGAGAGGAACTGGTTGTTCGGCCATGTGGGCAGACAAAGCTCCTAGATACAGGGGACCTAGGAGCAGGCAATATTCTGATATCTAGGCAGGTAGCCATGACATGGGGTTTGGTCTCTGTCTGAGGAGGGGGTCTGGGGATTAATAAGAATAATCCTAGAAAATTAGAGTACCAGACAAGTTACAAGCCAGAGTTTCAAACACAGGAGAACACAGCAATGATTTAACTACTACAACTGACACTTGAAAAAGGGTTTCTCAATGTCAGCACTATTGACACTGGATTAGATAATTCTTTGTGGTGGGAGGGAGGTAGGGGGTTGTCCTGTGCATTATAAGATGTTTAGCATTAGCTCCACCCAACAGATGCCATTAGCATCCATCTCCCAAGTTGTGACAATCAAAAGTATCTCCAAATGTCCTAGTGCAGGGAGAGTGGGGAGATGGGAAGGGGTAAATCTGCCCCCAGTTGAGAACCACTGGACTAGAGTATGCCTGATGAACACTGCTCCAATGGTGGAGGCTGCACTAAGAGAGGCTCAGGAATTAATTGATCTAGAAGTGGCCTATGACTGGCCTTCATTTCAATGACTGAAGGTAGCTCAGTAAGATCAGTGTAATGAGCCTTCTGCCTAGATCTCTGTCCCTTTTATCATTCCTGTGTACCCTATCCTGGCCTTCTCTGCTCCCCTCCTTTCAGTGTGTTTTTCCTCCAAGGGATGCCCTTGGGCTTCTCTAGCTTCTTTGCCCTACATATACAGGGAGCCAAAGGGCCTGAGGGAGCCCTTAGCCAGTGGCTGATTTGTGTGAGATAGCTCCTTTGCGTAGAGGGTTCCCTAAAACTCCTCTGCCCTCTCTGACGCTTTGCTTGATGGGCTTCTTCATCTTCCCTGCTTCTCCCACTGTCTTACTGGTATCTCCTGGGAACACTCCTTAATAAATTACTTGTATACAAATTTCTCCTTAGGGTCTGCTTCCAGGGAACCCCCTAATACAGCCAGTAAGGCCGAAGTCAAAGGAAAGAGTCAGAAACGAGAAACAAGTTCAGGAGAGCAGTTCAGAGTGAGGACTACAAATAAATCTGGCCTGAAGCCTCCATTAATGTGGTTTCCAGTGTGAGATGTGGCAATGGCGGACAGTTTTATACCCATACCAATATTTATAGGTGTGCTACAATTTTGAAAGTGTTTCTGGAGACACTGAGCACAAAAAAACATACTTGAATATTTGTCTTTACTACTAAAAGAGAAATTATTCTGCTTTTTGGAATGCTAACTCCAAAGTTTAGCTGATTTTTTAACTTGTAGGATAAAAAATTATTTTTACCTCTTATAACTTGCTTGGTTTTGGCATAAAGCCATGCATTGTTTCTGGGGCAGTACAATCTCTGTTGGCATTGGCATATGCACACAGAAGGCTTATTTAAAAGAAATTTACAGAATACTAGGTATGATACTAGGTATGATAATTATTATACATTCATTAAAAATATGACTTTTCAAGGTGGGGCACAGTGACTCATGCCTGTAATCCTAGTATTCTGGGAGGCCAAGGAGGTAGGATCTCTTGACTTCAGGAGTTCAAGACCAGCCTGAGCAGGAGTGAGACCCCCTCTCTACTGAAAAAAAGAAAAAAGAAAAAATTAGCTGGGTGTGGGGGCACATGCCTGTAGTCCCAGCTACTTGGGAGGCAAGGCAGGGATCTCTTGAACCCAGGAGTGTGAGGTTGCATTGGGCTATGATGACACCACTGTACTGTAGCCAGGGCAACAGAGAGAGACTCTAAAATTTTTTTTTTAAAAAAAGGTTTTTCAAATCATGATAAGTATTGTTTTAAATTAATGAATTCCAATTGCATTTCCTCAACTCCATATAATTGAGATAAAAAAGACTAAAGATGATTTTGAGTCAATCATGCTGAAGTTACCGATAATAAATTCAAAAGAAAAGTTGGCTACACAGTGAAAGACACTGAGTGAGAAGTTTATCCTAGATTACTGGGCCAATTATTAAATGATATTTTTTAAAGCTCCCTGGACCTCACGAATATCTGTCAAATAGTCCATCTGAGGTTTTTTTTTTTTTTTTTTTTTGCTAAATTCACAGGTTTTCACACATAAAGCTTATGCCATAGGATCTGTCAAGTTTCCCAAAAGTTGTGTAATAGGCACAAATGATCGAAATTACTGTTCTAGGAGCTCGCTACTATTACTTCATCTGCCACCTTTATCCATCCTTGCTTTGCATATTATCAGAATGGGAAAAATGAAATTATATAGTTTACAAAGTACCTGTTACAAC
Source organism: Microcebus murinus (assembly GCF_040939455.1). Classification (NCBI taxonomy): domain Eukaryota; kingdom Metazoa; phylum Chordata; class Mammalia; order Primates; family Cheirogaleidae; genus Microcebus; species Microcebus murinus. The sequence goes on from NC_134113.1 coordinate 65,789,657, forward strand.
ATCGTCTCATTTTACAGCCAAACAGCGCCGCCCACTGACAATCTCATGGTTCACTACCTTCCATCCTGTAAAAGTGTCATCAGTTTAGCTGTCTGAAAGTGTTGGTTTCTTCATCGCCTACCTCTACCCTATTTTCCTCTCTACCTTTCTCTGCTTCCTGCTCAGCAGTTGCAAAATGTCTTGGGCAAAACTAGACTAACCTGGGTCTTCAGAGAAGCACAGATGAAGATTTTTCTGTTCGGCTATCATTTCACATCTATTTGGCACTTCAGACCTAATGAATGCTTTTACATCTGTTCCTTACTTGAGCCTCAAAACCCTCTGATTTTTAGTAGGGTATTCATTTATTCAACAAATATTTGTTGATTACCGACTACATGCCAGGCACTGTTCTAGGCATTGGAGATACAGCAGGGAACAAATTGGAGGTGGGGGGATAAGTAGCCCAACTCTTCTGAATCTTTCCTTTTAGCAGAGAAAGTCAGGCAGTAAAGAGGGCGGGACAGATAACGTAGCGCCTGGTAGGTCACCGGAGAAACTTTGGCTTTTACTTAGAGATGGGAAGCCAGCGGGAGGGTTTGGGGCAGAGGGCAGTTCCATTTTACAGATTAGTAAAATAAGGGACTCTTAAGCAGTATGTGCACCAGTGGAGCCTTTAAAAAAAAAAAATTAACAAGAGGTAGGCTTTGACTTGGAGCCACTAGTCCAGAGATTCGAGGAGGCAGAACAAAGGAAGCAAATTGTTTAGACTCAAATATACAGTTTAACAGAGCCAGGGGCTCTGTTCAAGCACTTGTCGCTGAAAAGCAGGCGAATCTTGACAGCGCAAACTCTGCCCCTAGCCTACTTGGACGCCGCGGGTGAGGCTGGGGGAAACGCTCCTCGCCCGGAACTGGGCCTGCCCCGAGCGTGGCTACGTCTCCGGCTACGCCCCGTCGGCTGCTCGCGCCGGGGTTGGCCGCGGCGGGGGCGGTGGCCACGGTGCCCGGAAGTGCGGCTGACGTGTCCCGGCCGCGCTCGGAATTGTGGGCGACTCCGCTAATGGCGTCGGCGAGTCTGGGGGCCCTGGGGAGCCGAAGCTGACGCTTCCTGCCAGGTTGGCTGGTGACACCCGGTGTGGCCGGGCCCCGCGGCAGCGGGAGGGACCTGCCCGCCTTGTGGGCTCCTCGGCCAGAGCCAGAGGAGCCTAGCGAGGCGGGGCGCCTGCAGGAGTGCCTCCGAGAGGAGCCGGAGGTTTTGCGAGGCGGCTGCGGGGGGCGCTCGGACACGCTCCGAGTTCGCAGCCCAGGCCCGGCAGAACCCCTGAGGAGCCCAAGGAGCGGGCTACGTAAGGGCCAGAAGCGAGGAGAGGGAGCTGCCTGTCGTCCCAACGAGCTGACAGTGCCGGAGCTTGTTTGTGCCTCTCAGAAATTGGCTCGGACCTTGGAGGATCATGTCTGGCACCAACAGCCCCGAGGCAGTGAAGAAGCTGCTGGAGAATATGCAGAGCGACTTGAGGGCCTTGTCACTAGAGTGTAAGAAGAAATTCCCACCTGTCAAGGAGGTAAGCTTCAGGCGACGTCAGGAGAAGGCGCCGTGAGCATGCCTGGTCCGGTTAGACCCAGCCCTTCAACCCCCCAGCCTCTAGTCTTGTCTAATTTTCATTTGGCCCTCACCTTTCCTTGTGAATCGGTGGGTTGTTTCCACAAGCGCTTTTTATAATTTCTGTTGGGAGGGGGGGCTGAGGCGCTTATATTTTCTCAACTCTGCTGTCCTTCCGGTTTAGGATTGAAGTTGGTGGAGTGAACTGATTCAGTTAATTCAACGAGGTGTACTGTATACTCACCTTTTCTAGCCTTTTTCAGACTCGAAACTGGCAAAGCCAGAATTGAAAAACTTAAATGTCTGTTTGTTGCTCCTAAAAATTAATATCCACCCGTTGTGGTGAAATCTACACTCCTCACTTTTATAGTATGTCACTCAATTGGAAACAGCGTTCCTTCTTAGGTGTCATTCATTTAGCTTAACTCTGTTATCAGTCCCATGAAGTATTAACCAACTATCCAGAGCCACCTAATTTATGACGAATATTGAAGCCCCACAGTAACCATATTAAACCTTGTTATGAGCAATATTGTAGTGGGAAGTTTGGGCTTGGACTCAAAGGAAGTAATTTGAGTTCTAGCAATACATCTTAATGTCTTTGAGCTTCAGTTTTCTTTCAGCTGTGAAATAGGGTTAAACAGTGGTTATATTATATATGGAAAAGTCGTCAGAACAAAAGGCTATTATTAAAGAGGCTCAAGCTAATAATATATACAAATTAAATACTCCAAATAGTTCCTGAGTTGAAATTTCAAAAATTTAGTTACTATTGGCTTTTTCTTTTAAGATGCTTTTTTAATTCTATTAAAATTTTTTTTAAATCTCAATTTTTTCCTCATTTTTGAAGTAAGACATTTTGGTGATATTGTAAAAGTAATTATTTTTATTCCTATTTAATGTAGTTTGGTTTACCTGAAATTTTATTTACTATTTGCCTTAGAAATTCACCAAGGAATTTCATATTTATACTGATTTACCTTTATTATTTTGAAGATTCTGTAATTAGAACTTGACCAATACAGTTTGGATTTTAGGCTTGTGAGGAATCTTAACTTTTCTTTAAGTGTTTTGGTTCCTTGGTTCTATCAGTCTTCAGCAAGTTCCATCTATTAATAAAGTAAGCAAACATTACCCCATGATGGAAACCAGATGTGCTACTTCTGGAAAGATGGCCATTATGATATATTTTATTTCAGATAGTCAATAATTTGTTTTGATATTGATGTCATTATTTTCTTTATATCATCTGTTGAAAGTTATAACAAGTAAATTTAAAGAATTAGGCTGTTTTGGAGAATTTTAAAGATTAAGGTCATTTTAACTATAAAAGAAATGCTCTCATTTAGAAAATATTAAATCCTATTTTTAATTTCAACAATAATTTATAGAACAAACCATTCCCGGTGCTAAGAATTCATATAAAAACTATGGTTCCTCTATACTATATGCTTTTGTGGTGTGTGTTGGAAATTTAATTGCCATTTATTACATTATTTTTATTGGAAAATACATTTGGAGTTCAAACAGGTAGTTTACAAAGTTTTGGAACTCAAACCATTCCTAATCTGAGAACTTTAATAAATGTTCATTTGTTTTTACTGAACACTATCTAGAGAGATATTTAGTAATTGCACCTAGTCCGTGGGATAATTGCAAAAGTAATTCTTCTTGTGATTATCTCTGATACATAATTTTGTATATGGTACATGCTCTATAAGAATTTGTTGAATGAAAGAATCGAGATTCCTTATCCAATGACATTTGCTTAGGGCTCTACTTTAGGAATTGAAAAATGATCTTGACTGTGTCATAGGTTTAAAACAAGGATTAAGTAATTAGCCTATTAGTGATGAGAGGAAGATGCTTCGACTTTCAAGAGATCTTTTGGTTGAATTAAGTTTTCCATGGTGAATTAATAGCAGTGCCAAATTTGGACTTCTGTTCTTGAAGGAAATGATAAGTTTTTTGTTTTTTCTCTTTGGGTGTTTAGGTAAACCTAAGGCAAAGCCTTTCTAAGTATAAGAAACTTTTCCATCTATAGATTGGTTTGCTAGTTAACACTCTCCCAGTGTCTTCTCAGGCATTAGCTGAAAAATACTCATTCTGAACTATTTATAAGGCTACTCAAGAACTTAATATAATATAGTTCTAATTGGGTATGTGCTTTGGAAGGGATGTCTCCTCCAGTACTTTTAAAATAAGCTAGAATGAACTGTTACATTTTATATTTAGTCTTTATTTCAAGTTTTTAGTAATTTGTGCTTTTTATAGCTGCAGTGCTTGGCTTATAAATTTTCTTATAGTGGCTATAATTTCATTCTGTCATTTTATAATAAAGGTAGTGATTAAGTAATACCAGCAGTAAACTTGCTCTTTTTTTTTTCTGTTCATTTTTCTTAGTCTTTAAACAACAATCTTCATGCTATAGCAGCATAACTTTTTTCTTTTTTTTCCCGCATGTACTCACCATTAAAGCATAACTTTTTTTAGTATAACTGTACCAGCTAATTTGTTAGGGAATATCTATCTATATGACAATTTTTTTATTTGCTTTAAAAGTTACTTTCTCCTAGCACTCCTAGGCCGAGGTGGGAGGATTGCTCGAGGTCAGGAGTTTGAGACCAGCCTGAACAAGAGTAAGACCCCATCTCTACTGAAAATAGAAAGAAATTAGCTGGACAACTAAAAATATATAGAAAAAATTAGCCGGGTATGGTGTCACATGCTACTCGGGACGCTGAGGCAGAAGGATTGCTTAGCCCAAGAGTTTGAGGTTGCTGTGAGCTAGGCTGATACCATAGCAACTCTAGCCCAGGCAACAGAGTGAGACTCTGTCTAAAAAAAATAAATTAATTAAAAAATAAAACAATTTCATGCTGAAGATTATTGGGAGCAGAGCTTTTTAAGAGAGGGAGTAATGTGATTAGATTTATATTTAGTAACATTGTCTTGACATTATTGGTAGGGAAAATTAATTAGAGGGTATTGAGATTGAGGCAAAGAGACCAAATTGTAAAAAGTAATAATTGCCTGAATGGAGGTGGTAGTAGACATAGCGATGAGGTTAATTGCATTGACAGTTGTGAAAGAAAGAGTGTGGATTGAAAAGAGATTTAGCAGGTAAAATTATCAAGGCATGGCATCCTTTTATATAAAGGGAGAGAGAAGTATGTGTTGCCTCCTAGGTTTCTGGCTGAGAAACTAGGTAGGTCACTAAGGGAAGGAATATAGGAGAAGGAAATGTTTTGGTGGAAAATGAATAGACATGAATATGTTAAGATTAAGATTTATGTGTGACATCCAAGTGGAACTGACCAGTAGGTATTTGAAAATGGTAGTTTCCAACTTAAGAGGGAGGTCTAGAATTTCAGATTTAGGAGTATCAATTTATACATAGATATTAGAAACCACAGGAATGAATGAGATGGGCCAGAAAGTACATTTAGAGTGAGAATATGAAGGCTGAAGAAGGAGCTCTGGGAAACAGCAGCATTAAAGTAAAAGGCAGTTGTGCAGACTAAGGTTAAGACAGGAGAGAAGGGGAAAATTTGTTGGAGCAAGATCCCTGGGAATGCTGGATTTTCCAGGGCATAAGTGTGTGAATGGAATTTCAATTTGATAAGGGACACCTCATCATCTGACAGTAAAGACAATGAAAAAAAATGGGTTTGAATGTGATAAATTTGAATGAGGGTCATAGTGGAGAGTTGGGAAGTTGTGGGCAATTTTCTGTGGCCTCTGTTTTCTTGGTAAGATATTAAACAAGCTTGTTGCTAGGTGTATTAAGTAATGAAAGAAAAGGGTGGGAAATTTGAGAAGAGCAGTGGATCACTTTGGAGAAGTGGAAGAGAAATTGACTTGGAACACTTAAGAGTCTTAGCAGGAAAAGTGGTCAAAATGATGGTGGATTGTAATATCAAGTTTGAATTCCCAAAGAAGGAAAGCCGGTAGTTTTCATTGATTAGAAGAAGATGGAAGGATTAAGACCTAGCAGCAGCAATTTAATCAAACAGCAGTGGGATTGGGGTGTGAGAGAGCTAGAAGGATAGGAGTTAGGAGAATAATGGGACGTCACATTGCAGATTGCCAGGTAGATATGTACTAGAGGATGATGAAGTCCAGGGAAGACTTTACTCTAGTAGAAGAGTAAAGGGAATGAAGGTCGCTTGAGTTGAGGTGGTCAGAATGGGGGTTTTGCAGGGATTATTTTTTTTCTCTAGTTTTAATGATGCACAATCATAAGGTATAAATCATTAAAAATTGCAAGTAGTCTTTCCAGGCTGTGTACTTTTTCTGTTGCCCATTCAGGCTTGATAGAGGTTGCTTAGCAGAGACTTTTTGCCTTAAAAAGCAGAAGTTTCCTGTGGTAGAGTTTCTCAATATCCAGTGTTTTTCCATGTTAACTGGCTGAGGGAGACTTAAGCCTTCTATTTACTGAGACAGATTTTTCCATTTAACTGGATATTTGGGGACTGTGGCTCAAGTCATTGGCTCTCCTGGTAGGGTTAAAACCTCATTTTTAGGACATTATGACTGAAGAATGAGGGCTGGATGATCTTTACATGCTTCATTGGTAGCTGTTTGGTTTAGTATTTTATAATGTACTATAGTTATTTTTCTCTTGACATTGTGTTCTTTCTTCTGTAAGCATAATAGAATAAATCCTTATTTTATATATTAAAATCTATGAACTGAAATAATATATTGATTATCTTAGCACTGTGCTTTGGTGACATAGAAGAAATAAAAAACATTGTCTCTGACTTACAAACCAAAAAGGAAGATATACTTCAAAAATTGAATTATTTTCCTTTTTTCTTTTATATAACTATAGTTTATTTTTCTACCATTTACAAAGTAGACTGTTACTGTTATAATGTAATAGAAGTTTGTTATAATGTAATAGAAGTTTGTTTGTCTAAGTGTAAAGCATGGTAAGAAATACAAAAATAAATGAGAATTGCCTTTATTTTCATGAAGTTAAGGTTGTGTAAAATACTGCCTTTCCACTAGCAGGAAACTTACATCCATAGACTCTAAGGCAACATGCCATATTAAATATTTCATTTTCCAGATGATGAAACTGGTTTAGAGTGGTTCACTGATTTGCTTATGGTTGTAGAGTTAGAACTGGGATGTGCATGCATCCATGTGCATCCATCTCTAAAACCTCTCCTTTTTTCCATTATATCATACTGCAAATGCCTTTAAAACATGCTTAACTTGTTTTTACTATTTTTCCCATTTATCTACCTTGCTTCATTTTTTATTACTATTGGTCACTCCTTCCATCTTGAAATTCTCTTATTTTGACTTTTATAACACTTTTCTGTTCTTCCTCTCCCTCTCTCTCAGTGTTTCATTTCCTTGTCTTTACATGTATTTCCCAAATTCTGTCCTTAGATTTCTCCTTTCTCCGAGGTCAGCCCCTTGAAACCATCATCCACTTCCGTTGCTTCTGGCCTTACTATAATGCTGATAAGTCTTAAATCTATTTCACTCACTCTGCTCTCTGTACTGTGTTTCTAGCTGTCTATTGAACACATCTACCACAGTAACTTTCACATTCTTCAGATAGAACTTCTTGTAATTGAACTTATCTTTTCCTCAAAACATCCATTTCCCCATTTCATTTTTTTTGCTAATGGTATCTGGCTCTGTTGCTTATTTTAGTTATATTTATCTGTCTTCTTTCCCTCAGCTGTCTTTATTCACTTTCAGTTGTTTCTTCCAGCTCTGTGATTTTTAGCATACCTGTTCTTTTTTTGTATTTTATTCACTATAATCCTAGTTCCAGGTATTAATATTATGCCTTGTGTTTGATGTGCATTAATGGCATACATGACTCCAAACCATTATATATGTCATCACTAAATTAATATACTTAAAATAGCTTGGAAACTCTCAATGGCTACTATGTACTTACAGAACTCTTAAGTATAACATTTAAAACCCTCTTGATTTTCCCCACCTTCCTTTCTAGCTTTACCACCCTTAACTCTTCCCTATATGCTTTTATACTTCAGCCAAACTGGATTGCCTGCCAGTCTCTGAGTATGTTTTATTGCTCCCACTTCCATGGTATGGCTTCTGAGGTTCTTTTGCTAGTTTGGAATTGCCTCTCATCTTTTTCCTTTTTTCTTTTTAAAATCCTGCGTTTCATTGAATTCCACTCTAAATGCCGCGTATCCATTTGTTGCATGAATGAGTCAGCTTTATGTATACTATTTTGATTTCTTTCCCTGTTCATTCACTAATTCATTTGTTTGATCATGAAATAATTTTTGGACACCTACTGTGTGCTGAATGCTAGCTAGTTACTAGAGCAAAAATAGTTGCAGCTCCTTCCCAGGCCTTGTCAGTCTAGTATGTTTTCCTCTGCTTTCTTAACTTTCACTTAAGCCATAAGTTATTTCCTTGTAACTCTTAAATTTTACCTTTTATTATAGTTTTTAAGTATTTTTTCTTTTCTATATAACTCCTTAAGGGTCAATATTGGATCTTGTTTATTTTTCTATCCACTATAATGTAAAGCATTTGTATACATAGGACGTGCTAATTAAGTACTTGTTGAAGATTAAATTTTTAAGAAAAGGAAGGAAAAGTCATATCACCCATATAGGCATATCTTGTGTGTATTTTTAGCCATCTTCATGGTAATCTGCATTCCAGTCCTTCATTTGATATGTTAAAGAAAATTTGTTTTTTAGAAGCCATGGGTTCTGAATAGGGTGTCACATAAGTATATATTTTTAGGAGCTTTTAGGGTTATAGAATAATAGAATGTTACACAAGAAAATCTTATTGATTTCATTGTAGTAATTGTTTTATGAGCATATTGTTGTGTAGGGAGTGTTCTAGATCTGTTAAGTGCTTCCAAGTTTGGACGTTAGGTCTTTTGATTTTACCTGACATCTAAAATCATAAGTCTTCAGACAGCTCTATGCCTCCTTTCTGTCTCATGAGTACATTATTTTATGTAAGTTGCCATTAATTTGAATTTCATATTTCTTCTTTAGCTCTTGTGTCATGTTATGTCGTGTGAATAATTTGGACCTTTGTGTAAATTTGTTAAATTTTGAGGCTTTATTCTCATAGAAGTTGTGAAAAATATGTTTTTAAAAAACAGAACAGGAACTTTTGTGAAGGGAAGCAGCGTTTAAATTTTTTTGGTTTTTTTTGGTAAAGCTATATGTAGTTCTGGTAGTGGACATTTGTTAATTCCTTCCCTATCATCCATTCCCTTTTGCTTCCTTCAGTGGTAGACTACACTCTTCCCTTATTTTCAACCCTTTGTGTTTTCATTCCTAATGCCAGGGTACCTTGATTAGGTTATTCTACTTTAAACTCTCCCCACCCTATTCCCCCCGTCCATTCCTGCCTAAGTTACATAATGCCAGTGAGTGCTCCTGGGAAAGAAAGGCTTCCTCTTTCTTCCTCAAGAGCTGCTGAAGGAGACCCTTTCTCTCCTTCTAGTGTCATATGAAATGGTGAGGTATGGAATGGCTATAGCCATTTTTGTTGCTAAGCTTGGAAGTAGCCTGAGGATGCTTATCCTCATAGGGCTTATAGCTAGAATGGAGAAACAGACATAATGAAATGAATGAGATAAAGTGTTACAGGTATAGCCATAGAGGATACTAAAGGTGGAAAGGCTTTGTAATATTTGTCATAGAAAAAAGTGATGGAAAAATTATTTCTGTCACTGCTTATGATATTAGAAGGGTGACAAAATCAATAACCTAACCTGCACCATAAGTCTACAGCTATCTTCATGTTGTTAGCAATGGTTTAATTTCAGCAAAGCATTATTTGTCACATTAAAGTAGTGCTAATTTGGGCTTATATTTCATTTGCTAATAGTTAATTTATTGGCTTTATAATTTAAGAGCTATAAAGAGTATATTCCTGATTATATTTATACATACATTTCAATTTGTCAGTGACTAGGTAGGTTCATAAGACTTTTTTTCTGTTTAAAAGATGTCCTTACACTACTGTACTCAATTTTGAGAAACGCTAATAGGGGTGGATGCTAGGGAACTGTTGAAGAATTGAGATGGTGGATGGATGGAGGACAATATCGGAGGTAGAGACATCTCTTCATTTAGGTTGATAATGAGAGTTTGAATGAAAGTGTGAAGTGGGATTTGAGAAGAAAAAGAGTACCAGATATGTTAACTAAATAGACTTTGTGGCTGATTAGGTTTGTGAGATGAAGGAGAGAGGCCAGATATCTGATTAGTGACTGGATAGATGATGCTGCTATTCAGAAAAATAAAGATTGTAGGAAGAAGAAACAGGTTTTTCTGGCTGTGGTAGGCGTTGGGGGTTGAGGGAAATGATAACATCTGTTTTGAACATCTTGTTCAAAAAAATTAGCCTTAATTGTTTTTAACAATTTAAGGTGCCTTTTAAACATTTAGGTTAATAAGTCCTCTAGTTTAGGAAACAGGTCAGGAATAGGAATATAACTGAGGAGTCTTTAGCATTTAGAAAGTAATCAAAACCATGGAATTATAGTTATCCCTACAAATACACATGGTATCTGATCAGAATAAGGGATACTTTTAAAACAAGATGCTAAAGACTCTTCTTCACTCTTACAATCCGTGATTAATAGAAGGGAATCTGGCTCTGAAGACCTCTGTTCGTACAGGATACCCTTAAAGATGTAAACTAGGCCTAGGTATGAAGTAAGATTACAGTGGTTAGGGGTACCCTGATATACAAGTCTGTCAATAAACATTGATAGTGAAACTTTTCGGCAACACAGGGTGCCTGTGAGAATAAGGTGTTACAGTTACGAAGTTTTTGACAATAGAAATTTGGATGTAAAAAATGAGGAGCCATGAGATAGGTCTAATTACATGCAAGGCAACAAACAGTCCTCTTGGTGATTCTTTGAGTTTAGGAGTGGAAATACTGGTTATACATCTTTTAAAACACCACTTAACTATTTAAAAAATACTCCTTATTCTTTCTCCTTATTGTGTGTATGTATAAAAATATTTGTTAGATGTGCACACATTCAGTGTTCAATTCTTAGGAAATCAAAACGATGTCTGGCCAATTTGACATCTTTACTGGTAGCTAGGATTCTACAGGACAGATTTTGGAAACTATTAAGAAGGTTTTGACTTTGGACTCTAAGACAAGGAAAAAAATTAGAAAAAAAAAGTATGACTAGACTTCAGAAAGTCTGGAAAAATTATATTAATATTTATGACAGTTCAATTTAATCAATCTCTGTTGACACTGAAGCAAAATCACATGTTGAATTTGGACATATGCAAAGTATATAGAGCCATAGTGAGAAGAGGAAGTTAAACTTGAAAATGATAGTGGAAGAAATTTCAGTGACCACAGATTAATTTCTTCAATTTAATTTTTACAGTAGTAAATTTGCTATGGTTTATACATCTTCAAAGTATATCCAGAATCCAACCATTTCCTACCACCTCAGTCTACTATCATCTTGTGCCTATCCACTATCATCTCTTGCTTGTATTATTGCAGTGGTCTCCTAATTTTACTGTATACTGGAATCACCTGAGGATTTTTTTTTTAATACTGATGCCTGGTTTTCACCAGCAGTCATTCCAATTTAATTGGGTTGCAATCTGGGCATTGGGATTTTTTTTTTTAAAAAAAACTTCTGGTGTTTCTAATATGCACTGCCTCAAATAATCAGAAAACCAAATCATTCCATGAAGTAATTGATTTTGACTGTGTTTTTCTGCTAGTAGCCACATTAATTTAATTTGGGACATTTCCATTTCTCAAAGTTTTAGAAGTGTTTCAATTAGGCTTCTTAGTTGTGAGCAATGAAAGCTGACTCTGGCTGATTTAAGTAGAAATAAAAGTTACTGGTGGGATATTGAGTGATTTCAGAGAGTTGGTAGAACATCCAGCCCTGAAATAGGTACATGAACAAAGGGAAGCTGAACAACTAGAATACTCATGCCAGTGACACTATTATCGCTGTCTACTGAATAGTAACTGGATACCATGGATTGCACTACTGGATGCACTGGTCACTTCAGGCCACCACTGGTTCTACTGCCCTCAAAGAGTGGATATTGCCTCTGCTATTATCATCAGAATTTTCTTTTGTCTCTTCTTTTTTTTTTTTCCTTTTATTTCATCATATTATAGAGGTACAAATATTGTTAGGATTACAAATATTGCCCCTGTCCCTCCTCCTTCCCCCCCCCATGTGTCCAATCCCCCGGTGGTGTGCACCACACACGTTATGAAAGCATACACCCCTTTCCTCCTCCCCCCTCCCACCTGCCCACCACCCGATAAAAAGGTTTTTTTGTTTGTTTGTTTTTTTGAGACAGAGTCTCACTTTGTTTCCCAGGCTAGAATGAGTGTTGTGGCATCAGCTTAGCTCACAGCAACCTCAAACTCCTGGGCTCAAGTGATCCTCCTGCCTCAGCCTCCCAAATAGCTGGGACTACAGGCATGCGCCACCATGCGCCGCTAACTTTTTCTATATATATTAGTTGTCAATTAATTTCTTTCTATTTATAGTAGAGATGGGGTCTCGCTCTTGCTCAGGCTGATTTTGAACTCCTGACCTCAAGTAATCCATCTGCCTCGGCCTCCCAGAGTGCTAGGATTACAGGCGTGAGCCACCACGCCCGGCCTGTTTTTTTTTTTTTTTCCTTTTTTGTTTGTTTGGCTTTTTTTTTTTTTTTTGACATTTGGTTACATTGTATATCTTTGCCTCTCCCTAAGAAGGGTTAGAGTTATGCCCTTCCCCTCCAAAATGCTCGCCACATCCCTAAGATTGCCCCCCCAATCCCTGGTGAGCATTGATACCATTTGAAAACCATAGTTTTAATCAGTCAGTACCAATTTGATGGCGAGTAGATGTGGGGCCCATTTTCCATGTCTTGTGTCACCTCACTTTGGATAATGGGTTTAAGCTTAATCCAGGATAGCATAAACAGTGCTAGCTCACAGTCATTTCTTAGGATTGAGTAATATTCCATTGTGAGCATATACCACATTTTAATTATCCACTCATGAATTGACAGGCACTTGGGTTGTTTCCATGACCGTGCAATAGTGAATTTTGCTGCTATAAACATTCGGGTGCAGATGTAGTCTACCACTAAAGGAAGCAAAAGGGAATGGATGATAGGGAAGGAATTAACAAATGTCCACTACCAGAACTACATATAGCTTTACCAAAAAAAACCAAAAAAATTTAAACGCTGCTTCCCTTCACAAAAGTTCCTGTTCTGTTTTTTAAAAACATATTGGGGTTTCTTGATATAGGCCATTCTTACTGAGGTTAGGTAGTATCTCATTGTGGTTTTGATTTGCATTTCTCTAATAATTAGAGAAGTTGAGCATTTTTTTATATGTTTGCATGCCATTATTCTGTCTTCTTTGGAGATTGTCTCTTCTTTTCTTTGTTACTAGGCTCCACATTCAGAATCCCTAGTGGGTGCCTGTATATGGGTAAGAATAGGCTGCCAGAGCATGTAGGAAAGCAAGTATCTGGCATTTTCAATTTGATTAGTGGAATATAGGCTCTGTCTTTTACCAAAATCAATAAAGTTGGAAATTCTTCAAATATAAGCAAGGACTTCACATGCTTAGAGGCAACAAAATGACGAAGGGCTACTACATATGGTATAGCTTACAGTGTGTTCTTTATTTTATGCACTAATTCACTGGTCATCAAACTAAGAGTCCATAACAAACTGGTGTTCTTTTATAATTATTTTTAAACCCTTAGAGCCTGCTACCACTTATTCCTTAGCAAGCAGCAAGAGATAACAAATGAGCAAACAGTGAGCAAATTAATAGGAAAACTTGGACATATAACTTTTTATGAGTATATATGTATTATCTTTGAAAGTATAGATACCAGTATAAGTATTAAATAGCCATATTTCCAGATAGTAAAAATCTTCTGACTTTCTATGATGGAAATAATATATCAATATTGTATGTCAGCACTGTCCAATAAAAGTATAATGTGGGGCCACAAATGAAGTGCATATATGTAATTTTGAATTTCGTTTAAAAAGTAAAAAGAAACAGACATTTAATTTTAGTAATATTTTATTTAACCCAATAAATTCAAAATACTATTTCAACATGTAATAGATATAAATATTTAGTGGATAGTTTACATTCTTTTTTTATACTAAGTATTCAAAACCTAGTGTGTTATTTTATACTTAAAGCATAGCTTAATTCGGACTAGCTACATATCAAGTCACATGTAGCCAATGTGAACAGTTGGACAGTGCAGTTCTGTGGCATTCTGTAAAATGCTATTTGACTTGCAGGTACTGCTAGCTAAACATACTGTGATGAAGTATTTTAGACACATTATGAAAACTTAACTGAGTGCTTAAAAAATATAACTGAAAAGTAATAAAGTGGTTAGTTATTCATTCTCTAAAGAGAAACTGGTTCTTTTAATCAAAAACAGTAGTGTTAGCCGGGCGCGGTGGCTCATGCCTGTAATCCTAGCACTCTGGGAGGCTGAGGCGGGCGGATTGCTCGAGGTCAGGAGTTCGAAACCAGCCTGAGCAAGACCCCGTCTCTACTATAAATAGAAATAAATTAATTGGCCAACTAATATATATAATATAAAAATCAGCCGGGCATGGTGGCACATACCTGTAGTCCCAGCTACTCGGGAGGCTGAGGCAGAAGGATTGCTTGAGCCCAGGAGTTTGAGGTTGCTGTGAGCTAGGCTGACGCCACGGCACTCACTCTAGCCTGGTCAACAAGCGAGACTCTGTCTCAAAAAAAAAAACAAAAAAAAAAACAAACAGTAGTTTTACCTGATTTTACAGTGGTTTTGAAATTTTTTGTAGTGGGGGAAGAGGAGGGGTAAAATGGAGAAGAGGAGCCTAATTATTGTTATCAGGTTTTGGTTTTATTTATTATTTTCTGAACATTTAAATTTGTGGGGGATTGAGTTATTCCAGATATGCCTTAAGGCAGAGGAAGGCAGCATGCTATAAGGCTGAGTTTGCATATGAATATCAAATTAATCATATTTTATTACATTTAATGTCTGTGTCACTACCGAGCTTTGTATCTGATGTTTTGTAAATTAAAAAGGTGATAGTGATTGACTGTGTGCTTGTCTATCATATGTGACTTCTTTTCCCTGGATTATTCATGTTGATAATAAGTTTTATGCTCTAATTATTTTTATTCTTACAGGCTGCTGAATCAGGAATAATAAAAGTTAAAACGATAGCTGCACGAAACACCGAAATTTTGGCAGGTAATTTTTTGCATTCAAAATTTAACAATTAACAAAAATTTGACTAATAGTAAAAGAATCTTTAAAAAGAAACCATCAGTTATCTGTAACACCTCTTCCTCATGCCCTAACATATGCTATTCGTGATACAGAACAGGTAAAAGTCCCTGACTTGTGAACTGACTCTGTTTCCCCAAGATCAGTGCTATAAAATTCTTGGAAATCAGAAATCGTAAACTACTGACTTCTTAAAGGCAAGGATTTTTTTTCTTATTCATCTTTGCATTCTATTCCACCTCTTGCTGATCACCTAAGACACACCCATAAAAGGCATTCAATTGATATTAATATTTGTTGCATTGAATTGAATGAAAGATTGGTTCTCAGTTCACCTTCCAAGATCAGTCTTTAATATAATATAAACAGTTCATAATGTATTTTTGTATATTTGGTTGTACCATATCAGGTTTGATTCCTGGGACCAAGGCAAAATGGTCATGAAGAAAAAATGGGAGTGGGGTGGAATAAAGAAAACAAAAGTGTTTTCTTACCTTCTCTTGATTGAACTTAGTTTTCAAGAAGAAATTTTCAAGAGTTTCTGTTTGGCATTCTTTCTTTACTCAGTCTACTCCTTTTTCTTCTTTGGTGCCTTCTGTTCTTGCCTCAATAATAAACATGGAAAAGAGGAAACCTGGCTTTTTTTTTTTTTTTTGAGAATCTGTTGTATGTGAGGCACTTGTGCCACTCTGTCTTACATAAAACAACCTTGTGGGGAAATATTATTTTATAGTAGAGCAAATTGAGATGCAAAGAGTTTATCCACCCAAGGTCATATGATAAGTGGTGAAGCAAATTCAAATCCAGGAGTGTTCAGAGTCCATGTTCTTCCTGCTGCAGTGTGCTACTGTGGTATTGTGGGTTTCCACCCTAGCTACTCCATCCCAAGTGTTTCATATGTAACTGTTGCTTACTTCATTGATCCTTCAATCTGCACTTCCAGTTCCAATAGTGCTATTGATCTCAGCTAGTATATGAGAAAAGCAGTCTAATTAAGTTAATTTATACAGAGTACAAACAGTAAAGAATCTAACTCTCATAAATGTTACATTTTTAAAAAAGGATATCAATAAATTCCTAACTGGTGGGATTTCAGAGTGTTACAAAATGAAGATTTTTGGGGACAGGTTAAGGGCGGGTTGGGGGCAAGAGTGGATTTTACTTAGAGTATCCAGCTTTGCTGAGAATTTGCCCGTAGGGTTAACTCTCCTAAGTTTCTCATTGCTTCTTCCCTGATTTTGAACAGTCTGTCAAAATACTAAATAGTTTTATAACATTATCCACAGATATGAATAATGCTGTGTGCATATTACATGAGAAAGGGTATAGTGAAAGTGGTGGGTAAAGGCAAAAGTGTGTATGGTTGTATTGGAAGGGTGGGCCAAGTGGTTTTTAATGGGAGATGCATGTTGGATGGATTAGCCAATGTGGAAAAATTAGTGTTTAAAGATAAATTCTGACCTGGATATTTTTATGTTGGAGACTTGTCATAGGCCAACCATATTAGAATATCATTGTAAATATTTACCTTTGCTAATATTATTGCTGATATTATGGTAAGTCCTTAATTATTCTCTCATAATAGAAATTTTCATTGGTACTATACTTGAAGGAAGATTAAAAAAAAGACTGATTTCTTCAAAGGATCACTGTTTATTCCATACCATGTAAAATGTTCCATACCAAGTAAAATGTCTAATTTAGTTAATCTTAAGGAAGAGGAAGAAATATTTTGACTCAATTGGTATGAGTTTAATATATATACAGGCTATTAATTTCATTTTAACTCAGTTTTATTCAGATCAAGTTAGAACAGATCTTTATGCAAATACAATTAATAGTTCATGCTATAATCTTCAAAGTATCTAGGGCCATGTATTTGAGGAGGTATATTAACACTTAATCTTTATTCTAATATTTTTTACCAAATATTTATAGCAATGAATACCTAAAACATATAGATTTATATACCACTGTCATCTTAAAAATCAAAAACTCTTAAAAACAAAGTTTGAGTTAGTATATAGTTTCTAAACTACATAGTTAATACTGAGAAAAAATTTTGATTTAACTTTTTTTTTATTTCCTGAAAAGTATTTACTTCTTTATAGTACTGGAGACTATGGGATACTACTTTTGTGCTGTAATGGGTGTCAAAGACACCAAACAATTAAGGAGTCTCAAATGAGATAGGATATTGAATTCTTATATGTCACATATTCAGAAAATATGAAGGGTTGCTGTAAAATCAGAACCCTTAATTAAGATCAACTAGTCTAGTTAATGATCCTTACCATAAATTTCTAGCCAACTTTAGTTTTCTTAGATTTATTTCCCAAGGGAAGATTATTTACATTGCAGAATAAATCTTTGCTTTACTTCTCCCCTTCTTTTAAGCATCCTCCTTTAATGTTCATTTTTCTTTGTTTTCACTGCTGTCATGAATGCTGACATAAGTGGGAATGCTATGCCAGGTAATGTCAGCATTGATTCAGATGTACACATCATTATCTCAAAATTTCCTTTTTCTTTAAAGATAAAACTTTGCAAATGAGCGATAACAACCTAAAGTTTTTCATTTACAAGGCCAAATGCCTTAATCTTACATTTGACTATTATATATTACAAATTGTGTTTATTATCTTAGCATACAACATAATAGAAATTGAGAAGGCACGTGTTCTATAAAAATTATGTAATTTGCTTTTTGAATATATATCTGTAACAAGGAAATCAGTGAAATTGTGATATCTTTTAAAACTGTCTATTTAACTCCTATCCAAAACCGTAATGGTTACATCTACCTATGGCTGCTTTCGGCTACTGTCAGTATACATATAGAATTTTTACATAAATAATCACTACATATGATTTGTATTCTTCATTTCTCACATGCTTTATCCTCATCTTTTTCATATCTGTACACTCTTGTAACTAAAAGATCTCTAAGTAGCAATGAGTAAATATACTTTGCAATTTTTTTCTGACATTGAAAGGTAATTTATCTGCTTATTTAATATATTTTATCATATCAGTACATGTACTTATGATATTTTATAAACATCTATAGAATATACCATACAACATATTCTTAATAAGTAAATAATTCTGTAGGAATCATTAGGAAAGATACAAAGATGGGCAATGTAATTCACCTACAATCTATATGGAAATGCAAGAAAAATAACTTGAAAGGTATGTTTGTGCCATTTGTTCTGTTTAGCTTACTTGCTCCTTCATTAAACTTTTGAGGTCATTTGCCAGGAACTTCCCTGTCCAGATGATATACTCTCTGAGGTCAGGGTCAACGTCTTATTCTTCCTTATGTTGCCAGTATTTAGCATTCTACACGGGAAATAGCAAGCACTCATTAAATGTAGGCTAATAAACAAATCACATCAAGATGCAACTAAATCTCTTGATGTTGCCTCTATTATGTTTTTTCTACTAGTTTTAAGTGTTATAATTGTTTGAGTACATGAGTTTTGTTACTTTTAGTTCATGTCAACCACATAAGAGAGTAATGAAGGATACAGACTCTAAACAGAATTTTAATATTGTGCGGTAAATGCCAAGATGGAAGCATAGACAGGGTCGTTATGGGAACATAGGGAAGGCACTTATCCCAGCCTAGGCATCTGAAGCTGTTTAGAAGCCTAAAGAGGAGTTAGGCAAATAAAGGGGACTACTTAAATACATGAGGTTTTATCTGGATACAGTATTCAAGTATTGCCTGACTATAAAGTATGAAGGGGGAATGGGTATCAGGGAGATCATAAGGGACATTGCGTGCTATTCTGAGCAGCTCAGTGGGAAGAGTTTGAACCAGGGAAGTGACACTTTGATTTATATATTTATGTAAATTTACTCTGACAGCAATGTGGAGTAATATTTCAGTGTACTGTCACTGAGGCAGAGACCTGTTGAAAGGTATTTCTGTAATCCAGGCTAGAAGACATGGGGCCTGTAAATACTGCCATGTTCACAGATTGGCCTGTTGGGCCAGAGAGATTACATCATTTTTCTACAATATAATGTGCTTTTATTTATACTTTTTTTCCTTCTTATTTTTTCTTTTTTAAATTTAAATTTATATACTTTTATTGTATCATATAATTTATATTTCATTGTATCATGAGTATTTTTGTTTTATGCCATCTTTTTAAATGTTTTTAATTGCTGTATAATGTTTCAGCTAGTGGATTGTGGTTTAAACATTCCTTTATGTTAGATGTGTTTTGATATTTAGAATTATTTCTTTATGATAAATTTCTAGAAATGAGATTATACATTTAAAGGGTGTGAATATCTTTAAAGTTCTTGGAATGTGTTACCACATTGCATTATGAAAAGGTTAAAGTTTATACCTTTACCAACAATATGAAAATATATTTTTATAACATTCTTGCAGGATTATTATTTTTAAAAATCCTTCTGATAATTGAGTAGGCAGATGACTTCTCATTTTAATTGGTGTTTCTTTTTGATGTTGAACATTTTTCTCTGTATTAAATTATTTCCTTTTTTCATTTTATATTCATTTGAATTTTTGTGTTTTCCTTATCAAATTGCTTCAACTATTTACATAGCAAAAATACTTCCTATCATGTTTACATTATATTTTCCCTATTTTGATTTTTGTATCTAGAGGCTGTTCATTTTTATATAATCTAATTTTTCTGGGTGTTTTGTAGCTCTGCACTTAGGATGCCCTTCTCGTTCCACATGGTTGGCAGGCATTTTTATTCTATGATTTGATTTTTTCTTAATTAATAATATATAGGGTGATATGAGGATTTAATTTTTTTCTTTTGCAAAATTATTAATCAGTTGAACAAACATTATTTGTTGAATAGTCCTTCACTTTCCTATAATGTGCTTTTAATATGGAATTGCCTATACTTTTGTTCTTATTCTTGAATCATTTAAATATATTTTCAGACCTTTTGAACCCACTAAAATTTTTTTCAATGTTGTTAGGAAGATCAGTTTTTTCTGGAACAAGATTTATAGCATTTTGAGGATAGAAAAAATGTCTAAGTCACATTTTATTTCTTTCACAAGAATTAAACTTTGTTACTTAATGACTGTTTAAATTTATCACAGTAAAACTTTTATTAACCCCTGTTAATGTGATTCATAGTGGGGTATCCTAGTTTAATTCTTTTTTTTCAGGATAAAACTACACTAATGCAGTGAAACTGCTCAGAGCAAGGAAACCCCTAGGATATGGGGACCTGCTGGACCTCTTTCAGGTGTGTGAAAGTGCGTCATTTGGTCTCATGGTTATATATTTTGGAAATACAATATTTATTTAACATACAGCATTACTCTGTTAAAGAGTTATACTTATTAAGGGGCCTAGGTGGAAAATGAACTTTTTTTTTCTTCTTCCCCAAAACCTATTTTTATATTTTAATGGAAACTGAAATAGTTTTGATGAAAAAGAATCAACCTTCCTGTTTTTTTTTTTTTTCCTGGAATGACTTACAAAATGGTTAAAGCAAGATGTTTTTATATTGCTGTACAGCCTTTTCCTTAATGTGATTTCTAAAATCTAAAACCATAGGAAGGTACTTATATAAAACTATACTTAATTAGCACATCATTAAAGTTATTGTAAAGACTGGCTATCTCTCAATTAGAAGAGCAAGATTAATTTCTGCTTCTTAGGACCACTTACACTTTTGAAAGAAGGAAAAAAAAATCAGTAATTTTTTCTTATGATTTTCCTTACTGAGTTGTGATTTAGATATGGTGGGTATATTTTTGTTTTTCAAACCATGCTTCAAAAGACTTACAGTAGATAAATTGATTTTATTATTTTGTTGATCATCTATTCTGGATAACATAGAAACTTCCTTTTCGACCATTGTATTTTCGTATGAATTGGGAGGAAAAAAAGTGGGAAGAGATGAGAGATAGGTGTTTGTTTTCTTTGAGTTACATTAAAATAAAAAAAATTTTGATTATTTTTATTGCTACTTTGTGTTTATTTCAGCTTGATGGACCTTGCTGTAACTGATATATATACAACATTTCACTATGGCTTGCCTTATTTAATTGATTTTAATATGCTTTTTCACTTTTTTACACCCCCCAAATTAGTATGCATCTTGCAGTTGATGGCATCTTAGAATCACTGTGGGACAGGTGATATTGTAGTTTTCTTTTCTAGTGTGTGCATGATCTTGTTCATAGTTCTCCATATTATTATCACATCAGTTTAGTTGAGTACATTGTTGATACCACATATGTTGAGTTTAATTGCTATTTAAAATGTCACCCTAGTTGTCAAAAACTTTCTGTTAACATCTTATGGTAAAATCAAAAAAGCACCAGAATCAAAACATTCAGAATGGGTATCATTGGCTTAGAAGAAAATCACAGAGACAGTAGTGAAATACTCTTTCAAGAAATGAGGACTCTCAGAGATAATAGTGAAATATCCAAGAAGTGGGGCATCCCAGTGCTCTTGATGACCAACAGGATGAAGTTGTGAAGAGAAATTCTCAGTGATTAGAAAGCATTGTGTTATAGTTTAATTGGCACAGACTTACTTTCTTTGTGATATTACAGGTATGTTTTAAAAGCATTAGCATCTTGGATTCTATGATGAAGTACATTTTGTTTTGTTTTTTATGAAAACAAGTTCCTTTTCTTTAATGTTTCTGAAGACTTCAGGCAGATAACTTTAAAGTGCAGATCATTGGTTTCTCTTTTAACTTCCCTTATCATCAGGGTACTGTTTACCATAAAGAGTGCCAGCATAATGTCATAGGAAGAATAGTGAACCAGGAGTAGAAGATATATGGTATTTTTAAATTCTGGCTTTACCACTTACTATGTCTCTTGGGCCAAATCATGCCCTGTAAACTCTATAAGATTGTGATGCTCAAAAGAAAAACACATGTTAACATCATAAAAATTATAAATACAACTTGTTACTATTGGAAGCTTTTTAATTTGCCTGAGTAACATTTAATAACAAGGAGTGTTAAGCAGGGATAGGGGTAGCCTCATACATCAATGATTCTGGTGGGACCGAATATGATAGGATATTTAATCACTTTATAGTGAGCTTTATGATCATCTTTTAATCCTTCATATTAATGTTTTGAGACATTGTGATGGAAAATGTATGTCTCCAGGTTTGAATCAAAACCTTTATCTATGCTGAAATTCTGGTATCTAAAAATAAAAAAAAAAAAAACCTTTATGCACAGAAAAGCAAGGGAATTAGGAGGGGAAGCCCTTTTGGAAACACCATTCTTTGCCACTCATATTTGACATCTTAGCTGTGCCAAATCAGTAATTTATACGTGCATACTGAGGGACTTTGCAGAGCATGCTGTAGGAAATTATAGTCTTAATTTAACATACCATAAAGAGAGCTTTGGGAGAAGAAAGGTAGGGATTTAAATGATAAAATTAATGTTAGCACACTGGTTTTACTTTCTCTCAATTTCTTCTGAAAAACATTTTAACATTTAGATTTATATGTCCTTATTACATGTGTTGCCTCAAAAAATAACTAGTGGAGTTAGAACCTTTGAAAACAAATATCACTCAGAAGTTAATGGTCTCTTAATTTGGAATTTCATATTATTTATTCAAATTCCCTGAGGATGACTAACCAGTCTTATTCATCTTTATGTAACCTTTCAGTGTGTGTTGATTTAATTTCATTTTGTAAATTTAATTATGTATAATTTAATTTGTGCATTTTCTAACCTCTTACATTTTAGTTGGCACTTTCAACTTTTGAGAGAGTTGGTTTGGTAGAAGGAGTTAAAGTTTGGAATTATAGCAGGTGCATCCAATTAATTTAAAGTACCATTTCAGTAATAATAGGAGTAATGTTATTGTTTTTAATGAGGTGTGTTTATTTCTTGGAAAAGAAATTAATATTCTAAATATTCATGTACAAGTGTGAAGGCAATGGTGGGCATACTATTTTTAGTGACTCTGCTCTAGAGTATGAATTTTTATTTATGGTTTCCTTCCTGTACTATATGAAGAAATAGAGTGCTTCTCTGAGGTGGGACAAAACTTCTGAGAATCCATATATATACTAAAAGAGTTTATAACAGAAGATGGAAAAGAACCAAAGGACAGAGTGTTAGGAGAAAGGCACAGGAAAGCAGTAGTTAAGGGGTATAGTTTAGATATAGAGTCTGCAGTGTTTATCTGACACCTGATTTTTATTTTGGTGTTTATTTTATGTAAAGTGGTTTTTATTAAGATTATCACTACTCGTTGTAATTATATAAAAGAAAGTATTCCTAACTATAAATTAGATGTAATAATTTATTTTGTATGTGTTCTAAATAAAGCATTGAAAGACAACAGTTCAGAGGTTGTACAGCCTTTTCTAATGGGTTGTGGAACCAAGGAACCGAAGATCACTCAGCTCTGTTTGGCTGCTATTCAGAGACTCATGTCACATGAAGTCGTGTCTGAGGTAATATGACGATTTTATTTGAATTGCATCTGGGAGTCAAATTAATAGTTTTCATAAGGGAAGAATGAAACATAAGTGATGTTTAAGACAATTTTATGAATGGCAATGTGCTTGGAGAAAAGGACTTAATTTTTAAATATTGCCAAATTGTCTGCTGTTTAAACACTCATAAATAATGAATAAAGATGAAATGCATTTTGTCAAGTCATTTGTAATCTAAGAAGTCACCATTCAGTAATGTAGGTGACAATTTTGAGAATCAAGCAACTTCTCAATATTGAATAGTTATTTAAGGTAATTCATAAATTTCTAGAAAGGAGGGAAAATAATGACTGTTTCCTAGATTATCTAAAGTGATAATTTGTTCATTAAGTGTATTTTTTTCTAACCTTATGATGATAAAACAAAAAATATTTCATAACTGTGAATCTGCATCTTACTCTCAAATGTAATGGTGTTAATCTTAATTTTGTACTCTATAAGAATAGAAATGGCATTTGCCCTTAGTATAGCATCCTAAACAATATCAGATTAAATTGAGTGTACAAATGTGTTGTTAATTTGCATTGCATTTTGTTTTTTCTATAACTATAGATAAAGTAATGTATAAGAAACAGCAGACTCATAATTTGTGTATGTCCATATTATTGATGTCCAAATGAAATATATCCATATTATTATGGAAATGAGCTTTGATTTTGACTAGGTATTTCAGAACTGCATGCTGCTATTTGTTTATATTACACTAGGATATCACATTTTAAAGAAATTTACTTTTGTGAGGAGATATTAATTGTTAAATCCCAAATTAGCTGAGAGATGTGTTTGGATCTATAGATCTAAAAATATGGTTTTTGTTATTGTGATAAAGAAATCCTCTCCAAGTGAGGTAAGGTTTGTTTATCTTTTCTTATTTAAGGACAAAACACCTATATTTTATTTGTTGGTAATAACTAAAATAATTATTTTACAGACTGCAGCTGGAAATATAATTAACATGCTTTGGCAGCTAATGGAAAATAGTCTTGAAGAACTTAAGCTACTTCAAACAGTTCTAGTTCTTTTAACAACCAATACAGTAGTTCATGATGAGGCACTTTCTAAGGTAGGAAACCTATTTGCCAGAGTTCATGAATGGTTTGAGACAGTATTTGAATAAGTTGGCTGAAAGAGAAAAGCCTCATGCAGATTGAATTTCCCTGTAACGGTAGTGATTGACATTGCATGTTAATAACCGTCAGTGCCTTATTTTCTCCAGATTAGGAGAAAATCAGGTTAGGATGCTTAAGAAAAGCCCCTTTGATAAAACTAACAGGCTTAGTTATGAATAGGAAATGGAAAAAAGGAGAGAAAAGTAGTGGAAGAATAGGAATAGAGAAAGATGGAAGGGGAAAAAGGTGTTGTGAGATATTGCCTTGGGTATTTGAGATTCCCTGTGATAGCTTGCCCTACCCCCTTTTAAAAATAATTTCACATGTATACCAGGCAGTTCAAATTTGTCTCCTAAGTGCTTTTTTCTGCTGCAACAAGGGGTCTAGTAGTCATTTGTGGTGTATGAATCATGCTTTGTAAACCTGTCTTGCTCTTGCTCTATAATCCTATCTTGCTCCCCTTCAATAAACTTCACCTCATGCTTGCCTTACTTTGGTGCGTCTGGTCATTTTTTGGCTATGAGCACTCTAAGAACTGACATTCCAGACTAAAACCTGATGCCTACACTCCAGAAATATTCAACTTGACTCCTTTCTGTTTAGGGGCCTTCACATATTCTCTTCCCTCTGCCTGTAATCATCTAACCCCATCTCCACCCACTTCACCAGACTAACTCCTGCTCTTCTGTCCAGTATCAACTCCCACATCACTTCCTCTAGGAGGCCTTCTCTGACCCCCCAAATCAGAGATAGGAGCACTTCCTGTGTGTTCCCAGAAAACCTGGCATTGCCCATTTCAGAGTCCCTATTGCTCTAGAATGCATTTTCCTATTATATTGGCTCTTTCCCATCAGTCCACAAACCCCATTAGCTATCAAATTATTCTGATACTTATACTTAAAACTTTATAAAAGGTTATCATTTGACCTAAAGAAATAAAAACTGATTACAGGATTTATTTTAGTATGTTAGTTAATTTAGAAATGAAATATTTTGGGATGAAAAATTAAGATAATAAGGAATAGAATCTAAATTACCATTATGTTTTTTCCCAAGATGACTTTTTTAAAAACTACAAAACTTTTAAAAGAACACATAGGAGAAAATCTTCATGATATTGGAGTAGGCAAAGATTTCTTAGAGCACAAAATTCATGAATCATAAAAGAAGCCACAAGATGGAGGAAATAGTCGCAAATATATGACAAAAGACTTTGGACTATATAATGAAATCTAACCATTCATAACACAAACAATAAAAAATGGACAGATGATTTCAATAGACTCTGTACAAAATAAGATATTCAAATGAGTGACAAACACATGAAAAGAGGCTGAATATTATTACTTATCAGGGAAATGCAAATTAAAACCACAAGGAAATATCATTACATGTCCATTAGAGTAGTTAAAATTTTAAAAAACTGACCATATCAAATGTTGTTGAGGATGTGGGATAGTTCTGAACTCACACATACTGCTGGCAGGAATATAAAATTGTAAAACTGCTTTAGGAAACTGGCAGTTTCTTAAAAAGTTAAACCTATTCTTACCACATGACCCAGTCATTTCACTCATAGTTATTTACCCAAGGTAAATGAAAATGTATGTCCTCACAGAGACTTGTGTATAAACATTCACAGCAGCTTTTTTTTAACAATAGCCAAAAACTAGAAACTACCCAAATGTCTATCAGCAGGTGAGTGGATAAGCAGAATGTGATTTACGCACACCATGGAATACTACTCAGTAATAAAAAGGTACAGACCACTGTTTCACAGAACAACATGGTGAATTTCACAAATAGCATTCTAGGTGAAAGAGCCAGACACAAAAGAGCTCTTACTGAATGAATCCATTTATATAAATTCGTGGAAAATGCCAGCTAATCTGCAGTGAAAAGAACAGGCCATTGCCTGGGGCCAAGGATGGAAGGAGAGATTGAATGGCAAAAGAGCACAAGGAAAATATTGGGGTAATGGAAATATTCTGTATCTCATTTGTGGCCATACTTTCACAGGCCTATGTATTTGTCAGAACTCATCAAATTATGTATATACTTTTAAGGAATACAATTTATTGCATATAAATGACCCCTTTTAAAAACATTGTAATTTTGTTTATATGCTTAGCAAATTTATATAGTATTTCTCCAAATGATTTAGTGATACAAGCTTTCAGTACTTTTTCCAAAGCAAGTCATTCTGGGGAAATAAAAACATTACCCATTTTTATATACATGTTAAAATAACCAAATTTTAAAAGCTACATTTCACATTACTTTAGCTAATCTTATGTGGTTGTGTATTTACCAAGAACTTGTTATTTAAGAATCTGAGGATTTTTATAGTTTTATTATATAAAAGGGTGAGACTTTTTTATATGTGTGATTGAAACAACCAAACATAAATTATTAAATTTGGGATTACATCTGATAAAATAGAGATAATGGCCTTGATCTTCAATCTTAATTCACACTAAATGAAAATTGTTTCTTTAGGCAATTGTTCTTTGTTTTCGACTACACTTCACAAAAGATAATATTACAAATAATACAGCTGCTGCTACAGTGCGACAAGTTGTTACCGTTGTTTTTGAGAGGATGGTTGCTGAAGATGAACGACACAGAGGTAAAGTGATAAAGATTCCCTTTGATTGTGGGTGTTTCTTACATGCATGTTTCCATTTTTATTAATTTTCAATCTTTGCCCTGTGAATTTAGGATACCTAAAACTAGAATACTTTAAAAAATATATTTTAACATTATTATATTAATAATGGCAATTTAAGAAATAAATCCCTCAAAATTTTATCACCTTTTTATCACAATTTTATCTTTTAAAGAGTAGACTTCTCATTTTCCATGTTTATTTCTAATGTATGCATAATTTTATATTGAAGATGATAATTTCACATTTTAAACCAAATATTGTAGTATGAGGTTTTTTTTAGCCAAGCATTACATTCTGTGAGTTCATCTTGTTATTCTTTAATCTTCATAATTTAAATTTTAATGGTGGAATTTTGTGTGTTCTGTAATTTAATGAACTAATCTCCTATTGGACGTTTATATTGTGGTTGATATTTTAGAACTTTTGTGTCTTCCTACGTATATTGTTTCCACCATTTGAATTATTTCTTTAGGATAAATTTTCAAGAGTGGGCTTTCCTCATGTGAATTTTGTCTGTGTCTATTAACATGTGTTAATCAGGAATACTTATATAAGTATTTATTTATTTTTTTTTTTTTTTGAGACAGAGTCTTGCTTTGTTGCCCAGGCTAGAGTGAGTGCTGTGGCATCAGCCTAGCTCACAGCAACCTCAAATTCCTGGGCTCAAGTGATCCTTCTGCCTCAGCCTCCCGAGTAGCTGAGACTACAGGCATGCACCACCATGCCCGGCTAAGTTTTTCTATATATATTAGTTGGCCAATTAATTTCTTTCTATTTATAGTAGAGACGGGGTCTTGCTCTTGCTCAGGGTGGTTTAGAACTCCTGACCTTGAGCAATCCGCCTGCCTCGGCCTCCCAGAGTGCTAGGATTACAGGCGTGAGCCACCGCGCTCGGCCTTATATAAGTATTCATATATATATTTATATACACATAATCTTTATATAACATAAAGATTAATTTTTAGATGTTTTTATCAAATACCTTTGTTAGAATTTTTAAAATCTTTTTCTTTGTGATTTTAAAACACATCCTAAAAACAGAAACATATCCTTCCAGAGAGCTGACAGATACTCCCTGTTTGTTATAATTTCTATAATTTGATAACTTTTAACTATAGAAATTATGAGTTTTTAGGCCAGGCGTGGTGGCTCACACCTGTTAGCACTCTGGGAGGCCGAGGCAGGCGGATTGCTTGAGGTCAGGAGTTTGAAACCAGCCTGAGCAAGAGCGAGACCCCGTCTCTACTATAAATAGAAAGAAATTAATTGGCCAACTAATATATATAGAAAAAATTAGCCGTGCATGGTGGCGCATGCCTGTAGTCCCAGCTACTCGGGTAGCTGAGGCAGCAGGATTGCTTGAACCCAGGAGTTTGAGGTTGCTGTGAGCTAGGCTGATGCCACGGCACTCACTCTAGCCTGGGCAACAAAGCAAGACTCTGTCTCAAAAAAAAAAAAAGAATTAGAAATTATGAATTTTTTCATTGGGTGAAAAGTAAAATTTTCTGGATGATCTGTTGAAAAGATCACAAAGTCTTGTAGTTACAAGCAGCCTATCTGCGTTATATAGTCAAGAAACAAAAGATTAAACTATTTCTCCCCTTGCATACTTTATCTTTTTTACTTAGCACCTGATATTACAATATCTTTCATTTGATGTTCTTATGGCAATATTAGTTTAAAAAATGGCAATACTAATAAGTAATAGTAATTTTGCCTCTCTGATAATTACTTAATGTTCTTGAAATCAACAATTGGTCAGATTTTTGTCATTCAGTTTCAGGCATTCTCCACTGGTTGATGTTTTTAGAATATTTCTACCAACTTTGGCATATTGATTTTTCTGTATTTTTCTTTGGGGAAAAATGCAGGTAGAATTCTAGTAGTTTTAAATGTTAAGAAATTAATCTTATAGTGTACTACATTTGGTTAAAATATTCAAAGTCATATTATATATATAAAAAAAGTGCAATTCTCCAGTTTGAATGTTTTATACATTCACATTGTAATTCGCAGTATAATTCCCATACTGGTATTAGCTGTGTCTCTAGAAATTAATATGCTATTTAATACTTTTAATAGGGTAGAAATACTTAAAACTTCTTTCTTTTCAAGTAGTCATTAAGTCAACATTTATTCAGAACAGGCTGTATCTTTTTATTAGTAGTTAAAGAAATTCAGAGGTTGTGCATGGTGACTCACACCTGTAATCCCAGTGCTTTGGAAGGCTGAGGTGGAGGAATCACTTGAGCCCAGGAGTTCCAGACCAGTCTGGGCAACATAGTGAGACCCTTTTTCTATAAAAAGTAAGAAAAAATAGCTGGGCGTGGTTGTGCATGCCTGTAGTACTGGCTACTTGGAAGGCTGAGGTGGAAGGATCACTTGAACCCAGGAATTGAAGGCTTCAGTGAGCTATGATTCTGCCCCTGCACTCCAGCCTGGGTGACAGAGGAAACTCTGTCTCAAAAAAAATTAAAAATAAAAAAATGCTGAATTTGGAAATGCCATTCTACCTGACTCTTAGCTAGTGCATACCTGAAACTGACATAGTAATAGTGGCAGATCAGGCAGTAATTCTCTTGATGATAGTGAGATGGAATAGGAATTAACCGTATGGTAAACTTTTATAAGTTGTTTGATATTTAAAGGTACATTCAAAGATCATATGCATTTCAAATCCATGAAATAAAGGGGCTGAAGAATGGGAGATTAGGAAAATCAAATGCATGGACAAAGATAGTAAGCTTATTATAGTGAATGTAAGATAGTGAAGAATGATTTTTATGGCATTTTGTATAAAAATGTATCCCCATATTTTTTCATTTTGGAGGCATAGTTCTGAAATTATAATTAAAGTTTATTATGTAAATAAGTATTTTAAACATGCCTTTTAAACAGAATATATGATTTATTGAATAAAGGCCATTATGAACTCATAAAATCCATCCTATTTTGATTGCAGATATTATAGAACAACCAGTACTGGTCCAAGGAAATAGTAACAGAAGATCTGTCAGTACCCTCAAACCTTGTGCTAAGGATGCATATATGCTTTTTCAGGTATTTCAGTTGATAAAAGTAATTTTTATTATAGAATATAGTTTTGTGTGAATTTTTGATTTTGGAATTTTATGTCTGATTAAATTTTTAATGTGAAATTTTTAAAAATATGCCAAAAATAGTATTAAAATAGTTCTAATACATTAAAGAGCAATTTCCACATTCACTATATAGGTAATTAACATAATAAATATTAATACTCACTTTAAGGAAATAAAATGAATTAAATCTAGAACTAGAAAACATGTATATTAGGGATGACAAATTATAAAAAATTTTTAACAAGGAAAATTTAAGTAATAAACTTGTGGTTTACATAATATAATTTGATACACGAATAACCTGGTTTTTATATTACTTGTCATGAATAAATCATTTTAATTAAAGTAAGATTAATCTGTACTGAAAATTTTATCAATTTGGATTAAGAGATTATTTTTTCATTAAGAGAAAGTTACATTAATCATTTATCTCTCTACTCTTATGTATATTGTCAAGTTATATGATTGTTTAAAAGTTTACTTTAATTAATATATCAAGTACACAATTTGTCAAAATTTGAATTACCAATGCTTGGTTTCTGAGGAGCAAAAACAACTATTATATGAGAAGAGAAAGGTTTTTCATTTTTTTAGGTTTTGTGACCTGTGAATTTTGAAAAGCACACTTAATTCTAGCACATGAAATTGTTTGATTTGTTTTTCCAGGACCTGTGTCAGTTGGTTAATGCTGATGCCCCTTACTGGCTAGTAGGCATGACAGAAATGACTCGAACATTTGGCCTTGAATTACTTGAGTCAGTCTTGAATGATTTTCCACAAGTCTTCTTACAAGTAAGCCATTTATAGTATCTTGTGACAAAATTAATTTTCTTTACAGATTTTTTAAAGCAA
The DNA here is from genome assembly GCF_040939455.1 of Microcebus murinus. Taxonomy (NCBI): domain Eukaryota; kingdom Metazoa; phylum Chordata; class Mammalia; order Primates; family Cheirogaleidae; genus Microcebus; species Microcebus murinus. The sequence continues at coordinate 65,820,789 of NC_134113.1, forward strand.
CATGCATTTTTTCCCACATTATAAGATGCAAAGAATGATAGCCTCAGACTTTAGACATAAGACAATTTAGGGTTATTTTACTTCTTTTAGTGCCCTAGTATTTTAAAATTTTAACATTAGAAGAAATCTCTAGACACTATTTAGTCAGACATTTCCCAGCCTATGAGTCTATGTAGGAAATGTGGTATTTGAGCTATTTTTATGATATTTAAAAGCTTAAAGAAAGTATTGATTTTTTACTTGTTTATGTATAGCTTGTTTTTACTTGTTTATATATAGTGTTTTTAGATAACTTAAATGAAAAAAACTAAGGTCTAAAATTAATTTCAGTGACTTCTGCAGGATTCTTTAGATATTAGCAGTTCTTGAACTATAATTTACGTCTTTAATCTACTCATTTAGCTTCTTCTCTACTTTGCTGCCTTCCTGGGTAATCCACTTTATCCTTTGCTCTTACCTACAAAATGAGTGAATAAGTATATATTCACTCATTCACAATAGTATAAGATCTTTTAGCCCAGGATTTGGAAATAATATTATTTTTATTTTTATTTTTATTTTATTTTATTTTTTTTTTTGAGACAGAGTCTCACTTTGTTGCTCAGGCTAGAGTGAGTGCCGTGGCGTCAGCCTAGCTCACAGCAACCTCAAACTCCTGGGCTCAAGCAATCCTCCTGCCTCAGCCTCCCAAGTAGCTGGGACTACAGGCATGTGCCACCATGCCCGGCTAATTTTTTTTTTTCCTATATATGTATTAGTTGGCCAATTAATTTCTTTCTATTTATAGTAGAGACGGGGTCTCGCTCTTGCTCAGGCTGGTTTCGAACTCCTGACCTCGAGCAATCCGCCCGCCTCGGCCTCCCAGAGTGCTAGGATTACAGGCGTGAGCCACAGCGCCCGGCCTGGAAATAATATTATTTTTATATGGTCCATAATTTTTGCTATGTATTAGGCAATTGTTAAATGCTTTTGGTGATAGTGAACAATATTTACTCATCATTCCCTTTCTTATAGTATAATATGAATAAGCAGTATTTAGATACATCTTATATAAAATGATAGTCGTAATAGCTACGACTTTTGACTGTCTTCTACAAGCTATGTGCCAGATTCCTTACATATTATATTCTCTGTAATATTCCCAAATGCCTGAGAAGTACCAGTTATTCCTATTTTACTTATGAAGCAACTATGACTTACAGAGGGTTAAGTAATTTGTTCAAGGTTTCATGGGTTGTAAGTGGTGGATTTGGGGTTTGAATTCATGTTGATCCAAAGTAGTCTCTCCTTTTTGCCTCTTCTTCCTTCATACCTCACATCCTAACCCTCACCTTCAAGGTATATCCAGGGTCCAATCACTTCTTACCACTCTACTACTGTTATCCTAGTCTAAGCCATCATCACCTCATACTTGAATTATTGTCTTAGCTTCCTAATGGTCTCCATGCATATACATTTGCCCTATCCTGATATAGTCACTTGTCACACCACATCTAGAGTAGTCTTTTAACACAAGTCATATCTTTTCAGTCCTTTGTGAAAGTGCTTCAGTTGATATCCTCTTTACCTGAATAAAAGATGAAGTACTTATTATGGTCTGTGGAACTTTTCATGACTTAGTCCTCAGTATTCCTTGATTTTATCTCTTTCCACTCTTCCCTTTGCCCTCACCCTTTCTTATTTCTTATTTCTTAAATGCCCTAAGCAGACAGACTCCTGCCTCAGAGTTTTTGTATTAATACTTACTATTTCCTGGGCCTGGAGTAGTTTTCTCTGATACCATGTGCTGTCTTACTTCTTTGAGGTGTTTGCTTAATGGCCAGCTTAACAGACAAATCTTCCCCAACCACTTTGTGCAAAATGACAACCTTTTTTCATGCCAGCACCCTTACCATTCTTACTCCTCTTTATTGGTTGATTTTTTAAAAAACCATCAAGTCCTGGAGATTCTCCCTCTTCCTTCCTTTCTTCCTTCCCTTCTCTCCTCCCTCCCTTCTTTCTTTTCTTTCTTTCCCCTTCCCATCCCCTTCTTTCTCCTCCCCTCTCCTCCCTTCCCCTTCTTTTCTTTTTTCTTTTCTCTTACCTTTCTTTTCTTTCTTTTTCTTCATTTTTAAATTTTTTTGCAGAGGTGACATCTCACTATGTTGCCCAGGCTGGTCTAAAACTCCTGGCCTCAAGCGGTCCTCTCGCTTCAGCCTTCCAAAGTGTTGGGATTACAGCTGTGAGCCACCATGCTCAGCCACCCCTTTTTATTTTTCTTTATAGCACTCATCACCTCCTGACATAGACACACACACACACATACATCTCTAATTTTATTTTCTCTCTTCCTCTTCAAGATTGAGGCAGGGACTTAGTTCACTATTGTGCAGGTACCTTTAGTAATAGTATAGTGCTTAGCAGATAGCAGGTGTTTGATTCGAATGAATGAATGAATTGTTTAATGAATTTGAATTAAAAATTTCTATATTTGGATTATGTTTTCTGACTTTGTAGGAAAAGATTTGAAAAAGTTTTTCCAAATTTATTGTAACCACAAAATTTCTACTTTACTTTATTCTTCCTGCTGTGATGTAATGGGAGGGGGCAAGGAAGAATTATTCTGTGTAAGAGCCTAGAATTCAGTCCTGAAAAATTTTCTTCTAGAGGTAAATATTTTTTTAACACATTCAACCAAAATTTACCAGTCACTCAAAATATGCCAGTCTATATGTTTCATGCTAAGTATACAGAAGTTAAATAAGTCTGTAAAATCCTTGCCTTTATGGCACTTACAAGTGGAAGAAAGATATTAACTGAATTGATCAGATATGTTGAGTGCTGTGAAGGAAAAGTTAAAATGCGCTATGGAAATGAATAATGTGGTTACCAAATCTGGTGGAGTGTTGGTGATAAATCAGGGATATGCTTTAGCTTATACATGAAGAGTAAAGCATAGTTAGGAGATACAGGTAGAATAGGAAAGAATACTCCATACACAGGGAATTCCAAGAGCAGTGACCCTGACAAAGGATCAGTGCCTGGCACATATTAAGCAGTTAGCAAGTAATTGCTGAATAAATCAATGATATATCATAGTGAGTGATAAAAGATGAAAAAGGCAGTCCCAAAGGTGACTTCTAGCTTTCTGGCTTGAGCAGTGAACCATTTGCTAAGATGGAATACTTTATGCTAGAAGTTTTATTACAAAGGATAGATTATTCAGTTTCATAATACTCATTTTGAGGTATCTGTGAGATACAAAATGTTAGTGGGACTTATACATCTTGAGGTTTTGGGCTGAAGTTATAAATTTAAATGTTCCTGGCATATGGTTTTTAATTAAAGATATGGGAGTGAGTGAAATAACCTATGGTGAGAGCATAGAGTAGAAAGCAAAGGCCTGGTTTTCTGGAGCTCTGAGGAGCTTCAGCATTAGAATTGTTGAGCAAAAGAGGATGAGCATGCATGAGAGACTGAGAACACAAGGCCAGAAAGGCAGGAACAAAGTGAGGGGGTATGACATGAGAGACAAAAGCAAAGAAAGTTTCAAGATGAACCAAGTAATCATTTATTGTCCAGTGCTTCAAAGAGATCTGTCAAAATGAATACTGGAAAGGCAAAGTTTGCTTTGGCCACAGAGATCATAATGACTATAATGAGAATTGGAGTTGGAGTGGTGGTGGTGGAGAAAAGCCAACTGTAGTGGAGTTGAGAAGTGAGGGAGAAATAGTGAATAGATAAAACTTTCAGAGTTGTTTATATATTTATGTATTAACCAATATATAAAATAATTATTTTTGTGAAGTGTGAAAATGGATTTAACTATACTTTTCACTTTGGCAGTCAAAGAAATTAACTGTAGATGTGAGAGTAGAATTTCAAATCACTTAACTCTTTAAGATCTCATTTTGGAGGGAAGAATTAAAAAGTACATTAAAACACATAGAAAAGTATGGAAGGATATACATCTGGGAAGTTAACAGTGACTAACCAGCTTATCTTCAGATAAGATGAGGCAAGACTTTTTATCTTTTTATTTATCTGTATTTTCTGATTTTTTTCTTGAATGAATCTGATTTGATTAAAGATACTTTAAAAAATTTTTGTGATTCTGAGCTGCTAAAGTGCTCTGTGCCTTAAGTTTCCTTTTCTGTAATATTAAAGGATTAGATTGGATGATTTTTATGATTCTTTGTTTATGGCTTCAATGAAATTTGGATGATTAAAATAACAAAATAAGATATATATGAGCTTAGTCATTAAATATAGAGTAGGCATAAAGTGGGGCTACTTTTGGCTTATGTAAGCAGGTTAAAGAAGATTTTTGCATAATATGCCATGACTATAAGTAAAATTTAAGAATTCTTTGTAAGATTCCCTAGACTTGTGAACTAATTATATTTGTTTGTCATTGCATATTTTATCCACTCACTGTGTTCTGTTCAAGCAATTCAAGCAGAACAAAATTTTAAGTTAACTATTAAGTTTTCTCTGTATGAATGGAATTGTTCTTTGCAGAATAAAATCAGTGAATTATATAACTTATACTTCATTAATCGAGTGTTCTCAGCTGTCTGTTTTAAATTCTTTATTTGTTTGAATTTGTGTAATCTATTTTCTTTCTTCTTTTCCTTACGTTTTTAATTATCATTATCATTGTTACGTTTTTAATTATTATTGTTATATAGTTATTTAATTATCATTGTTATCAACTTAAAGTTCCTAGTAATAAGCACTAATTACTGTCCTCTAAAATCATTAAGTGTTCTTTTTAAATTGATATCATTTTAAAAACTTCTTGTAGTATTGGTTATTTTGGTCTGAGATCCTCTGAGCACAATGCAAATTTCAAAATCATGTTTAAACTGTAAAATAATAAAATATATAAACTTATAAACTATAAATTATTGATTCTAATTATTAATAAGTTATTTTTTAGTAAGACTGTGTTTTAGAAATATTAAGTACAAACTAAGTTAATTCTTTTTTTCCTTTTCCTTTTCTCTGTAAATAGCACCAAGAATTTAGTTTCCTCCTCAAAGAAAGGGTATGTCCTCTTGTGATAAAGCTCTTTTCTCCAAATATAAAATTCAGACAAGGTTCCAGCACTTCATCTTCTCCAGCACCAGTTGAAAAACCATATTTTCCTATTTGCATGCGCTTGCTAAGAGTAGTATCTGTTCTGATTAAGCAGTTTTACAGTCTTTTGGTAAGTGCTAATTTCTACACATTTGTGTCTATAATTGCATGTTGTACTCTTTTTAGAAAGTGATCTATTATAGTGTGCTTAGTTTTTTCAATTCAGTTCAGAATTTTGATTACCTACCTACCTACCTTTACCTTTAGATACTGTAAAGGTTCATTCTGTCCTTTCTTTAATCTTGCTTATGTAGTATTTATAATGTAATGTCAAGGACAGTTACAGCCTGTTATCTGAAGCAGAATAGGAATTACAGTTTAGGAATTGAGTTTCTTAGCGAATTGTCCATATCTCACTTGAATGGTAATTAAAATTATAGTATCTTCAGTTTGTCCTGCCTTCATTTATACTGTTTGATATATCTTAACAAATTAAAGCAAAGACATTAATTTAGTGAAATCTAGGATTAGAAATCAATTCTTTTTTCTTTTCTTTTTTTTTAATAGAAATCAATTCTTTTGATTTCCAGTCTAATGTTGTATCTATTTTGTATACATTTATGAATGCGGAATAGGTTGTGATATACCTGATCATAATTCTCATGTAATGGTTTAGTCTTAAACATTCAAATAATATTTCTCAGAGAAAATGGTACATTATATTTCTTTTAATTTTGTGTTAAGTCAGATTCAGCATTGTATAATTTTTTAGCATTTATAACCTTATTTATAATTAATTAAAAAGACAACATAATAATATTAGGGGACTTCAATACTCCACTTTCAATAATGGGTAGAACAACCAAACATAAGATTAATAAGGAAACAGAAGACTTGAACACTGCCAGTTGGACCTAACAAACATACAGAACACTCCACTAAGCATCAGCAGAATACACATTCTTTTAAAGTGCACATGAAACATTCTCCAGTATAGACCACATGTTAGGCCACAAAACAAGTCTTAACAAATTTAAGAAGATTAAAATCACCCCAATTATGTTTTCTGACCACAGTGGAATGAAACCAGAAATCAATAGCAGAAGGAAAATGGGAAAAGTCATAAGATGTGGAAATTAAACAACACACTCATAACCAGTGGGTCAAAGAAGAAATCACAAGGGAAATTGGATGGAGATATCTTGAGACAAATGAAAACAAAAATACAACATACCAAAACATATGGGCTGCAGCAAAAGCAGTATTAAGAGCAAAGTTTATAGTGATAAATACCTACATTAAAAAAGAAGAAAAAAGGTCTGAAATCAACAACGTAACTATATACCTCAAAGAACTAGAAAAAGATGAACAAACTAAACCCAAAGGTGGCAGAAGGAAGGAAATAATAAAGATTACAGGCGGGGCGCAGTGGCTCATGCTTCTAATCCTAGCACTCCGGGAGGCCGAGGTGGGCGGATTGCTCAAGGTCAGGAGTTCAAAACCAGCCTGAGCGAGACCCTGTCTCTACTAAAAAAAAATAGAAATTAATTGGCCAACTAATATATATATATATTATATTATATATAAATAAATAAATGAATAAATTAGCTGGGCATGGTGGCGCGTGCCTTAGTCCCAGCTACTCAGGAGGCTGAGGCAGTAGGATTGCTTGAGCCCAGGAGTTTGAGGTTGCTGTGAGCTAGGCTGACGCCACAGCACTCATTCTAGCCTGGGCAACAAAGTGAGACTCTGTCTCAAAAATAAATAAATAAATAAAAAATAAATAAAGATTACAGTATAAATAAATGAAATGGAGAACAGAAAAACAATAAAGTCAATAAAACTAAGAGTTGATTTTTTTGAAAAGATTAACACAATTCATAATCCCTAACTTAGATTAAAAAGAGAGAAGGATTAGATTGAATGATTCATTCTTTGGTTATAACTTCAAGGAAATTTGGATGATTAAAGCAACAAAATAAAATATATTTGAGCTTAGTTATTAAATACTGACTAGGCCATAAAGTGGAACTACTCTTGGCTTATAGAGGCAGGCAACAACTGTTGCCACAGAAATAAATAAAAAACGGTGATAAAAGACTACTAAGAACAATTATATGCCAACAAATTAGATAACCTGGAAGAAATGATTAAATTCTTAGAAACATACAACTTACCAAGACTGAATCACAATAAAAAATTTAAACAGATCTATAACTAGTAAGGAGAGTGAATCAATAATCAAAAACCTTCCAACAAAGAAAAGCCCAGGACCAGATGTCTTCACTGGAGAGTTCTACAAAACATTGAAAGAAGAATTAACATCAGTCCTTCTCAAACTGCAAAGAATTGAAGAGGAGAGAACACTTCCAAACTCATTTTATGAGTTCAGCATTACCCTGATACCAAAGCCAAAGATACTACAAGAAAACTACAGATCAATATCCCTGATGAATATTTATGCAAAAAGTTTCAAGAAAATACAAAGTAGGCCGGGCATGCTGGCTTATGCCTGTTATCCTAGCACTCTGAGAAGCCGACGCAGGAGGATTGCTCAAGGTCAGGAGTTTGAGTCCAGCCTGACCAAGAGAGAGACCCCGTCTTTACTAAAAATAGAAAGAAATTAATTGGCCAACTGAAAATATATAGAAAAAATTAGCTGGCATGGTGGCGCATGCCTGTAGTCTCAGCTACTCAGGAGGCTCAGGCAGTAGGATTGCTTGAGCCCAGGAGTTTGAGGTTACTGTGAGCTAGGCTGACACCACAGGACTGTAGCCTGGGCAACAAAATGCGACTCTGTCTCAAAAAAAAAAAAAAGAAAGAAAAAAAGGCTACATAGCTGTTCTCATCCACAGAGTTGCTGGATGAAGAGGCTGCGCCATCTGATTTCTGACCTAGTTGTTTTAAACTGAACAATATCATGTTAAGAACAGTACACACCTCTGCCTTACGACTTTCAAAATCTTAAGTAGTCTAAGGATAAGATGGTTTTTAGTTCTCCCTCCTATCATGAAAGCTACTTTTAAACATCCAGTTAAAGATAATGAAAGGCATTAGAAAATACCAATAGGTAAGCCTTTGGGCTAAAATCCTGAGGGCTACTATATTTCCCAAATTCCTTGTCCCACATTATGGCTCACTCATTTTGAGGCACCCCCAGCTAAACATCCAATAACCTGCTGCATCTCCTATGGAACCAAGGATCAATTTGGCTTATTATTCATGAGATCAGCTTAATTCTTACCGCCCAGAGGTCCTGCTGTGTCCTCAAGTAATAAATAAAAGAAACAGTTCACTTACCTTTGAATAAACTGGTTAGTTTTTTGTTTGTTCATTCAGTCATCAGACATGTAAAGAATTATGCCTTGAATGTGCTTTAAACATTATTTATAAAAAGCTTGCTGAGAAAATGGTCTATTAATAACAACAATGGTAATAACCAACATGTAATTAGCAGTTCTAGGCCCTGTTTTAAGTCTTTTATGTATCTTACACCTATCAACTTCCTTCTCATTTTGGTACTACAAAATGTATACTATATCCTTTGGCTTATTGCTTCTTTGTTTCTTAAGCAGCAAAAAATGTGGAGAAAAACTGGTATTTATTGAGGGGTAGAACATACATCCTATCAGCAGTTTACATAGTATATGCTACCTGACAATTTGCTGGAATGGAGATAGCATGATGGTGTACTGTGCTTTCTAAAAAGTAAGGATAAAGGGTTAACCATGTTAGCAGATCACTAGCATTTTTAGGGATATATTTAGAGAGATACTGTGATTTTTACTGTCAACTTTTTCTTATATAACTACTTTTCACTTCTCTATTTCTCCACTATCCATTAAAAATTTTATTTCAAATCTAGAGCTGGTGCAGTGGCTTATGCCTGTAATCCCAGTATGTTGTGAGGTCGGGGTAGGAGGATTGCTTGAGGCCAGGAGTTTGAGGCTGCAGTGAGCTATGATCACACCACTGTACTCCAACCTAGTTGACAGAGTACCCTGTCTCAAAAAAAAAAAAAAAATTATTTCCAATCTTAAAGACTTTATTGTTTTATCGACAGCACTAAGTTAAGAACAAGAATGTGATTTATAATTCTTCTTTTTGATTAAAAGAAATATTATAGAAAATCTTATATACTTTTTAGGTAACTGAATGTGAGATATTTCTGTCACTTCTGGTGAAATTTCTGGATGCAGATAAACCACAGTGGCTACGAGCTGTTGCAGTGGAATCAATACATAGACTCTGTGTGCAGCCTCAGCTATTAAGGTAAAACTTCAGCGATATTTTGTTAAATAGATACGTTAATGCTTATTAACCAATAGTAGGTTAATAAATTAGTAGGTAGGATTTAAGTATTCTCAAATATTAGCATTCTCAATATAAGTATATAGAAGAATATAAGAATATAGGTATTCTCAAATATTTCTAAACAAAGAAAACAGAGTATTATATATATATGTATATATATATAGACCTCAATCTGAACCTTTTTCCTAAATTAGTAAAATCAGGTCTAATGAAGACGTTTTTTGAGTATATCATTGAAATTATAGCAGTATCACTTGTTATAAAAATTGTTAAAAATCTTTAATACATTCAAATGTTTTTCCCAGAAACATTTAAAATTATTTTACAGGTCGTTTTGTCAGTCCTATGATATGAAACAGCATTCTACCAAGGTTTTTCGTGATATTGTGAATGCACTGGGATCTTTTATCCAGTCCTTGTTTCTTGTCCCTCCTACTGGAAATCCTGCTACAACCAACCAAGCTGGTAAAGGCATATTCACATTTTGTTTATTATATTCTGCCATAATTTACAATATCCACTATTCTAAGAGAACATTTTGTAGAAATCCTGTGACTAGAGAAATTTGGATTACCTAAATATATTAATAGTAAAGATTTACACTTAAAGAATAATTCGATCTCACAAAGCAAATGTGTTTACTTCTTTCCAGAGTAGGTTCTCCTCTTTGTTACATTAATACTTTCAGTTCCTTTAATCACTTAAGAATAAAAGTTTAGATGCAGATATTCATTTTAAAAGAATCTTCATTTGATGCCTCTCTTGAAAGAATATAGACAGTTACTATCTTAGGAGGTCCATTAGTCTCTCTTTTAACAAAAGGGGTTAACATGGTTTAAGTTTATTTGGTAATCAATATATGGCTTGTTTCTCTCTAACTTTTTTCTCTTCTGCTTTGTATTATCAGATTGATGGTTTTTTAATTCTTTATTTTCACCTTTGATAAAAAGTGGTCTAACAAGAGGTATACTAATAAATTTGTCAGTATTTTTACTTTAGTAGCTTTTATATAAAAAAGGAAATGGCATTTTGGGGACATAGGGAGACTCTCTAATAGACAAAATAATATTGATAAATTTATTTGTGCAATACTCATTATGATAGTACAGAAAATATTTTTAAAGATCAGCAAGGTGTTTGAATATTATTGATCTGTAATCAAGTAATAAATTGATATCTTTGTTTTTCCCCCCCTTCTCTAATAGGAAACAATAATTCAGGTGGCTCAGTCTCAGCACCAGCTAACTCAGGAATGGTGGGGATTGGTGGAGGTGTTACTTTGCTACCAGCATTTGAATATCGAGGAACTTGGATACCTATTCTGACTATAACAGTTCAAGGCAGTGCTAAAGCAACCTAGTAAGTAGTAGTACATAGTTTTATAAGGGATGATATTTAATCGTAAAGTGCTTCTCTCTGCATTATATTTTAAATTTTGGACCCAGTGTTTTTAATGCACTTTAGAGCTCATTTTCTTTTGTCATATTTTGAAAATTTCACCTAGTACTGAATTTTATTTGTTTTCTTTTATGCTATTTATAGATTGTTAATAACATAATAAAACAAAATTTATTCAGTGCAGCTTTTTGGTTTAAGTATGTGGCTTGGTTTCAGAATCCATAGATTTAGGTCTTCTAATATTAAGTGAATTACCTTCAGTAAATTAGTTAATCCTTTTTTTTAACACTTCATTTCTTTTATCCCTATATGTAAGAAAAGTTATTTTAAGTGTTTAGCTAATGACATTGTTAGGATTTAAAACACGAAAGCTTTAGTTTATAATTGTTTAATGGATTCCATATCTGTTAATTGTTCATTTTCATTAGCCACTTCAGTTTAACAAATACATATTCAGCAAATATTACTGATTTTTCTTAAGTCTAGTAAAATACAGTGCTTACAGAAACAAAGCAATCAATACTACATGGGGGTTAACATTGCTGCTGTTACTATGATATAATTACATATATATTTTGAGTAATTGGTATATGTAATTAAAACACTATTCTGATGACAGTAAATAAAGACTTAAAATATAAAACAGACTTGCAAGGCTGAGGTGAGAGGATCATTTAAGCCCAGGAGCTTGAGTCCAGCCTGAGCAACATAGATACTGTGTTTCCCCGAAAATAAGACAGGGTCTTATATTTATTTTTCCTCAAGAAGACACCCTCAGGCTTATTTTCAGAGGATGTGTTTTTTTTTTTTAAGTATGTTACAACAATCTACATTTATTCAAATATAGTGGTCATCTTCTTGTAGAACATCATCATAACTCTCCAAACCCCGAATTCCATCCTGAATTTCTTGCGACTCTATTTCCTTTAGAACCATTGGCCCCAGTCTCTTATGTCCAGCAATAGAGCTCTCATGGGGCAGATGAGAAGGGCTGCTCATCGTCTTTACTGCTCCGAGAGGAAATGCATGGGTTGTGCAGATACGCTACGTAGCCTCGCCCATCGCTAGGTCTTATTTTCAGGGTAGGGCTTATATTGCACAAATGCTTAGAAATCCTGCTAGGGCTTATTTTATGGGTAGGTCTTATTTTCGGGGAAACACAGTAGCAAGACCCAGCTCAAAAAAATAAATGTGAAACAGAATCTGTGACTTGTTAAGATCATAAGTTTCTATGGTATGTCAGTCTGCATTGTATCATCATGGTGATATTTTACCATGCCTAAAATTTATTTTGCCTGAAATTGTGAAAATACAGAGTTATAAGGGACTGAAATTTTAACTAAAATTTATTGTTCTTAGTCATTTGTAAGATACTGAAGTTACCTAGTCTCATATAGGTTTTGCCTTGATAAAAAAGGTAATGACTTGAGTATACCAGTGAATCAAGTTGTACAGGAATCAGGTTTCTAGCACTACAGGAGACATTATTATCTAGTTCATTTTTCTGCCTCGTTTTGCAATCTGAAAAAAACCCAACATAACAAAATTCCTACCTTCATGGAGCTTAGATTTTATTAATAGTGTCTGATATAATCAATAAATAAAGACACACAAAAAACATATAACCTTGGGTAGTGGTTAATTCTTTGAAGAAAACAAATTAAAGGGGATAAACAGTGACCAAGGTGAAGATAGGGACAGAATGGGTCTCTCTGAGGAGATAATACTAAGCAAACACATAATTAAAAGGGAGAGAGTGAAGATGTGTGCTTGAGGAAGGAAAATAAAAATAAATCATGAAAGAGCAAATACTTGGCCAGGTTGTAGCACTGCTTTTTTTATTAATATATATTTTATTAATATAAATTATATATTAACATAAGTCTAAAAACAAATTGTTTATTGATAAGCTAAATCCTTATCACTTCAGAGACTTAGATTTTAATTGGTGCTGCTACTAAATACTATCATTTTGAGTGTAGCACTTATGTTACTTGATCTTAATTTTTTCATCTTTAAGATAAGGTTAGGACTAAATCGGCCAGGTGTGGTGGCTCACACCTGTAATCCTACTACTCTGGGATGCCGAGATGGGAGGATTGCTCAAGGTAAAGAGTTCGAAACCAGCCTGAGCAAGAGCAAGATCCCGTCTCTACTAAAAATAGAAAGAAATTAATTGGCCAACTAAACAAATATATAGAAAAAATTAGCCGGGCATGGTGGTGCATGCCTGTAGTCCCACCTACTCAGGAGGCTGAGGCAGAAGGATCCCTTGAGCCCAGGAGGGGGGGGGGAGAGAAAAGAGAAGGGAGGGAGGGAGGGAGGGAGGAAGGAAGGAAGGAAGGAAGGAAGGAAGGAAGGAAGGAAGGAAGGAAGGAAGGAAGGAAGGAAGGAAGGTAGGTAGGTAGGTTAGGATTAAATCTTTAAAGAAATGTATAAATAGGGGGAGAGAGAAAAAAAGAGAAAAGAGAAGGAAGGGAGGGAAGAAGGGAGGGAGGGAGGAAGGAAGGAAGGAAGGAAGGAAGGAAGGAAGGAAGGAAGGAAGGAAGGAAGGAAGGAAGGAAGGAAGGAAGGAAGGAAGGTAGGTTAGGATTAAATCTTTAAAGAAATGTATAAATAGATTTTTTTAGTGCTATACACTAAAATTACTTCTGAAATCATAAATATCCAGAAAATATTGGGTGTTCTTTCATACATGGGTTAGTGTGTTCACATTGGAGCTTACCTGTTGAACTGGCGTCTTTCAGTAATTTATTGTGAGGTTCAATATAAAATGATTTTCAGCCGGGCGTGGTGGCTCACGCCTGTAATCCTAGCTCTCTGGGAGGCCGAGGCGGGCGGATTGCTCGAGGTCAGGAGTTCAAAACCAGCCTGAGCAAGAGCGAGACCCCATCTCTACTATAAATAGAAAGAAATTAATTGGCCAACTGATATATATATAAAAAAAAATTAGCCTGGCATGGTGGCACATGCCTGTAGTCCCAGCTACTCGGGAGGCTGAGGCAGGAGGATCACTTGAGCCCAGGAGTTTGAGGTTGTTGTGAGCTAGGCTGACGCCATGGCATTCACTCTAGCCTGGACAATAAAGTGAGACTCTGTCTCAAAAAAAAAAAAGATTTTCATTTTTTTGAAGGCATACATACAGTCTTACGTTATTTTTTTTTTTACTTCTTAAGTATTAAGAACTTGAAAACTTCGGTGGTATGTAGATAGAAGTAGTTTTGACATAAGTATTGGTGGCATTATATTCTTTCATATTTATTACACTATAGATTCCTTCAAAGTTGGGCTAATGACAGTTTTTACAATTTGACCATAAGTTTAAAATGTTTAAATGGTTACATTTTTATCTAAAAGTGGAATTTATGCAATAATTCTGATAAAATATTAGTGAAGCAATGAGGTAAGAAAGTATGTGTTTTGTTTTTTGTGTTTTGTTTTTGTATTTTGTTAGGTTCGTGGTATAAAATCTAAATTACCTTTTTTTCTTAACTATTCAAATGCTTAAAGTTTGTACCATAGAATTTGGGAATTAGAGTTTCTGATGTTTCAGATTATTTTATCTGTTTTAGATATATTATTTTGCCACTAGAACACATGTTGTTTGAGAACAGGAATTTAACTGGTGTTTTAAGCACTGATTTATTTGGTATGTGGCCCTCTAACACTAATTTGCCTGCTAAAGAGTAAACCCATAAACTTTATCATTATATTTGAGCTTAAATTTCTTGATCAATAGTATAAATATATTACTAATAATTACATACATTTTAAAATGCTCAGTGTTGACACATATTAGTGGTTAAATGGGAGGCGTTAAAGTCAGACTTAAAAACTGCTTATTAATAATCATATCACCTTAGGCCGGGCGCTGTGGCTCACGCCTGTAATCCTAGCTCTTGGGAGGCCGAGGCGGGCGGATTGCTCAAGGTCAGGAGTTCAAAACCAGCCTGAGCAAGAGCGAGACCCCGTCTCTACTATAAATAGAAAGAAATTAATTGGCCAACTAATATATATATAAAAAATTAGCCGGGCATGGTGGCGCATGCCTGTAGTCCCAGCTACTCGGGAGGCTGAGGCAGGAGGATCGCTTGAGCCCAGGAGTTTGAGGTTGCTGTGAGCTAGGCTGACGCCACAGCACTCACTCTAGCCTGGACAACAAAGTGAGACTCTGTCTCAAAAAAAAAAAAATAATAATCATATCACCTTAACCCTCAGTTTCATTTTCTGTGTCTCTTACAGTTTTTGTGAGGACTTAGATGATGTGTGTAAAAAAAAAAAAAAAAAGTAGAGTCCCAAGCTGTGTTCTGCAATTTAAAACTGAAACACTCTTGCTCTAAGTATTATTCTCACCCTGTTGGCAAATTGTATCTGAGAGGATAGGTGAGCTGGGTATCTTACAGATAAATGGTAAACTTTTCCCCAGTGTAAAAGAATTTCCTCTTTTTAGGAGTGATTTGATTTTATAGCACCTTATTTTAAAAACATCTAAGTTTAAGTCAGAGTTTGAGAAGTTTTATAATCTAAGTCTTACTATATTTTGTATATAAGTTTTTGTTTTTCTAATATCAACAATTAATGAAAATATTGCTACCACTTGGGGGAGAAGCAAGAAGTAAATTATTAAAATAATTAGTTATGGAAGTGGTCAGGCTTTAAATTTTCTAATTAGTTTTTATTAATAGAATACCATGAAGGGATCCCTTCTCCAAATGAAACAAACTAGGTAATGTCCCTTTGTATTTTGCTATTCTGTTTATCTTAATTTCCTACAAATTATGGAAGTAGTTATATTTTCATATTGTGGTTGCTCATTAGTATTCTTTTTTTTTTCACAATTTCAGCCTAGAAATGTTGGACAAAGTGGAGCCCCCTACTATACCAGAAGGTTATGCCATGTCTGTGGCATTCCATTGTTTGCTAGATCTTGTTCGTGGAATCACTACTATGATTGAAGGAGAGTTAGGAGAGATTGAAACAGAATGTCAAACTACCACTGAAGAAGCTTCTTCACCAACACAATCCTCAGAACAGCAAGATTTACAGTCAACATCAGACCAAATGGATAAGGAAATAGGTATAATATTATGATTCTGTATTTTTAATTTTTATTTTGAAATAATTTCAAATTTACAGAAAATTTGCAAAAATAAGAGTTCCCATATATTCTTATTCCCATATACCCCGATTTCTCAATTGTTAACATTTTATTACTTTTACCTACTGTACAATTCTATTTATATGCATATGACTATACTTTTTTCTGACTTATTTGAGAATAAGTTGTAGATATGGTACCCTTTAAAACTATAATGTGTATTTTCTCAAAATAAGAACAGTTCCTATGTACCACAGTACAATCACCATCAGAAATTTAATATTGATCCAATATTATCACCTAATGCCAGATCTCATTCAAATTTTGCCAGTTGCCTCAGTAATGTCCTTTATATTCCAGGATCATGTGTTGAATTTAGTTGCCATGTATCTATACTTTGCTTCAATCTGGAACAGTTTCTTAGTTTTTCTTGTTTTATATGACCTTGATGTTTTTGAAGAGTACAGACTAGTCAACTTAAGTTTATCTTATCTTCCTTCAAAATTAAATTCAATCCATTTTTGGCAGGACTAGCATAGAAATGTTCCTTTGTTGTATTTATTGTATCAGTAAATTAGGAAACATACAATACAATTTATCTCATTCACTTTTATTATTTGATTAATATAATATCAGCCTAGTTTCTTCAGTGTAAAGCTAATTATTAACTTTTTGTGGAGAAATACTTCCAGACATGTGCTGGAAAAGAATGATTTTCCTTCTCCATTTTATTTATTTATTTATTTATTTTTTGTGGCAGAGTCTCACTCTGTTGCCTTGGCTAGAATGCCATGGCGTCAGCCTAGCTCCCAACAACCTCAAACTCCTGGACTCAAGTGATCCTTCTGCCCCAGCCTCCTCAGTAGCTGGAACTACAGGCATGTGCCACCATGCCTGGCTATTTTTTCTATGTATTTTTAGTTGGCCAATTAATTTCTTTCTGTTTTTAGTAGAGATGGGGTCTTGCTGTTGCTCAAGCTGGTCTCGAACCCCTGACCTTGAGCAATCCGCCCGCCTCGGCCTCCCAGAGTGCTAGGATTACAGGCGTGAGCCACCGTGCCCAGCCCATTTTTTTTATTTTTAAAAATTTATTCATTTATTTATCTACATTGCCAGGTAAAAAAAAATTATTCATTTAGATTTATGGGTTCCTATTTTATTCAAAGGATTACGATCTTTGACTATCATTATTTGGTTTGATGCTCAGATTGTTTCTGACATGGCCACTGGGACCCTTTTCAAGCTGGTCCCTGTGTCCTCTTGACATTCTTTAAATACTTCCTTACTATTTGATAGAACAAGGTGTTCCAAACTGATCTTGGATGTTTCTTATCCAGCCCACGTGTAATTCATTTTTCCAAGGAGCCCTGGTTCCTTTTAGCAGAAAATAGTATTATATCTACCACATGAGTACTAGATATGCCTCTTGGTGCTTGGATAGGAAATATGCACACACATGCATACACACAAGCACATATCTCTCCACATTTTTAAAATATATCTTTCTGTATTTATATTGAACACTGTGACATCACACCAATTTCTCAAATTCCAACTCAATAACCAGAGGTTTATTTTAACTTTCTGTATTAGTAATTCCCTTCTCCAACACTGAGGAACTCGATCCCATTTTGCTAAATGTATTTACTTATTTGTTTTATTTCCAATATGTGTAACTAATCTCCTGGCTGAGCTAGCTTGTCACACTGCACCCTACCCCACCCTCACTCCGACCTGGTCACACAGGCTGAAAGTTTGGCTTGATGAAGGGGAAGGAAATAGGAACTAATATATTTTTCAAAAAAAGATACCAGTTAATTTGTGTACAGAAAGATCTTACCATAGATATTTTAAAACAATGTATTTTAAAACTTCTTAAAGTCTGAAACTATAGTATGGCTTCTAAGTTTTCGTTTTTTTCAGATATATTCTGAATATTGAGCTCAGTATGTAATAAATGAGTTGTTCATGGAATATTTGACATACTGTCAAATGGCTGAGGAGATTTTAGAATTTGACTTATTGATAAATATTTGACATTGTATAATGTTTTTTTTCTATTAAGTTAGTAGAGCTGTTTGGGAAGAAATGGTGAATGCCTGCTGGTGTGGTCTTCTTGCTGCACTCTCACTCCTTCTTGATGCCAGGTATTAAGTCTTTGTATTGTGTCAGTTACAAAAAGAAAAAAAAATCCATTAAAATGGTTTACTTAAATTTGTCCCCAAAATTGTTTCCTCACATTAGTTTTTATATGTGTGAAACATTATTCTTTTTCTGCCATCTGCCTCCCTCATCCTGTCCTTGTCCTGCCCCCTTGCCAGAATTGTTGTCACGGTATTTTACTGGAACATACAGTCATAAAATTATAGAAATGCCTTTTTCATTTCAAGACTTACTATTACTTTTGCAATGATGATGATATATTCAATTTCTTTGATGTTTTTCTTTAGGATTAAAGAATTTACTAATTTTAAAATCTTTTTTTTTTTTTTTTTTTGAGACAGAGTCTCGCTTTGTTGCCCAGGCTAGAGTGAGTGCCGTGGCGTCAGCCTAGCTCACAGCAACCTCAAACTCCTGGGCTCAAGCAATCCTACTGCCTCAGCCTCCCGAGTAGCTGGGACTACAGGCACGCGCCACCATGCCGGCTAATTTTTTCTATATATATTAGTTGGTCAATTAATTTCTTTCTATTTTTATAGTAGAGATAGGGTCTTGCTCAGGCTGGTTTTGAACTCCTGACCTTGAGCAATCCGCCCGCCTCGGCCTCCCAGAGTGCTAGGATTACAAGCGTGAGCCACCACGCCCGGCCTTTTTTTTTTTTTTTTTTTTTTTCTTTTTTTTTTTTTTTTTTTTTTAACCGGCGTCCTCCCTGCGGCTCCCGCAGCCGGAAGCCGAGGTGGAGACACGCCGTGCGTCTGAGCAGCCTGACGCCCGGCCTTTAAAATGTTTTATATGTTAAGTTAAATCTTTGTGTTCTTGATCATTTTCTTCAATATTAAATATATATGTATTGTACATTGCTTTTACTCAGTTCAGATTTTCAGATATTATGTTAATTAGCTAAAATTACTTCTTAAGTATATTGATAATATTTTCATAATTTTATGTAGATTTTCTTAAAACTTCACTGAATACTTTGTTTTACATCATGTTTGACAATATAATTAAAAATAAGTTAATCGGATTAAATAAAATACTTTCTTTTCAGCACAGATGAAGCTGCCACTGAGAATATTTTAAAAGCTGAACTGACTATGGCTGCTCTTTGTGGAAGACTGGGCCTTGTAACTTCAAGAGATGCCTTTATAACTGCAATATGCAAAGGTTCCCTACCTCCCCATTATGCTCTTACTGTATTGAATACCACTACTGCAGCTACGCTTTCCAACAAATGTAAGACTTAAGCTTACTCAAAGTTTTTTTCATCTAGTGGGGTGACATGGTATAGAGAAATGATTATAGACATTCCAAGTTTAAGCCTCTGCTGTTGCACTCATTAACTGTGTGACATTAGGGAAGTTAATGTCCCTGAGTTTTAATTTCTTCCATCTCTTTAAAGCAAAGACAGGGGGGGAATAATATATTAATAGGTCAAGTATGTCTAATCTGAAATCCAAAATGCTCCAAAACCCAAAAATTTTTGATTGCCCACATGGATGCTCAGGGAAGTGTTCATTCAATAATATATAATGCAAATATAAGTATTTACAAATGTATTATGCAAATACATGTATAAATGATAATGCAAATATTCTAAAATCCTGAAAAATTTGAAATCTGAAATACTTCTGGTCTTTAGCATTTCAGATAAGGGATAATCAACCTCCTGTAATACCAATTTAAATAATAATTGTGAGGATAAAATAAATCTGTAAACTAAAACATACTATTGAAATAAATGGTGATTGTTATTTTTTTATGGAACTAGTAGAACAATAATGTGTGCATCCTCTTAGGGTAAGCTGACATTCAAAAGCACTCAAGTTTGCTACATGTAATATATTAATAAATTCCAATGTGATAATTCAGTTTTCAAGCTGAAAATGTGTTATCTCTAACTAGAAAAGTGTATCAGGAATACATGTTTAAGGTACTTAATGTTTCTTATTTCTCTTTTGCTTATGAAGAAATCTAAAGTTTAAAAAATTTTATAAGTCATCTAAAAAATTATTTAATATATACTTGACTTGATTTTTACAACTCATGAGTTTTAAAACTGTGTATGGGTAGTAGGTATTACTGATATTTAATAAGTGTTATGGCTGAACTTGGTTTAAGCAAGTTATTTTAAAATATAATGTTACTTTGAATGAAATATAAACAGTATTATTTAATTATTCAGGCTTTCCTTTGTCTTCTAGCATATTCCATTCAGGGCCAAAGTGTTATGATGATAAGTCCATCAAGTGAGTCTCACCAGCAAGTTGTGGCAGTGGGTCAACCTCTAGCAGTCCAGCCTCAAGGGACAGTAATGGTAATATACTTGTTTTTTTTCATGGTTACCAGTTAACTATCAAGGAACCTGTTGTACCCTTTCTCTGTGTTTGCCAAAACACACTTATTTACTTTCTGTTACCTGGGTGGTATATTTAGAAGAAACTAGTTTATATATTTGACATAGTGTAACCAATATGATAACACAACTTTTAATCAAATAACTTTGTTCCTTATAAAACCCTCCAAACTTATTTTCTTAATTTTTTTTAAATTTTAAATCCTTTAATACATTAATGCTGGTTTACAAGCTTTTAATTTTCAAGAATGCATAAAAGTTCTTGAAAATATATCCTTTTTTTTTAACTATAGCTAACTTCCAAAAATATCCAGTGTATGAGGACTTTACTTAATTTGGCACACTGCCATGGGGCTGTTCTTGGAACATCATGGCAACTTGTCTTGGCAACTCTTCAGGTATGTTATTGTGTTTGGGTCAGAAGTCAGTGTTGCTTTTATATGTAATTGCCATCAGTTAACCTAAGCAGTGCCTATTTGTGCTTTAGGCAGGCCTAGGGAATAGATAGTAAGTATGAAAAATGGAAAGTTGGAAAGGAAAAAAAAGACATGACTCATAGGATGTGTGATAGAGTGCTTCTCATAATGACCTAAGTTCTATTGCCTGTGTTTGGCAAAATTTTATATGAATGTTAATTACTGTTTTTAATTTTAGTTATTAGAAATCTACTGATTTCAATTTTAGTTACTAGAAATTACTACTGATTTTAATTTTAGTTATTAGAATTTTTATAGTTTTATAATGTTTTTTATTTTGATTTTTTTTTTTAAATTTTATAGCATCTTGTGTGGATTCTGGGATTAAAACCTGGTAGTGGTGGTGCCTTGAAACCTGGGCGAGCTGTAGAAGGACCCAGTACAGTAAGTTCTAGTCCTCCTTACCTAATTAGTGCTTCCTAAAATGTCATATGTTATATTTAATTGTATTCTTCTCTTAGGTTCTAACAACAGCAGTGATGACAGATTTACCAGTCATTTCCAACATACTTTCAAGATTGTTTGAAAGCTCACAGTAAGAGTCAGTTTTTTAAATTGATAAAAACATTGTTATTAGCTACATATTTAAGATCAAAAATCATATTTCTTAATTTTCATTTTAGGTATCTTGATGACGTGTCATTGCATCATTTAATAAATGCGCTTTGCTCCTTATCTCTAGAAGCAATGGATATGGCCTATGGAAATAATAAGGTGTGATATTCTACATTTCTGTTTAAATTTGGTACATTAGTTACATAAGGTGCATTCATTGTGATCTTAGTTTTTTCACTAGTAGTACCAATACTTAGCTTGTGTGCTAACCATACTCTGTTGGGTCTTTACCATTTATAATTGTTATTTGTTGAAGGGGGAATAAAGAGGACATAATGTAGCTTGTAATATGTCTAAATATGCAATATGATTTTAAATTGTGCCCATTTCTCTTATATACTGTACATTTAAAAATATTTTTATAAAATAATATAATACAGTTTTTATAAATAGGTTCTGTAAAATGTCACAATAATACTTGTAATTACAATTTACAATTGGGATAATATAATATTTAAATTAAGGAATATATGTCTCAGTTTCTCTTGCCTTCATTGGGATGGAAAATAAGGAGCCAATCATTTCTTTCTGAAGGTAATGATTCTCCTTACCTTAAAATTTAAAATTTTCTTTGCTAATTGGTTAAATGACTAGAATAGTACTTTTGAATATTGACATTCAAGAACATTTCTTGGCCAGGCATGGTGGCATGCACCTGTAGTCCCAGCTACTTGGGAGGTTGAGGTGGGAGTATGACTTTGGTCCAGGAGTTTGAGACCAGATTGGCCAACATAGCAAGACCCTATCTCTAAGAACAAAAGGGAAAATAAAAAATGTATTTAAAAAAATTCTATATTACTAAAAATATTTTCAATTATATTTGGCAAGCGCAGGGATTTTTTTTATTTATAACTTAGAAATAATTACTTAAAAATGCTTCTACATTTTAAAATGAATAAATATTGTTTGACCATTTACAAATATAGACAATAACCCAGAACATGATTTAAAAGTTGTAAATTATTTAACATCTTATGATAGAGTCCAAAATTCTGTTTCTGCCTAGGCCTTAATTATAATTCTGTGTACTGTGCCTTGTCATCTTGGCTTATGTGACTCGTTTAAAGATTGGTGAAGGCCGGGCACAGTGGCTCACGCCTATAATCCTAGCACTATGGTAGGCCGAGGCGGCGGATTGCTCGAGGCCAGGAGTTTGAAACCAGCCTGAGCAAGAGCAAGACCCCATCTCTACTATAAATAGAAAGAAATTAATTGGCCAACTAATATATATAGAAAAGAAAATTAGCCAGGCATGGTGGCTCATGCCTGTAGTCCCAGCTACTTGGGAGGCTGAGGCAGGATGATTGCTTGAGCCCAGGAGTTTGAGGTTGCTGTGAGCTAGGCTGACACCACGGCACTCACTCTAGCCTGGGCAACAAAGCGAGACTCTGTCTCAAAAAAAATAAAATTTAATTTAAAATAAATAAAGATTGGTGAAGGTCTTATTAGAGCATACTTTTATATAGTATAGTACATAGATAATTAAATAAACATGCAGGTGTTTGAAAATATAAATTATAGTTTGCTGTAAATCAAGGCAAGGATGATATAAAACACTGAAGCAATCAATTTCTTAATATCTTGAATAATCCTACATCTTTGAGATAATTCTTAACATAAGACTATATTTTTAATAGTGTGTCTTAATGAAATCTAAGTGAACTTACATGGTAATGTCTTGAGAATTTATGTATTGTACTCATTCATCAAGCAGAGTATGCTTACTATGTTCATGATACTCTGCTAGGAGATATAAAGGAAATATGAGGTTTCTAAATTCAAAGAGCATATAAACTACCTGGCTCATGGTTAAGTGACAGTTAAGATGGCATGACAGTCTAAATAAATAGTATAGATATTAAATAATATGAGACTTATTCTCTGAATTTTTGGTTCCTTATTACATAAGATGTTTTTAGTACATATTTCTATTAAGATGAATTAAGATTAATCAAGATGAAATAGTGTGATTGGAGCTGGATATTGAAGGAATGGTAGGAATTTGATATGAAAGGGCAGGTTCATGGAAATCAAAAGAGAAATATGTTATAAGAAATCATAATTAATGAGAAAAAATAGAAGATTTGGTGATTAATAGTTGTTAACCTTGAAGAACATAATTTCATGAGACTGGTAGGAGGAAGTGTGATATTTAAGGAAGGCATGGAGGAAACAAATGTTAAGAAAATGGATACAATGAATGAAATGGAGATAATTTCTTTGAGAATTAATTCATGTATCTCCATTTTAGGATTTAATTTTATAAAATGAAGTAGTAAATATGGAATGGGAATAAAAGTTTATAAAAATATTCAAGTATTAGCTTTATAAAAGTATTCAATGTAAACTTTATAAAGACATTTTAGATTGAAACTATAAAGGTTTTATTCAGTTGTGCCTTTATAAAAATTATTATAAATATGCAGATATTAAAATAAGTAGAAATTTTTCTACATTATTAAAAAAATGAATTTATCATTGTCAGCTGTTCTAAGTGAGTTAAGTATTCTATTCTTTGTATATGTTGTGAATGGTATTGAGTCCTTGAATTGACTCTCTACTGTTATTGGTGTACAGAAATGCTTCTGATTTGTGTACGTTGATTTTGTAACCTGAGACTTTGCCGACTTTGTTTATCAATTCCAGGAGTCTCTTGGTGGAGTGAAGTCTTTGGGGTTTTCTAGATATAAGATCCCATCATCAACAAAAAGCAATAATTTGACCACCTCTTTCCTGATTTGGATACTCTTTATTTCCTTTGCTTGCCTGATTGCTCTGGCTAGGACTTCCAGCACTATGTTGAGTAGAAGTGGTGACAGTGGGCACCCTTGTCTTATTCCAGTTCACAGAGAGAATGCTTTCAACTTTTCACTGTTCAGTATGATGTTGGCTATGGGTTTGTCATATATGGCTTTAATAATTTTGAGATATATTCCTTCTATGCCTGGTTTGTTGAAGGTTTTTATCACAAAATGGTGCTGAATTTTGTCAGATTCCTTTCTGCATCTATTGAGATGATTTGTATGGTCGTTGTGTTTGTTTCTGTATGTGGTAAATCACAGTTATTGATTTATATATGTTGACCCATCCTTGCATCTGTGGGATGAAGCCCACTTGGTCATAGTGGGTTATTTTTTGATGTGCTGTTGAATTTGGTTTGCTAGTATTTTATTGAGGATTTTTGCATCTATATTCATAAGGCATATTGGTCTGTAGTTTTCTTTTTGTTGTTGTTGTGTCTTTTCCTGGCTTTGGTATCCACGTGATACTGGCTTCATAGAATGAGTTGGGTAGGATTCCCTCCTTCTTGAATTTATGGAATTTCTGCAGTATGGTTAGTAGCTCTTTTTTGTAGGTCTGGTAAAATTCAACTGTGAATCCATCTGGTCTAGGGCTTTTTTATTGGAAGATTATTGCTGCTTCAATCTTACTGCTTGTTATTGCTCTGTTCAAATTTCTATTTCTTCCTGATTGAGTCTTGAGAGTTTGTTTTCAGGAATGTGTCCATTTCTCTGTGTTTTTGAGTTTATGTACATAGAGATTTTCATAGTATTCATAGTGATGTTTTGCATTTCTGTGGTATCAGATGTAATATCTCCTTTTGCATTTCTGATCAAGCTTATTTGGGTCCTTTTTCTTCTATTCCTGATTAATTGAGGAAGAGATCTGTTAATTTTGTTTATCTTTTCAAAGAATCAATATTTTGTTTCATTAATTCTTTGTATTTTTTTTGTTTTCCATTTCATTTAGTTCTGCTCTGAGTTTTGTTATTTCTTTTTGTCTGCTGGTTTTAAGTTTGATTTGCTCTTTTCTAGTTTCTTGAAATGTGTTGTTAGATTGTTAATTTGTGATCTTTCTGCCTTTTTGATATAGGCAGTTAAGGCTATGAATTTTCCCCTTAGGACTGCTTTTGCTGAATCCCATAGATTTTGATACTTGTGTCTCCTTTGTCATTCAGTTCGAGGAATCTTTTTATTTCCATCTTAATTTCAATATTGACCTAATAATCATACAGCAGCAGGATGTTTAATTTCATGACTTTGTGTAGAATTGATCCTTTCTATTTTTTTAATACCTAACTGACATTCTCACATAAATAAAGCCTGGACATTTCAAAACTTTGCTGATAAGAACACTTCTTTTCTTCTGATTGGAAGACTAGCCATTCTGTGTGTCTAGTATAATTTTTGGATTTGTACCCTTTCCCTATTAAAGCATTCTCTTCCTAACCAACTTTTCCAATTAGGAGCTATTCTGGATACGTAAGGGTGGCAGGAAGACTTGTTTCATGTTAACTGAGGTTTTTACCATATTTATTGTTAAGTTTATACTAATTGTATTTTATTTTCATTCCTGCTTTTTAGAATAATTATTTTATTTTTAGTGAAAGTACTCAATATTCTCTTTATAATATCAAAATGCAATATGTTTTCTCCCTAGGAACCATCTCTTTTTGCTGTTGCCAAATTGTTAGAAACTGGTCTAGTTAATATGCACCGAATAGAAATTTTATGGAGACCTCTAACTGGCCATCTACTTGAGGTAAACTCTCTTTCTTAAAATTATATTTGATTTTTTAATAAAGACATGCACATTAAACTAATGATTCTGTATAACTTAAAAAATCAGCATTAACTGTTTTCCCCTTTCCTGACCCTCTACTTAAGCCTGTATGTTTTATCAAGAATTAAAGTTAAAAAAAAAAAAGGATTAAAGTTGTATAGTAATTGGTTTGGTGAAGGTATAGATTGCTTTTATTGGCTGAAAATGGGTGAAATTTTAAAGTGAGAAATATCCATGAAATGAACTGTTAGCTTGGGACTCCTTTCTTTTACTATACAGTCTTTTAGTCCACCTCAGTTTCAGGTAGTTCTTCAGGGCAAGTGGGGCTGAAAGTAGTAAATACTATTCATTTATGGTCTTTGCTATGATTGTGAAATAGCTTTCTACAAAGGGGAAAACGTATTTGATATCACTAATTATAGATAGTGCTGTGGAATTTTATTGGAATTCACATTCTCCTATATTCAAGTTGGGGTGATTCTTAATAATTAGCTGCTGCTTAATAACCGATTGCTTCTATCAGTACATAATGTTTGTGTATAGTTTAGGTTTAGGTTACTATGAGTTATTTTATGTTATTTTAGAAACTTGAGAAAGGCATTATTCTTAGTAAGAAAAACTGATGTATGTGAGCTTTTTTTCCATTTTATTGGGATTATTTTTGTGAATGATTAAAGGATATATGCATATTTCATTATTGGACAGTGTGATCAAATGGCAACAAATAGTTTTTTTAATTTTAGTACATTATTATGAGGGTAAATTTAATGAAGAACTTCATCAGCTTACTATTTTACTCTGATGACATACTTTTATGAAATCCTTTCTTTTCTATAACTTGTTTTGGTTTCATCTTTTTTCTTCTGTCTTTCTACTGCTTCCTCTTGCCCTTATTCAGAAGGTAAGCTTACATACATTTTAGATATAATTTTTCTTCCAACGCTTATTGAACATTTGATATAATTTTTAAAATATGAAAAAAACCAGAAAACATAATATTTTACTGTTTCTTTTCTCAAATTGATATGTGAATCATAGCTTAACTATGCAAATTAAATATTTAATTTTTGTTAAACGTGTATACCTTTAGGTATGCCAGCATCCAAACTCTAGAATGAGAGAATGGGGAGCAGAAGCTTTAACTTCACTTATTAAAGCAGGATTAACATTTAACCATGATCCTCCACTTTCACAAAACCAGGTAAAAAAAAAAAGAGAGAGAGCCCTTATCTCATTATTTTAGAAGAATGCTTAATATAAAATCCTCCCCCATATGTAGTTTTTTTCTTAATTTACCAAGTAGATGATATTCTCTAATAGTGGGGTTTTTAATGTGGGGTTTTACATGTAGATCCTGAATCAGTTACAGAAAGTATCAGATTATCTTCAAACACCTTATAAATGGCTCTGAACTAAGTTAAATTACCTAGAATTGGTCTCGCAGTCTGCGAGTTTCTTTCTTCATACAGTGCTAAGACATTGCTTTGAGGCCTCTTTTGCATTGGTCCTACCTGTGTGTGATTTTTTTTTTCCCTCTCACTACCCTTACATGGGGAGAAAACAAGTGGTGAAAGAAGCAACCACAAGGAAATAGATTTTTGTTTTTAAATAATTTTAAGTTATTTTATACTTCCAGAGTTTACTTTTGTCATGAATTCTTTGTCCTAACTGTGTGATTCATATATATCTTATACAGTTTTTTAAAAAGTCTACCAAAATTTCATTGTTTCAAGACTGAGTAGAAATTAGACATTTAATATTATATTAAATGTATTATAATTGTATTCTGCAGGTTTAGTTAACATAGGGTTAGAATACAATAATTATTGAGTGTAGCTCCTGGAATAGAATGATGAACAAGACAGAAAAGATCTTACAGAGCTTACATTTTAGTTATTTCATATTTTTTCCTACTCTAGTTTGAGCTTTTTTAAAAAAAAAAAAAAAAAGAAAACCTTTCCATTTATTTGAATATATTCAGTGTCCAGCTTAATACCTGGCACATAATGAGAGCTTAATAAATGTTTGTTCAGTCAGTGAACCAAGAAAATGAATCTCTTGGAGAGAAGAAAGTTTAAAATGAAGCAAGTGCTTTCAGATGCTGAAAGGAATAGAACAGAGTACCTTTTTTTTTTTTTTTTTTTTTAAGAGACAGGTCTTACTGTGTCACCCAGGCTGAAGTACAGTGGTACCATCATAGCTCACTGCATCCACAAACTCTTGGGCTTAAGTGATCCTCCTTGTGTCAGCCTCCTGAGTATCTAGGACTAGAGGGGCATGCCACCATGGCCGGGTAATTTTTTAATTTTTTTGTGGAGACAAGGTCTTGCTATGTTGCCCAGGCTGGTCTCCAACTCCTGGCTTCAGGCAATCCTCCTGCCTTGGCCTCACAAAGCACTGGAATTATAGGTGTAAGCCACCACACCTGGCTAGAGTGCTTTTCTTTTATCCTCCAACAAATTTTGTGATTTTATGTTATCTTTATTAATATCTACTATACTTATTCATTTTTAGGAATATTACAGTTTCTATTATTATATCACACTTGAGAATTTTAAATTTAAATGTCTTTTAAACTAAGGTAATTACTTTATCCATTTACTCCAAATCTAACAGAAGATTGAAGATTGTTTTTTTTCTCTTACTTGAAAATAGAGGGAGATGACAAAATAAACCTTTAATGGTTACTGTCAGAGAAATCATACTCAGTGTTTATTTTAGTAGAAAAATTTCTATTTACCATATTAGTCTGAGTGAGTAAATTTAAACTGAAAAAGCAATAGCAAAGCATTCGTGTCTTTGGGGCTTCTCTTCCTAATTAGTTTCTTGCCTCCTTTTCAGAGGCTGCAGTTGCTTTTATTGAACCCGTTAAAGGAGATGTCCAATATTAACCATCCAGATATTCGACTCAAGCAACTAGAATGTGTGCTGCAGATTCTGCAGAGTCAGGGAGACAGTCTTGGGCCTGGATGGCCATTAGTGCTTGGTGTCATGGGAGCAATTAGAAATGATCAAGGGTAAGTGTTTAAAAATTAACATTAAAAAATGGTAGAAGTAGAAAGGGAATCAGTCCATCCTCAAATCTTACAGTAGTGGTAATTTTTTATGTATCACCTTCCTGCTTAAGTCTAAGACCTATAATAGTTTTTCTTAACTCTACCCTCAAGCGGCTATAGGGAATTTTTAGAGATTACCTTTGTTTTGGAAGGATGGAAAAATTGCTGTTTGACATTTATACAAAAATGCAAGGTTCTTACCCATAAGGAAATAAATGAATCAATCTAACAAATTTTATGACATATCCAGAGATGGGTTTGATTTTGTTTTATTAAAATAAATATAGTTTTTGATAAGATGTCAAATAGTGTTTTAGAACTTAACCTTCATATATATATATATATATATATATGGAAATCTAAGATATAGCTTAAAACAACTTTTTCGTTAATTTCTTTATTAAACATTTCTTCTGTGTTTAGTGTATTCCAAATACTGTGCTTGCTAGTTATTCTGATTACACAGCTAACTACCTCTTGCCCTAGTAGTATAATCCTCGTAAGAAAGTGCAGTCATGTACTGCAATGATGTTTTAGTCAATGACAGACCACATATATGACAGTGGTCCTATACATTATAATATCTTTACTGTACTATGTTTATATGTATTTTGGTACATAAATACTTATTATCGTGTTACAGTTGCCTACAGTATTCAGTACAGTAACATGCTGCACAGGTTTGCAGCCAGAGGAGTATGCTATACTGTATAGCAAGGTGTGTAGTAGGCTATACCATTTTTGTTTGTGTAAGTACGCTTTATGGTGTTCACACAATGATGCATTTCTCAGGACATATCCCCAACCTTAAGTGATGCATAACTGTAGTTTGTTATGCCACAAAAGAAGAGGACTTCAGTGTTAGGGGGCAGAGCCAAAATTATGAAGGACCCTATATGCTTTTAAGCTATTTAGGTTTATCCTGAATACACTTGGGAGACATTTTAGAATTTTAAGCAGAGAAATGAGATGACCAGATGTGCATTTGACAGATATCACTGTGACAGCAGTGTGGAAAGGAGGCTGAGAAATGAGAAAGCCTGCACTTGCTCTCTAGAAATAAAAGGAGATGGGTTTGAGCTACTTAACAGATTGACTATAGAGGCAAAGGGAAAATAGCAATCAGAAATGACTCCCAGATTTCTGATTTAGGCAGTTTAGTGAATGGTGGTATCATTAGCTAAATAGGGAATGCAGAAAGAAGAGCATATTTGGAAGGAATGTATGGGCTTGTTTAATTTAGGGTAGAATATTGCAGTGGAGAGATTTAATAGCCATTGGATAACTTGTTTGCAATTCTACAAGACTCACACTATCTTGTTGGGATGACTAGTTTAGGAGTTTTAAATGATCAAGATGTTTGAGACTATTATGGAAAATTAATTATTCATAAATATTTGTAGTAATAAATTTCCTTAAATACTATAAAATACTGACATGATTTTTTTTTTTTTTTTTTTGAGACAGAGTCTCACTCTTGCCCGGACTAGAGTGCTGTGGCATCAGCCTAGCTCACAGCAACCTCAAACTCATGGGCTCAGGTGATCCTCCTGCCTCAGCCTCCCAAGTAGCTGGGACTACAGGCATACGCCACCATGCCCAGCTAATTTTTTCTATATGTTTTTAGTTGGCCAATTAATTTCTTTCTATTTTTAATAGAGACGGGTCTCACTCTTGCTCAGGCTGGTCTCGAACTCCTGAACTTGAGCGATCCTCCCGCCTCGGCCTCCCAGAGTGGTAGGATTATAGGAGTGAGCCACCGCGCCCCGCCAATACTGAGATGATTAAAGTGTGAAAAGAGGTCAGCTTAGATCAAGCTTAAGTTTCTTCCCCCTACCTAAAATGCAATGTATAAATAGGGCATTGTTATAAAGATGCAATGAATTAATACATGTAACATACTTAGAAAACATATGACATACTAAGCACTCAATAAGTATTAGTTATTATAATTGTCATTTTCTCTATTATTTTTTATAACCAGAACTTTTCTACAAAACCAAATACTTATTATTCTCTTCATTTGAAATTCAAAATTTACTCTTGGCCGGGTGTGGTGGCTCACGCCTGTAATCCTAGCACTCTGGGAGGCCAAGGCGGGCGGATTGTTCAAGGTCAGGAGTTCAAAACCAGCCTGAGACCCCATCTCCACTAATAATAGAAAGAAATTAATTGACCATCTAAAAATATATATACAAAAAATTAGCCAGGCATGGTGGCATATGCCTATAGTCCCAGCTGCTCAGGAGGCTGAGGCAGTAGGATCCCTTGAGCCCAGGAGATTGAGGTTGCTGTGAGCTAGGCTGACGCCATGGCACTCACTCTAGCCTGGACAACAAAGCAAGACTCTGTCTCAAAAAAAAAAAAATTTATTTATTCTTGTCTCACAGACAAGATATAGAATTTTATATTCCTTTGGAGATTTAAATAAGATATAGTATAAATATATACTATAGGGGAGCTATAGTTTTATTTATTGAGTGAAGAATGAAAGAGCTCATTTTCATTCATTGAATAAATTGTGTGTATTTACATATGCTAGGCACCCTGCTAGATATTGGGGATACAGTGCGGAAAAAGTAACTGTAGCCAATTTCCATTTCTCATTCATTGGCTAAGTTTTCTTTGGTTAGTTGTGCAAAATACAAATAGAAATAATATGGTATTGATACTTATTTTCTATTCCTTTTTTAATGTACTTTTTTATTTCTTAATACCTCTTTGATATTTATATAAATGTTGAAATACTATGTGATCTATATTAGAGAAGATTTTCTTCAAATTCTAAACATTTTGCTTGATTCAAATTATTGTAAAATATGGATTTTTGTATATTTATTTTAAATACATCAGTATACATTTCTTTTATGTTTTCAGAGAATCCTTGATAAGAACTGCATTCCAGTGTCTTCAGTTGGTTGTGACAGATTTTCTACCAACAATGCCTTGCACTTGCCTGCAAATAGTTGTAGATGTTGCAGGTAGCTTTGGTCTTCATAACCAAGAACTTAATATTAGTTTAACTTCAATAGGTTTATTGGTAAGTACCAATGCCTTTCTCTCTTATGATAATGTAATTTAAAAATCACTGTTATGAAGTTGGGAGTGAAAGTTAAGCAAACATGCATGTAGCTATATGGGAATTGTTCAGATGACTTTTAAGTACCAAACTTATATCTTGTATGAAGGATTAAATAACATCACTTAAGAAATCATGTATTAATAGCAGGATATTTGAAATAATTTTCATATATTGAGCTGAAGCTTGGCTTTTTACAAAGTTTGTCATGAGAGGATTTAATAAACAATAGTACACACAAGGGAAATATTCTGTTGACTTTAATGTGAAGGTTAATTGATTTGAAATACTACCTTAGGTAGTAGCATTTTTGTGTACTACTATTTAGTGAATAAGCCTTCTATAAAAGGCTTTACTGTT
Organism: Microcebus murinus; assembly: GCF_040939455.1. Lineage (NCBI taxonomy): Eukaryota > Metazoa > Chordata > Mammalia > Primates > Cheirogaleidae > Microcebus > Microcebus murinus. The sequence goes on from NC_134113.1 coordinate 65,853,322, forward strand.
AATGTAGTCCTGTAGTCTATCAACACTGCTCTATTAGCTATTAGGAGATGTCATATGATAGTGAAAGAACCTAGGTTCTGGAAACAGGTATACATGTATTTTAATTCTGCTTCACTTTTGTTAATTATTAAATTATTGACCTATTGAGCCTTGTTTTATACATGCAGAATATAGAAATATAGGCATATTTTGGAGATATTGTGAGTTTGGTTCCAGACCACCACAATAAAGCAAATATTGCAATAAGTCACAATTTTTTGGTTTCCCAGTACATAGAAAAGTTACACTAATCTGTAGTCTATTTAGTGTCCTATAGTATTGTGTCTAAAAAGTATGTACATACCTTAATCAAAAAATAATCTATTGCCCAAAAATGCTTATCTGAATGTTCAGCGAGTCGTACTGTTTTGCTGGTGGATGGCCTTGCCTCAATGTTAATGGCTTCTGAATGATCAAGGTAGTGGTTGCTGAAGGTTAGGATGGCTATGGCAATTTAAAATGAGACAACAAGGATGCACAGATTGACTCTTCCTTTCACAAAAGATTTCTCTGTAGTAAGCAATGCTATTTGATAGCATTTACCCACAGTATAACTTCTTTCAAAATTGGAGTGAGTTCTCTGAAACCCTGTCTGTTGCTGCTTTATCAGCTAAGTTTATGGAATATTCTAAACCCTTTGTTGTTATTTCAACAATGTTCATAGCATATTCACCTGGAGAAGATTCCATTTCAAGAAACCACTTTCTTTGCTCATTCATAAGGAGCAACTCCTCATTCATTCAAGTTTTATTATGAGATCATCACAGTTCAGTCACATTTTCACTCTCTGCTTCTAATACTAGTTCTCTTGCTGTTTCTACCACATCTTTAGTTAATTCCTCCACTGAAGTCTTAAACCTCTGAAAGTCACTCCTGAGGGTTGGAATCAACTTCTAAATAACTGTTAATGTTGATATTTTGACCTTCTTCCATGAATCATAAATGTTCTGTGTGACATCTAGAATGGTGAATTCTTTCCGGAAGCTTTTCAATTTACTTTGCCAGATCCATCAGAGGAATCACTATCCATGGCAGCTGTAGCCTTACAGAATGTATTTCTTAAATACAAGACTTGGAAGCTGAAATTACTCCTTGATCCATGTGCTGCAGAATGGATGTTTTGTTAGCAGACATGAAAACAACATTAATGTCCTTGTATATCTCCATCAGAACTTTTGGATGACTAGGTGTAATGTCAATAAGCAGTAATATTTTGAAGGGAATCTGTTTTTCTGAGCAGTAAGTCTCAACAGTGGGCTTAAAATAGTCAGCAAACATGCTATAAACAGGTGTACTATCATCTATGCTTTGTTTTTTCCATTTATATAACACAGGCAGAGTAGAGTTAGTGTAATTCTTAAGGGCGCTAGGATTTTCAGAATGGCAAATGAGTATGGGCTTCAACTTAAAGTCACAAGTTGCATTAGCCACTAACAAGAGAATCAGCCTGTTCTTTGAAGCCAGGTATTGACTTCTCTTCTCTAGCTATGAAAGTCCTAGATGGTATCTTCTAATACAAGGCTGTTTTGTCTACATTGAAAATCTGTTGTTTAGTGTAGCCGCCTTCATCATTGATCTTAGCTATTAATAGATCTTCTGGATAACTTGCCGCAGCTTCTACATTAGCACTTGCTGCTTCACCTTCCACTTGTATGTTACAGCTTCTTTCCTTAAAACTCATGAACCAACGTCAGCTAGCCTCAAACTTTTCTTCTGCAGCTTCCTCACTTCTTTCAGCCTTCTTAGAATTGAAGAGGGTTAGGTCCTTGCTCTGATTAGGCTTTGGCTGCAGGGAGTATTGTGGCTAGTTTGATCTATCCAGACCACTCAAACTTTCTCCATATAAACAATAAGGCTGTTTCACTTTTTTATCATTTATGTGTTCAGCGGAGTAGCACTTTTAATTTCCCTCAAGAACTTTGCCTTTCCATTCACAACTTAGCTAACTGTTTGGCACAAGAAACGTAGCTTATGGCCTATCTCGGCTTTTGATGTGCTTTTTTTTCTTTACTAAGCTTAGTCATTCCTAGCTTTTGTTTTAAAGACAGAGGCATGTGACTCTTCCTTTCACTTGAACATTTAGAGGCCTTTGTAGGGTCATTAATTGGCCTGAGTTCGATATTGCTGTGTCTCAGGGATTAGGGAGGCCTGAAGAAAGGGAGAATGATAGGGGAATGGCCTTTCAATAGAATAGTCAGAACACATATATTTATTGATTAAGTTCATCATCTCCTATTGGTGTGATTTGTCTGCCCCCAAACAGTTACAGTGGTAACATCAAAGATCATTGATCACAGACCACCATAACAAATAAAATAATAATGAAGAAATTTGAAACATTGTGAGAATTACCAAAATGTGAGACATGAAGTGAGCACTTGCCATTGGAGAAATGGTGCTGATACAATAGACTTGCTCAACACAGAGCTGGCACAAACTTTCAATTTGTAAAAAGTGCAGTATCTATGAAGTGCAATAAAGTGAAGCACAGACTAGATGCAGTGGCTTATTTTGGGAGGCCAAGGTGGGAGGATTGCTTGAGCCAGGAGTTCAAGACCAGCCTGAACAAGAGTGAGACCTCCCATCTCTACAAAAAATAGAAATTAGCCAGGTGTTGTAGCGTGTGCCTATAGTTCCAGCTACTTGGGAGGCTGTGGAAGGGGAATTGTTCGAGCCCAAGAGTTTGAGGTTTCAGTGAACTATTATAACACCACTGCACTCTAGCCTGGGAGACAGATGAAGACCCTGTCTCAAAAAAAAAAAATAAAAAGGTGAAGTACAATAAAACAAGGTATGCCTGTAATAACATCTTAGTTAAGGTATTATTAATAGTAGAAATAAACATGCAGAGAGCTATTCCCAATACATATTTATTTAAAGTCAATTATTTAGAATCTTTTAAATGTACATTTTAACTCAGACATTTTGTAAAGTCAATCTTAAGTATTTCTACCAAGCTGGATAAGTTAATACATTTGGCCATTTGTATCCATTGGTTCTACATCTGTAGATTCAAACAACCACGGATGGAAAATGTTTTTAAAAAAGGTGGTTATGGCCAGGCATGGTGGCTCACACCTGTAATCCTAGCACTCTGGGAGGCCAAGGCAAGAGGATCACTCAAGGTCAGGAGTTCAAAACCAGCCTGAGCAAGAGCGAGACCCTGTCTCTACTAAAAATAGAAAGAAGTTAGCTGGACAACTAAAAATATATATAGAAAAAATTAGCCAGGCATGGTGGCACATGCCTGTAGTCCCAGCTACTTGGGAAACTGAGGCAGAAGGATTGCTTGAGCCCAGGAGTTTGAGGTTGCTGTGAGCTAGGCTGACGCCATGGCACTGTAGGCCGGGCAACAGAATGAGACAGTGTCTCAAAAAAAATTAATTAAAAAAAGATGGTTATGTTTATAGTGAACATGTATAGACTTATTTTTCTTGTTAATATTACCTAAATAATACAGCACAACAACTATTTGCATAGCATTTACATTGTATTAGGTATTACAAATAATCTAGACATTATTTAAAGTATATGGAAGGGTGTGTGTAGGTTATATGCACATACTACATAACTGTATATAAGGAACACGAGCATTCATGGATTTTAGTGTTTGTGGGGAGTCCTGGAACCAATTCTCCACAGATACCAAGGGAGAGCTGTATTTTAGTATTAAAAATATAATTGTGGAAAAAAACATAAGCATGTTGTGTATATGATTGCTCCCAAAGAGTGGTTGGTTAATTCAGTGTTGTTTAAATTACTGCTAGCTATCACCTCCTTTATTTTACATTTATGTTTACACTACTGTATCTTCTATATTTTTACCACTGGGATAATAATTAATTTCCATGCTGTACTGTGGTTGAGAATGAAATCATAAGGTACGTTTGGAGACAGTAATTGCTCTTTTCTTATATGAAATTATAAATGTATTATTAAATGATATTAAGGAATTGTTAACAATTATGTTAGGATGGTAACAATTATGGTTATGTTTTTTATAGTTAATTGTTATATCTAGGTGGTGGCTATATATAGTATTACGTATTGAAGCTCATTAGACTAATCTTGTTTCTTCTGTATGTTCTTGAAATTTTTCATGATAAAAAGCTAATGAGAAAAATTAATGTTAGCACAAGATTTTACCCCCACATTCTCCTGAAATAATATAGAGACATTGACAGAGGAAGAAATGTTTTCATTTAATTTGTTCTACTAGAACAGATTTTTGAAGTAACCTTTTCCGGGTTTTACTCTGAAAGGTAAAATAACCACGTTGCATATTTATGTGTTTAAAACAAAATCTGTGAATAAAGTGATATTTTTCTACTTTGCCTTTTAGTGGAATATTTCAGATTATTTTTTCCAAAGAGGGGAAACTATTGAAAAAGAATTAAATAAGGAAGAGGCAGCACAGCAAAAACAGGCAGAAGAGAAAGGAGTGGTTTTAAATCGGCCGTTTCATCCCGCACCACCATTTGACTGCTTGTGGTTATGCCTTTATGCAAAATTGGGTGAACTCTGTGTGGATCCCCGTCCTGCTGTCAGGAAGAGTGCAGGGCAAACTCTATTTTCTACAATTGGTGCACATGGAACTTTATTACAGCATTCAACGTGGCACACTGTTATTTGGAAGGTACTGTAAAATAGCTGGTGCTATCAGCTTTAAATTGAGACATACTTATGTACTTTTTCAGTTAAACTTTCAATTAAACTTGACTTTTAAAGGAAAATTTCCATGCATTTGTGTATCTGATAAAACAGAAAACACCCATATTTTAAATTGGACTTCACACAGAATAATTTAAATATTAAGGGCCTTATCTCTGTTTCAGTCTTCATCTCTTATGTCTGCCTCAATTTCTGCCTTTGCCCTTCTTTCTCTCTTTTTTGTTTCTGCTTTCCTAAATGGTAAACCAGGAGAGTTGCTGAACCACAAAGGGTAATCAGTCTCTTACAATAGAGTGGAAAGCTTTTTTTTTTTTAATTTCGAGGTCTACATATAATTCAGATGTAATCAAAAGAGAATTTTTATAAATAAAAGAATATCAACAGCAGTGAAATTTGTTTATAGATTCACCAAACAAACATAAACCTCCAAATGGTAAATTGTACATGTATAAACTATATAATTTCATCTTTTTTAATTTTTCCTCTTTTAAAACTTTCTTATAAAATTAACACTTATTAGTGAACATTCTCCCTTTGTTAAAAGTATCTTTTGTTCCACCTATTTCTTTTCTTTTCTTTTTGTAAGCCAGTCCAATTTAGCAGTGGATGGTTGAATACCTACTTTAGTGACACTAATGTTAATAATTTCTAATAACCCACTACCATCGAACCAGCCCACCTGTTTCATTTTAATAAAATTCTATATATAATTCTTTCACTTGCTTTTGTCAACTATTCAATTTAATAGATCTCAAAAATGTCTTCTTAAAAAATTAATAATATATGTTACCTAATAAAATAATTAAAAGCACTATTTTCTTTTTTATTTTATTTTTACTTTTTTGAGACATAAAAATATATGTATTTATAGTAAAAGCCTTGTTTCCTTCTGTCTTCTATTTCAGCTTCATCCCCTAGCTCCTTCTCAGATTACAGACATACTTGTCTTCTTTATGTTTGTTTTAAATGTAATATTTTTCTGATTCTTATTTTTCTTTCAAACCTCATCTGTAATCATTTTGCTGCCTAATTCTCAATGATTTTTTTCTTCTTCACCTCCCCTGTATTCCCATATCCTTTGTAATTTGATTTTCAGATTAATCTACTTCAGAGTCTTTAAAACTTTAGAGTGTAACAGAGTCACCTAGAAGACTTGTTAAAGCACCCTCTCCACCCCAGTTTATTTTGATTATTTTGGCCTGAAAATGTGCATTTCCATCAAGCTCATGGGTGATGCTTGATGCTACTGGTTCAGAGACCACACTTAGAGAAACACAGAAATTATTCACATTCTACAGGTGGTCTTTTAATTGCCAAGTCATTTGGACTATGCTTAATCTCATCCTGTTCATTTTTTGGTAGCACTGTTGATCATTTCTTCTTGAAATTTTCTCTTCCCTTCTGTTTCATTACATGCTTCAACTTCTCTGTTCAACTTTTGTTTTATTTTTTGCTCTTATTTCTTCCTCTGAATCAAAACATTCCCCAAGTCCCAGTCACTTTTTACTTGTTGATTTTTTTTTTTCAAGCACCCCTCATATAACCCTGGGGCATCAGTTATCCAGATAACTCCCATAATTGTATTTTTTGCCTGGATCCCTCTCCTTAGCTTTTGTTCTTTTTTCATACATTATCCCGTAAACATTCCATTGATACCTCAATTCAACAAGTCTTAGTTTATATTCTATCCAATTTATTTTAATTTTTCATATTCTATGACCTTAAAGATAAGAATGTGTGGTTACCTATATCGATCAGTTTCCTCTAATATAGGGATTGATAAGATTGTCAAGTATATTTTTTGTAATAATTTTTAGATTCCTATGCTATTTAAGCTTTATTATAATACATTTTATGTGACATTTTTATAAATATTTAGGTACTCTTTCATCTACTGGACCGAGTTCGAGAGTCCTCTACCACTGCGGACAAAGAAAAAATTGAGTCTGGAGGTGGCAATATTCTCATTCATCATTCAAGGGACACAGCAGAGAAGCAATGGGCTGAGACATGGGTATTAACATTGGCTGGAGTAGCAAGAATCTTCAACACTAGAAGATATTTACTGCAACCTTTAGGTATATATACATTTTTCTTCTCGTTTTAAAGTAATTCATGTTAAAGGAAATTTGGAAAATATAGAAGATTCTTTTAAAACTTATATAACACTTCTGCCCAAGAATAATTCTTCTTAACTTATAGTCTTTGTGTTTATGTGTGGAGTTGAACAGAGTTGAACAAAAGTTGAACAGAGAAGTTGAAGCATGTAATGAAACAGAAGGGAAGAGAAAATTTCAAGAAGAAATGATCAACAGTGCTACCAAAAAATGAACAGGATGAGATTAAGCATAGTCCAAATGACTTGGCAATTAAAAGACCACCTGTAGACTGTGAATAATTTCTGTGTTTCTCTAAGTGTGGTCTCTGAACCAGTAGCATCAACAGTGCTACCAAAAAATGAACAGGATGAGATTAAGCATAGTCCAAATGACTTGGCAATTAAATGACCACCTGTAGACTGTGAATAATTTCTGTGTTTCTCTAAGTGTGGTCTCTGAACCAGTAGCATCAAGCATCACCCATGAGCACAAGCATATGCATTTTCATTCATTTTACTGAGAAAATGTTTAATGTGTACCCACTGTGGGCTAGCCTCTAGGGGATACGGTGGTCAGCAAAATATGCATCATCCTTGCTGTCATCTACTTGAGGGAGGAACCATAATTACATATATAAAGGCAAAATAGCTACAATGATAAATGCTATAAAGGAATGATGTACTGTGAACTTATAATAGGTATTTGACCTGGCCCGTGAAGTCCAGATAAATTTCTCAGAGAAAGTAATATTTTCCCTGAGGTCTGAAAGGTAAGTAGAAGTTCATCAGGCAATGGTAAAATGAGGTGTGGAGAACCTTATAGGCAGAGAGAACATGTAAAAAGAGACAGAAGATTGAGGGGAAGGGGAATGATGTGGACTGTAGCATGTTTGAAGGTCTGGAATGAAGGGAGTAAAGCAAAGTATGATTCCCAGTGAGGTTGAGAGGTAGGTAGAGGCCAGATCATGTAGAACATGCTAAAAAGTTAGGACTTTGTCTTAAGAGCATTGAACAAAAACCATTGAAAGATTGTAATCCGTGATGTGACCCGATCAGATAGGCAGTTAAAAATATCACTTTTGTATGTGTAGAATGGAATGGCAGCAAGGAAGGATGACAGGATATTGTTAGACTTGTTAGGAAGCTGTTAGATCAGTGGTTCTCAAATAGGGCTAATTTTATACCATATGGGACATTTACCAGTTCTTTTTTTTTTTTTTTTTTTTTTTTTTTTTTTGAGACAGAGTCTCGCTTTGTTGCCCAGGCTAGAGTGAGTGCCGCGGTGTCAGCCTAGCTCACAGCAACCTCAAACTCCTGGGCTCAGGCAATCCTGCTGCCTCAGCTTCCCGAGTAGCTGGGAGTACAGGCATGAGCCACCATGCCCGGCAAATTTTTTCTGTATATATTAGTTGGCCAATTAATTTCTTTCTATTTATAGTAGAGACGGGGGTCTCGCTCGTGCTGAGGCTGGTTTCGAACTCCTGACCTCAAGCAATCCGCCTGCCTCGGCCTCCCAGAGTGCTAGGATTACAGGTGTGAGCCACCACGCCCAGCCATTTACCAGTTCTTGAGACATTTTTAGTTTTCAAAAATGGGGAGGGGTGAGTTACTGCTATTTAGCAAGTAGAGACAAGGAATGATGCTACAGATCTCACAATACACAGGACAGCACCCCACAGCAATGAATTATCCAACCAAAAATGTCAGTGGTATTGAGATTGAGAAACCTGGGTGCTGATTATAATACTTTAGATTCTGGTGGTAGTAATGGGGCATGATAGAGAAAAGTGAACAGAGATATTTTTGTACATAGGTATGAGTGTGCTGTATATATTATTTTATTTGTTTCATTATTTTATGTTTGGCTTCTTTTTAACCTCTTTATTTTAAAACATAAGCATATTTACTCATTCTGTAGGCATTTTTGTATGTTGTTCTTCATGTGCACTTTTTTCCAAAAACAAATAATTGATGGTGTCTGATCCATTTTACACTTTAGTATTTGATATATCTTATTTTTAATTTTAGTTTTTTCGTGTAAAATTTACATGCAGTGAAATGTACAAATTTTCATTGTACATTTGCTGAGTTTTGACAAAATAAGCATTATTTTAATGCCTCTGTGATACATACATTATCTTAAAAGCTAAGAACTTATTAGATATTTAAATTTTTTAAAATGAAGACATAGACATTTCATACATCTTTCATAATTTTTTTTCATTTCTTTCATTCATTCATTCATTTATTGAGACAGAGTCTCGCTTTATTGCCCAGGCTAGAGTGAGTGCTGTGGTGTCAGCCTAGCTCACAGCAACCTCAAACTCCTGGGCTCAAGAAATCCTCCTGCCTCAGCCTCCTGAGTAGCTGGGACTACAGGCATGCGCCACCATGCCCGGCTAATTTTTTCTATATATATTAGTTGGCCAATTAATTTCTTTCTATTGTTAGTAGAGATGGGTCTCACTCTTGCTCAGGCTGGTTTTGACTCCTGACCTCAAGCAATCCACCCGCCTCGGCCTCCCAGAGTGCTAGGATTACAGGCGTGAGCCACTGTGGCCGGCCATAGTTTTTTTTTTATAACTTGAAGACCAGGAAGTAGTATTTATTATTATTTAACATAATCATGTGCAATATATAATTGTACCTAGTCTTTTAAAAAGAGGACTTCTTCCTAGACATAAAATATATTAATAGAAGAATTGTAGGGTTTTTTCTTCCTAAATGGCACAGAATATTCTAGATCTGAGATTAGATCACCACTCTGGTTGGCAAATGTAATGGTTCATCTGACTTTTTAACTGGGGTCGCAACAGGCAGAAGTGTTTTAACTGTTTAATAGTTTTAAAATGTAATTTGTGAAAACTCTTTGAACGGTTTATTTTTAAATCTGTTTTTTAACTCTATGTAAATTATACCTCAATTTTTATAATTTATTTTTTTATTTGTTACATTTTTAAAATATTTATATATTTATTTTTTTACTTCTATTTTCTTCTTTTATTACTTTGCTGGCAAAGGATATACGTCAATTTTTAATAAAAAGAGTATAGAGGGGAAGTTGCATGTAATTGGCCAGATGTTACAGTTTGTTCAGAATAGACAGGTAGTCCCTATTGTTTTATACCAGACTTATTTCCAGCTTTCCTATTAACTGAATGCTTCCTCAGGCATTTGGGTTTATCCCTTTTTAAAAAAATCAAATCTAGTCATTTATAGCCTTTGCCAAATAAAAGTCTTTAAACCTTGATTATACACTTTATAGCCTACATATGTTATACTACTTTGGAAAATATCAATTTCTCTGACTTTCACATTATTTTAATGCAAGTTATGTGGATAATAATCCATGTTATTAACAAAACGATTGGGTTTGATTGTGCTAGAAAAAAAGTTTTGTTTTGTTTTTGTTTTGTTTTATTTAAGCCTCATGGAAACAAATTTACACCAAGCCATAGAGAGCTTCATTGTAAATGTATTTAGCCAGTCAGAGGAGTAAAGGGATTTAGTTGATCAGTGGGAACCAGCAGCTACCATTCAGCTTATGCTCTGTTGATGGTGGTGGATGAGTAGACTCAGTTTCACATGAAGGAGCAAATTCGTTGTGAAAACATGGTTTTTCTTTATGGTACGTTTTCTCTTGGTAACTCACTAACTTATGAAAAAAAAAAGTTTAAGAAAATTCTGTAACTATAAAATTATTTAAATATGAAAACTAAAATATAAAGTTTAAATTTATGGAATATGACATATAGTTTATTTTAAATATTTAACCTATAAAAACATGTATCATTCTGTTATAACTTATAGCTTTTCCAATAATTAAGACTGAGAATATCTTATGTAATCATTAATGAAATTACTAATAGATGGATAGACTAAAAATGTTATTGAAAAGCTTTCGTTTTACCTTCATAGGTTTTTATTCTCTTCTCTTTAAGTAGAAGTACTAGAAAATGGTATAAACATGTATACATACATATCTAGAATTTTGTTTTTAAGACCAAAGCATTATTTAACATACCCATTATCCTCTTCTTGGTGCCCTTTGTTCCTACATCTGAAAATTTTTACTGGATTTCTGGATTGTGATGATTTTCATTCATATTGCTAGTACTTCAGTACCTAATCATATTTTTTCTAGTTGTGTAGGAATTTAAGCAGAAAAATAAAGCAAATATGCTTTGAAGTCTCTAATATTAAGAGAAATTTTGATCACTTTGATAATTTTTTTTTCTCTTCCTAATACAGGAGATTTTTCAAGAGCTTGGGATGTTCTTCTTGACCATATACAGTCAGCAGCACTCAGCAAAAACAATGAAGTATCTCTGGCTGCTCTGAAAAGCTTCCAGGAAATTCTACAAATTGTATCCCCTGTCAGAGACTCAGATAAGCCTGAGACACCACCTGTAGTTAATGTACCTGTGCCTGTTCTTATAGGCTCCATATCAGGTCCTGGCCTGAGCAGGCCATTTGTAAGAACAGACTCAATTGGAGAAAGACTTGGAAGATATAGTAGCTCTGAGCCACCTGTAGTTACTGATGAGCTTGAAGATTTAAATCTCTGGTGGGCTGCATGGAATACTTGGTATAGAATTGGATCTGAAAGCACGAAGCCTCCAATTACTTTTGATAAACTAACTTTTATTCCCAGCCAGCCTTTTCTTACAGCTTTAATTCAGATATTTCCAGCTCTCTACCAACACATAAAAACTGGTTTCAACATGGATGACTTGCAAAAGTTGGGAGTCATATTACACAGTGCTATTTCAGTGCCAATAAGTTCAGATGCATCCCCTTTTATTCTTCCATCTTATACTGAAGCAGTTTTGACAAGTTTACAGGAGGCTGTACTTACAGCTTTAGATGTTCTCCAAAAGGTAATACAATTTTAGTGGCTATCTAAGCAATGATGCATATGGTTCTCTTGAATTTTTTTTACTTTGCTATATTTTTGGGAATAAATTCTAGATCAAGATTGTCATGCATATATACTTTGGCATAAATTCAGGATTGCCAAGATCTAGTTATTTTAAAAACTGTGGTTTTCTGATATGTTTAATAAAAAAGGTAATTTCAGATCTATTTTGAGTCTTTAAGAAGTTGCCTACATCCTCCTGTTCCAATTCACCAGCACTTTTGGTTGACCATGTAAGTCTTCACAAGAAGATAGAATATTTGGAATAGTAGTTTTAGTAAAGTAATTTTATGATTAGAAAAATTAATAAGCAATGGGATTATATTTTGACATTTTTCATCTGATTTTAAATTTTGCTCAAATTTATCAGAAGCCTGTATTTAAAAAGAATAAAATTATAAAATGTTTTTCTCACAGAAATTTTAAAAAGATTTATTTTTAGCTGTTTGTGTTTTATAATTACAAATAAAAGTTATTAAAATAAATAGTCCTAAAATCATCGTGCAAATTCAGATTAACAAGCAAGACCAGATCAAAATTGGTGTTCTTAAGACTGTCAAAATTAATAGCACAATTCACAAAAATCAAAATACTAAGCAAAAAAATGCCAACTGAATAGTCAACCGTTCCAAGAAAGTAGCTAAGACCTTCTAGCAAAATTATAATGAAACTAGATTCTGATCATACATGTTGTCAGTAGCCATTTATGTAATGCAAATCATGTTTTCTAATTAACTGATTCCAGTCTGCCTGACGAGAATAATGAAAACTTTCACAGTAAGAATGGTGATGTTTCCATTAATAGTATACCATGATACCTCTTAATTAGCTCTGGAGGAAGTCTAGCTGAGCAGTAATTCTTGATCTGATTAACCCTAGGTGCATTGGGCAGGGAAACAAATTATGGAGAAATTAAAATTTAAAAGAATCTGACATTTAAAAAAATTTATTATAGGGATATCGATTATTCACAATTGAAATAAAAATACCTGTTTTTATTTTCAGTAGGAAAATAGTAGCCTGTCGGTAATTACTTTCTCTCCCAGATTGGGCATGCAGGTAAATTGCTTATAGACTGCCCTAGAGAGAATGGAAAAGTTTTCCCAGCAGAAAAGAAAAGAGCCGAGGCGGGCGGATTGCTCAAGGTCAGGAGTTCAAAACCAGCCTGAGCAAGAGCGAGACCCCGTCTCTACTATAAATAGAAAGAAATTAATTGGCCAACTGATATATATATAAAAAATTAGCCGGGCATGGTGGCGCATGCCTGTAGTCCCAGCTACCCGGGAGGCTGAGGCAGAAGGATCACTCGAGCCCAGGAGTTTGAGGTTGCTGTGAGCTAGGCTGACGCCACGGCACTCACTCTAGCCTGGGCAACAAAGCGAGACTGTCTCAAAAAAAAAAAAAAAAAAGAAAAGAAAATTATAAGTCTTTTAGGATGCCCATAATCTAGTATTCTCATTCAAATCTTTTATATATGTGTAGAAGATAATAAACAAAAATGAAACAACACTCCCCAAATTTTTTTCAAGAAAAAAGAACATCATTTTATTTTTTAAAACTCTGCTTTTGTCTGGGCACTGTGGCTCACACCTGTAATCCTAGCACTCTAGGAGGCCAAGACAAGAAGGATCACTTGACCTCATGATTTTGAGACCACCCTGAGGAAGGGTGAGACCCCTCTCTACTGAAAAAACAGAAAAAATTAGGCGGGGCTGGTGGTGCAGTGCTGGTGGTGCCTCCAGGCTGAGGCAGGAGGATTGCTTGAGCCCAAGAGTTTGAGGTTGCAGTGAGCTGTGATGATGCCACAGCACTCTAGCTGGGGTGACAGAGCAAGACTCTGTCTCAAAAAAAAAAAAAAAAAAAAAACCCACAAAGCTCTGCTTTAGCAATAAGAAAACAAGTGGAATTATTTATCCCAACTATTCGGAATTTGTTCTGAGCTTTTAATAGCTTTAAAAACAAACATTCAGTCTGAAACTTAGGAAGCTTGTCTATTTATATTAATAATGTCTTTGCATTATTTTCACACTAGCCATTGTTTTATTACTTGTGTGATTATCTAAATGATGTTTCCTAAACCTTGAATGTGCGATCTTTAATGGTTCTCTAATATTTCCTAACAGAAAAATTAATATTTTATCAGTTAGAATGTTTTTATATTTTCTTCTACAAGTGTCAGAAAATTTTTGCACCAGCAAAATTTACTTGCTTTGGGACTTTATCCTTAAACAAATAGCTATCCAGCAAAAAACATTTTATTGATCAAAAGCTATTTTCCTTCCTAAAAGAAAAACTCATTTCTGATTTCATGTTTTCTTTCTAAAGAGAATATGTTGTTCTTCCTCAGTGCTATTATATTGTTTAGGGCTTCATGGTCACAGTCTTCTTTAGGTTCCCAAATGGCTAGTTCCCAACCAAGTTGACTTAGTTTTGTGTACTAATTGATTTTTTTTTATTTTTTGCCAAGTTAGAATGCGTGGAGGAACTGGGAATTATTTTTTTAATTTCAAAATATTGGAGTACAAGTATTTTTGTTATATGGATGAATTGAATAATGCTGAAGTCAGGGCTTTTAGTCTGCGTTTCACCAGAGTAGTGTATAGTGTACCTGATACGTATGTTTTTATCCATTAGAAGTGGGAATTTGATTATTTGCTTTCTGTATGTGCTGTACTGTAAGTTCTGAAGTGATGAGACTGCATCTGTCTTACTTATTGCTAAACTTCCTAAAGTCAGATAGCTGTATACCCCATCTGCCTTCATCACCAGGGCTGCTGGAGTTGTACTCCATGAGACACCCTCACATTGTATGTGAATGATGCCCTTGGAGTCGTGTAATAAAGCTCTGTACTCTAATAATATGGCAAGTTTCTCCATCTCTCTGTACTTTAGCTTCCTTATCTATAGAATAAAAATAATAAATCTATAACTTTGACTATTAATTGGGATATTTGTAAGACATTTAGTACCTGGCACAAGTTAAAACATTCAGTAAATGTTAGCTGTTGTTTTCATCAAGTTCTCTAGCAAAGGCCTTAGTACATGGTAGGCACTGAATGGATTATTATTAAATGAGTTAACAAGTGAAATCTTGAACTGTGTCAGAAATTAGATGTCCAATTTCATCTCTTTTTTTCACATACACAGTTTTCAAGGACTGATCAGAATTATTGTCCAGATTGCTTATTGATTCTCAGCTTTTGGACTAAAATTATTTATCATGTTCATCCTATAGATTTTTCTGATACACAAATTTCAGATACTAAAGAAAAACCAATAAAACCTTTTTCTTAGATGGAGTTTGTTGTAAAAAAGAAAACGTGGGTTCTATGTTATGCATTTTAAGATCCCAGAATTGCTCTATAAATCAGCTATAACACTATTAGTATGTTTTATTTTTAGAAAGGACCATTGAAAATTAAAATACATAGCCATAACTTTGTGCTAAGATACTTCCAAAGAAATTGTGATGGTTTTCCTTTTTTAAGTCATTGAAAATAAAAGAATTCACTTAGAATAATTCAGTCTCTTTTCCATAGTAATTACTCTTTGGTTTTTTATATTCAGTAAAGAGAATTCTTTTAGATTGTATAAATTTTGCAATTCAAGTTCTCCATTATTTCTGAGAAAAATAACCAAATATTGAAAGATTATATTAGATGTCTATTCTAATTTTTTACATTGTAATTATAGGATGGTCTAACTTAAGGTATAGGCAGCACTTGCTTATCTACTTCATATCTCAGTGTGGTGTGATCTAAACTTCAGTTACAGCACAATGGCTACATCTCAGAGGAAAAAGAAAACTATTATCTGATAAGTTAAGAAAAAGCCATGGATTGCATAAAAATAAATTTTGTTCATATCTTTTTAAAGAAATTCCTTAAATATTTTAAATGCTATGAATTTTGGTTTAGTATTTTGAGAATGCTGTCCAGTGTAAAGTGATCATACTTTTTGTTTTGTAAAGCACAAGTATATTTTAGACACTCCATAAATAATATCATTAAATATTTTTACCACAGAAAGAAATGAACACTAAAAGATGAAAATATAAAAGGATAAGATGAGAAAATATGTTTGTGGCTAGGAAAAAAAACCCAGATAGGATTTATTTTAAGTATTTTCAACACATTTGAAGTAATTAAAATCTGTAATATCAAATTGTTTGGAGTAATAAATCTAGAGAACTATTCATTAAAATGTTATTAATTTATATTCAAATATTTAATTTTCTTATTTTACATCAAATCTGTTTATTCAGATATATTAGACATTAAATACACACAGCCCTGTTAAAAATTTAAAATATACATTTCTTTTAGAAACAAATTTTCACAGATGATTTGTCTTCCCAACTGCAATGCTCATGATTATTTGTTAATGTCAGTGGACCAGGGATGGTGCAGAAATCAGCTGTCATTTCAATGAACTGATACCACTTAAATGGAAGCCAATGTCGTTTTGGTCAGTGAAGCATTCTTAATGGGCTAATGGCTATATTACTGAACAAATTACCAAATTGTAGAACCTGAGGGCTACCTGGGACTTCTCTTTAAGTGCTTGCCCTTTTTCCACTCTGTGAAGGAATAAATAACACTTTTTATTAAAGAACTTTAGCTGATTAACACTTTTAGCCTACACTTTATTTCATAATAGTTTCAAATAGTTGTCCTTCAGGGTTTATAAAAGATGGTATAATACTTATATATAATAGGACAGTCTTGAAGAGTTTTTAGTTAGACAAATGCATATATGGTGCTTAATGGAATTCAGATTATCCACTCTGATGTTCATATTTTGCTTTTATAGGCCATCTGTATAGGACCAGAAAACATGCAGATAATGTATCCAGCTATATTTGACCAGTTGCTGGCATTTGTAGAATTTTCCTGTAAACCTCCACAGTATGGACAGCTGGAAACAAAGCACATAGCGAATGCAAAATATAATCAGGTAATTTACTAAAAATTATGTTTACTCTGTAAGATTTCATGGCTTATAAATATAGTAAGTTCCACTTAAGATGAACTTTGATTACCTCAGAAAAAGAAAATTTTCACTCACAGTCTTATGTATGACTGTTAACACTTTAAGCTGAACAGAAATATCATTTGGGAACCATTTCTGTGTTCCTTTTCTCCTTGTTTATGACTTTCCTCTTCCAACTGGATCTTCAGAGAGTTTGGCCTTTTATGTTACTCTACAATATATCTTTCTTGAAAAATACAAGTTCCTTTGTACCTCTTTCTTGGTTGCCCCAGCCCAGTACAAAATGGCTTCTAAATCCCTAAGTCTAATCTTATTTAAAATAGATACCTGCAACGCAAGATGAAGAAATTTGTGTGTATTAAATTAGAAGTTGTCCATTACTGGTGTGAAATTTAGTTGGATTTTATGTAAAAGATTTTTATAGCCATAGTTGGCAAATTTTAACTTTGTTTTGGCTTAGGGGAAAAGTAAATTTCTGATGCATGCACATGCTGATTTTATTAACTCAACATATAATTTTATATCGTCCAAAAAGGAGTTTTAATATGTATTAACTTTTCTCATTCTATTTGTCTTCCAACACAATGGAATCACAATAGATCCAACTATTTGCACCGGTGAGTTAAATTTCCTAAAATTGTCCTTACCTATTGGCAACAAATAAAATACATCTTTCCCAGTACTTGATAGAATGCTCTATGTGCTTTTTCCAATCATTTTAATTTTTGCCTGGCTGAAAATTATTTTTTCATGAAGTACATACTCTTTGAAAACTTTGCATGTAATATAATTTGACCTAAAACCAAGGCCTGAACTTTAAGACAGAGATGCTTTCTCATTGAAAACAATATGATTCATCTATTCCCATTTATTTTTAACTTCATGTGAAAATATTAATTTCTAGGCGGAATGGGTAGCCTTGAACTATGTACCGTTTGCTGAAAGGTCTTTAGAAGTGGTTGTGGATTTGTATCAAAAAACAGCCTGTCACAAAGCAGTGGTGAATGAGAAAGTGCTCCAGAATATTATTAAGGTATCCTTTTTTATTATTATTATACTTTCATTAGATGATGACAATATTATTGAAATTATTCTCTATATAATATGTTATCATTATATTGGGATAAATGAAAATTGTAATTCATATTATTTATAGCGACTTTTCCCCTGATGAGCATTCAAGGAGAAATTCACAATGCACCCGATCAATTTAACTGATCATGTGTATTGTCTTTTTAAGCCAATTCCTTAGTGTATGGAGAACCATTTTTTTAATTCATTTCTTGTTGACTGTGTTCTGTTCCTCTAAGACTTATTTCTTGTTTTTCCTTCTATTTCGAAAGACAAAACCTAAACCTTGCTCTTCCCCTAGCATATGGATGTACCTTCTCTTTACTGAATAAACAGACCACTGTGAACATTCTTCCCTCAAGGAAGAAGGCCTTTCTCTATTCCAAGACTCATCCTTTTCTCTGTGTTTATCCTTTCCTCTTTCTACCTTTCTTTATTGATGATTCTTTCATTTTCCTTTCAGCATCTTATACTTTATCCTACAAAAATGATTAATCATTTAATACTATAAAAACTTTCTCTTAACTCTACTTCCTATTCAAATTGCCATCCTCTTTCATCTTTCCTTTACTTCCAAATTCCTTTAAGCAGCTTGTGGCCTTCACCTAACCATTCTTTACCTATTCACTCTTTGAATGTTGGCCTGTGTCCATCCACATTGCTCTGTAGAAACTGATTTCTCAAAGTCACAGAAGACCATATCTTCAAATTCTGAGTCCTTTTAAAATTCTTTATCTCCCCTTTAACATGGTACTGCCCTTTTCTTCTTAAAGATCTTTCTTCCCTTGACTTTTTTAATACTTATTTCTACCTCTCACTACTGATCTCACCAAACTGTCCCCTCTCTCTTCATTTATTGAGCATATTTTTTAAACACCTCTATTACCAGGTACTAACTAAATACCAGAGATTTTAAAATGAACAAGACAATTCTTACATTTAATAACTCAATATAGGGAATAAGAGAAAGACAAATAATAAAATAATAATACAGTGTGTTAAATGCTAGATGAAGAGCACAGAGTGGAGGCAGCTGTGCATTCAGTTGACCTGACTTAGATTAGTCCATTGCTGTTTACTTACTGCTCTATGATTTTGGACCAGTGGAACTGTCTGAGAGTGTTTCTCATGTGTAAAAGCAGGGTAATACCAATACTACTTACATGTCTCAATAAAGAGACTTCATTGAGATACATCATTTAATGATACTGGCTTGCCAAGTAGTCAGTGCTGAATAAGAAGTTAGTATGTCCCACAGACAAAGAAGTGACTAAACTGTCTAGGGGATTTGGGCAAGAATTAATAGAAATGAAACTTGAAGGAATAAGAGTTTGATAGTGAAAAAGCGATAGGGAAGCATTACAGGTAAGTTAAGCAGTATACAAGATCATAGTATATTTTCAAGAAATATTGAGAAATTCATTTTAGGGAGGTCACAGGACCTGGAATAAGTCTGAAAAGATAACTGTAGTTCTTATAAACCATCATAATATCGGACTTTAACCATGAAAGGTTGAACATTAAGAGTGACATGAATCAGTTTGTATTTTTTCCAAGGAATTAAAAGAACCTTTTGTGTACTCCCATTTTGTTGATGCCACTTTATGGCATCGTATTGTGGTTATTGGACAAGACTCTTCCTTTCTCAAAAATTGTGAGCCTGAAGTGAATTTCCAAGTTCAACATACATTTACTGAGTAGTCCCTGTATTAATTTCTTAAACGTTTTAAAAAATATATAACTTGAATAGATCAGCTGTGGTTAATGTTTCTTTGATTTCAGTAAAATATTAAAGGTAGTAGTAAATTATTCTTTAGGTTGCAAATGACATATATTTAGGCACTGACTAGCTTTAACAATAAAGGGAATTTTTTGATGTGCTTAATTGGAAAATTCAAAGATAGAGGGAAGGCTTTAGGATTGATTGATCCAGTGATTCAGCAGTATCATCAAAAACCAAATTTCTTTTTTCTGTTCTGCTTTCTAACAAGTGACTGTATACTATGTTTTTCTTTATTAGTTGTAGGCTAGTAACAGGATTATGTGTCCAATAGGAGGTATGTGCGTGTGCACATGTGGGAACTTCTTAAGTTCCTAAAATTAATCTTAAGTGGACCAGCTTTGGTCCATACCCACTCAAACCAGTGATTGTGGCCAGGGAAATGGAATGGATTTGACTGGCTTAATAAACTAAGCATCTCCTTGTCTGAATTCCCAAACTAGAACTGAGGACATTATCTTCCAAAGTATATGGGGTGTATGGAGGTGGAGGGAGGCAAAAGGGATAAATAGATTCTGGGTAGGCCAAATATCTGTTAGTGGAGGCCCACATCATGCTGACACTTAATGGTTCATATGTTCTGTATATGAGTACTCTGTAATTCCTGTGGAGGAGGATGATACCAAGTTTTATATCCTTGAAATGTGAAAATTATCTTTTCTACTCTTTTTTTTTCTCAGAACAGAATTTTTATGTAAAAGCAGATTTTTTACTCTAATGCAAATTGTCTGATGGTATGCCAAAACTATTTACTGATGGTGCTCTGGGTTGTTCAGTGGGGTATTTTGGTCAGTCTAGTGTTCTAGTTGCCAGATAGAACCAGAGAAGTCCATTCCGAACCACCAAATTTGTTCTTTTAATGAATGGAAGCCACTTGTCTGAAAAGTTAATCCATTAAAAAGATGAGTCACTGTACATAGTCACTATACACATCTGATCACTATACATAACTTAGATACTCCACTCCTACACCCTCAGTGGTCAAAGGTAAAATAATCTTAAATTATCAAATTTACTGAAATATTTGGAAAAGGAAAATGTCTATTGAAATATTAAGAGTAGAATATGAAATTCAAAGAATTTTAGAGATAAAACTTAAGACTTGAAAGTGACACTTTTGGTTGTACTTATCCTTCCCTACCCATTAGTGGAAAAATAGTCATATATCACTTAATGATAAGCATACACTCTGAGAAATGTGTTGTTAGGCAATTTTGTCATTGTGTGAACATCATAGAGTATACTTGCACAAAGCTAAATGGTATAGCCTACTACACACCTAGGCTATATGGTATAACCTATTGCTGCTAGGCTATGAACTTGTACACAACATGTTACTGTAGTGAACATTGTAAGCAATTATAACACAATGGTAAGTATTTGCGTATCTAAACATAAAAAAGGCACAATATTTTTCACTGTGTTATTATCTGATGGGACTGTGGTTGTACATGTGGTCTATCACTGACCAAAACATTATTATGTAGCACATGCCTGTGTAAGCAATATTGACTTCTTTTGGTTGGGAGATCCATCTCAGCCAAATTATTTTTTGTTAGGAGAACTATGGCAGAATTTTCTAATTCCATAACATCAGGTCAAGAAATGCTGAAGCATTGTCAGTTTCCTACTCTCACACTTAACTTTTCAGATATATCCCTATTTTTTATGATGAAAAACTGAGATTCAAAAAAGTTGCTACTTATTCAGGGTCATTATTTAAAAGATGGAGGCAGGATTTAAAAGTGTATCTTTCTAGGCAGTAGGGTTTGAGGGAACCATGTCTAAGAACTGGTGTTTCTAGAAAATATCCTTTTTTAAATGTGAAAATACCTATGCTATTTTTCTCTGTTATCGTTTTTTTAAGTAAAGTTGAATATGTTTTAATTAATACTTACATTAAACTGTCTTTATTTTCAGACTCTTAGGGTTCCTCTCAGTTTGAAGTATTCCTGCCCTTCTGAAAGCACATGGAAACTAGCAGTATCTTCTCTCCTCAAAGTTCTTTCTATCGGGCTGCCTGTTGCCCGGCAGCATGCTTCTTCTGGAAAATTTGACAGTATGTGGCCAGAACTAGCCAATACTTTTGAAGACTTTCTCTTTACTAAAAGGTCAGCTTATCCATTTTTAAAATTAAGACAGTCTTTCAAGCAGTGGCATATTATATCTACAATTTCTCTAAAAACAGTTTTTATTCATTTAGAAAGTAATTGATTAAAGTTGATAGGTTATATACAAAACACAACGACAGGATTAGGCATTTATCCAGTGGGTACATTATCTGTGAACATTGGAGATTTTTGCTTTTTGCAGTGTTTTTGGTTATAAGACAGGAATCTTACATATACGACCACATGAATGCATCATAAGAATTTTAACTTAATGAAACTAAGAAGATCCTTTTTCTTTTAAGACAGTCTCACTTTGTCAGTGGGGCTAGAGTGCAGTCCATTATAGCTTGCTACAACCTCAAACTCCTGGGCTCAAGTGATTCTCCTGCCTCAACCTCCCAAGTAGCTGGGACTATAGGCGTGCACCACCACACCTGGCTAATTTTTCTATTTTTTATATAGATAGGGTCTTGCTCTTGTTCAGGCTGATCTCAAACTCCTGGCCTCAAGCAGTCCTTCCACCTTGGCCTCCCAGAGTGGTATGATTATAGGTGTTAGCCACATCACCCAGCCAGAAGATCCATTTTTAAATCTCATGCCCATTTGGCATTACAATAGGCAAACAATTTTAGAAAATCTGTGTATATCAAGAATAAATAGGATCAGTGGCAAGATAATAATCAGCTCTTTAAGATGTTTAAGTTTGTCAAAGAAGAATGGAATTTTCATTGTATGGTATCCAATTGAAAGCTTATGTTAAGGATGCAATTTTGACTCCTCTTCCTCGATAAAGTAGAATAGGATGACTGGAATACAGAGTCCTTTTTTTTTTTTTTTTTTTTTTTGAGACAGAGTCTCACTTTGTTGCCTGGGCTAGAGTGCCGTGGCATCAGCCTAGCTCACAGCAACCTCAAACTCCTGGGCTCAAGCGATCCTTCTGCCTGAGCCTCTCGAGTAGCTGGGACTACAGGCATGCACCACCACGTCCGGCTGATTTTTTCTATATATTTTTAGTTGACCAATTAATTTCTATTTTTAGTAGAGACGGGGTCTCACTTTTGCTCAGGCTGGTTTCAAACTCCTGACCTTGAGCGATCCACCCTCCTCGGCCTCCCAGAGTGCTAGAATTACAGGTGTGAGCCACCACACCCAGCCCAGAGTACATATTTTGAATGAGGAGTTTGCTAAAGTCCATCTAGAGCTGTGCTGTCCAATACAGTAGTTACAGATGACTAATTAAAATGAAACTTTAATTAAATAAAATTAAAATTCCTTTGTCTCACAAGACACATATTAAGTACTCGTTGTTGGGTGTAACTAGTGACTGTCACATTGGACAGGGCAGATTATTGGACATTTCCATCAGCACAGAAAGTTTTGTTGGGTAATGCTGATCTAAAGTGTGTCCTTTTATTAAAGATGGACTTACCTGTAATAGCTGTGATAACCAGGCAATCTTCAGTCGTTCTAGCACAAGTAATTATCCTTTGTGCTACAATAGTGAAATTCCAACAAAAATTTTAAAATTTTTTATTCATGAGTCATTTTTTTAAAGCTATATAGTTACAAACATACCAGGTACTGCTATATAACCATTTCAAATTATTAGTTTGAAACCACTTAAATTATCAATTTGATACACTTGTAGGAAAAAAATTACATTGGCACATTGATAATGATCTGATGAGTCTACAACAGAATAATTTAACTGAGGAGATTCTCTTTATCATTCTAATATGGTTTAGTTCTTCAGTAAAGAAAATTTGTAGTATGCAGAAAGAGTAACTTACATTTTTCTCTGTAAAAGCTTATCTGATATTTCAGAATCGGAAATAATAACAGGTGATTCTAATTTCTGTTTCTGTAAATTCAGACTTCTTTTTGCTTTCTTATATACTTCTTAATTCTAGAAATTTTCTTGATACCAATGCAAGCATACTCTTTGTATTTGAAGCAAAAATTATAGGTACTCACAAACCATATTCAGACAAGGTTTGCTTTCATCTTTAAAGTAACCCTGAAAATTTTAGTTCCTTTGTTGACTTGAGAGCTCAAATCACTGTTAATTTGTATCAAATATTAAGAAATTTAAACTATTCCTTTTCTTTCCTAATTATCTGTTTGTATATGCATGATACCCCTATTAATTAAATAGAATAAGCTTTTGAAAATCTGTTTTTTGCAGTGAGTGAAACTTCTTTTAAGAATTTCTTTTCCTATGCCTGAGCCTTTGTTCCATCTTCCTTATTCTCTAGTTTCTTACTGAACATTCATCGTTTCCCAAACTTTGTCTTTATTTTGTTAAATTCAGATTTCTGACACGCTTTTTTATGCAGGAAAGTAGTACTGGAACCAAAGGCCAAATAATAGTATTTTACATTTTATATCATTTTGTATTACTGCAGTTGTAGTATAATTTCATTGAAAATTTTTTGCCAGTTTCAAAGGCTTGAATATGTTGGGTGTGTTGAAACTATATTGCCTAAGAAGCAGCTAACGTAGTGGATAAAAGCACTGACTCAGGAACCAGACTACCTATATTCCAATCACAACTGTACTACTCTGTAACTGTGGTATTTTAGACAAATTATTTAACCTTTCAGTGACTCAGTGTCTTCATCTGTTAAATAATAGTTCCTCAACTCATAGGGTTATTGTGAGGTTAAATAACTTAAAATAAGAGAATGCTTAGAATAGTGTCTTGCATGTAAGTACTTTAAAAATACTTGCTAGCCTATTATTCTTTCTTTCCCTTGAGAGAAAGTGAAACCAGCTATATTTTAAGCCAAAATTCTAAATAACTGGGACTAGGAAGTTTACTTCTAAATTTGGAGTTTTTTGGTTTTTTTTTGAGACAGAGTCTCACTTTGTTGCCCAGGCTAGAGTGAGTGCCGTGGCGTCAGCCTGGCTCACAGCAACCTCAATCTCCGGGGCTCAGTGATCCTACTGCCTCAGCCTCCCGAGTAGTTGGGACTACAGGCATGCGCCACCATGCCCAGCTAATTTTTTGTATATATATTTTTAGTTGGTCAATTAATTTATTTCTATTTTTGGTAGACACAGGGTCTCGCTCAGGGTGGTTGTTTTGAACTCCTGACCTTGAGCAATCCGCCCGCCTCGGCCTCCCAAAGTGCTAGGATTACAGGCGTGAGCCACCACGCCCGGCCTGGAGTTATTTTTAATGACTAAAAAATAATAAAGGTTCTAAATTCTGTCAAGTAACACAGTATCAGTGTTCTAAGTTGTGGTTATTCTAGTTACAGATTTAAGCTTTCTAGTACATGGAGTAGTAGAAACATACTCTAGATTGAGAGTCAGGAAAAAAAAGAAAGCCTCTGGACATTATTGAGAGTTAACATAAATCAATAGTTTGAGATAAGAGAAAGAAAAACACAAAGTTGGAAAACATAAGGATATAATCTAGTAGACAAACACTTGAGGTCTATTAGAAATTCATTCAGCCAACCTTTGAGTTCCAAAACATGGTAGTTGTTCTCTAGGTCTAGGAGACACATTGAGCTAGTAGGAAGTCATAAAACTAAGGATCTGTGGACCTTACATTAAAAATCACTAAGTACTACCCCAAAGAATTGAAAGCACATGTTCGCACAAAACTTGTATACTAACATTCATTGCAGCATTATTCATAATAGCCAAAAAGTGAAAACAACTCAAATGTTCATCAGCTGATGAATAGATAAATTAATTTTGTATATCTATACAGTGGAATATTATTCAGTCATAAAAAAGAATGACATACTGATGAATGCTCTGACATGAATGAATATTCAAAACATTATGCAAAGTGAAAGAAACCAGACACAAAAGGGCATGTATTATACATTGTATATTTATGTGATATAGCCAAAATAGACAAATCCATAGAGACAGGAAGTAGATTTACAGTTCCCAGGGATGAGGGAAGGGGGAAAATGGGGAGGGACTTCTAATGGGTACATAATTTCTTTTGGGGATCATGAAAGTATTCTGGAATTAGAAATGGTGATGGTTGTACAACTTTATGAATATTCTAAAGTGCACTAAATTATATACTTTAAAAGGGTGAATTTTATAGTATGGATTATATCACATTAAAAACATTTTTAATATACCATACAGAGAGAACTGACAAAAAATACTAATAACACTTTGTCCATTTGAAGGCACTTTTTAATTTTTTTAAAATAAAAATCCATGAAAATAATTTTTTTTTGAGACAAAGTCTTACCCTGCCCAGGCTAGAGTGCTGTGGCATCAGGTTAGCTCACAACAACCTCAAACTCCTGGGCTCAAGCAATCTTTCTGCCTTGGCCTCCCAAGTAGCTGGGACTACAGGCACATGCCACCATGCCCGGCTATTTTTTTTTCTATATATTTTTAGTTAGCCAATTAATTTCTTTCTTTTCTTTTTTTTTTTTTTTTTTTAGTAGAGACAGGGTCTCGCTCCTGCTCAAGCTGGTTTCAAACTCCTGACCTTGAGCGATCCACCCGCCTCTGCCTCCCAGAGTTCTAGGATTACAGGGGTGAGCCACCACGCCCAGCTTGAAAAGAATTTTTTAAAAGTTACTTTTATACTTTTCAAACTTAGAGAATTTAAGGATTTTATGTGGCCATTTGTGCCTACTGACCATCTCTCCTTATAATTTATAAGTAAATTCTGCTAATCATCATCATTTTCTAAAGCTCAACCAGTATTTTTTGATACGCCAGTAAGGATACTAATTATAAATTAAAATAGGCCAGGTGCCATGGTTTATGCCTGTAATTCCAGTGCTGTGGGAGGATCACTTGAGCCCATGAGTTCAAGACCAGTCTGGGCAACACAGTGAGACCCCATCTCTACAGTCAATCAATGAATCAATCAAAATAGCCAGGTCTGCTGCACCTGCAGTGCCAGATACTGAGCAGGCTTAGGTGAGAAGATTGCTAGAGTGCAGGAGTTTGAGGCTGCAATGGGCTATGATCATGCCACTGCACTCAAGCCTGGGCAACAGAATGAGACCTGTCAATAAAATGATAAAAATATAAAACATAAAATAAATATATAAAATATAATACAATATAAAGTAAAATACCATTAGTTTCTGTTCTGGGATCAGGATATTCAGCCTGTACACAATCAAATAATTTCCTGATTTTGTGAATCATTGGCATTGAGGAGTAAACCTTTCAGTTTTTAGTTTTGTGTGTTATTCTCTTCTCTTGTCATAAGATATTTTAACAATCCAATTCAGTGTTTCTGATATATGATCCAAATAATATTAGTGTATGTTCCTAATAAGGTTTTCCTTTGTTTCTTTTTTATTGATAATCACCCATCCTTACTTATACCTCCACCATCATCATAAATCTTTTAGTATCACTAAACACTTACATTTATTGGTTGTAAATTAAAATTAAATACAACTTTTATCTATAGAGATGCAGCTATATCTGTGAAGCTGTTTTGATGGTAGTGGTTGTGAAATTTCTGCCATTGGTTCAGGTTTGGGTACATGTCTTTTAATTTTTTCCTCTAGTTCCTATTAGCAGATTATAAAGTTAGTCTAGGACTTGGACACTGAGTCCATCTTGTTCACAGCTGGATCTTGAACACCAAGAATATAGTACCTGATGCAAAGTAGTTGGTACTCGCGAAATATTTGTTTTTTGTTTATTTTTTGATTTTGTTTTTGGTGTTCTGTTTTTTTTTTTGAGACAGAGTCTCACTCTCTTGCCTGTGCTAGAGTGTGGTGGCATCAGCCTAGATCACAGTAACCTCAAACTCCTGGGCTCCAGCGATCCTCCTGCCTCAGCCTCCTGAGCAGCTGGGACTACAGGCATGCGTGCGCCACCACACCCAGTTAAATATATATATATATATATATATATTAGTTGTCCAGCTTATTTCTTTCTATTTTTTTTAGTAGAGACGGGATCTCATTCTTGCTCAGGCTGGTCTCGAACTCCTGAGCTCAAACGATCTTCTGGCTTCGGCCTCCCAGAGTGCTAGGATTACAGGCATGAGCCACCACGCCTGGCCAGGAGATATTTGTTGAATGAAAAATGTGTAAAGCAAACCAGGGTCTGGTGCCCATATAGCCCTAGATACAAAATTGTGTATTATAACTCTAAACCTAAATGTGCTAGTATTACTTTTATATCTGCAACATAAAAGAGAATGATGTAGGCTCAAATATCAGATAAATCTAGGTTCAAATTGTGGCCTAGTCATTTGCTTGCAGAGTATTCTTGGGCATATTAGCCATTCTATACTTCAATTTCCTCTTCTGTCAACTACATGATAATTACTACATGGGGTTGCTGTGGGAACATATGAGATTGATACAGATAAGCTCTTACTAAAGTGGCTGGCTCTCTAATTTTAACATCATTATTGTAAAAATTATTACCATCCTATTCTCAGCTATTTTAAAATAGTTATCATTTTACTGTTTTATAAGTTAATGATCATTTTACTTTTCATTCTTATTATGAGCCACAGAGTCTGGAATCCACCTTGGTTCTCTCAGAACTATTGATTTCCTGGATTCTTGCTAGGACAATTTTTGCTTTAGAAAATCTGAATCAGTCCTCTTTGCAGATGTCCTCTATCTTTATTGTAAAGATCTTAAATGCATCATATTTATTAAAAATTAATGATTAATGGGCCCTCTCCAAGTGAATAATTCAGCAGCTTGACTAAGGCTCTTTTAAATCACTGCCAACATAAATGATAATTTTACCACAGCCACATGATAAAATATCTTTACCTTTCCTTGTTTTTCATTCACAGTACTTAAAGAAGTTTAGTTCTAACATTTTATTCAGTTCAGGATTAGACCAAGTATTTTTGTAATTGGAGTATCATGTTTACAATTAGCTTAGTCATTTAAACTAATGACTTTAATTGATAATATTATCCTTTTAAATAAACAATATCCCAACCTGGGTAAGAAAATACAATTTTTTATCATTTGAATACTGTTTATTTTTTCTTTGTATTTTCAGGGAATATTTCACCTTTAAAAACCAAATGTTTTCTGTATTCTTTTTAGCATACCTCCAGATAATCTCTCTATTCAAGAGTTTCAAAGAAATGAAAGTATTGATGTTGAGGTGAGAAAGCTATTTAAAACATTTTCTTGTGACCATTTTGAAAACCAAATTGTAGAAATGTTAAAACTTATAGCTAAAAGAATAAATTAATGAATTAAGAGTGAACCTGAAAGCATTAAAGCTTTTACAGGCTAAAGGTTGATTTTTAAAGCACTGCCATTTTAAAAATGACTTCCTTAGATTTGTTATAGTCTTGTACTATTTGCATATTGTCTAGATACTTCATTGTGTCCATTTAATAAGTTTAAAAAACAGTGAAATAAATCCACTCAGGGAGCATGTATTTGAGAGTTTACAGTGTGGCAAACCATATGTTTGTGGTTCAAACTAATCAGTAAGTTGCTTGGAGTTTTCCATTTTTAACCAGCTGTACATAAAGCCTGTGTAAATCTTCTTTGTTTGGGGGTCCAGAGGGGGAGCAGAGTCTCACTCTGTTGCCTGGGCTAGAGTGCCATGGTGTCAGCCTACCTCACAGCAACCTCAAGCTCCTGGGCTCAAGCAATCCTTCTGCCTCAGCCTCCTAAGTAGCTGGGACTACAGACCAGCACCATGATGCCCAGCTAATTTTTTCTATATATTTTTAGTTGGCCAATTAATTTCTTTCTATTTTTTAGTAGAGACGGGGTCTTGCTCTCATTCAGGCTGGTTTCTAACTCCTAACCTTGAGCAATCCACCCACCTCGGCCTCCCAGAGTGCTAGGATTACAAATGTGAGCCACCACGCCCAGCCAGCCTATGAAATTCTTAAACAGTATTTTTTAAAGAACATATTTTGAGGATTATAAATGGAATTTAAAGAAGGAATTTTTTTGGTTATAGATTTTGGTGGTGGTGGTGGTGGAGTTCTGGTTTTTTTAAGTGTGTTAGGGAAACTTTTAAGTAAACCCAATCAAATAAATTACTATACATTTAAAAAGCACAGGTATTGTCATATAGATACTTTGGTGCTGTTACTGCATTAAAGCTCTTGTGACATTTTCTTTTTTTTGGAGGGGAAAATAACATACTATATATTAGAAATAAGCTATTTGATAAAAATGAATATATTAATAACTTTAATTTCTCTTATAGCTTATAGTTTCTGGTATAAAAAAGTTATTTAAATTTTATTCTTAATCTCACATTGGATATTTTATTCTAACATGAGTAAATTTCATGTGCTGTTTTTCTCTAGAGAACTATTGCAGTTATCATGCTGAAGATCATTTGTCAAAATGGTTGCAGAGTAAAGTTATGGTATTGACTGTTTTCTAATAAAGTTACTAAGACAGATGAGGGAAGCAGACTAGTAGTCATCCTGTATATTAACATTAAAATATTTGTGTACTTCTTTCAAGGAGAATTCTTTAACTGATTTTCTCTTAAAATCAAATTTTAATTTTACTCTAGAAATTATGATTTGAGTCAGCCTCTTTCAAGAAAAAAGAAAGCATCTGAATTTGCCCTTTTTTTTTTAGGTAGTTCAACTTATCAGCACTGAGATACTACCTTATGCCAATTTTATTCCTAAGGAATTTGTTGGTCAGATAATGACTATGCTTAACAAGGGCTCAATACATTCTCAGTCATCTTCATTTACAGGTATGTTATTTTAATCATTTTTTAAAAAGTATTAGAAAGTATTGAAGTACTTTTAAAGAAATTGACAGTAAAAGTATTTAATTCTATGGTTACGATAGATATAAAACTGGAGAATGGTAAGGACATTTTTAGGAATGTAATATAGAACATTAAGCTTTACCAGGGGAAAATGTTGTGGATGTTCTGTGGGTATAGGCAGTCATATTTACAAACTGTGATGAATTAAATAGAAAAGCACTTTATGGAATCTATGAAGTCATTGCAGGCTGACACAGTGACCAGTTTTTGAAGTCACAGATTTTTGGAAGGCAACATAATATAGAAAACAGTGAATGTATATTCTGCCACCTAATAGTTGGTTAGCTGCTCTGAATCTCAGTTTTGTAATCTTTAAAATGTAGATATTAATACCAACCTTTCAGGACTGTAAATTGCAGAGTTAGTCTATTAAAAAAAGAATAAAATGGCTTAGCATTTGTTAAGGGAACGAACATTTAGTGAATGCCAACTATGTACAAGATACGCTAGAATGTTATCTCATTCCTCACAACATTTCTATAAGGATAGGTACCCGCCATATTATAGAAAGAGAAATGGGTTTAGAAAGGTTGAAAAAATTGCTCACAATCTTCAGGCTAGAGGCCAGTTTAACACTTAAAAAGAACTGCATGCTGCTTTTTATTATATCATGCTGCCTTAATTGGGAACTGATATATAAGTTGCTTTTTGCTATTAGTTCTCTTTTTTAAACCTGAGCTCAAGTCTTAAATGAAATTGCAGCATCATAATGTGATTTTTTTATATGAGATGATTAAAAAATTATAAATTCATGCCATGCATATCCTTAATCCTCAGGATTTACTGGAGCTTTGACTAGCTTTTACTTTTTGTGCTGAGCAATTTAAGGAGCATTTGTGTACACAGTTTGACCACTAGATGTCTCTCATACTTACTTCTTAAACGAGTTCTTCTAGCCCAATTTTAAAAACTGGCCTGGTAAAGTGCAGGTTTAACAAACATGAGAACCTCAAAGAAAAAATGTTAAAGCCCACTTATCTTAATATAGTCAACTTTTTATTATTAAGGGTGTAAAAATTTCTAGATAATTTTTATAAAATACACATTAAGAATAATATTCAAAATTAAATATGAATATCCTGAGCTGAATAAGGGCTATTGAGTTACCAGTTATACTTTTCTGGTAGTGTTCCAATAATATCTCTTGCTATTTACAGTATTAAATGTACCAGGACAAGAAAGGTGCATGGACATTATTCCAATGACTTTGCCATAGGTCACAAATGTCTTCTTTAAACATATACAAAGTCATGCCTTGCTAAAAAAGGCTATAAACACAGAGGTTCCAGTGATCACTGGTTCTCCACTCTTAAGTATGATCTGACAGCCAAAGCTCACAGATGTTTTAGGAAATCCTCCAACACAAAAGAAAAAGTCCAAAAAAATAAAATAAATAGAGTAAAAGAAACTGGGAGAAAACAGATAAAACGCAGAGGCATAGAAAACAAAACCATAATTATAATTAGGATGGTCAAAAACATAAAAGATTTCACACCCATGAAACAAGAAAAAAATGTTATCAGAACAAGAAAAAACTCATAGAAAACTAAAAATTGATGGCTGAAATAACAATGAAGAGTTAGAAGAAACATTAAGGAAATAATTTGGAAAGTAGAGCAAAAACAAAAATGTGGACAATATGAGAAGAGAGAAATAAAATTAATCTAGGGAGTTTAACATTTGACAAAAGCCTTCCAGAAAGAGAGAACAAAGAAAATTGGGAGAAAATTATCAAAGCAATAAACTGAAGAACTTAAGAAATAAACCTCCAAATTAAAAATGTTCACTCAGTACCCAAAGCAGTGAAAGAAAAAAGACCCACATATCATCATGAAATATCAGAATACCTGAGATAATGAGAAGATCCTAAAAGATTTCAGAAAGAAAAAAAAAAATTCAACATGAATTAAACAAGAACTGTAACAAAATGACATTGGAATTCTCAGTAGCAGTATTGGATGCTAAAAGACACTGAAGCACTAGTTTTATTTTGTTGTTTGTTTTTTGTGTTTTTTTTTTAATTTTTTGTTTCTTTTTTTTATTTCGGCATATCATGGAGGTATAGATTTTAAGGTTTCAGTAAATGCCCTTTCCCCCCTCCCCCCTGAAGCACTAGTTTTAGAGTTATAAATGGCAAGGATTTTTTAACACAAAGCTTGGTACCCAGGCACACTATTGGCTGAGGAGGAGTGTAGAACAGGTAATTGTCAAATTTCAGCATGCATCATAATCAACTAGAGAACAAGTGATTGCTGAGCTGTACCCCCAGAGTTTCTAATTCAGTAAGACTAAGATGAAGCATGAGAATTCACATTTCTAACAAGGTCTCTGGTGGTAATGATGCTACTGAGAACCACACATTGAGTACCAGAGTAAAATAAGGACATTTTCAGAAATATAAGTTCTCAGAAATTTTACTTTCCATTTGTTCCTTTTTAGAAAGCTATTAATACTTCAGAACATGCTTCATGAAAACAAAGGAATTAACCACGAAAAGAGAATGCATGAGATCTAGGAAGTAGGATCTAACACAAGAGAAAATGAAATAGGCCAGGCGCAGTAGCTCACGCCTATAATCCTAGCACTCTGGGAGGCTGAGACAGGTGGATTGCTCAAGGTCAGGAGTTCAAAACCTGCCTGAGCAAGAGTGAGACCCTGTCTCTACTATAAATGGAAAGAAATTAAGTGGCCAACTAAAAATATATATATAGAAAAAATGAGCCGGGCATGGTGGCACATGCCTGTAGTCCCAGCTACTCGGGAGGCTGAGTCATAAGGATTGCTTGAGCCCAGGAGTTTGAGGTTGCTGTGAGCTAGGCTGACGCCACGGCACTCTAGCCCAGGCAACAGAGTGAGACTGTCTCAAAAAAAAAAATTAAAATTAAAAAAAGAAAATGGAAACAATTCCCAGGGTAATGGTAAAAGTCTAGTTCCAGGCTATACCGAACAGAGAACAACTAGTCCAGACTAGAGCAGAGGTCATGTTCCAGGAAAGAAGTTAATTGGAGAGGGGAAAAAGACAGTGAGAGAGATTATTGCAAGTTTGACCATGTGGAAAACCATTGTGAAGTATATTTTATAGTGCAGTTGATGGGAAAGACCAAGACAAGAAAAAAGTTGAAGTGATGAGGGTAGACATGTTTTTGATTTTGTGAGGAGGAAAAATTGTTTCTCTCTCTCTCTCTCTTTATATATAGATATATATACACACACATACAAACACACATACATGTATATATATAATTTCACCATATATTTGTTACTAGTTATAGGTTATTCATAGATACCTTTCATTAGATTGAAGAATTTCCTTCTGTTCTTAGTTTGCTACTGAGAGTTATCATTTAAGCCGCATTGATTTAACTTTTATTAACCATCAAAAATTGTTAATTTTACAGAAGCAGAGATTGATATTCGTTTGAGAGAAGAATTTTCTAAAATGTGTTTTGAAACATTGCTTCAGTTTTCCTTCAGTAATAAAGTCACAACACCTCAAGAAGGCTACATCTCACGAATGGCACTCTCAGTGCTTTTAAAGAGGTCCCAAGATGTACTACATCGCTATATTGAAGATGAAAGATTAAGTGGTAAATGCCCTCTTCCAAGGTATATATTTTATTTTATTAAAGAAATGCACTGATGTCATAATTATTAATAACAAGGAAAGCTCTGAAAAGCAAGTGTTTTCATAAGTGATCTGAACTAACCTAGGTTTGTTTATAATTTTATTTATTCCATTTATTTATTCCATTATAAATATTCATAGTTTTGCTGCAGATATATTAATGTGTTTATTAGGGGGTGCTTTTTCAAATCCCTCATGGAGGTTAAGTAATAATCTCTCTCAAATGAATAGATATACCAAATTAACTTTCTGAATCTAAAAAAAAATAATTGAATTCCAAAATATGTTTTCTCCCAGAGATTTTGGAATAAGGACTTGTGGATCTGTATGAGCACATGATATTATTTCTCTAGTGTGAACATCATAGATAAACCATATTCTAGGAGCATCTTTGTTTTATAGTCATTTCTAGGTTTCTCTCTACATTGGCTAGCTGTATCTTAAGGTCGTCTTTTCATATAATCAGCTTAATTAAGCTCCTGAACCTAAACTGATTTCTTTCTTACCTGTCCAAGCTGTGTCTGTGGAAGGGGCTCTAAGCCTTTTTGGTGAGCCAAGGCTAATCACAGTTGGAGTATAAACCAGAATCCAGCAAAAAGATGCAGTCATAAACTAGGATTCGGTTGCAACTCTGTTTTTTAAATGTGGAAATTAGAGTTTAAGGCGAAGCAAATAGAAAATAACATGGGAAGACAAAGTTATCAAAGTCAGGAAACAGGAAAATCATTTTGGTTCCCATCTCATAAGGTAGTATTGGAGAGGCAAATTACTTGCCTTAATTATTTGTGCACATTCTTATTTACTTATAATAAA
The DNA here is from genome assembly GCF_040939455.1 of Microcebus murinus. Lineage (NCBI taxonomy): Eukaryota > Metazoa > Chordata > Mammalia > Primates > Cheirogaleidae > Microcebus > Microcebus murinus. Next base: position 65,888,197 of record NC_134113.1, read on the forward strand.
TTTCTGGAGTTGGAATTGACCTGTCGGAACATACAGACATTTTAAAGCTTTTGATATATGTTACCAAATTGCCTACCAGAGATTTGTACCTATTTATATTCTCCCAGGAGTATATGAGTGCCCCTTTTCTCAGTTTTTAGCATTTTTTAATTATTTGCCAATTTATCATTTATTTTATCTTTTTGTAATTTGATGAATGAAAAATAGTCACGTAGTAGTTTGCTTTTATTTTTTTTATTTATTTATTTTTTTTTTTTTGAGACAGAGTCTCACTTTGTTGCCCGGGCTAGAGTGAGTGCCGTGGCGTCAGCCTAGCTCACAGCAACCTCAAACTCCTGGGCTCGAGTGATCCTTCTGCCTCAGCCTCCCGGGTAGCTGGGACTACAGGCATGCGCCACCATGCCCGGCTAATTTTTTTTTATATATATATATCAGTTGGCCAATTAATTTCTTTCTATTTATAGTAGAGACGGGGTCTCGCTCAGGCTGGTTTTGAACTCCTGACCTTGAGCAATCCGCCCGCCTCGGCCTCCCAAGAGCTAGGGTTACAGGCATGAGCCACAGCGCCCGGCCTGCTTTTATTTTTTTAATTACCAATGCTTATTAGCCATTTGTATTTCATCTTTTAGAATCCAGTGTATTCTGAATTTCTAGAACATACATTATAATTCCTCGTATTCAAATTTATATACAAAAACATTCCAAAGACAGGTATTAGTAATTTGGTTATGGGCATGATTAAAAATTGATTAATCAAAATTGAATTCTGAAGTATACTTGGAAATGCAGTAATAAAGTTGCTTTGAATGGAATATTATTTATTATAACATTGTCTTCAGAAAGCTACTTTCTCTTCTTTTTTATGTTTTAAATATTTTCTTTTTAACTACTGCCTTTAAATTGAGCCCAATTTATAATTGTCTTCTGAAGTTATATTGTATTATTCTGTTGCAGTATCGTTAAATTCTAAAGCTACATTGTGACACAATAAAATACTTTTATGCTTACAAATGGAAGACTTGAAATAGAACCCTGTCATAGTATTGGAAAAGTTCTATCTGTAGAACTTTCTCTGGTATAATACAGATTCATACCAGGAATAGGGTAGAATGAGAGAGGGCTAGAGAGCAGAAGAGTTTTATTTCTGTCGGGAAAAGGAAGGGAATCAAGCTACTTATTGATCCTTTATTCCAAGTTCATTCTTCATTGCTGACATCTCCAAAAAGTGTCAACTTAGGACTGGTTTTGAGCATTTTTCTTGTTTGTAGTATTAGAAAGTTAAATAAGTACCATTGTAATTTTGAATGTACTTTTAACAGCATGGTAAAATATGTGTGCCAGGTGGTATTAGTAGTCTTTGTTTCTATTTAAGCTTTGGGAAATCTCTTTTAGTATAATTAGTGGAAAAAAAAACTTTTGTATAGATATTTTGTAAGTATATATTATAAAAAATTTTAATTTTAAGTAGTTATGTGAAATATCTTCCAAATAAATTTAGATTAGTATGAGTAGATTGCATCCCTCCTTTTTAATTGATAACTTATGGTAGGAACAACTACAAATCCGATCATACACTGAAATACATATTAGTAAAATGTTTTTTGCTTTTATAAGAATTTAAAGCTAACATTAACTTTGCATTATGTTGTGTTTACTGTTTTTCCAAAGTACATTTGTACAAATTTATATTCTCCCAGGAGTATATGAATACCCCTTTCCTCAATTTTTAGCATTTTTAAATTATTTGCCAGTTTAAAAAAAATATACACATGGCATATTTGAAAATCTTAATAATTTAATAATTTCCCATCTCTTTTTTTAGGCAACAAGTAACAGAAATCATATTTGTTTTAAAAGCAGTCAGTACTCTGATTGATTCACTTAAGAAAACTCAGCCTGAGAATGGTAAGTGCTTAGAAACTCATTTATTCTAAACTCATAATGTTTATGTTCTATTTGTGATGTATGTTTGTATTACTATTAAATGAACTTAATTTTAGAAATATAGCATCCAGCAAAACATCAAGTCCATTAAAATGTCAATTAAGTAAAATTAATTTGTAATGTTTTAATTGTTTATGTAACGGTTTAGCTAATTTTTTTCACTAAATTGGTCTGAATTCAGGATACTGCTTGACAATTCATATCTCATATTTTTTTTTTTCTGAGACAGAGTCTCACTCTGTTGCCAGGGCTAGAGTGCCGTGGTATCAGCCTAGCTCACAGCAACCTCAAACTCCTGGGCTCAAACAATCCTTCTGCCTCAGTCTCCCAAGTAGCTGGGACTACAGGCATGTGCCACCATGCCCGGCTAATTTTTTCTGTATATTTTAGTTGGCCAATTAATCTTTCTGTTTTTAGTAGAGACGGGGTCTCACTCTTGCTCAAGCTGGTTTTGAACTCCTGACCTTGAGTGATCCTCCTGCGTTGGCCTCCCAGAGTACTAGGATTACAAGGCATGAGCCACTGTGCCTGGCCCGTATCTCATATTTTTAATGTAGAAGATCATTTTCTTCTATTTGTACTGATTTACTTTCTAGATATAAACTATATAAATAACTTTGAATCATTTTTATAGATCTTTCTCATTTGTTTTTCCTTTCCTGTTACTCATTCTTGTCCAATCCATTTTTTACATTATTGCCAGAAATAATTTTTCAAAGCACAGCTTTTCTTATTTATTTTTTTCAGCCCCTCAAAACAAGAAAGTTTTTCATTTGCTTACCAAATTGCAAAGAGTACTACAATCTGACTTCATTCTATTCATGCTTTATTTCCCACTAGATTTCATTTAACTTACTCTCCTACTAAACTAAAATTCTCCATCTTCCCAAAACTGCCAACCTTTTGCTTATTTCATTTTCCTGCCTATTATCCACCTAGTTGGAATACCACGCCCCTTTTAAACTCTGTTTTTAATCTCTTAAAGGCAAATCATTTCTCTTTTCATTGAACTCATAGCACTTTTATGTATACCTTTGTCTTGAAGTATTCTATTTGTATTACAATTATGTGTGTACATGACTTGTCTCCCCTTACATTGTAAGATTCTTGAGAAGGTTTTTGGACCATATGTTGTTCTATTTTAAATCCCTTGCTTTTCAAAATGTGGTTTGTTGGACCAACCACTGGTCTTAAGAGTTTGTTATTGGTCCAGGACAAGATAAAGAGCTGGCACCATGATATAAATCAGTCGTGTTACACTGATTTAAACACACTATTTGATTCAGCTGACATTTTTTATACAACAAGACTTTGTTGAAGAAGAAAGCAGTGTGGGCTGGGCGCCGTGGCTCACGCCTATAATCCTAGCACTATGGTAGGCCGAGGTGGGCGGATTGCTCAAGGTCAGGAGTTCAAAACCAGACTGAGCAAGAACAAGACCCTGTCTTTACTATAAATAGAAAGAAATTAATTGGCCAACTAATACATATAGAAAAAATTAGCCAGGCATGGTGGCGCAGGCCTGTAGTCCCAGCTACTCGGGAGGCTGAGGCAGCAGGATTGCTTGAGCCCAGGAGTTTGAGGTTGCTGTGAGCTAGGCTGACACCATGGCACTCACTCTAGCCTGGGCAACAAAGCAAGACCCTGTGTCTCAAAAAAAAAAAAGAAAGTAATGTGTTGATTTATATTCTGGCGCAAGCTTGTTATTTTGTAGCAGACTGGCACTTCAAGCAGTATTACTTTTAATACCCAAGAAAAATGGAGATTCACAGCAAATGATTAATAAATGAGTTTCAGGATATTTGTTCTTTTCAACTATTATATAAGTGAAGTAAATACATATTTTTCTGGTTTTAAAATTTACTCATTGATACTTTAGCCTATAAAGGGTGAGTGTTATACTAAATCTTTTTTTTTTTTTTTTTTTTTTTGAGACAGAGTCTCACTCTGTTGCCTGGGCTAGAGTGCCGTGGTATTAGTCTAGCTCACAGCAACCTCAAACTCCTGGGCTCAAGGGATCCTCCTGCCTCACTACAGGCATGTGCCACTATGCCAGGCTAATTTTTTCTACATATTTTTTGTTGTCCAGCTAATTTCCTTCTATTTTTAGTAGAGACAGGGTCTCAGTCTTGCTCAGGCTGGTCTCAAACTCCTAAGCTCAAATGACCCACCCGCCTCGGCCTCCCAGAGTACCAGGATTACAGGTGTGAGCCACTGAGGACTATACTAAATCTTAAGAAGTAGTACACTTGTAATTTATTCAACCCAAAAGGAAGGATGGGATTTCTAGGAAAAAGCCTGGGGCGGTGTCCTGAATTCATTCAATCAGAGTGCAGATTTGGATTTTCTTTAAAAAAATGTTCTGGTTGATTTTTCAGAGAGGCAACCCATGCATTGACTTCCTTAACACCAGTAAAAATTGGTATTAAATCACAGGATAAGCCGGGCGCGGTGGCTCACGCCTGTAATCCTTGCACTCTGGGAGGCTGAGGCGGGCGGATTGCTCGAGGTCAGGAGTTCGAAACCAGCCTGAGCAAGAGCGAGACCCCGTCTCTACTATAAATAGAAAGAAATTAATTGGCCAACTAATATATATATAAAATTAGCCGGGCATGGTGGCACATGCCTGTAGTCCCAGCTACTCGGGAGGCTGAGGCAGGAGGATTGCTTGAGCCCAGGAGTTTGAGGTTGCTGTGAGCTAGGCTGACGCCATGGCACTCACTCTAGCCTGGGCAACAAGCGAGACTCTGTCTCAAAAAAAAAAAAAAAAAAAAAAAAATCACAGGATAAAATTTGATTCTTATTATAAAAACATATACTTAAAGACAGAAACAGGAAATACTGTATTTTCCATGTTACTGCCATAGATATAATACATGTAGCTAGTATATTTAAATGGATAGTATTGCTTGATTTTGTATGATCTTTAGATAGCTGTTAAGAATTTAACCAGAAGCTAGGCAAAGCAGCACATGCTTGTAGTTCTAGCTACTTGGGAGGCTAAGGCAGGAGGATGGCTTTGAGCCTCAGGAGTTTGAGACCAGCCTGAGCAACATAGTGAGACCTTGACTCTTTAAAAAAAAAAATTAACCTGAATATATATAAAGGGAGAAAAAGAAAGGAAAACTTGCAAAGCCCATGGGCCATGGGTAGGGCAGTGTAGTAATTATATTAATAGATGATCTAACTAAATTAATGTTAAAAATTGTTTAAGAGAGTTTGAATTATGCCTCTGGACATGTGAAGTGAAAATTTAAATTGAGTGCAACTATACAAGATGATTGTGATATTATAACCTATTAGAAAGGTACAATAAGCTTCATTGAAAAACAGAAAGAACAAGATAACTTAAGAATGCCTGGCTTTCCTAGCAAAAATATGTTGGATCACTCATAGCAATTCCAAGCCTAATTCAGGAAGTTGGCTACAAGGTGTAGAGTCAATATACTCAAAATCTATTTAGAACTTTTGTTATTTGTTTTAGGGTGTTTTCATGGAAGAGGAGGCATTTGTTGAACTTATTTTTTGTTTGGAGAATTTTTTTAATCATTTTACTTGATTTTTATTTAAAATCTTAAATAGATAGTATACATATACATGATTCAAAAATCCAAAAATAAGTCCAGGCACAATGGCTTACACCTGTAATCCTAGCATTTTGGAAGGCTGAGGCAGGAGGATCACTTGAGCCCAGGAATTTGAGACCAGCCTGAACAACATAGTGAGAACCCTGTCTCTACAAATCATTTTTTAATATTAGCCAGGCATGGTGGCATGCACCTGTAGTGCCAGCCACTTGGGAGGCTAAGACAGGAGGATCACTTGAGCGCAGGCATTGGAGGTTGCAGTGAGCTATGATGATGCCACTGCACTCTAGCCCAGGCAACAGAAAAAGACCCAGTTTCAAAAAATAAGAAAAAATCCAAAAATATAAAAATATATATAGGGAAAAATTTTAATATGATCTTTCCCCTATTCTCTATCTCCCCAGTTCTTACCTCACCATTGGCAACCATTTTTGTTAGTTTGTAGTTGCCTCCAGATTATTATGTAAATACAAAATACAAATTCTAATAACCCCTCAGTTTTATACACAAATAATACATAATAGCCCCATATCATATCTACTATTCTGAATCTCTCTTTTTTTTTCCACTTAACAGAATATCATGGAGATTCTTCCATATCCATTCATACAGCTTTTTCATTCTTTTTGATAGTTAAGCCCAAAATCTTCACAAAGATATATGGTGGGTTTTTTTAAAATATTTTGGTTTAAGAAATTGGAATAGCTTCCTTTGAGTTTTATTTAAGATGTTGTTTTAATGTATTTTTATGTTTTTCTGTGATAAACCAAAAATTCATTTAGTCAGTTGACTTTCCATCTGGGACAGCCTACATAGGTTTCAATCTGTATAATCTTGTGTTAAATGATTAGTGTAAAGTTTCACAGAAGATAACTGGAGCAGATGGTTTTAAACTTCTTAGACCAGTGGTTTTTAGACTTATTTTTGTGTTTTCTGTTAAGCAGCAAAATTCTTTTACAAATGAAATGTGATATGAATTCTTAACATATAAAACAGCCCCCTTTCTTCTTCCCATACCCACTCCGAGGAAAAGAGGTTTCCCTGTTTGGGAAAAGATGTTAAATGAAGAAACAGTTCAGCATTTTCAAGATATATTCTACGAAATGAACATTAACGATGAGTGATGTTAGTAGATATTGCATAGAAAAAAATTCTATAATCAAAATATTTTGGAAACCCTTGCTTAAAGTTAAATCTGTTCTTTGACTACAAACCCATAATTAATATGAACTATTATTCTCCAAAAAGAGAGAGATATACAACATCTGCCAATCTTACTTGACCGTGAACTTTTTTTCTTTTTTTTAAAACATTGCAAACAGAGCCCAGGAGATGAACTTTTTCTTAAGAAGTAAATTGAGAAACACTAGTTTAAGAAATTCATTCTTTTATTGTACTGTGAAAAATGTTGAAATAAAGAGAAATTAAATGACTTGACTAGGGACACCAAGCACTGCCTTTTTTCAGAAAGAATTTTAGGCAGTTGACACCCAGTAAGTTGCAGTGAAAAACAAAAACTCCTTACACCTAGAATAGATTTATTCTTTCATACTATACTGCCTCCCAGAGTTGAGACTTATTCGAGGAAACGTTGACTGACTGTCTAGCAAAAATCTATCAGCAGGTTTGTTGTGTATTGGGTGCTCAACACTATTTTTACTTACAGGAAAACAGAAATGTAATATGTGATCTCAGAGTATAAGAAGATTATTAATTGGGATATAACACTTTTGCCCATTCAAAAAATAGCATTCAGCTGCATGCTAGCTGTTCATGACAGTGGTGAGAAAGGCAGACATGGTCCCTCCCCACTAGAGTCTACATCTAGTGGTATATGTTAAAGGTTAGCAAGAAGTACAGTAGAAGAATGGATCTATAAAATCAGTATTAAGGACATTACTGGAAAAATCATTGAATATTTTATATTTCAAATTATTTATGGTTTGACCAAACAACCAAATAAAAAACTGAATTGTTTCTATGGTTCTTGAGATGTATACTACATTCTCTGGCAGTTGTACTGAAAATGACAAAGGTTTGGATTATTCTGTATTACTTTGTTAGCTTCTAACAAAGCCTTCACAAATTGAATCACCATTTTAAAAATGTGCTTTATCAAATTATTTAGTATTGATGACACACTGTGATGACACTCTGCACACTGATCATATATTTTTCCCATACCTTATTAAATATAGCAAATAAGTTTCCAAAGATAAAAAAATGAAAAGATATGAGCATGTAGAATCTTCATGTTTCAGAATTTTTTCTTTACATTGCATTTAAAGGATTGTGTTTATGTTAACTGGATAATCTCTGCTATTTAAATCTACCCTTTTTTGAGGTTTTATGCTTTTGCATTACAGTTGATGGAAATACCTGGGCACAGGTAATTGCCTTATACCCAACTTTAGTAGAATGCATCACCTGCTCTTCTTCAGAAGTCTGTTCTGCACTTAAAGAGGCACTAGTTCCCTTTAAGGATTTCATGCAACCACCAGCATCCAGAGTTCAAAATGGAGAATCTTGACCAGCTATGTTATATTTGAAGGAAGAAAGATATCCTAAAGAATGTTTGCTCCTAAGTGAGTCTTCTGTGAGAAGGACATTTCTTACCACAAATAATTCTTGGCAGCTGTTGTTGGCCTCCTTTAAATTGTACTTACCTGGGTTCAGTAATTCACATTACAAGCTTACACGTCAGCAGAGGCTCTTGAATGAGTAGCAGTGCAAGCTTTTAATAAATTAAATGGGTGGGAGGGATAGTTAATACGACAGTATACCTGCTACTATGTCTTCGGTTGGTGATTTAAAAGTGAGCTTATGTACAGTTTGTGGTGTATGTGTTAATGATGTACTTTTTAAAAAGAAAGAAAAGATATTTCAATTCAGTCAGATTTATTAGGCTGGTGTTTTTGCACCCTTTTTCAAGTACAAAATTGTACTAGAATTTTATGCAAGATGGTACTGTAACATTCCATATTATCTATAACCAGCCTTTGTAAACAAAGGGAACTGATATACTTGTGTGTATAATAAATGGTACAGTTCTGTATAAAATAGTTGCATTTATTATTTAAATTTTTAAAATATGGATAATGTTAAATGCTTGAAGCTGTATTTATTACTAATACAAAATTGTTTGCTTACATTTTTATAATTTGCCTTATGCGGCAGATAAGCTCACCATATGATCATGCATTTAGCTTCATGCTTATTTTAAATGTATTAGTGACAATTAAATATCTGACTAGAAAGATCATGTAAACATAGCAGCAAATAATTTATGATTTGTTGATTTTGCAACTTTGAAATATAGGTATTAACTTAATACATTGAGATATATTGTAGCACTAAGACTCCATCATACCTCATTTCTTTAAATATCTCTCCAAGCTTTCACTTAGGTCTGTTTTTATATTTGCTGTCTGGATTTTAAAGACTTTTCATATTTTATATTTCTACTGATTTTTCTTTCCTGACATTTGTCACTGTCTTTGAATTATGACCCAGGCAAGATGATTTCAGATTTCCTAAAATTTTGCCTGTGAGTTTTGTTCATTTCAGTGATTCATTTTGTAATGTCTTCTCAAGAAGAAAAATTACTACGCTAACTCACAAGTATAAAATGTGTGTGTATTATAAAACAATGAGAAGTGTATTTTTGGAGATAGTCAAGCATTTAGAAGTGCAGTAAACTTGCTGTCATGGAGTAAAATACTAATTTTGTTTTACTTTCCTATCCTAGTGAACAAGAAAAGTGCTCTTGAGTACATTACCCCAATTGTTTCTTAAAATACTGACTTTGACCTAGCACACTGTATTTTTTATTTAATGGATTATGGTATTATAATATTTTTCTTCTGAGTTAAATTTTCATAATTTATGTGAAGATAAAGATGTTTAAAACAATGATTATTCATAAGAAATCATAATGGTCTCAGTATTATTTTAGTGTACTGGAAGGCCTTTGATTTTAATAGAATTCATAAATTTCAGCCTCACCAGAATAATCATAAAACTGCAAGAAGATAATAGAATTGAGTAATGATATGAGATACAACTTTGAGGCTATTGTAATTGTGTAATTATTTAATTTGCACTATTATCTGTAAAAATGTGGTAAGGTCTTTTTTTGAGGGGATATCATTTTTATTTACATGAATTAATGAATTTCTATTTTATTATTTGACCTAGAATTAAGGTAAAATATGGCATTTTATAGATTCTGCTTTCAGAATTTTCCTTAAAGAAAGTTGTAAAAAAAAAAAAAAAACATTCGAGCTGTGTATTTAGTTTATTTTCAATGTTTGGAAATGTTAAATTGGGGATTAGAAAAATCCACAAATCACTGATTATTGAAATATAATAACAAGGGTAATATATTTCAGTAACATGTTAAAAATATTTCAGTAACATGTTTAAAATATTGCCATGAATTTATATGAAGTAAAAATGTCTATTCTTGAGAAATAACAGATTAATTACAATTAGAATAATCTCCAATGAACGTTACATGTTAGTTAAGGTTATGCAACATACATGTATATAAACTGAATAGTTTGAGCTAATACTATATTAGCTTTCAATACCAGGGCCATGCTGTGTAGTTCAAAATATATAAATGTGGTGAACGTGTTAATACAATGTAATATGATAATCAGTGCCAATTTTAGTGTCAAGCAAGTGGGCTGCCCCCTTGATAGAATAATTTGACAGCCTTTTCCTCCCAGAATATCTTCTGCCACCCTCCAGGAGTCACTAGCATCAATTCATTCCCTTGAGTCAAGCATTCCTGTAGGTTTCATGGAGAGATTAACACATTGCCCTTGTCTTGTTAGTATGAATTGGGTTCTTCAGTGACTAGAAGAACTGGGCTATGTGAAATTATTAGATGCCAAGAGATTCAAAGAGGAAGCTCTCAAAGCTAAGATCATTTTATAGCACAGTTGAGTTCTATAACTATCCCTTGAAACAATAGTAAAAAAATGTTCTTTGTGATACATATTAGAGATACAATGATTTTAAGCTTCACATCATCATTTGTCACTTGACAGTGCCTGTCTTATATAGATTGCTGGAAAACAGGCATATGCCAACAATTGGATGATTGATAAAGTCATTTTCTGACTGTTTTGTCCATGATAAAGGAACAGGTTGTTAACTTACATAGATTACTTCTTAATTTCCTATAATGCTACTACTGCCAAAAAAGGTCATTTTGTAATGTCTTATTTAGTATTTCTTTATAACTAGTGTTAAAGTTTTATTAGTTTTATTGTATACAATTGTGAGTAACATTTATTAGGAGCCTGTAGGTGCCAAAATAAACAAAATGCATAAAAATCTGACTTAGAGAGAACCACTTTTCACTTGCTTTCATTTTTAATTTTATTAGATTGACAGCTAACATCTGTGTTGTTTCTTGTTTTTTCTTTATACGATTATTGATTCAACTCTTGCTACAGTCCTTAAATTGCATGTAGCATAGAAGGAAGAGATGAACAATTCAGTATATTTCTTTCTGGAGAATACCATTAACTTAATTCTGTTGCAGGCCAATAATAGCTAAGTTATTTGTCCTTTCTCAGTATAATTTTGAGTATTTTGTTTATTGTCACAATTTTGTACTGTTAGTCCCAAGTAACCATTGGACAAAAGATCAGTTAGGAAACTGAGGATGAATTAGCATAAATAATAAACAGTGTTAGAAAACTTAAAAGTATATTCCCTGCGAATGGGGTGGTCATTATTACATTTGTGTCAATGAAGGGCAGTATAGTTATTATATAATGACTACTCTCCCTAGATGTAGAATAATTCAGATGGGCAACCAAGTCCTAAAGAGACTGCTGTAGGTAAAGTCTGTCTAGCCAGGGCAGAACACTTTCAGGAGCCCCCTACCTATTGACACAGAAATTAACTGGAGGTTTAGAAGCCCCTGGAATGTATAAATGTCCAGGCCCAAAATATTGTGGATTACAGTTTTTTGTAAAAAACTACAGATCTAGAAAAAAATGGTCTTTATGAAAGCATTGCCAGCAGCCTAGTATATTCCTTAGATTTCCACTTGGGTTTAGCATTTTGGCAGACACACTGATCTTAGTATTGCTGGGTTGTATTTATCTACATTATTAGAGTGATTTTTCCATTTTTTAATTATTCATGAAAAGAACGGTTTGCACCACATGGTGTGCTACCAGTTTATAAACAGTGGGAAAAGTTTTTAATGCTTCATGATCATTTGAATTAAAATTTTTGTATTTCTGAAAAGTAGAGTAGTGCTTTCATTTTGAATGAAAAGTTTTTATAGATTCAGAAAGAAAGATAATGTCTTTGTATTTTGTTTTATATACAAACCATTTCAGAGGAGTTAGATAAAAATAAATTATAAATCCAATTTTGAATTCACTCACAGTGTTGGCTTTTTAAAAGAACCTGTGGTGAGTTCTTTTGTGAACATGAATACTCTGGTAATCTCTGATTGTGAGGCAGTGATAAGCTGAGACTGCCTCTTATTTAAGGCATGTTAACTTTTCAAAGCTGGTTCCTTATTTCTAAAAAGGAAATGATCAGTTACTAATTCTTTAGAGAAAAAAAATGCATAGTTTGAGTTTGGAGTATATTTCATAATGACATTCTTAGAGGTAAAATTATTCAAGTTATTTGATAAACTTGTTACTGTATCCTAAGAGAGATCTTTAACTGGTTTTTTTCCTATTGTTGAGCATCACTTTCTTCCCCTCGCCTCCCCTCTTTTACATGTGTGAGTTTTTTTATTTTATGTTTACCTTACCCTCTTCTTTATATTATACTTTCCCCTGATTTTTCTCCTTTCATTCCTCTTTCATTCTTTGCTGCTTCTCTTTCAGCTCTTTCTCTAATTTCACCTATTTCTTATAAGAAGCAGAGCTGTTAGTAGTAGAAACACTGCTCACTACCTTTCTATTAATGAGATTCTGGAAATACTTTCCAGTTAGGCCATGGTTGCCTTTTTGCAAAGGTGAAGTTCCTCTGCCATTTTGAAATAGCTAAACAAGTTAAAGTAATTTGTGACTATAGCTCCTACTGTCTTTCTGAATACACAGGATTCTGCAGCCAAGATGCTCACAAAATGGGATTGCTATAAATATGATAGATTCAGCAGCTAAACTTGGAATAATCATGTCTTTTATGTGGATAGAAAGATTATACTATTCTCAAAGGGAAGTATTTAAAATCTATTTACATCAGGTTTTTTGTTTGTTTTGTGGGCTTTCGGGACGTACTTTGTTTTGGAAGGCACATGCTTTAAACTATTTTAGATTTATGCTATCTAAATATTTATTGATTTATAATAATTGACACTGCCTACTTTCAAGTAGGATTTGAAGCAGCATATTGCCCATGTATTTCAGCTATTTCTTCTTTTTTTTTTTTTTTTTGAGACAGAGTCTCACTTTGTTGTCCCCCGGGCTAGAGTGCCGTGGCGTCAGCCTAGTTCACAGCAACCTCAAACTCCTGGGCTCAAGCAATCCTACTGCCTCAGCCTCCTGAGTAGCTGGGACTACAGGCATGCACCGCCATGTCCGGCTAATTGTTTCTATATATATTAGTTGGCCAATTAATTTCTTTCTATTTATAGTAGAGATGGGGGGTCTCACTCTTGCTCAGGCTGGTTTCGAACTCCTGACCTTGAGCAATCCACCTGCCTCGGCCTCCCAGAGAGCTAGGATTACAGGTGTGAGCCACCTCGCCCCAACCTATTTCAGCTATTTCTATTTGTTTATTGCAAAGCAGTACCTAGAATGTTACAATTCTCATCTCTGAGTCTTTCTAGGGTGTATATGGTATCCATGTGCTTGGTGCTTATGGTGACTCAGAGGTCAATTGAAACATTCCTAATTATACTATGGGATTGATTCTAGTCCCTCTGGTAAGAAAAAGAAAATTATTGAGTTTCAAGGCCATTTTCAATTGCTGCAAATGTAGTTAACATTAAGTTTTATTTTAAACTAAAATTCAATAAATGGTGCAGCCAGGGAAGATCTGCTAAAACATTCCATTATTTGGAAATTATGGCAATATAATAATAACTGCTTCCTTGTATGAAGTTTTACTAGACAGGAGAAAAATTCTGAAGCTATAATATTGCAATCTTATTTTATATAGAAAAATAAAATATTAGGCTTCAGACCCAACTGTGCAAATTCCGTTTGCTTTCCAACTTTTACTACCTCTGTGTCATAATTTTAACACATAACATACAACTCCTGTCTCTTAAGGCAGTTACCATATGGTGTTTATGTCAGACTGGATATATTTATCTAATTTTGTAAGATTCTTTTTTAGTTCCCAACACAGTTCTTAAAAGTAAAACCACTGTTGTTACACTTTCTTCTTACAATTTTTATGTTGTTGAGATGTATCAGTTATATATTATAATCATGAATGTCTGTTGGCCTCAAACCCAAATTTTCCTTGTAGTCAAGGATAGATTTTTCACAAAAGCTAAATAGTAGTTATAACTGCCTCATATAGATCCTTAATTTGCTTTACAGTTACTATTAAGCATGATTCTAGGTTTTTAATTATGTTCCAGCAGTACTGGTTTTTTCATTGTAGCTTAAAATCATAACCTCTTTGATAATTTACCTCCAGATCTGGTCAATGATTTATTTTTTCTTTAATATACTTTGTTGTTTGCTTTCTCATCCCCATTAGGTTCAAAACGTTATTGACACTTCACATCATTGACTCTGTTGAAAGACTATGAGCAGTGATTCAAATATGTTTAGGATGGCTAACATGTGTGGTCAATTTGGGAAAAAATATGTAATATAATAAAGGGGAAATGTTTTTGAGAGCTTTGTTAAAAAAACATTATAAAATGAAAAAAACAGATATGAAATATTACTCAAGTAGAAAAGATTTGGAACTTTTAGTAAAAATTCTAGGTCAACTAAAAAATAATCTTGGTGTAGATTAGACCCTTTTAATCTTTATTTTATGAGGTTTTTTTTTTTGGTGAGGCTGTTTTGAGACTGCCAGTTTATATCAGTGTCAGACTATCTCTCCACCTCTCAAAGAAAAATCATTTGTTTTAAAATTCCTTTTGAGTTATGTAATGAATATTTGAAATAGAAAAATTCCTACATTAGTATGTACTATAGTCAGATATAATTTTTCTAATTCCTATTATAATTTTAATCACCATTTCTGGAGTACCTAACACATGTAGGCCAGGGCTTTACCTATATTCTTTTAATCCTCAAAGTTGCCTTGCAAGGAAGTTATTATTATGTTCATTTTATAGAAGAGGGAAGTCAGGGATTAAGGATTGAAATGACTTGCCTAGAGTCACACACCTAAAGTCTAGGTATATCACCACGTCTGTCTTTTTCAAAATCAATTCTTTCCTCTACATTATGCTACTTTCCTGTTTCGCAGATATGATTCCCACTCCATTAAAAGACAGGCCTTACTAAAATAAATTGAAAAATAACTTTTGAGGCAATTGCTACTTCTTTGAATAGGCATTGGGACAAATATACTTGAACAGAACTTTTAAAATACTGTGGAAGAAATTTGTGTAATGACGCTTCACTGGGTTTTTATTATTGATCCGAGTTTAAAACATTTTAACTGTTTAAAACATCTGATTTGTTGTTTAGGAGGATATAAGCAACAGCATAATGGTTAAGAGCCCAAAGTCAGGGGCCAGATTTCTTAAATTTAAATCACAATGTTATTTACTAAATGTGTGGACTTGGGCAAGTTAATTAATCTGTTTTGGTTTTCTGCTCTCTGAAATGGAGTTAATAGTGGTATTTAACACATAGAGTAGTTAATTAGAATTTAAAAAGGAGTGTTGTAAAGCTCTGTGCCTGACCTATGATCTGCAATGGATAGTCAGGGAAATAAAATACATTTGATACACATCATTCAAGAAATGGGCAAAAAACCCATACCTTTCTACAATAAGGACCAATTTTTGCCTTTTACTGGACAACAGACGCTGAGAATGAAGAATCTACTCTGTGCTCATAACTGTGTCCTTGCTATATGTGACAGAAGTCCTTAGGGGCTCTCAGATCTTTATTATAGCTAGTCAAGGAAACCACATATATCAAATACTGACTACAAAACTATGTAAGTACTGAGGAGTCATTAACAACTTTTTAGCTCCTATTCTGTGTTAGGCATTTGGTTAGTCTCTGCCCTCGTGAAGTTTGCAGTTTTACAGGGAATACAGACCATTAACAAGTGTGCAAAGTACAATAAAAGACAAGTACAAATTAATATGGGATCATAAAATAGGAAGCCTTAGCCTAGTCTTCTGTGGTTCAGGTTACTATTGCTGTTAGTATTCTGAAGTAAGTTCAATAAAGAAAAGAAAACCTCAGTGGTGGAGATGGGACTTTAAATGGGCCTTGATGGCTAGGTAGATTTCAAATGAGTCTAATATAGGAGGGTATTTCAGGCAAAGTCAATGTGAGCAAGGCAAGTATGAGGAAACTGATGGAGGGTACATTTTGGTGTGTGTTTTTGGTGTGTGTTGTGAAACAAGGTTGACTGTGAGGGCTTGAGGCCCAATCCTGAAATTCCTTGGAAGCCAAGGAGAGTAGTTTAGATTTGAGATGGCAGGGTTTGGAGGGATTATTTTTAAGATTATTTTAAGTTATGAAACTAAGACAGGTAAACTTGCAGTTATAAGCAGAATAGAGTGTAAGAAATAGAGTAGGGAAAGCTAACGTAGGAAGCTGTTGCAATTTTCCTTCTGTGAAGTGATGATAAAGCATTGATTAGCTGAAGGTGGTGATATTTGGAAAGGATACTTAGATTCTGGATATTAAGAGTGGAGAAGAATAAATAGTTGATGGTTAACAGCACACTGTATGTGGATGATGAGTATATTGATGTCAGCACTGTCAAAAACAAGTTAAATGTGGAGAGGAATCTAAGTGATACAACAATTAAAGTGGTATTATGATTGTTAGTTGGAAATTTTATTTCCCTAACAAATCTGTGTACCTAGACCAAACAACTCTTTGATGGCTATTTAAAAATCAATGCCATTATGACAAAAGACATTTGCCATGGTGCAGAATAATGTGATCCACTGTGCAGTGAATGAGCAGTGGGGTGTGATGCCATGGCAGCCCAACCTTTGCTTATCAGGACAGGGTGATGTGAAGTTTTGCAGACTCTCTGATAAGAATCATTGTGATGGACAATTTATGCTTTGTCAGAGTAAGTCATTTAATTGCAAGTGTGTCATGCATATATAAATAAATAAATATTCTTAATTGAAAATAGTTCAGATTGGATATCCCAGGCAAAGTACCTTCATCAGTTGCTTTAAAATGCTTAAAATTAGCAGAACATTGATCTGTCAGTTAATGGGCATATCCAGCTATATTTTATTTTCTGAATATGCACATAAAAATGTTACAAAACATGTCAGGCAAGTCGCTTTTTAATTTGAAAACTTGAACTTCAAGAGATTGTTTCACCTGTACCATATAAAATAGAAGTAAAAAGTGTTAATTTTAATTTGCAATGAGACTCTTGACCAAGAGAAACTGTTGTCCAAAATTATAGTTATGGTTTAAGAGGGAAAAAAACTTATTTTTCCATAAAGGAATAATACATGGAGGTTCCGTATGCGTTGTTGCCAATTGGAAGTTCCGTATGCGTTGTTGCCAATTTTTGCTCTGGACTTTGGCCCTCTATCCTCCATGAACAGGCGAAAATCTGGGCAAAGACAGTCCCAAGTTGTAGCTGCATGCTTCTCATTTCCCTCTATTCCTTACTTCTGTTACGTGTAATCTGGATTTTCAGAAGCGCGAAGACCAATAGGATTGCCGCATTTAATAAATAAAAATAGAGGATGCTCAGTTAAATTGGAATTTCAGATAAACCAACTATTTTAGTAGATGGGACCCACACATGCCAAAAACTTATTTGGTTATCTGAAATTCCGATTTAACTGAGCATCCTGTATTTTAACTGGCAAGCCCTAACTTTTCCTTTAACTTCCTACAAAAATCTCTAAATTAGAGACAAAAAAAAAGGTAAGTTGTTTGGGCCTAGAGCAGATGAGGACCCATGGTAGTCGGCATTCTCCCAAACTTGGCCTAAAAAAAAAAAAAAAAAATCCAAGAGTCCCAGGAGCATGCGCATTAAAGCGAGCTGTGTAGCAGCTTTCCCGCCTGTTTTCTGAGGAATGTAGCACAGTGGCCACGCTGCGGGGGTGGGGCGCTTATGGTTGGTGTCCTTGCCGGAGAGGAAAGGAGGTGCCGGAAACTTTAAACTCCGGCCAGAGTACAACGTGTCCACTTAGGCGACAGTAGGCGTCGCCATTTTTTTTGCAGGCAAAGAGCGGGGAAAGCTTGGGGCTCCACGTTACCCCGCTGAGCGGACTAAGGGCATGGCCCGCGGCCTCAGCACTTCAGTGACGTGGAATCGGGGTCCCCCCTTTCAGGGCTGATTTCTAGTGGCACGTCGGAGCTCGCCTAGGCGGGGAGAGGGTACGCCTCCTATGTCCCGGATGTAAGATGGCGGCGCGGGGGGCGGCCTGGCGGGGCGGTCACGTGGTGGGGAGTAGCGCGCGAGCCTCCTTAAGTGATCTCTATGGTTCGCCCGGACGCATTGGAGCAGCGGAGCGCGAGATGGGTCGTGTGTCCGCGCGCGCCGAGTCGCCGCCGTCGCCACCTAGCCCGCCGCCCGGCCGGTTTCAATTTTACAGGGTTTTTGTTTATTCTGTTCGCCTCCTGCAGAGCTGTACGGGATTTCCCTGAAGGATGCTGGGGAACGGGTGGCCTGGGGACTTCCCAGCTCTGCCTCGGTTTCTTCCTCCCGGTGCCGGAGCTGGTGGCCGCCCCTGCGGAATGCGCCCCGGCGTTCGCCGGCGCGGAGAGCGGGCTGGGCGGCGGGTGCGGCAGCGGGGCGGGGGCCTGGCCCGGCCGCCGCCCAGCCCCCACCCGGGCTGCGGGCGAGGAGGGGCGCGGGCAGCGCAGCCCCGAGACGTGGCCGGAGCTCCTGGCGGGCAGAGCGCAGGAGCGCTGCTCGCTGCCTCCCGGGGACCGTCCAGCTTCAGTTGGCGTCTCATTGCGCTTTGGCCGCCCCTTGCTGCCTTTAAGCGGCCCAGGGGACGAACTCCCCTCGGGGCAGTGGAGGGAGCGGCTGTCTCCGCGGGACCCCTCCACTCCCTTTCTCTTCAGAGCGGTCGCTGACGTAGAGGACGCCGGCCCCGGCCTCCCCGGCGCCGCCTCTGCTCCCGGAGCTCTCGGGGCGCGCCGGGAGCTGCCGAGCCGCGCGGCGCTGGGCGGGGTCTCCGGGCGCGGCGGGCAAGGGAAGGAAGAGAAGGGGCGCGGGCCGACGTCGGCGGCGGAGGAAGGACGGAGGAGCGCCGGCGCCGCTTCGCTGCCCTCCGCGTGGTCCCGTGCCTCCCCGACACCATGGCCCTGGCTGAGGTAGTAGTTTGTGCTGTTGGTCGGGTTGTGACATTGCCCGCTGTGGAGATAACTGCGCAAGCTACTGCCTTGCTAGTGCTGGTGATGCTCAGCGCCGCGGAGGACAATGGCTGGGAATCCCCTTTGTTTTCCGGGGCGCGGGGGCCCGGGGACAGCCCGCGGAGCCCCGGTGCCCGGTCGGCCCGGCCGCCACGGAAACCGTTAGTTTCACGTTTTCCTAGAAGAAGGAATTGCGGGGAGAGGGGAGGACCGTGATACATTTTAACGCTTGGGAAGAGCTGAACCATTGGATTCACTCTCTTGAAGGAAGGAGTGGAACTGTGTAAGATACTGACATAACTTCACCCTAAATAATGTTAACGCTTCATTCGGTAGTTAATGCAAATGTAGTTTGTACCTGTTTTACTTCAGTCTTTAGCTGTGGGTTGGAGTGGAATGAAGTATCCTGTCGGGCAGAAATAGCATTCTAGGGGCACGATAGTAATCCCAGTAATTAAAGTTTGTGCTTTAATATTTTATAGCTGATTTTTTGATACGCTCTGGCAATAAAATGTAAGCGTGTCTTTTAAAAATGTAAACCTAAAACAATGTAAAGTTTCTATTTAAACTTTGCGACTCCTTAAATGAGAAGATTGAATCTGTAGTTAATTGCACTCTGCAGATTTTTAAATGTTAAGAGGTAAAAAAATAAAAAGTATGTTGTTGAGTGATTTTGGTTTTGTTTCTTTCTTTTTAGTTTAACTTGGGTGCTCAAATAAATTCTGCTGGTGTGGTGGGTTGGTTTGGGGTCTTTTTGGCCTTTGATTCTTATGAGGTGCTTATATCATTCGTTTTTGTATTGGGGGGGGAAGATTTAGGCGTTGAAACTACGGTTTCTAGATACGATGAATTTAAAATCTAAAAACGCCGATTTTGATTCATGAGGGACCACTTATACTCCTGACAGGAAAATACAGTTTTCATAGAGAAGATGTGGTTTAGATAACTAAGGAAATTACTTAGTGTTCTAAATACCCTGGAGTCTATGTGGAAAAGAAGATACTAATTGTATTTTTTAATTTTATTTTCACTGAGAGAAATAGGTGGTCACTTTTAGTACTTTTCTTTAAAAACTGGCCTGTATTTGATTCACGTGGAATAATTAGCTTGGGGTATAATGTAATCAAACAATTTTATGTGGTTTTGGATGTTCAGTTGAAAGAAATTAGGCAGTTCTTAAAACCAATAAAGTCTCTTTTGTCCCCTTCAGTAGGATTTTGATGCTTTTGTGATTCAAAAGTGATCTAGTAAGTGTACCTTGATTGGGTTTTGGTTTAGCCTTGAAAGTAACCTTACTTAATATGATCTCGGGATGGAGCCACCCCTGTAGGAAGGACAGTGAAGAACAGTTAACTTGAATCTTAAAATGCAGAAACTACTTGATTGTTGGCTATTTAAGTTTGCTCTTCTTGATAGCAAACTGCACAGTAAACTCAAGATTTTATTAAGTGCCTGTTTTCTTAAATAATGAAAACTTCTGGATTGCTTAGTTAAATCTTGATTTATGGAGAAACTAAAAATTCTGATTGTACTGTAATTTCATTTTTCAAAACACTTCAACTAACCAAAGTAATTGTTCAACCGTCTGCACTGTTATTTTTATGGAGAATCAACAGTTATTAATCTGCACCCTAAAGTATTACAAATTCTCCTGGTAATTTATTGAACTTTAAATGGATCAGCAAACCAGAAAGTTTCAATGTCTTTTTATCTTGTGTTTTTAAATTTCATCCACAACTATGTATTGCCCACATAGTAGTAACATTTTTGAGTTGCTGGATGTAAAGGTACATCAATATGTTTTTCTTGTTTGCTAAGTTGCAAGAGAAAATTGTGCCACCAGCTAACTTTTTAGTCTCATATTTCTACTCTAGTCTCCAATTTTAAAAATGAATCACCTTTTTACTTTTACATGTCTCTACACATCATTGAAAATTACCAACTGAGTGAGCATTTTTATTGTTGACAGTTTGCTACAAGATGAATATGGCTTATCAGAAATACAGTTTTCTAATCTTAGTATTTATTGACATTTACTTGGTGCAATTAGCTTTTTGTTAAAGGTCTACTGTCAAGCATTTAAGCAATTTGTAGTTGCAAAAAGCCACTGATAAGAAGGAATAAGGCAGTATTTTGAGTGCCCTTCTCAATAAGTACCTACTGGTCCAAAGGAAAGCTGAGTTATGGTAATGACATTTTAATAAATGCCATCCTCAATTGGAAATGGAGAAAATGTTATGGTATACAGGACATACCATGATGAAGATTCTTGAGGAATACAGTTTTGCTTCATGCTTCAAAGTTAAGAGTTCCTGATTGTTAACCTTACATATAAAAACTTCATTTATAAGCTATTTTAGAATAAAATTACCTTTTGGCAGGTAGACAAGACTGACTAGCAATGGGTGCACTCAAGACATTGTGTCTTATAAAGTAGCCCCAAAAGGATTCTTGGCAGGCACCTGACAGCAGAAATTAGCTCTGGTGTATAAGATCAAGGCAACAAGAAGGCTGAGATTTCTTCATAACTGCACATTGTCTCCCCCTATTGTTTATTATACCGCACCCTTCTATGATAAAGAAAACTGACAAAGGAGGTACTATTATTACATCTCTGTTCCCACTGAGCAATCCCTTCTGTAATATCTGCAACAAAAGGCACATAAGACAATCATCTTCAAAGATGAATTAGGCCAGATCAGTAATACCTGAAAGATTTATGACCATTGTCATAAAATCTGAAAAGCCATTGGTGTCTCTGATAACTAGATAATGAAACAAAAATATTAAAATTACCTGTATGATTGTCTAATGAAGTTCATTAAGTGTTTTTGTTAGATTATCACCAGTAGGTACCATGGGGAAAAGAAAATAATTGTACAGCTAGGTCATTGCCCCAAAGGAAAACCCAGGAAAGATATTACATGAAGTGTTTAAGAATCAAAATGTGGTCCGGTGAGAAAAGCATTAGTGACCTACTTCACTTTTGAGACCTGGCAGAAAAGTGGGTGAAAGAGCTAAAGGGAGAGAACTGTGGGGCACTTAGAATAGTATAGTAGTTTAAAGAGTTCTCCTGGTTATGTTTGTTGCCTGCGATCTTGGACATGAGCAATACAATTGGCAGTTGATAGTAATACTCTATCAGGCATCCTCAAACTATGGCCCACGGGTGTTTCTGTCTGTTTGGTTTTTTACTTCAAAATAAGATATGTGCAGTGTGCATAGGAATTTGTTCATAGTTTTTTTAAAACTATAGTCTGGCCCTCCAACAGTCTGAGGGACAGTGAACTGGGCCCCTGTTTAAAAAGTTTGAGGACCCCTGACTAGGTGGTTTACATTTTAATCCTGTATTATCTCCTAATATGCTAGGGATGTCATCTGAATTTAAGAGAAAAATTTCTAATTTGATGTGGAATATAATGTTTTCTTATCTCAAGAGTTATATACATTTTTTGGTTAAATTTCCATTTTATAGTTACCTTTCTTTTTTTTTTTTTAAGTGACTGCAATCATCTGGCAGTTACCTTTCTTTAAAAGTTCTGTTTTGTTCAGATGTAATGAAATTGTGCCTACACAAGATTTCTGGCGACTGAATTTGTGAATAGGATCTTTTAAGACATACCATTGACACCCAACAGTCTAACTTTAGTCCTTCAGTTATATCAAATGTGAACAAATCTAAGATACGAACCTGTGTGGATTTTAAGGATAAATTCCTAGTTCTTTCTGCTTATTCGATTAATACATCAAACAACACTTTTTGAAACTATACCATATCCTTTGAGTCAGGTTTCAAATTCCATTATTTCCATTATAATGGAGAGTATTTTATCATGGAGGTCAGGGTTTCTCAGAAGACAAAATAGTGTCAAATATCACAGAAAAGTAAAGGAAATTAAGGACTAAAGTATCCACAGACATCAGCTATTTAGATCATTCATGTAGTTGTAATGCTGGTTTTTATTATAAAGAAAAATCTCTTTAACTGCTGCCTGATTAATAAAAAATTATGGGTGTTTCATCTCACTTTGAACATAACTACCAAAAAAGTATGAAGATTTAGAGGTTGCTATTTTAATATGCTGCACACAGTATATTTAAAAGCCCTAATTAAACAGAAAAGGATTATATAGATACAGGGCATGGACTAGTTTTAGTCATAGCAATAACACTGAGTTAATATTACCATAAAGGTAGCAGAAAGAGCTGACTAACCTCTAAAAACGAGTACATAAGCAAATGAAAATGTATTTTCCTGTTTTTTAAAACAAATTTACATACCATTTAATAAGACTTTAAGTGAATTGTCAAAATAAGAATTCTATCTGACTTTAATTTCTTTCTTAGTTAATGAAACTCATGTAGAATGAATATGTTCCAGATAAATTCATTAATTCATTTTATTTGACAAATATATTGAGTACCTATTAATGCCAGGCACAAAGGATATACAGTATATAAACAAAAGCCTCCATGTTAATGGAATTCATATTCTAATAGGAATACATATCTCTAAAATAATAATTATGAACCTATAGTGAGAACAATCCATGGGCCACCTGATGTTTTCAAACCTGACTTCTACTGGAGCACCTACTTCAGAGCCCTTGCTGCAGAACTAACATTGGTTTTGTGGTTGTGTATGTATGTATGTATTGATTGACGTATTGATTGACAGGGTCTCCCTCTGTTGCCCAGGCTAGAGTACAGTGGCATCATCATAGCTCACTGAAACCTCCAACACCTGGGCTCAAGCGATCCTTCTGCCTCAACCTCCCGAGTAGCTGGGACTACAGGCAAGCACCACCACACCTGGTTAATTTCCTTTTTTTTTTTTTGTAGAGACAGGGGTCTTGCTCTTGCTCAAGCTGGTCTTGAACCCCTGGCCTCAAGCAGTCCTCCAGCCTCGGCCTCCCAAAGTGCTGGGTTTACAGGTGTGAGCCTCCATGCCTGGCCCACTTCTTTGAACTCTTACAATGTTTAAAATATACATCACAAAATCTGATGCCTGGCTGTGCTCAGTCTTTAGATTTCTCCACAAGGTAGTCAGGAATCTGCTACAATAGTCATTGTGAGCTCTTAAACGTCTTATGGTTCCACTGACAAGTACTTCTTGCTGTGTCATCCTTAGTTTGAGGCATAGAAGGCAGCTCTGGGGGGACTAAACTATTATTTTTCTAAAATTCAGGTACAGTTATCACAAAATTCAATGGGAACATGGCTTTTTCTTTTTAAAAACATAACCACAGTGCGGGCTTGGTGTTAAAACCATTAAGTAAAATACTGGTTGTGAAGTATTTAATTCATAGATCAGGCTAACAACACCTGAACCCACTGATCAATCATAACATTACAGTAACAGAGACAACTGGATATTCTGTGCCTCCTGAGGTGATGCCATAGAAGCATGGAACACCATCTGTGAAGCTAAAATAACTGAATTTAGACTCTCTTCAAGCTGCTGGATCTGACTAACAGTTTATAAGAAATTTAAGTTACAGAGGAACATGTTAAATCACAAGGGTGCAAGTAGCAAAATCCACACTGTAAATTCTATAGGACAAATGATTGATCTAAGAAACAAATAAATAAATTGCAAGGGAAAAGGGGAGGGAAATTTTTTAAATTAAAATGAACTTAGGCCAGGCGCGGTGGCTCACGCCTGTAATCCTAGCACTCTGGGAGGCCGAGGCGGGTGGATTGCTCAAGCTCAGGAGTTTGAAACCAGCCTGAGCAAGAGCGAGACCCCGTCTCTGCTATAAATAAAAAGAAATTAATTGGCCAACTAATATATAGAAAAAATCAGCCAGGCATGGTGGCGCATGCCTGTAATCTCAGCTACTCTGGAGGCTGAGGCAGTAGGATCCCTTGAGCCCAGGAGTTTGAGGTTGCTGTGAGCTAGGCTGACGCCATGGCACTCACCCTAGCCTGGGGCAACAAAGCAAGACTCTGTCTCAAAAAAAAAAAAAAAAAAAATGAAACTAAATTTGTCAGTTAACTGCAATGTGAAGACTTTGTTTGGATCCTGATTTGATCAAAACCAACTACAAAAATATTTATGAGACAGTTGGAGAAGTTTAAATACTAAATATTCAAAGTTAAAGAATTATTATTATTATTATTAGTTTAGAGACAGGGTCTTACTCTTGCCCAGGCTGGAGCACAGTATGCCATAATAGCTTACTGTAACCTGGAATTCCTTGGCTCAGGCAATCTTCCTGCCTAAGCCTTCAGTGTAGCTAGGACTATAGACACAAAGTACAACATCTGGCTAGTTTTTAAATTTTTTTTTTGTAGAGAACAGGCTCTTGCTATGTTGCCCAGGCTGATATGGAACTTCTGGCTTTAAGCCATCATCCTCCTGCTTTGGCCTCCCAAAGTGCTGAGATTAGTTGTGAGCCACAGCTCAAAACTGTTGATTTTTGACAATGGTATCGTGGTCGTATTTGTTTTTTAATTCTGATCTTTTGAAATATGCATACCAAAGAATTTACCAATGATTTATTCACTTTGCTTCATGCTTCAAGTAATCCACGGGGCTGGAGGCATGTACGTGGATGGAGTACACATGAAAGAAGCTTGACATGGTGTTGGTATTTGTTGATACTGGGTGATAGGTATGTGGGGGTTCTTTATACTATTCTACTTTTGTATACATTTTGAATGTCCCATAATAAAAACTAAAAACAACAAACAAGAGAAAGATTCCAGTGGCCGTGAAAGAAACAAAGGGAAATGGAAACACAGACAAACCAAATAAAGGTCAGTAAGTTGTTGGTTACTGTTCTTAGGGTATCCTCCCAGACCTTTATAAAATATTACTTTGAACTCTATCATAGGATCGGTCCATTTTCCGTATAATCCAGATCAAATATATTGACTAATACAGTGGCAGCTTCACACATGCCCACAAGGATACCATTGTTTATATATATCTATTATTATTAAAACTAAGAATTAAAAGGGATGTGTTTGTACTAAGTACTTCATACATATAATGTACTTGCTTTAATGTTCACCTACTAAACTAAATCAATTTACTGAAAAAATTTAAATTTGTTTTGGCTTTAACTACTTTCGATAAGCTTAGTTTTGTTTTTCCTGTTTTTTGCCTTCTTGTTTATTGTATTATTCTTCCTGTCTAATTGAAACTTTGGCCAACATCTCCCCATTAACCCCCCTGCCCAAGCCCCTGGTAACCACCATTCTCCTCTCTGCTTCTCTTACTTTGATGTTTTTAGATTCCACATATAAGTGAGATCATGTAGTATTTGTCCTTCCATGCCTGGCTTATTTCACTTAGCATAATGTTTTCCAGGTTCATCTATTAATATGTTGTTGCAAATGACACAATGTTTCCCCTTTTACATGATCGACTGTAATAACTGTTCTAGCAATTTATTAGATTTTTGTGTTTCTACTTAATGATTCCTTAATTTTTTTTCTTAACCATCACTGTCTGTGTGTTTTATTTATACAGAATACAGAACACAATGTTTTCATTAATATATGTTAACTCTTAGAACAATTCATTGTTCTATATATACACTACTATTATTAACCTAATAATATAAATATTTAACTGAGTGATATTCTTGCTTTGAATATATTAGCACACTGCAAAGATATAACCAACAATTTGCTGTGGATCAAAAAAATACAATGACTTTGCATTTCAGTAAGCATAGAAATTATGTTATTAAATGCCATACATATGCACATGTATATAAATAATAATATTGAAGAAAAAACTAATTGAAACATTGCAAATATAAGAGAGTTCTTTTAAATTTAGAACTATTGTCATTATTAGTTTTTATTTCAAAGTATACATCATAATGGCTCCTTAATTTAGTAACTCTTACTCTGGATATACTTAGGAAACCACGATCTGGACTCATTTGTTAGACTGCAAACTTAGATGTGACTTTATATACCACATACATGGGCATTTTCTATTGTTATTAACCCTGGAACTTCAGTTGTCTTACAGAAAAATTAACGATAATTGCTATTTTATAGATGTTAGAACTAATACCTTTGGTATTCTCTGCTGACTATCCATGAGCTCTATGGAGTTCATTATGCTATAATTAATTAAATATTCCTTAAACTCTTTCTTATTATGTTTCATGACCTTCTGCCTCGTTAAAGGGAATCAAAACCACACCACTCTTCCCACAGTTCAGCATTCTCCAATAGTCAAGTCAGACCAAGAACAGGGTTCCAAGACACAGAACAATCCCCTACCACTCCCAGGAAATCAGAAAACAAAACCAAAACCAAAACATGTTATCCCAAAAGTTACTATGAAAGTTCCAAAAAGACTTCTAGGCATTTTGGTCCAAGGTCCATCTTTTTTTCCTTTATCATGTCTTATCATCTGCCTCTTTTCTTTTTTTCTATTAAAGATTAATTTTTATGTCTTTTTATGTGACTGGTGAAAATAATACTCCTCCAAAAATCATGGTCAGTTGGATGTATAAAGGTGGTCATGATGAAACATCAGTTCTTATGTATTTTTTTAATGTAAGAAAAGGTAAATAAGAAAAATGTGGTGGTCTTATTGGTACATATGTGGTCCGTGCACTATGAAGCTGTTGGCAGGAGTTGATGAAGTGCATACAGTTGAGCGAGGCTAAGTGGAAAGTCATGTGGGAGAACAGATGGAATTTTGAAGTGCTAAGAGAATGAGTTAATGAAACTGGGGCCATAAAATTGCTAGAAAGAATGTAAGCTGATTTCTTCCAGAATTTAGGAGCTCTGGGAATAGAAAATCCAGAAGAGCAAGAACAGAAAGAGCAACTTGAACATCAGAGCTGTACCTCTGGATGAGCTCGGGGAAAAATGTAGGTTTTTAGGAAAGATATAAAAGGACCTGGGATTGATCATTTATTTAATAATTATTTATTAGGTGTATTTATTAGACATCAAGATGACTAAGAAATAGCTCTTGCCCTCAAGGAGCTTTTCTATTTGAGGAAATAGACATGCATATAAATAACTGAAAACAGGATAAAACAAGTGTTATATAGATCTGCACTCAGCAACATACCATAGGAATGCAAACACTGAGCAATCAATTTCAACTAGGGCTTCAGCACAGGAAACATGAGGAATAAGCATGTTTTCAATATGACGAGAATGAAGACATGGGCATTTCTGGATATAAGAACACCAGAAGAAAAGTCACGTACCCAGGGAAGGGAATGGACTCTTAAGGAAGAACAAGTAGTCTAACATAGGTGTTATATAGGAATCTGGAGGCCAGGGGGACCGTAGTGGTGTAGATAAAGAGGCTGGAAATAACGGTTATGGGTTAGATCATGTGTGACCTGCAAGACTAAGGAGTTTTGATTATTCTCTAAGAATAAGAGGGCCATGATTTTTAAACAACCAATCCTAAGCTTTCCTTTCTCTCCTTTCTTTTTCCTTTTTCCAACTATGGTGGTTTAATAACATGTCTGCACAATCTTTGACACTTTTTTCAGTAAAAAATACTTAGTCTGTGTTCTTTTTCCTTAAACCTAAGTGGCCTTTGTGACTACCTCAATAAATAGAATATGATAGAAATGACACATGTGACTTCTGAGGCAGGGTCATAAAAGGTGATACAGACTGCACCTTTCCCCTCCCCTCGCTCCCTTACTCCCTTTCCCCCCTTCTCTCCATCTCTACCTCTCTATGTTTTGGAAGCTCACTTCCTTTTCTCATGGAGAGTTACCATTTTTTAAGGGATATAATGCAATAGTAGAAGACTATGCTAAAATCTGTCCCTGCTTCTTTCTGTGTTATGGGCCATCTGTTGAAGCTTTGGAGTCTAGGTCAAATGTATGTGTTGTCTCCTCTTCTCTATCATTTTTGTACTGGACTCTAATCTAATTAAAATGAATGTCAATAGCAATGTTGAAGGGGAAAGCCTAGAAAGAAGAGGATTTTTGAAGGATGGGGTTGGGGGGCAGAAAAGCAGAGGACAATTTTGCTTGAATTGTTTTGCCTTGAAAAATAAATTTGCTCATGTAATTCTGTGAGCCAGTTGACATATGTATATAAATACACATTTCTTTATTTAACCATTATTGAGTATCATTCTGCGATCCCTCCCCCGCTCTGCCAGCCCAATGTCCTGGCTACCATGGGAGTAAGATAAGTTAGAGAAACCCCTTATTTTGAAGGCTGGTTTCAACAACAGTTTGGCGCTGTACACTTTGTAGGGCCTGGGGAAATTGCCATACCTTAGGGAAAGTTTTTGCATGATCTTAGGCCATGTCTCTTAATGCAATGATACGCGAATTCTTAGATTTGAAAATAACACCAAGTTCTCAGGAAAACTGAATTCCATCAATAATAACATCTTCCAATAAACTAAAAACTTGCAAAGCCCTAATAAAAAGGAAACCATCTAACTTTAAGAATGAATTTATTACTAAGTGAATTTAATTCACAAGAGGAATTTTCTCTAATATTTAGGCTGTTATTGGTCTTGGCTTTGTTTGTTTTTAATTAACATTTTTAGTTGTTTGGTTTGATCAAATATTGAATTTGAGTTCAAAGATACATCTCCTCTGAGGATGCATTTTAAATAGGCCAAGTAAATAATAGAAAATCATAGTTTCAGCCATCAAAAAAAAAAAGAAAGAAAGAAAATCATAGTTTCCAAATTTCACAGAACAGTGTTCTCCAATCGTTCCATGGCAAACAGCATGTGTGGCTTTTTCAGTGTTCTACAAAATTAAGCTACTCCCTCTTACACAAAAAACATTGTGCTCTAATTTTTGTCTTTTTTCCTCCTCCTTCTTTGCTGTATTTCTTCATATCTTTCTTCTTGTTTGCCTAGTCTCTTCGTTTCTTCCTAAGTGACACACAGCTACCTCTGAGCAGAAGTGCTGGCATCAGTGATAGACTCAGAATTACATCCGGCTGACTCATTATGGGACTGTAGACAAGTCACTAATCAGGAAATTGGGGGTGTTAATGATTGAGGAGGTGTGGACAAAACCTGGTGACTTCAGGACCTCAGCCTACATATTTCCATTGCCACCACTTACCTTATAGACATTAGATGATTCTGCAGTGAGTTATTCTGTGCACGAGGAGGCAAGGGCTTTAGAGTCAGGTAGCCAGGGAGTTATTTCCTCTCTCTGCTATTTAATAACTGTGTGACTGCAGGTGAATTTCTTAATCTCATTCATCCTCAATTTCTTGTTTGTAATACCTACCATGAGAGGTTGTCCTGAGGATCACAAATAATATATCTAAAGTGCCCAGCGAAGTCCTGGGGACACGGAAGGTGTTCCATAATGGTAGTAGCTACTTGAAGTAGTCTAAAAGTTCTCGCCGGGCGCGGTGGCTCACGCCTGTAATCCTAGCTCTCTGGAAGGCCGAGGCGGGCAGATTGCTCGAGGTCAGGAGTTCAAAACCAGCCTGAGCAAGAGCGAGACCCCCGTCTCTACTATAAATGGAAAGAAATTAATTGGCCAACTAAAAATATATACAAAAAATTAGCTGGGCATGGTGGCGCATGCCTGTAGTCCCAGCTACTCGGGAGGCTGAGGCAGGAGGATCCCTTGAGCCTAGGAGTTTGAGGTTGCTATGAGCTAGGCTGACACCACGGCACTCACTCTAGCCTGGGCAACAAAGTGAGACTCTGTCTCAAAAAAAATAAAATAAAATAAAATAAAAGTTCTCTTTCAAATGCTGAATACACCCATATAGTCTCACTCTTAATCTCTCTTTTACACACACACACACACACACACACACACACATATGCACACATCCACCGACCATTTTAAAAATGGTCAGTTGCCAGTTTAAAGGAATATTTAGGTAATGGCTCAGTAAAAGATAAAAAACAGAAATGTATTATTTTCTTAAAAAATTATTCTTTGAGGCCAGGTGTGGTGGCTCACACCTGTAATCCTAGCTCTCTGGGAGGCCGAGGCGGGCGGATTGTTTGAGCTCAGGAGTTCGAGACCAGCCTGAGCAAGAGCGAGACCCCGTCTCTACTATAAATAGAAAGAAATTAATTGGCCAACTAATATATATAGAAAAAATTAGCCGGGCATGGTGGCACATGCCTGTAGTCCCAGCTACTCAGGAGGCTGAGGCAGCAGGATTGCTTGAGCCCAGGAGTTTGAGGTTGCTGTGAGCTAGGCTGACTCCACGGCACTCACTCTAGCCTGGGCAACAAAGCGAGACTCTGTCTCAAAAAAAATAATTATTTTTTGATAATTTTAACTCCATCTCCCATGCCTAATTGTGATGGCAACATTGTCATAAACAACAGCCAATCCAAGTCTTAATTGATGGAAGTCTAGCCAGTATGGGACTTGAGTACCCCTCCTTGCTTGCTAGCAATTGCAGCAGCAATTGCTTGGATGGACAAATAAATAGTCGGGAGTCACTTCGCATGACTACAATTCTACAGAAACTATAAAACTGACCCAGACAAATGGTTAAAGTCCCCTGGGACTGTGGATCTATCTGTTGCCCCATGATTAGAGCACCACATCCTCTTGTCTTCCATTGAGAACTGGGCAGCACTGGTAAGAGGAGCAGCGTGCTGAGATTAAAAGTATGGGGTAGCCCCTGCAGGGGGGCTCTGACTTCACTGAAGTATACAGTATTGCTATTGTAGTGAAGGCCTTTTTAGTCAAAAGCAATAAATCTTCCCTTGTTTAAATGACAGATGGTTAGGATTGTTACTTCTGTTTCCAGCAAACCCATAAGAGGAAAAACAAACAAATGACTGGCATTCAAAGTTCTTGGTTTTTAAGAATATGAGGGAAAAAATGAAAACAGTGCAGTTTCATCAAGGTTATACAACATTTGCAGTCAACAGAATAATGGCGTGCCCAATGACATTCATATGCTAATTCTCAAAACCTATGAATATGTTAGGTTACATAGCGCAGGAGAATTAAGATTGCAGATGGAATTAAGGTTGTTTATTAACTGACTTTAAGATTATCCAGGTGAGCCCAATATAATCAAGGTGGAAGAGAGAGGCAGCAGAGTCAGACTCAGAGGAGATGAGACTGCACAACCAAGGACAGAGTGAGGCCATGTGAGGACTCCACCTGCCGCTGTTGGCTTTGAAGATGAAGGAAGGAGCCATGAGCTAAGAGATGCAGGCAGCCTCTAGAACTGCGGCCCCCAACTCCCACCCCCTGCCCCGCCCCTGGTCTGGTCTGTGGCCTGTTACCAACCGGGCAACAGAGCCCCACCTGCCCTCACCCCCTCCATCCCGCAAGCCACCCCTCCACCCCACCCCTCCACTCCACTCACCCTGTGCAAGTGGAAAAATTGTCTTCCATGAAACTGGTCCCTGGCATGAAAAAGGTTGGGGAACCACTGCTCTAGAAGCTGGAAAAGAAAAGGAAACAG
Source organism: Microcebus murinus (assembly GCF_040939455.1). Classification (NCBI taxonomy): domain Eukaryota; kingdom Metazoa; phylum Chordata; class Mammalia; order Primates; family Cheirogaleidae; genus Microcebus; species Microcebus murinus. The sequence continues at coordinate 65,920,613 of NC_134113.1, forward strand.
TTCTCCCCCCGAGCCTCCAAAAGCTCTGTTGACACCTTGATTTTAGCCCAGTGAGACCCATTTTGGACTTCTGACCTCCAGAACTATAAGACAATACATTTGTGGTGGTTATTTTTGTTTTTTGTTTTTTGAGACAGAGTCACACTCTGTTGCCCGGGTTAGAGTGCTGTGGTGTCAGTCTAGCTCACAGCAACCTCAAACTCCTGGGCTCAGATGATCCTCCTGCCTCAGCCTCCCGAGTAGCTGGGACTACAGGCATGCGCCACCATGCCCGGATAATTTTTTATGTATATTTTTAGTTGGCCAATTAATTTGTTTCTATTTTTAGTATAGACTGGGTCTCACTCTTGCTCAGGCTGGTTTCAAACTCCTGACCTTGAGTGATCCACCCGCCTCAGCTTCCCAGAGTGCTAGGATTACAGGTGAGAGCCACCATGCCTGGCCCATTTGTGTTGTGTTAAGCCATTAAGTTTGTCATTAGTTGCTACAGCAGCAACAGAAAACTAATACAGCATTTAACTATGAACAGCTAAATATCTAAAACTGATTAACCCAAATTTCATCTCTTTGCTCTCTTTCCAAGACAGGTGCTATTAAGGAGTGAAATGACAAAGCAAAAGCAAAGCAGAGGAAAGTGCCAGAAAAGAGCATGGCTGGCTAGCTGCCAATTACAGTGATCTCTCTTCAATTCCTATCTTAGTATTTATCACGTGCCCTGCCTTAGACCACAGGAGTTCTTTCCCCCAACATCTTCATGTTACCTCCCCTTCTCTTCCATTTTGTTCCTTGCTGACTGCTATCACCTTCTTCCTCATTTTTCTCTTCTTCCATTTCCCCAGTTGTTTTCTCTCCTGATCCTTCCCCTTCATGAGGAAAGATTGGAGCTAGCAATGATCCAAACTAGAAGAAAATGCACATTCCTATAACTCCCTCCTCACCACACCTAGGTAGTTGCTGAGGAAGAATTTTTTTCTTTTTTTTTTTTAGAGTCCAGCACCTTTTATTAGTTTTGTCTCCTATGCCATGAATTCCTAGGGAATAGGTTTCAGCAGCTCGGGCTCCTTTCCATTGGTTCCCACAAAGTGTGCTGCTCTGCGTGGAGCAGGCTGGCGCTTCAGCTGAACCCAGGCACCTTTCTCTTTGGCTTCCTTCTTTTTCTGATCATTTTCCTTCACACGTTTCAGGAAGCTATCTGGGCTCTTAGAGTGCTTAATATGCTCAATACACACATTATTCCTCTTGGCAAGAATCTTACCCTTCACTTGTTTGTTTACAACAATTCCAACAGCCCGCTGGGCAACACTGTAGACTCTTCCAGTTTTGCCATGGTAACTAACACTCATGGGGCATGCCTTTTTGAACAGTACCCATTCCCTGGATGTCTACAATATCACCTTTCTGGTAGATTCGCATGTATGTGGCCAAAGGAACAACAGCTCCATGTTTTCTAAAAGGCCTACAGAATGTGTACCGGGGGCCTCTCCTCTTTCCTTTTGTGTTCGCCATTTTGGCGAATTACTGGAAGATGGCGGCTCCGGTCCCAAAAGAGAAGAATCTTGAATGAAAGCCAGAGAAGGACAACAGGAGTAGGCAGGAAAGGAGGCGTCTGAAAAAGGGATAGAAAGTCACGGGAAGGGTGACAGACAGGAGATGCCACCTGTGCCACTCCATGACACAGCTGCCACGATTCTCCTTAGAGAAGTTATTCCAATGCACTATGCACCAGAGCTGAGTTCAACTATCGTTCCCAGGCACTTGGGTTGTAGGGTGGACGCCCCTCTGTTTCTCTGAATAGTTCACTGCTTACTTAGAGCTCTTGGCAGAATTTAGAACACAGAGTTAAGTAATCTGCGTATACCTAGCCACATCACCGTCTGTGATCTGTACACAATTTGAGGTTCGCTTTAAGACAGTCAGATATCTATTGCGACTCTGCTGTGTATTTGGCAGTGCATCAGACACAGGTAGTGGCGGGGAGTAACAAGCAGCAGGGCCGGTGGAGCTGCCTTCTGGTAGGGAATGATGTCTCTGGTATTGTTACAAGCGCAGCATATAAGCCACCTGCTGGAGGTGTTGTCTTAAAGATATGAGCTCATCTAATTTAGACGAGAACAACAAAGTCAAAATTCCTCCCCCTGAAGGCCTCTGTGAGTCTGTGTGCATCTCGAGAGAACAATAACCTCTTCCTTTGGAGTCAGGTAGGTGCTTCTGAAATATGAAGAATGACCACTCCTTTGTTTCAGTTTTCTCTGCTGCCTCGGGCGTGATCTCCCAGGCATGCCAAATAATGCCTTGATATCATTTCGACCTGTGTTGTCATGCTACAGTTTTTATCAGATGACTTCATATGGATGGAACCAAATCTTTAGAAGGGATGATACAATAACTTGAGCAGCCTGTCATACTCTAGGCATGCTCCCTGTCAGGGCTACGTTTTCATTCATTAGAGATGGAGAGGGAGGTTCAAAATGTCTCATTCTAATTACCTATGTTGCTACAGCCTGCTAACTGGTCTCCTTGGCTTCAGTCTTTCCCTCCTCCAATCCTGCCCATGAACTTTCATTAGAGGACGACAAAACAACACTGACAGCCACCTCTGCTTCGCCCTCCTGCCTCCTTACCTGGGTGAGATGCTCTCATAACACCCTGGTTCTCCCCCCTTGTCAGCAGTCATCGCACGGAACCGCGACCGTCTATTGACTCACCCACTTCTCCCACTGAACGCTGATCTATGGTGGCTGGCCCATGCCCGTGCTGTGGGTGTTTGCATGTGAACCACTTGGTGCTGGTGCTAGGAGGCAAACGGTGATACGTGTCGGTGTCTCTAGGGATTGGAAGCCACTTTGCTGCCTAGGAACTTGCAGCAGTTCCCCAGTGTTTATCATATCAGGCTCGAAGCCTTCATTTCAGTCTTCAACTCCCTTGATTTTTCTTTTATACAAGCTTTCAGACCTCTTCTCTGTTCTCACCTGGCTGTGACATCTTCACACTGTGGGTTGATTCCTCTGCCTGCTTTTCGGTGGTAGCTCGTCTCTAAAGATAGGCCAATTTCTGCATGCACGTGCCACTCCCCCATTATTGAGAGATGGAGTCTGCGCCTTTCCTCCTTGAATCTGATCTGTCCTGGGAGTAATTTCAATAATAGAATATGGCAGAAGTCACAATGCCAGTTCTGGGCCTACAGTTTAAGAGGACTGTCAGTTTCTAGAATATTCTCTATCTCTAAGAGCCCTGAACTCTTAATACGTTCAGGCAATTCTTTTGGAAATAGAGGCTATGTGGAAGTGGCTGAGGCACCAGGCATGTGAGTGAAGATGTCATCCTGAGGAAAAAAAAAAAAACAAACAAAGGCCGGGCGAGGTGGCTCACACCTGTAATCCTAGCACTCTGGGAGGCCGAGGCGGGCGGATTGTTTGAGCTCAGGAGTTCGAAAGCAGCCTGAGCCAGAGCGAGACCCCATCTCTACTATAAATAGAAAGAAATTAATTGGCCAACTAATATATATAGAAAAAATTAGCTGGGCATGGTGGCGCATGCCTGTAGTCCCAGCTACTGGGGAGGCTGAGGCAGGAGGATTGCTTGAGCCCAGGAGTTTGAGGTTGCTGTGAGCTAGGCTGACGCCACCGCACTCACTCTAGCCTGGGCAACAAAGCAAGACTCTGTCTCAAAAAAAAAAAAAAAGATGTCGTCTTGGACAACCAACCCAGCTGAGCTATGAGATGACTCCAGTTCCAGCTGCTGTCAGATTGTAACTACATGAGAGACCCCTAAGCAGAGCCACCCATGCACAGTCATCCCATAGAATCATGACATAACAATAATTGTGCTAGTCATTAAGTTTTGGGGTGGTTTGTTATACAGCAATAGATATCCTTAATACGATCCTTCAAAGTACCAACCTTAAATTTTCTGTAAAGCCTTACCTTGCTAGTCTAGTTAACATTGCTCTCTCCTTTCTCTAGCTTCCATAGAACTTACTGATACCAGCTGGGTGTGTTGGCTCGCACCTGTAATCCTAGCACTTTGGCAGGCTGAGGCAGGAGGATTGCTTGAGGCCAGGAGTTCAAGACCAGCCTGAGCAACATAGAAATACCCCATCTCCACAAAAAATATAAAAATTAACTGGGTGTGGTAACACGCACCTGTAATCCCAGCTGTTCAGGAGCCTGAGGCAGGAGGATCATTTGAGGTTGCAGTGAGCTATGATGATGCCATTGTACTCTAGCCCAAGTGACAAAGCAAGATCCCCTATCTCAAAAAAAAAAAAAAGAACTTATTGATACCACACATTTTGTTATCCAACTGTATATATTCCAAACTATATGATCTTTGAAGATATCATACAGTGGAAATATATCTCTTGTAATTCCCTCAACAAATCCTAGTACTGGACAAAAATGTCATTAATAAGCAATTGAATTAAATTAAAAGTAAGGGTATTCTTAGTCATTTTAGTTCTCTCCCAAGTATTTTGGCTTTGACTTTCCATGATGGCATTGTTGAGAGCATTCTTTTAAGTCATGGTTATGAAAAGTATGTGTGGCAGCAGGCAGCCCTTGGGATCCTTCCTCTTGAAGGCGGTGTTACAGCGCAGTGGTTCTCGAAGTGTGGTCCAGAGTCAGCGGTATCAGTATCACCTGTGAATGTGTTAGAAAGAAACATTCCTGGGCCTCCCCCAAACCTACTGAATTAGCAGTTTTGAGGGTGAGGCCCTGTGTTCTGTGTTTTAACAAGCCTTCCAGATGATTCTGATGCATATTAAAGTATAAAAATCACTCTTGTAGTGGGGTTTTTTTTTTTTTCTGCTTTTTTGAGACAGAGTCTTGCTCTGTTGCCCAGGCTAGAGTGCTGTGGCATCAGCCTAGCTCACAGCAACCTCAAACTCCTGGGCTCAAGTGATCTTTCTGCCTCAGCCTCCCGAGTAACTGGGACTATAGGCATGTGCCACCATGCCTGGCTAATTTTTTCTATTTTTAGTATATACAGGGTCTCACTCTTGCTCAGGCTGGTCTCAAACCCCTGACTTCAAGCAATCCTCCCGCCTCAGACTCCCAGAGTGCTAGGATTACAGGCATGAGCCACCATGCCTGGCTGAGAGTCTTGGTTTTAAGGTCAGAAAGTCTAGGAGTTTTTAGTCCTGCCATTTACTAGTTGTATATCCATGAGAAAGTTACTCCTCGAGCCTCTCTTTCCTCGTCTGTAATATGATAATTCCAACCCTGCCAACCTTCTAGGAATGGGAGAGTCAAGTCAGATACTATTTATGACTCCATTCTTAAAAATTGTAAAAGTAGAGTGATGAAACCTCCAAGTAGTGATGAGTGGCTCTGTACTCACAAGGTAGAACAGGATTAAACACAGAGCAGGATGCTTTCACTTTAAATTACTTTTCTTCTTTTTCCTTTCTGTCCTGGACTATTATTCTATCTTGTGTGGCAGGCCTTTGGTCTCACAGGTTCATGAGCAGTGGCTTATGTCACATTCCTAAATCGGTGCCGGATCATCTGTGTAGACTTCCCTTCCCCAGCAGTGGCTGGCTTTAAAGTAATTTTTAAGACCCAGGTAATTTCGCAGTAACACAGCTGAAAAACCCCTTGTCAACTATTAAAATTAATATGTTTGATACCTTCGCTAATAAAGGTAAAAACTAAACCAGGAGAATGTAATTTCAATTGAATTTAATAAGTATTCATTCAAAATCAAATCATATTCATTTGAGATTTCAACTAGTGAAGATAAATTCACTGCATGGGAAGAATTGTCCCCAAATTATAAATCTGGTGGAATAAAGGGGAACTAAAGAGGAAGCAGACTGTGTATGTATTGAGCGGATAGTGAGTGGACAGGGCAGTGAAGATGCTATGAGAACTCAGGCAATTTTACATGGCTGAGCAGAGGGTGCCTATGCAGAAATGAGAAAAGTCTACTTGGGAGAATTCAGGGTATTTTTTTTTTTTTTTTTTTTTTTTGAGACAGAGTCTCATTCTGTTGCCTGGGCTAGAGTGCCATGGCATCAGCCTAGCTCACAGCAACCTCAAACTCCTGGGCTCAAGCAATCCTTTTGCCTCAGCATCCAGAGTAGCTAGGACTACAGGCATGCGCCATTATGCTCGGCTAATTTTTTTCTATATATATTTTTAGTTGGCCAATTAATTTCTTTCTATTTTAGTAGAGACAGCGTCTTACTCTTGCTCAGAATGGTTTCTAACTCCTGACCTTGAGCAATCCACCCGCCTCAGCCTCCCAGAGTGCTAGGATTACAGGCGTGAGCCACCACACCCAGCCAGGGTAATGTTTTTGAGTTGCAGTTTACCAAGCCCCAAATCGACATGAAGGGAAAGAGTGAGCCTGGCACCCAAACAGAAACAAGCCCTGCTGTCTAGGATGAGCTAGCCTAGGAGTTCTTATCAGGTGTATGAAGATTTCAATTTCCACGGTGGCTCATGCCTGTAATCCTAGCACTCTGGGAGGCCAAGGCAGGTGAATTGCTCAAGGTCAGGAGTTCAAAACCATCCTGAGCAAGAGCGAGACCCCATCTCTAATATAAATAGAAAGAAATTAATTGGCCAACTAAATCACACACACATATATATAAAATAGCCGGGCGTGTTGGCACATGCCTGTACTTCCAGCTACTCTGGAGGCTGAGGCAGGAGAATTGCTTGAGCCCAGGAGTTTGAGGTTGCTATGTTCTAAGCTGATGCCACTGCACTCTAGCCCTGGCAACAAAAGTGAGACTCTGTCTCAAAAAAAAAAAAAAAAAAAAAAGATTCCAATTGGGGACAGACCCCTGCTGTCCTGGGCCAGGAGCAGGGAGAGCCAGGCCTTCTCTGGCTCTGACTATGATTAGTGGTGTGAGGCTGGGCAAGTCATTTCCCCTGTCTGGCATTAGTGTACTCATGTTGTAAAATGTGAGAGTTGAATTACTAGGTAATTCCACCCCTGAGATAAAACAGTTGAGTCTGAAGCTGAAAAAAAGGGGTTATAGTTTAAGGAAGGAGCCTGCTGTCTTTAGTAATGGGAGGGGTGGGGCCTGTGAGAGGCTGTCCCCCTTCATGAAGCGTCCATTGTCGTGGCCGCACTGGACTCGGTTGTGGTGTATATAACATCGCGTACTCTGTAGGATCAGCAAGCTCACATCACAGCAAACTGATGAGTGAATTTTCTGAGTAACTGTTAATAACTGCACAGTGGACACTAGAAAATAAGGAATATAACTCAAGAAAAATGAAACCAGCAAGAAAGGTGTATGAGTTAGTTATTTTGCAGTTTCTGAGGGACAGGAATGGCTCTGGGTCTGCCCCAGTGCCGCAGTCCGCTGGTTCACACGGCTGCTGGCAGGATTCAGTTGCTCATGGACTGCTGGTCAATTCCTTGTCACGTGGGCCCCTCCGTGGAGCACCTAACAACATGGCAGCTTGTTTAATCAGATCAAGCAAGCAGGAGGACGAGAGAGAGTGCCAGCAAGAGAGAGAATGCTGGCGAGACGGAAGTTAAGGTCTATTGTAATCTAATCTCGGAACTGATTCTCATCATTATTTCTGTATTCTATTCCTTATGAGCGAGTCATTAGGTTTAGTCCACACTCAGAGGAAAGGGATTTACACAAAGGAGTGGCTACAAGAAGGTGGGATTATTAGGACCACATCAGAAGCTATCCTTGGGGTTCATTGTCATCTAGAGAATCTCCCAAGCTCTGAGGTCAAGAGGTAAGATAGTTACATGGCAAGGAGATGCCAAATCTCCCCATGTGTGTGGGCTATGCCTGAGGGTTCCATTTTCTCAAAATATTTCTTCTTTCATTGAACAATAGTTATTTTTTTTTTTTTGAGACAGAGTCTCGCTTTGTTGCCCAGGCTAGAGTGAGTGCCATGGCATCAGCCTAGCTCACAGCAACCTCAATATCCTGGGCTCAGGCAATCCTCCTGCCTCAGCCTCCCGAGTAGCTGGGACTACAGGCATGCACGACCATGCCTGGCTAATTTTTTCTATATATATTAGTTGGCCAATTAATTTCTTTCTATTTATATAGTAGAGACGGGGTCTCGCTCTTGCTCAGGCTGGTTTTGAACTCCTGACCTCGAGCAATCCGCCCACCTCAGCCTCCCAGAACAGGTGTGAGCCACCGCGCCCGGCCTGAACAATAGTTATTAAACGTGCATCTACTTGTATCAGATATTGTGCTAGGAGCAGGAGATACTAATATAATGATAGGTTTTTCTCTGCCCTTGTGGTTGGAATAGGGTGATGGTGGCAGCAACATTTATACACATATAAATGAGACATCCCCCAAATTATCTCTGCAAACCCGCCCAT